>NW_024545782.1:3092500-3692500 GCF_018152505.1 Drosophila elegans | reverse complement strand
GGTGTATCTGTAAGTGTGTGAGGGCAGTTCTAGGTGGGTGCGGCACTCCCCTCCTCGATGTGCTCATGTTGGGCGCGGTCGCATGTCGTTGGCGTCTCCGTTCTTGACCGGCGAAGGCAAATGCGCCAAATCACGTTCCGTCTACAAATATTGAGGAATTCTGCTTTAGCCACTTTTTTCGTTCGCAGAGTCCTTTGGCCACGCACAAATTAGCATGTCCGCTGATAATTGTCCTTCCGTGGAGATGACCCGCTGAGATAACTGTCCATAGTTGTAACTGATTTCTGCCGCTGCTAGTCAGCCAACTCTTTTCAAAGAATTTGATTTGTCCATTAGATTTTTATTGGACAATTGCGTGCAGCTAATGGAAAAAATCTATTTTTTGTATACCAATCGTTGGAATTCTTCCTTAAAACACAAGCTTATTCCATTCCCTCTGACTTTAAGGGAATTATCTAGGCAAAACAAATTAAGAACGGAATAAAAGGAAATGGTTCGCTAGAATGCAAATATAAACGCGAAAAAATGATATTTAATTATGGCTGTAGCCGTTCCATTCAGACTTTGCAGACACGGCTAACTTTCCCATTATCCTCCATTTTGAATAAATTTGCATTTCTCTTAAGCCGGCGCAACAATAAAAAGCGCGCGGCAACAGCAATATAAACAGTAATAAGAGGCAATTGAAAACTTTTGCATAAGTCGCAAGCGACCTAAGTGAGTTAAAACCCAAGCGGAAGTTCCTTAACGTATTTCTTAAAGGAAGAGATGCTGAGCAGCGATGACAACTGAGAACTGCAAAAACAATAGCTAAATGAAAAACGTTAGGAAAAATCTATAGTTTTTTTTAAAGGATTCTTATTATATTCTTGCTTGCTAATCAAAATAAGAAGTTTACTACTTCAGTGTTCGATAATAATAATAATTCAGCAGTAACGTCAGCGTAGTTATGAATTGGCAGCCTTAAAAGCTAGTTTAAATCTAAAAAATTCGCGCCGATTACTTAGCTTAATAAAACACAAATCCCTTCATATACTCATAGCTTTTTTTTAATTATATCTGTATCAAAAAAAAATTTTGATATAAATTTACTTATATTTAGTATAAATAAAATCGTCCTAAAATTAACAAGAGGGCTGGGGCTTAAAGGTTTTTTTTTTAAAGGGATTTTGGCAATTTAAAGTCAATTGATTTTTTTATAAGATTTAACTTTAAAAAAAACCGGCGAAATAGTCCTGGTTTCTAAAAACATTACCACCTATTTTGCACGTAAGAAGTGGAATATTTTGGTTAATTTTGGGACACACTACACGAAAAAATTAACCACAATGGATTTAAGAAAATTTCAGTGATTTTAAAATTATATAGAATCCAGAAAATGTAAATTTAACCATTAAACAACCTGGCAAAAAAAAAACTGCGCTGGCGAAAGAATAACTCATGCTATTTTTCTAAAATTATGAGCGATTTATTTTTATTTAGTTTCTTAGTTTTAGGGCGAAACCGACTTTGGTTTCAGAAAATTGCGTGGTCTAGATGGTAAAAGAATTTGTACTCTAAGCTTTTAAGCGCAATTCAAGTCCTCGCCGCGGCAATATCTAAAATGAAATTAATTTCACTATAGTTTTTGGTTTTTGTTTTAATTAATCTATTAATTTAGTATCTTATCCCGCTTTGATATATCGTTTAAATAGAATAAAATGTACTTGGTATGCGTTCCGATTAGTTGAGAATAAAAGTATTCTTAGGGCACCGCGTTATAGAAGAAGGCAATGTCGAGTGGCTAAGAGCGTTTCTCTAAAGTACAGCAACGGTCGCGAGTTAAAAAAGAGGTCGGGGTGAAAGTGTTTAATTAATAAAATTTGTATGTATACTAAAAGATTTTTCTGTAAAGATTTAAATTGTAAAAATACTCATATTTAATAAGTTAAAATTTTAAATAGCCAATATTTAACATTGAAATATGAAAGGCTGGTAGTCAAATTAAGGAAAAAACGTTCATGCTTTCAGAAAAGATTTTGTTAAATTGAAGAAATATTTTTCTTAATTTGCCATGCACTTAAGAAAACTTTGTAACGTTTTCTAGAAAGGCTTTCCTCATATTATATTTAAGTCCCCATTTTCTTAAATCAAGTGAATTTTTTTTTGCTGAGTGTATAATAAAGTAAATATACATATAACTAGTAGAGATTGGGTTAAAATTAGCTTCGTTACCAACACTGTTACTTCGACTCAAGCATGTGCTCCTCGCTTGTTCCCTGGAGAAGTTATTTGAGGACCCGAAATTAGCCGGCAAACAACCAAGGCCATGCTGAGGCAAGGCGGTAAGAAACTTGAAGTTACATTTGTTTTACAAGCATAATTATGAACTTTGATCACTTCGCATGGGCAGCTTTTTCCCAAAGAGAGCGAGAAAATCATTGCTGGCAAAAGTTTTCCAGTAAGGATTAGATGTACATTAACATCTGGGGAGCGCTGAATCAGAAAAATGTCTATCTGTATAACGTTAATTAAGCGCTATTTAAATGCTAAATAATCAAACAATGAAAACCCTACACGGGATATAGAGAGATTATTCAACTCCTTCCCTTTTTTCTGTATTTTGAATTACTTTAAGCACTTTGCTTTTGTTGAACCCTTGTTGATGGCTTGTTTGTTTATTTGTTTGCATTTCAACAACCGCGAAACTCCACCCAAATAGGGATATGGGGTGCTGATGATGAGGTAGCAAACACCTTGCGGCTAACAAGTGCACTTCTCCCAGCCCTTCCTATTCCACCAGAATCCAAACCAGCCCAGTCCATCTCAATCATCGATGCCATCCACTGTCAACCGGCTTTTTCAGCCATCACAATCAAATGGCGTGTTCGTTGGCATACTCTTTTAAGGGTTAGCTGTATGTGAAACAGTGAATTTTTATTCAGATATATAACATATTAAACTCAACCATCGGAATAGAATATAAAACATAAAAAATAAGTTTGATTTAAAATGTGATAAAATTTTGACCATTTCAGTAGTGGTTTACAAAATGACTTTAAAAAAATGTTACTGCTGAGGGTAGTCATTAAAAAATAACTGCTAGCATGTAAACTTCATTACGCCGATAAATTACTTATACATCATTTGAGTGGTGTTAATGTGTAGTCCAGTTATGGGACTGTATCTCTTCATAAGAAAGTAAGTGCATCCTGCTGGTAAAGGACCAAGAACATTTCAACTTCGTTGTGATCCGCTTTTGCCTCTCTACTCCTTTCCATTAATGACTGCCTTTCATTTCATTTTGTATTTTCGCATTTTCGATTTAAATGAAAGCGCCGGCAGAATGTCGCTGGCGAATGCAAGTCACGGCCAACAATGGCACCACCCAGGTCGCGAATCCAAGGGAATGCGCAGGTGTGTGCTGGAAAACAGGCTAAACCACCCGGCAGACGTTAAGCGATTTTCGAATGAATTCAAATTCGCTATTGTTGCTGCCCGAATCGTTTACTTTTTGTGGCGGAAAGGATGCCCGACGGTGGGTAGGTGTGGCGCGAAAGCGAGTGTGTGCAAACAATTTGGCGGATTAAATGAGTCCCAGATGAGACGTTTTTATGTCCGACACACTTTATGCAACATCATAAAGTCCACTGCGGACTTAGCGGTATTACGCTGTTTTCTAAACCGCTGCTTAATGTCGGTGATGGCTAGCTCTTTAGCTCTCCTTAGTTGCTCCCAAAAATGAAGTGCTCTTCCACAGTCCCCAGCCCAACTCCCCAGCCCAGAGATGTCAAAAATTAAATTATTTCTTTTCAATATTGAATTTATCAGGGCGACAGCGACATGAGACGGCTGCATACGTGTCCGGAATGTGTATGCCACAAATGGCAGCGGTCCAACCGACACTCGACGCCAGGCATTAAAACTGTCGCTTGTATTTAAATATCCAATTGTCTCACGGACAAGGATGTGAAACATTAAAAAATGCGCTGTCTTCCAAATACAAAGCCCCTGTCAAAGATCCGAGCATCCGAGCCAAATTCGGTTATTCAATTGGTTTGTTGCCTAGTAAATGACACCCGATGGTCTTTGAATTTTAAAATAAGGAATCCAAGGTGTTTCTCAGGACGTGTTCCCACTTCGAAAATTTTTGGCGAGGGTGGATTTGGTTTGGTTTTCACCCCAGGCCCATTGTACTTCCTCAGTCGTCCACTGAGCTTCACCCACAAATGGGTGCGATTGTTATTTACATTCTTTTGGGCTGCATTTGCTTTTATGTTGGTGGCAATTTATTCAAATTGAGACATTAGACAAATTAAATTTACACGTATACCCCTTGATTGTTGCCGCCTGTGTAATTATGACCTTATTCAGAACAGAAAATTAGCATTTTATTGTACAAATAAACATTCACCGTTATTTGTTTTGGATATAAAAAATCCAATTGGAATCCAAGAGCACATCACCGTGTTTGGGAAACAATATGCTAACCAGTTTTACCAGCTAAGTGGATGACATCCAAGAAATATGCTTTAGCTTATTCGATTTTATTTCTTTTTGTAAGTATTGACATGGCGTTTGATACTATATATATATTATCCAAAGCACCTTTCACTGTAATTACGTTTAAAAACGCAACGTAAAGAAAAGTAAATTATTCCCCGTAGAGACACCCAGAAAGTATGCTATGCTTTTCTGTATTTTATGAACTCATAATAATGTTTTACTTTTAGATGTTACTTGGTGTTTTCGACTCATTAACCAATTAAATCATTTGTGCTTACAAAAATTCGAAGTAAAAACCTACAATGGAAGATGTCCGGACCTTGCGGTACGACATCCAGTGGGATGTTTTCGAGGGGATGCTAATAGTTGACATAAACTCAAAGCATGTGCAGCCCAAGATAAGTATAAGACTAGAGTCTAATCTTGACAAACCTTTGCAGGTACTACGACATGGTGATTGAGTTTATGTGGTCGCAATCATTTTTAAAAAGCCTGGTATACGAGAGTCTCGGTCTATTCGATCTGCCGGACATGAAGGAGACATATTCTAGGTAAAGATTATTGTTCTTAATTTATGTTAATAGTTTTGAAACATGTCTAGTTTATGATTTCAATCTCTTTTTTATTGTTCCAAAGCAATAATAAACCGTAGACTAAATGTATTTATTGAAATATATAATTTATTAAAAACGTATGCATACAAGCTAAGAGAAGTAAAAGAATATATTTTACGTCAAATGCTCGAGGTTAAGCTATGTATTTCTTTTGTAAATTTGGTATGTGATCCTATGCACTGACAATGACAATATTACTGATGTGAAATTATAGATGTTCAACTTGACAGCTTAATCGTAATCGTATGTATTTAAAGGTATGTGCGCCACATCCTGCGAAACGAATGCTCGGTGATGATGATTAGCGAGGACGAAACCCAGATAAAGGCAGTGGGCCTGCTCGAATGGATGACCGAGGAATGGCACTCCTGGTACGATTATACGGTCCACTTCGAACTGCCTAGTCAATCGAAATTTACATGTCATTCCCCATTTCCCGCAGGGTGTTCTTCCCGTCGTCGATGCCCAGGAACCTCTTCCAGCAGATCATAATAATGAAGAAGGAGCTCATCGATGCGACCAAGGAGAAGCTGGGCATCTCCACCTACGACTCGCTGGTCGTGCACGAGATTGCCTTTCCGGACGAGCTGTACTTCAACAAGGACTTCCTAATGACCATCTTCGATGTGTTCGGCTTCGTGGCCCAGCACATGCACATGCCCCGCGTGAGCTTCATCGCCCTGAGCTCCGTGGATCAGGAGGCCGTCAGTCTGATCGAGTACGACGAGATCGGACGGACCATCTACTCGATCTACAAGGTGGGCAACACCCGGCCCTTCGACATCCTGCGCGAGCTGGACGAGATGTACGCGCTGCTCTTCGAGCTGCCCGTCAGCCCGCTTCTGAAGTACGGCGACATGTCCGGCTTCGAGGAGTTCCACGAGGCCCTGGATGCCAAGTTGGCCAAGGAGGAGGCCGAAAAGCGGCACGATGACGACTTGTGAGATCTCTCTGTGGCGCCACCCTTCACCACATGTCTGCCTACTTTTGGGCTTCGCCCTCGAAATCCCCCCCCAGCCTCCCTTCTACGAGTGCTTACTTGCGGGCACAATCATAGAGGGCGATGTTTGGAGCAGGCGGTGATAAGCCTATCAGTACGATCCCCATGCCAGTGCGATAATGATTCTGATTACACTTTAAAATGTGCTTAGACAATAAAATCGTATAGATCTCACCGAAGGTAATCGATCAGTTTATTAGCCAGATTGGATCACAAATTAAGATTTTATTTGTGGTAATTCTGATGCATAGCGAGCGTTGGCAAGACAAATAAATGTTCAAGAATCTAAGTAAGGCAAAAGGTACACAAAATAAATAAAACAAAAAATTTATATCTTCAATTTGTTGTATTTGCATATGGCTCGAAGTTGCAGTTCGTTTTTATACTCCCTGACAAGGGAAAAACTCATTTGGCTAAGAAAACATTTTGATAAGTAACAAACTATAATCATTTTATAAGCATATTTATGATGAAGCTGAGCTGAAGTAGGGTAGATCTAGGTAGGGTAAAGAGACGTAGGTTTAATTCTGTATTTTGTATATAACCTGAGCTACACATCCCTAATGCGGACTACAACTTGGAACAGTTCTGGGATGCCAATAGGATTTCTAGGACATCGTCCGCACAACCCCAGCACAAAGTGACCCCGCTGCCGCCGTGTCCGTAGTTGTGGATGAGGAGCTTTCGGCCGCGGCGCTCGGCCTCCAGCCGGAGTTGAGTGCGACCCGGCCGCAGACCCACCCAGTCGAAGAGGGTGTCCGTGTGCTCCAGACCCGGGACAAAACGCCGACAGCCACCCACAATCAGCCGCTTGTCCTGCTGACAGACCTGAGTGTTGTAGTCCCGCTCCTGGTGAGTTCCGCCCAGGACGACGCTCTCGGTGCTTTGAATGCGATGGCTTTAGAGTGCCAGTAAGTCAGCGGACCGTGTCCTATACTCACTTTGGAATGATGTAGTTTCCATCGTCGCTCTCGTCCAAAACGGCCGAGAAAATCCAGTTTGCCTTCACGCGGCACACCTGTCCACGTACTGCGTACATGTGGTCGTCGTTCAGGAGCGTGCGGGAGCCCAAGCCGGAGCAGTTGACCACCACATCGTACTCTGAGTCGGCGATGAAAGCCTCCAGGTCGGTAATCCTTCTACGAACGACTGCACCGCCGCTGCGGGCGAACCGCTTCATCAAGTACGGGAGCAGCTTAACGGGCTCCGAAGTGTAGGTAACGAAGGACAATCCTGACCTGAAATAATTCAATCTTAGCTCAAACATTGGTCTTTAATAAGGTTAGGGAGTTCAAAGCAAAGGTGTAATGACTTTTAACGTAGTTGAGCCGGTCCCTGTCCTTACGTGAACTTTACGCTGCGTCCTCGATTGTAGGCGGCCAGCTGTTCCTCGGACAAATCCTGTGCTCCATAGACAATGTCGCGCCAGAAGTCTTCGACGGTGTCCACCGTGGAGGTGCTCAGACGAGTGCAGGGCAGCAGGCAGACCCCAGCCTCTCCGGCGTCCTCACTCAGCCAGATCTTCTCCAGAAACTGGTGCATACTCTTCGACCACTTGCTGCTCGAAATAAAGTTATAGGGCACAAGACGGTGATGGGAAGCACTTACTAGACCTTCGATTGCGCAGTGCCGCCCAGCAGATAGGGGCCCCAGAGTCCCGCTGACCCATCTCCCGTTGTGTTGGGCGTGAAGTCCTCCGAAATAATGGTCACCCTGATCGGCCACTTCCCCTCGCTTACGTAGTGCTCCAGTATCTTGATGGCACTGGCCAAGCCGTTCACCCCGGCCCCGATAACTGCGATGTTCGGCATGGCTGCGATCCGATCTGATCGGCTTGGGAACTCGGACCGAACTGAAGAGCGGACTGCTTATCAGGCTCTAGCTTGATCTGGTTAGCGCACTCATAGTTACTGATAACAGAGCTTTCGCGACAACGATTAAGCTTCGTAAATGATTGCACAGGAATTATCGGTGTTATGACTGGAAAATGCATATGGTTGACTTAAGTGATGTCCAGTGAAAAAGCTCAATTTCCGTGTTGATCTTTTTTATCGTCTTCTCCCTTACAAAATATATAACAATAATATCATAATTAATTTAGACCATGGTATTACTTATAGAAATTTTGAGTACAGCGATTTTAAGCAATAAAAATTCAGTTTTTTACTGGGCTGGGAAAGTTCAAGCTTTGGGATATATACAACAAATATCTTGTAATCAATTTATTATAAATCTTAAACAAATTAAAATCTAGTCAACGAATCTAAGCTTTTAAAAATGTTTTCATAAAAATAAAGTTTTGTGTCCAGGAGGTATTGACCTTGTCAATAACATGCAGGACTCTTAAAAATTGCATTACATTCCCTTCAGAGCCATTTAAATACAAAAGATAATGTTTTAAAATAAAGGAAACAAACTTCAGCAAGCCAAAGTATATATTCCAATTAAATAATCCTTCAAACATCTAAATTTCGATTTATAAGCGTAGGTTATGATAAATTTCAGCTCAATTATTCGATCATTTTTATGGCAGCTATTATATCCTTTTCCGATTCGAATAAAATTTAAAGCGTAACTCAGAATTGTTAAAACAAATGAATTTAAAAAAAAAAATTCAAAAAAAAGAAAGGTAAAACGAAAATGAATGCAATATTATATAGTCGGTCCATTTAAATAAAACTAAAACCGTAATTCTGATATGTTAAACTATTACTATTAGTGTAAGAACTTAAAAAAAACAAGAAAGAAAGCAAACTTCGGCAAGCCGAAGTTCATATACCCTTGCAGCTATTGCATGAATTAAATACTTTTGAAAACATTTAAATTATGATTTACTTCAGTATATACTGAAAAACAGTGAAGCTATGATGATTTGCAGCTCAATTATTAGATAGTTATTTTATATATTTATACCCTTGCAGAGGGTATTATAATTTCAGTCAGAAGTTTGCAACGCAGTGAAGGAGACATCTCCGACCCTATAAAGTATATATATTCTTGATCAGCATCACTAGTAGAGTCGATCTAGCCATGTCCGTCTGTCCGTCCGTCTGTCCGTCTGTCCGTCTGTCCGTCTGTCAGTCTGTCCGTCTGTCCGTCCGTTTATATGCAAACTAGTCTCTCAGTTTTAAAGCTAGCTGCATGAAACTTTCCCAAAAGTTGTCTTTCTATTGCAGGTAGTATATAAGTCGGAACGAGCCGGATCGGACGACTATAGCATATAGCTCCCATAGGAACAATCGGAAAAATAAATGAAAAAAAATTATAACTTTGCTTTCTTTTAAGTTTTTGTTTAGTTCTTCGACATTTAGTAATGGTTAAATATTTCAGAATTACGGTTTAAATTTCATCAAAATCGGACGACTATAGCATATAGCTCCCATAGGAACAATCGGAAAAATAAATGAAAAAAATTATAACTTTGATGTTTTTTAATTTTTTGTTTATTCCTTCGACACTTAGTAATGGTTAAATATTTTCGATTAACGGTTTAAATTATATCAAAATCGGACGACTATAGCATATAGCTCCCATAGGAACAATCGGAAAAATAAATGAAAAAAATTATAACTTTGCTGTTTTTATACCCTTGCAGAGGGTATTATAATTTCAGTCAGAAGTTTGCAACGCAGTGAAGGAGACATCTCCGACCCTATAAAGTATATATACTCTTGATCAGCATCACTAGGCGAGTCGATCTAGCCATGTCCCTCTGTCCGTCCGTTTCTACGCAAACTAGTCTCTCAGTTTTAAAGCTATCTGCATGAAACTTTCCAAAAAGTTGTCTTTCTATTGCAGGTAGTATATAAGTCGGAACGAGCCGGATCATCAAAGTTATAATTTTTATACCCTTGCAGAGGGCATTATAATTTCAGTCAGAAGTTTGCAACGCAGTGAAGGAGACATCTCCGACCCTATAAAGTATATATATTCTTGATCAGCATCACTAGCAGAGTCGATCTAGCCATGTCCGTCTGTCCATCCGTCTGTCCGTTAGTCTGTCCGTCCGTTTCTACGCAAACTAGTCTCTCAGTTTTAAAGCTATCTGCATGAAACTTTCCCAAAAGTTGTCTTTCTATTGCAGGTAGTATATAAGTCGGAACGAGCCGGATCGGACGACTATAGCATATAGCTCCCATAGGAACAATCGGAAAAATAAATGAAAAAATTATAACTTTGCTTTCTTTTAAGTTTTTGTTTAGTTCTTCGACATTTAGTAATGGTTAAATATTTCAGAATTACGGTTTAAATTTCATCAAAATCGGACGACTATAGCATATAGCTCCCATAGGAACAATCGGAAAAATAAATGAAAAAAATTATAACTTTGATGTTTTTTAATTTTTTGTTTAGTTCTTCGACATTTAGTAATGGTTAAATATTTCCGATTTACGGTTTAAATTTCATCAAAATCGGACGACTATAGCATATAGCTCCCATAGGAACAATCGGAAAAATAAATGAAAAAAATTATAACTTTGCTGTTTTTCAATTTTTTGTTTAGTTCTTCGACATTTAGTAATGGTTACATATTTCCGATTTACGGTTTAAATTTCATCAAAGTCGGACGACTATATCATATAGCTTCCATAGGAACAATCGGAAAAATAAATGAAAAAAATTATAACTTTTCTGTTTATTAATTTTTTGTTTAGTTCTTCGACATATAGCAATGGTTAAATATTTCAGAATTATAGTTTAAATTTTATCAAAATCGGACGATACCCTTGCAGAGGGTATTATAATTTCAGTCAGAAGTTTGCAACGCAGTGAAGGAGACATCTCCGACCCTATAAAGTATATATATTCTTGATCAGCATCACTAGTAGAGTCGATCTAGCCATGTCCGTCTGTCCGTCCGTCTGTCCGTCTGTCAGTCTGTCCGTCTGTCCGTCCGTTTATATGCAAACTAGTCTCTCAGTTTTAAAGCTAGCTGCATGAAACTTTCCCAAAAGTTGTCTTTCTATTGCAGGTAGTATATAAGTCGAAACGAGCCGGATCGGACGACTATAGCATATAGCTCCCATAGGAACAATCGGAAAAATAAATGAAAAAAAATTATAACTTTGCTTTCTTTTAAGTTTTTGTTTAGTTCTTCGACATTTAGTAATGGTTAAATATTTCAGAATTACGGTTTAAATTTCATCAAAATCGGACGACTATAGCATATAGCTCCCATAGGAACAATCGGAAAAATAAATGAAAAAAATTATAACTTTGATGTTTTTTAATTTTTTGTTTATTCCTTCGACACTTAGTAATGGTTAAATATTTTCGATTAACGGTTTAAATTATATCAAAATCGGACGACTATAGCATATAGCTCCCATAGGAACAATCGGAAAAATAAATGAAAAAAATTATAACTTTGCTGTTTTTATACCCTTGCAGAGGGTATTATAATTTCAGTCAGAAGTTTGCAACGCAGTGAAGGAGACATCTCCGACCCTATAAAGTATATATACTCTTGATCAGCATCACTAGGCGAGTCGATCTAGCCATGTCCCTCTGTCCGTCCGTTTCTACGCAAACTAGTCTCTCAGTTTTAAAGCTATCTGCATGAAACTTTCCAAAAAGTTGTCTTTCTATTGCAGGTAGTATATAAGTCGGAACGAGCCGGATCATCAAAGTTATAATTTTTATACCCTTGCAGAGGGCATTATAATTTCAGTCAGAAGTTTGCAACGCAGTGAAGGAGACATCTCCGACCCTATAAAGTATATATATTCTTGATCAGCATCACTAGCAGAGTCGATCTAGCCATGTCCGTCTGTCCATCCGTCTGTCCGTTAGTCTGTCCGTCCGTTTCTACGCAAACTAGTCTCTCAGTTTTAAAGCTATCTGCATGAAACTTTCCCAAAAGTTGTCTTTCTATTGCAGGTAGTATATAAGTCGGAACGAGCCGGATCGGACGACTATAGCATATAGCTCCCATAGGAACAATCGGAAAAATAAATGAAAAAATTATAACTTTGCTTTCTTTTAAGTTTTTGTTTAGTTCTTCGACATTTAGTAATGGTTAAATATTTCAGAATTACGGTTTAAATTTCATCAAAATCGGACGACTATAGCATATAGCTCCCATAGGAACAATCGGAAAAATAAATGAAAAAAATTATAACTTTGATGTTTTTTAATTTTTTGTTTAGTTCTTCGACATTTAGTAATGGTTAAATATTTCCGATTTACGGTTTAAATTTCATCAAAATCGGACGACTATAGCATATAGCTCCCATAGGAACAATCGGAAAAATAAATGAAAAAAATTATAACTTTGCTGTTTTTCAATTTTTTGTTTAGTTCTTCGACATTTAGTAATGGTTACATATTTCCGATTTACGGTTTAAATTTCATCAAAGTCGGACGACTATATCATATAGCTTCCATAGGAACAATCGGAAAAATAAATGAAAAAAATTATAACTTTTCTGTTTATTAATTTTTTGTTTAGTTCTTCGACATATAGCAATGGTTAAATATTTCAGAATTATAGTTTAAATTTTATCAAAATCGGACGTCTATATCATATAGAAATAATAAAAATATATAAAATAACTTTCAAATAATTGAGCTGCAAATCATCATAGCTTCAATGTTTTTAAACATATACGAAAGTAAATCATAATTTGAATGTTTTCAAAAATGTTTAATTCTTGCAATAGCTGCAAGGGTATATGAACTTCGGCTTGCCGAAGTTTGCTTTCTTTCTTGTTTCATTTATTTTTCGTATTGTTCCTTTTGGAGCTATATGATAAGTCGTCCCATCCGGTTAGTTCCGACTTATATATTTTCATGCAGAAATCTTTAAAACTGAGGGACTAGTTTGCGTAGAAACGGACGGACGGACGGACGGACAAACGGTTATGGATAGATTGAAATTATAATACCCTCTGCAGGGGTATAAAAACAATCGCACCAATGTATTTGTGTTTTAACAACAAGATTGCCTTGGATGTAAGCTCAAACGGAACCGGATATGGAGGAGGATTTGAGAAGTTAGCCCCATTCGTTATCAGACTCTCGGACATCTCGTTTCGGCCCTCTCCTAAATTTCCAAAATTCAAAATTTTCATTCGCAAGTGAAGTTGCTAAAAAATATAGTAAGTGTGGCCAGGATATGTGGTGTTTGCTTAACCCGTTCTTCTGCAGCGCTCGAAGGACCCAGCATGTGTGACGGATGTGGATCGTTGGAGGTAAGTGGAGCCTCCTCCAGACCACCTGACCTGCTAACCCACAAGTTCCGTTTCAGCCGCGAGGATGCCGCAGCAGGGAGCTGCGCTGCGGCATCATGTACACCACCTGCGAGTGCGTGAAGCGGAACGGTCTGCAGGACAAGTGTCCGCGCTCCGCCTGCCAGGGCAGGCCGGCCTGTCTGTGCTTCCCGTTCCCCACCTGCGGTCCTGCGGCCTTTCCGCTGCGTTACGCCAACATGATGATGGGCGTAAACAACAAGCGGATGCGCTGTGCCGCCACGGGAGCGCCGAACGGCGGCGCAGGATGCGGCGGACGAGTTGCTGGCGGCTGCTGTGGCGGCTGCGGTCCCTGCTGCTGTAAGGAACCACCGCCCTGCTGAGGCCCCCACAGTCCGCCCACAGAGAGGTGCCCCGTCGCCCATTCCGTGCTCCCCATTCCCGAAGCCGGCATTCCCGATCCGCGTGTCTGGCACAACTATTTTAGCTCGCCTGTGACGTACCCATTAAGGTCCGGCCTAGGTGTGCGTCCGTGTCCCCAGTCCCAGTTTCCTTTCCCGTCCGTCCGTAGAGAATCGTAGAGAATTGTAGAATTGTCCGGCGACTGTGCGGGCCATGACGTTTTGAGCACCAGATTGAGTGACCAGACCCTTTGTCGTTTTACAGAAGCTCCATGCCCATCACACCACTACGCCAACAAGCAGGATCACTGGCACAATACGCCAACCAAATGCTAGGCTCCGGGTAAGTAGTTTTCGTGGCTGGCCAATTCACGAGTTATAGTTTTTCTCTAGCAGGTGGTTTCCATGTGGATCTTGCCGGGCCATATTGTCGAGTGGCGCACTTTTGGCTGGTACTAAATTGAAGGCGGCTTAAATCAAGATGGTGCTCGCTGCCGAACCTTCGAAAGGTCGAGAACTTGTTGGAAAACCATGTAAAAAACCGTCTGTCTGTCTTGATTTAACCACCAAACTTTTGTAGGTTGTTGGACTCTAATTTTGGCATTAAATTATATAAAGTTGATGAAAAGTTATTTGTTCTTTTATAATCAATAAATTAGCTGATAGAACAAAGTTCAGACATATTTAATTTTTTTGTTTTCTAAGAGCTACGCCTCAGCCTACTTAATTTTTTGAACATGCGGCTGTAGTGCAATCTTTTGCATAATGTTTCGCTTGTTTGACTGTCTGTATTTAATCTTACTAATCAGATATTTAGACTCTGGCAAGCGAAAGATTTACTTAAGGAACTCCGATCTATTATGTAGATTCGAAAACAGCGCAGTTATATGGATATGGCAGGATATGAATCAAAATTTATAAAACCATCCATCATTCTCAACCAGGTAGCAAATAAGTCGGAACCAGCCAGATCGGAAGACTATATTATAAAGCTCTCATGAGAACAATTAATAATTAATAATAATTGTAATAATTTATTATTTACAAGCAAAAATGTAATGTAATGATTTAATATTTGCGAATAACGGTTTCTATTACCAAAGGAATGATAAAATAAATTAAAATGTTTCACTGTTTTTTATATAATATTGTTGTTTTAAGGAATATTTAATTTTTTGTAATAAATGAAAGTGAAATATAATCTTTGGCTTGCCGAAATTTGCTTCAGTTCTTGTTAAAGTAAATACAAAGCGTTAGTACAATCAGTTAATAAACGATTATGCCGGATGCCGGAACTCCCACACAATTAATTAACTTTTATATAAAAAACAAAAACATTTCAATTCTAATTCATGCTGAAGAATTTATAATGTTACATTATAAGGTCGGTATCGTTTTAATGCGCTTGCAGAGGGTATTATAATTTAAGTCAGAAGTTTGCAACGCAGTGAAAAAAACATTTCCAGGGTCAAAAAGTATAAATGGTCAAAACGAGCCGGATCGGACGACTATTGATTGTTATTTTAAAATTACGGTTTAAATCGACTATTGCTTATAGCTTTATAACATTTTTTTGTTTTAATGTTACTTCTTTTTTTAGGGCATAGTAATGGTTAATTAACTCAGAATCATATAGCTGCCAAAAGACCAATCGAATATTTGGGCTGGAAAGCATCATAGCTTCAATGTTTCTGATCATAGACATATATATTGTGTCTAAATTGTGTGTAAATGTCTTATATTATTATTTTTTTTATGTGATTTTTCATTTAGTAGTGTAGGTGTAGGAACAGGCCTCCAAGACTAGACCATGCAGTTTATCTTTTTATACGCTTGCAGAGGGTAATATAATTTCAATCAGAAGTTTGCAACGCAGTGAAGGAGACATCTCCGACCCTATGAATTACATATGTTCGTGTCCATGTCCGTCTGTCCGTCTGAAACTTTTCCAAAAGTTGTCTTTCTATTGCAGGTAGTATATAAGTCGGAACGAGCCAGATCGGACGACTATAGCATATAGCTCCCATGGGAACGATCGAAAAAATAAATTAAATAAAATTGGAGATTAGTAATGGCTAAATATTTCAGAATTACGGTTTAAATTTCATCAAAATCGGACGACTATAACATAAAGCTCCCATGGGAACAATAATATACGATATCAAATAGCTGCCATAGGAATTATCAAATAAGTTCAAATAGCTTCAATGTAAACATACACGCAAGTAAATCATAATTTTAATGTTTTCAAGAATATTTAATTTCTGAAATAGCTGCAATGGTATATGAACTTCGGCTTGCCATAGTTTGCTTCCTTTCTTGTTCTTTTATGAAATGCTTGTACTCACTTCACAAATTCAACGACCCAACCCTTCAATTAACTTGCTCATCAAACTTGCGAGAGTTTCTCGTAATTCGGTGAACGAAAGTAAAAATAAAGCTTTTTAAATATATAAATATTAAAGCAAGCCTCTGCATACACTAGTCGCAAACAATCATTTTCAGCTACACAGGGTATTTTTGCGCAAAAAAGTTTGTGTTTTCCTTTGAGGATTAGTAGGCCAGGAGATTGGATAAAGTTGGCCATGACTTTCAGCTGGAACCGAACCCGAAACTTCAACCGAACGAGGCAAAGGCTGTGGGAAGCTATTCTCATTCCATACAAAACCCTCTGAGCAGTCGTTTCGGCCTCTAAAATTCACAAAATTCTTAAAATTCTAAATTTTTTTCGAAGAAAATTCAACTAAAATAGTAAGCCTGTATCAGATGTGTAAAATTATCGGTTTAACCTGTTTTATCTGTCGCCAGCAGCGCTAAAAGGACTCAACATGTGCAACGGATGTGGATGCTGCGGACCCTGTAATGAAACGCCCTGCTGTGGCCCACACAGTCCGCCGTGCGGTGCTCCGTCGCCCATTCCGTGCTCTCCAGCTCCGGGCATGTGCTGTCCTCCTCTGCCCGAAGGTGGCATTCCCGATCCGCGTGTCTGGAACTACTATAACACACCCCCTACGTATCCATGTAAGTCCGGTTCCGTTCATGTAAGCCCCCGTCTGTCCGTCCGTCCGTCCGTTCGTTAGGGAGAGCACGGATACGTACGGTCAACGTGCGTGCCACAGCGTCTCGAACTCGATCCTTGCGATCGGACCTTGGTGTGACGCCTTGCCTTCTCCCGAAGCTCCCTGCCCCAAACGCTACCTTGTGAACAAGGACAACATGCCCTGTGTTTGGTGCGGGCCGTGCAAGGCCCACTGCTACAACACCCCACCCAAATGCTGTTGCTAGGGTCTCGCAACCTGTCCTGATCCGAATTCTTTCCGCCCTTCGCCTTGCCTCGCGTGTAAGTAGTGCTAGTAGCTGCCATTCTCACCGATTTTTATTGATTTCTATTTGCAGGTGGATTTTAAGTGGCTCTGGAAAGCTCTTCAGTTGGGATGCTGCCATTTTGGTTGGAGATTCGATCGAAACTGGCTTCAATCAAGACTCAGAATGCCGAGCAGCTGATTTCCCGTCAGCCTTCTTGATTTAAGCTTCCCATTTTCGGCATCTGTTTTGGACTGTTTTAGGCAATAAATTGAAATGCATTGAATCTTTTAGCAGCCCTACCGCAGTTTCAATCGATCTGCCACTTCTCTTGACAAAAAGTCCATTCCCAAAAAGCGCAGTAATGGAAATTTGGGCATGGCCGATACCCCTTCCCTTTACCAATAAATCCATTAAACAGACGATTTTGTTAGACTAGTCGTCGTCTGTGAAGCGTTCGGTAATTGGTTTTTCCGTATTTTTTTTATACCCTTGCAGAGTGTCACAAGAAAATCTACAGGAATTCGTAAAATTTATACCCTCGCAGAGGGTATTATAATTTTAGTCAGAAGTTTGCAACGCAGTGGAGGAGACATTTTGGACCCTATAAAGTATATATATTGACCAGCGTCACTAGGAGAGTCGATCTAGCCATGTTCGTCTGTCAGTCTACGCTGGCAAAAAAAATATGTGCATATCTCATATTTAAAATAAATATAAAAATATTTAAATAAAATAAAAATCATATTAAATTCCATAATTTAATATTAAAATATTTAAATAAATGTAAATATTGAGTTTACATTTTGGGCGATTTGTTTTAAATTTTATCATATTAAAATTGAAAATTTTCAGAATTAAAAAAACAGTCAAATTAAGAATGACATATTTAATTATAGTACAAAAACTAAAAATTAAAAAGAAATTTAAAAATTAAACTAAAAATACGATTTCTAGTTAAATTAAATGTTTTAATAATTAAAACAAATACGCATCGTGTTTAATTTTAAATGAAATATTTAAAATATTAAAAATTACTATGTACATATTTAAATTAAATACGAAAATAAAATTAATATGGTGCAGTAAATATAAATCGCAATGGATGAAAATCAAAGCGCAAAATATTTAAATTGAATACAAAATATTAAAATTTACTACTAAAGCATATAGCTTCCATAGAAACAATCGGAAAAAGAATGAAGAAAAAAATTGTAAGTTTCCTGTTTTTTTAATTTTTCGACACATAGTAATGATTAAATATTTTAGAATAACGGTTCAAATTTCACCATTTCAGACGACTATAACATAAAACTCCCATGGGAACAATAAAAATATTAAAAAAAAATTTTTAATAAATGTAATAAATGTTGTAATTTTTTAAAGTTTACATTTACTCTTTTAATTTTATAAAAATCGGAAAACGATATCAAATAGCTGCAATAGGAACTATTGAATAATTGAGCAGCAAATCATCATAGCTTCAATGTTTTTAAACATATACGCAGTTGATCATAATTTTATTGTTTTCAAGAATATTTAATTTTTCCAAAGCTGCAAGGGTATTTGCTTGACGAAGTTTGCTTCCTTTCTTGTTTTTTTTTAAATTAAATTTAATTTATTTAAAACGTTTTTCTAAACGCTACAGGTATATTAGTTATAATTTAATGATCTAGTCCCACTAGAAAAGTTAATTTGCAGTCATAATATAAATTTAACGCTACAAAAAAATTGTAATTTTACACCCAGAGAAAAATCATTGTAAATCCAAATATTTTCACTTTGAGTTAAATATTTTCGGTACTGGTTTAGCCCCGAGGGGTGTTTTGTTTAAATCAAAGTGTGTCACATTTTTATTGTTATTTTTTAATATTGAACAATTTAGTTTTTTATTAAAAAAAGAATTAAATATGTTAATAATAACACTATCATGTTTTTTTATGTATTTATTTAATTTAAGTTTTTTTGAATAAAGTTTATATTTGGAAAAACAATGTTAATTTTACTATGGGGTTTTTCTCTGGGTGTACTTATATTAAAGCTAAAGCTAGCGTCGCTATGTTTAGTTTACGTCATGTTAGTCTCTTGAAAGTGTGATATTAATTTTGCCTTAAACTGCGCTGCTATACTCATAGTATTTATAGTTTTGTAATTGGTTCCATTACCTTATTGCATAAATAAAGTATTGCCGTTTAGAAAGCAGGGATCTATGCCTTATCTTCGCGAAAAAAGATAGCTTGGCTCTTTAGTAAAAATTTTTTTTGTAAGTAAACTAACACTCTTGTAAAAGCCATTTTTGTACCATACTGACAATAGTGATCCTTTACGGCTAAACTGGACTAAACGCAATGAATTACAACTCAATATTCGTTTTAATTGCGTTAAAGAGGCTTACATTCGCAGGATTTTCAACTAATAAAACTGACGATACCTTTGTAACGCGCTTAAATTTGACTTATATTGAGAATATGCTTTGTGCAAATTCAATCAATGGTTAATTATTTATTTAATCCAAAAATATTGAACAGATCCAGCCACTTTACTTCCGGTCACTCTTCTTTCACCACGTTTTACCAGCTTTGCTCAGTTGTGGTAGCATTTGCAGTCGTGCTACGATTTGGATCATTAATGTACAATCCGACGATAAGAATGA
Source organism: Drosophila elegans (assembly GCF_018152505.1). NCBI lineage: Eukaryota > Metazoa > Arthropoda > Insecta > Diptera > Drosophilidae > Drosophila > Drosophila elegans. The sequence continues at coordinate 3,672,854 of NW_024545782.1, read as the reverse complement.
TGGAAATGATTACGATAACGATTATCAGAACTCCAATCAAGCCATAAAGTACAATTGTCTGTGGACCCGTCATTTCTGAATGGTTAACGTTACCAGCACCTGTATAATGAAGAAATCATTCGCAAGCATTCCCCAAACAGATTTTAAACTTACCAACAATTTTTTCGAAATGTCAACGTTCTTATTATACACTCAAATAAATTCTTTATTTACAGTTTTGATTAAGTATAACCCTTTGAATGTTAAGGCATAGACATACTGATAAATGTGAAAGATATGAACACTACTTTGCGCTTTTAGGTTAAGTGACAGTTGTAAAAACTACAATAATAAGGTTGTGCCCAAAAACACAATTGTTTGCGGTTTACGGGTCCAGAAGCATCGAAGCAGCGAGTGTGTTATTATACCCTTGCAGAATGTATTAAAATTTTGGGAAAAAGTTTGCAACGCACTGAAGAGACATTTAGGACTCTACGTGCGCCTCTCCGCCTGTTTCGACGCTAGCCTCTCAGTTATCTATCTGAATCGGAAATAAAGTCTTCTTTCATTACTTAAAAAATATCATATCAAAATATCATTTTGCAAAAATTAATCATTCTTGAAAACATTAAAATTATGATTTACTTGCGTATATGTTTAAAAACATTGAAGCTATGATGATTTGCATCTCAATTACTCGATAGTTCCTATGGCAGCAATTAAAAGCGTAATTCTGAACTGTCAAAACAAAGATAGTCGTTATAGTCGTCCGATTTTGATGAAATTTAAGCCGTAATTCTGAAAGCAATATTTAATTCCTAGTTATAGGGTCGGAAACGTCTCCTTCACTGCTTTGCAAACTTCTGACTTAAATTATAATACCCTCTGCAAGGGTATAAAAATAAATAAATAAATTAAATACATTTTAAATATTAAAATATACAACATTTTTTTTAAGTACGATTTTTTTTTTGATAAAACATAGACAATAATTCTTTTTTGATATTCTGCAAATAATAAAATTAGGACTGCGGAGCATTTCGGTGGAACTTTTAAGCTTGCGCTGCACAGGCATCGCCGACCCTTTTGTCTCTCTTCTTCTTCCGATAGCTGAAAGTACGAGAATCAAGTAATTTTAAGGACTATCTCAATTATTAAGGATTTACCTATCCACTAGCAGGCTAAGTGTGCTGCGCCTTGGAATGAGCATAAAAAAAACGAAAGCACCATAAAAGCGTTCGAAACACTTGGCAACCCTAATTAGCGGTTTATAAAAATAGCTTTGTCTAAAAATGTATAAAATTGAAAAAATTATATAAAAAACGCCCATCAAGGCAGATATTCGCAGAAACTGTAGATATCTATAATTCAAATACGGAATAATTATTACGCTTGGTTACTATTTTACAAAGTAAAAGATCTTACGTCTGACTGTCGAAATTAAGGCAGGTCACCGTCGTCTCCTCCTGTACTTTAAACCGGTTCAGTTCTCTTTTCACTTTGATAATGTAATAAGCCGTTAGGATAAACATAATAACACTGAAGCAATGTGTGAAAATTACAGGAAACCACATTATGAAATTTTCTGTTTCTGTGAAAAGAAATAATAGGTGTTTAGATACAGTGTAACCTTTTTAAATATAGTCGATCGGTCCAAAGCTCGAACGAACGTTTCTAAAATATTTCATATCGAGTGGAATGTGCTTTTGGCGACTAGATTTTACAATGTTTTGTCAGTTTTTCATGACTTTTCGTCATTTCAGGTTTTAACTTAGAGTTATTTAGAACGAATAGTCATGAAAAAGTGATAAAACATTGCATATTTCTATGTATATCTCAAGCTATGAAAGCTTTATAAAATCACCATAACTGATGTCTAAATAGAATAGCATTATAATATAGGCTGACACATAAATAGAAGTTGTGAACCAGACAAAGATGCTGTAGATCCGGAACTGATTAGGATCTTCATTGCAACTTAGTGACGTTAGCAATTTCCACAAGTGATAGCTAACGACAGAATGCCAGAGATTGTAAGCGCATCTAAAGGCAATGGGAATGAGAACTGAAAACGATCAATGTAAATTAAAATTCAATCTTAGCAAAAGTTTCAAAAATCTCTGCAAACAACAACAAACCTAATATAGGATATTTGTCGATTAAATTAATCATATCAGCTGACCAATACAGACTATTGATGATCAGACAGCAAAGGTTGCTGACAATGCACTTTCCGAGCACATTTCGAAGTTTTTCCACGTAAAGATACACTGCAATTGTTGGGACAGCGCAAATCACGGATATCAAATCGCCTAAAAATAATAAAAAAGGAGAAGGAAACGTAACAAGATAAGTTGTATAGCGAGATACGATTTCTTTGACTGCCTGCTTTAATCCAGTTCTAAACTTGGACTGGACAATCCACACAAGTTTGGAAACATGAAGAAAACTGATTTATTGAATATAAGCTTTACCGATTAATAACCAATTCCACATTGTGTAAAATATACAACCTTCTATACGAAGTGCCAAATTCGACTGACCCTCGATTGCAGAGTGCCTAGTTTTTAAATCAACAGCAGAAAAACTGAGCCAGTTCTCAAGCTGCCAAAGATTTTTATCTCGATCATTGGTGCTCGCAGCTGACTTTTACAGTGCCGAAATATGAAATCATTTGGAAACATATAAACACTGAGCGTAGGCACTTCTAATATATAATATATATACCCGATTGAAGTCGACCAATTCCCCTGGCACAAATAATTCTGAAGAAAGAACTTTATCGGTAAAAGGAACAATAGTAGATATAAAGGGAATTCAAATTTGTGTTCTACTCTTCGTTCGAACTCTATTCTACTCTCTTGAAAGTTTCAGGACTATGTCATATAGCTTCCATCCAAAAATAAAAAGGAAAATCACAGGAAAATCGACAGGAATTCGTAATTTTTTTTTAACACACTCATCACACTTGATAAAGAATATATATACTTTATAGGGTCGGAAATGTCTCCTTCACTGCGTTGCAAACTTCTGACTGAAAATACCCTCTGCAAGGGTATAAGAAACCTATTTTTAATGTTTCTATTTGTCTCTAATAATTTGGGCATTCTTATCAAAAATTTGGGGCGACCAATTCCCATTGCACCCATTCCACTTGAGAACGATTTTATCAAGTTTTTCACGATATGTTGGTCCATTTCGTTAACACTTTGTACGCCCATTTGTAGCCTGTTCACTGAGTAGTCATTTGAATTTATTTCCGGTTTTTGCTCCAATGGTGGAATAAGGGTACAAAGTTTGATATATATCTTAATTCAAGTATATTATATAATTCTTGTAATCAACATTTTTTAAATTTAAAATACAAGTCTCAAACGTTTCAAATACCAAGAAATTCCAATATTTATTACCAATATTTATGGCCATTCAATTAAATCAGTAACGGAAAATCGAAGCCTTTTTTCATGATGATTTTAAAGGAGTTTAAATAATATAATTAAGTAATACAGACGTTAACAGAATTTAAATAGATGTTTTTGCCGTTTTAAATAAATTGTAAGACCTGCTAAAACTTTTACCAGTAGCCATAAAATTTTATTTTTAATTGTTATAAATTTAAATTAGGAAGGTATTTATACTAACGACTTGGTGTTTTTCAATATTATTGCGTTCTTTTTTTTAGTAAAATGACAAAGTTGAGAATGTTGTGTCGTTTTAGACATCTAACTGGCAAAATTTGGAAGGCCGCTAGATGACCTCCCCCATGAACACAATCCATTTCAGCATCATCCCAGTTTTTCTTCACATTATTTCATATATAAACAAGAAAGAAAGCAAACTTCGGCAAGCCGAAGTTTATATACCCTTGTAGCTATTGCAAAAATTAAATATTCCTGAAAACATTAACATTAACATTATGATTAAGTTGCGTTTAAAAATATGAAAGCTATGATGATTTGCAGCTCAATTATTCGATAGTTCCTATGGCAGCTATATGATATCGTTTTCCAATTTTAATAAAATTAAAAGCGTAATTCTGAACTGTCAAAATATTAAATTAGGTAACTAAATTTAAACCGACATTTTGATATATATATATATTTATTTACCAATACAATATGTCGAGAAACTAAAAATAATAATTTAAAAAGATAAAGGTTATAATTTTATTTCATTTCTTTTTCCGGTTGTTCCTATGGGAGCTATATGCTATCGATCAGGCTCGTTCCGACTTATGTACTACCTGCAATAGAAAGACAACTTTTGAGAAAGTTTAATGCAGACTTCTTTAAAACTGAGAGGCTAGTTTGCGTAGAACATGGCTAGATCGACTCTCCTAAAGATGCTAATAATTTATAGATTACAATACCCTCTGCAAGGGTATAAACACGAACTTATAAGTACTTTTTTTACGATACAGTTGAACAATTTTAACAAAATTAAAACCGCAACTCTAATATATTAAATAGTATACAAGGAACTAAGCAAAAATTAAAAAATAACAAAGTAATAATTTTCAATAAATGTTGCCTAAATGTTTCTATGGGAGGTGTATGATATAGTCGTCCGATTCAACTTACCTGCAATAATTTTTGGGAAAGTTCCAAGAAAAAAGTAAGAGTTTTTGCATACTCAGAAATTATAACTAACTAACAGTGAACGCTTCGTATGTTAAGACTCTGCTTTAATGATTAATACGTTCCTCAGCAACTTGCTTTGATACTGCTTGCTGACCAGAGGACAACCATTTTATCTGTAAAAGTTCCACGCATTGTCAGAACTGTGTTCTTTGGTTTGTTCAATAGCCAAGCAGTGTTGTGGTATTCATAGATACTTGGACCGAGGTATATTTTTTGGTACCTAAAACCTTATCTAGGTAAACAAATGTGAGACTTCCTGTTTTACTTTATTTTTATGTAATTAGTTTCGTAATCGAATTAAGGCTGCACAATAAAATCAGCCCCGTTACTTAAGAATTCCAAAGCAGCGTGCCGATTACGGAATTAATTAAATGAAAATAAAGTTAATAATCGGTAGAAAGGAAGAAGGTGGCAACTAAAACAGGTTGTTTTTGGGGATCATTTATTTTGAAATTAGCTGAGTACGGGGATTCTTATATTCGGGGCACTTAACTAAGCTCGCCTACTAAGGTATAAAAGGTTTGGAATTAAGAAACACGCACAAATCACTTTTCAAAATCATTTGCATGACTAAAGATTAGAACTGTTTCTCAAGTTTTTATCGAAATATAACATGCAGCAATAGTCTACCATATAAAATAGTTTTTGAATTTACTGCCAAAATCAGTTTAGTCATTGATAAATAGTCAAACAACACAAGTTAAATTATTGAAAAACATCAAGTTAAATTCACTTCAAAATTATTGATATTTGAACGCATTACTTTGCGGGAAAATGGAAACTAAGGGTATCGTGATAATTTTTGCGATTATTATTACACTGATTGTTATTATAAACATTCTTCTCATCGCCTATATTGCAATGGACTGCTGGTATAAGGAACAGGTGTATGCTAATGCGATGCGTCCGGTAAGCTATTAACTAAATATTTACTTTATGTTATGCACTTTTTGATCACATATTCGTAAATACTTGTACTGGGAATATTGAAAAAAAAAGAAATATCGCTTTAGTAGAGTTCCCCGAATATTAGATAACTGTTTGTTGCCCACAAATCGGCATTTGACATGCTAGAAAGTAGGTGTTGGTTTCTGTGTGTGTTTCGGTAGGCACAACTCCTTTATTTTAAAAGTTATGAAAGTTATGAAGTCCTCTGCCGCCGCTCTGCCGCACCTCTGCTGCCCCTCAAAACGAAAGAACTGCAAGCAAGTGCAAGCAGTGCTGCACGCTCTTAGCTTCTGGTGTTGGCTATGCAGTTGGACAGATGGCGCCACCTAAACATAAACAGTTTTGTAGGCGAACGTTTTTTGGCTGAGTAACGGGTATCTAATAGTCGGGGAACTCGACTAAAGCGTTCTATCTTGTTTAATTTAATTTAAAAAAAATATATTTCCAAAGAGTGCTTTGAGTTTTATATCGAAATGCTTGTCAAATAATTTTTGAACCTTATTTAGAATACACAAATTCGTTTTTCTCGCAAAATCAACAGAAATATTTTTTTTCTAGGATCCTGCAATACAACCAAGGCAAATTCCAATACGTCGTGACGGTTGGTGGTTTATACCTTCCTCAGAATGAATCAACAAATAGTACTAGCTGCGATCGGCATAACAGTAATTCTGTGCCTGATCATTTTGAACATACTCTTTATATACTTTATAATCGACAATCCTTACCAAATGTCTACTAAGAAAATTAAAACAACCGAGGCGCCAACCACTACCGAAGAACCAGTGACAGAAGAAGAGATAAATGAACCTCCGGAGGCGGCAGAGGGTCCCGGAGAAGGCGGCGAAGCACCGGCCGCAGAAGGCTAAAAACTGTAAGTGCCACCTAAGTGCGTCCGATCGTTCAAATGTTTGAATTTAGGCATCAGCCGTGCTCTGACTTAGTTTTCCAGTTGGTTGTCCTGAAACTTAGATCGGTTTCAATTCCAATACTGCCTTCGTCGTGTTAAACATATAACGTATCTCAAAATTCCGTGACAAATAACACGTAAGAAGTTATGGACACGAAATTTTTAATATTAATTCTAACTCTCGTTATAGTTATTCTGTTTTTCTTGCTTATGATTGTGTTTTACGTATTTTTAAATTTCGATCGCGTTAGTACTACCCGGGGTCCTTATAATTGGTTTTGGTAAACAGCAGGCGGCGTCGACACAGTTGCCAATTTTTGTTTATATTCTAACAAGCCAATTCTAACTAGCTCTCCGTAAAAAATTTTCGAATTTGGGATATTAACACCAGTATCGCGCCATGGTAGAAAAATCGACGCTCGTCACAATTTTCCTCGTCATAACGGTGTTTCTGGTGACGTTAATGCTGATACTAATTCCCATGGCTTTCTTCAGGGGCAGGAGGGGTAAATCATCCCTCTTTAGGTCCTAATAGTAAGTATTGTCTGGTAAAATATTAAAATATTTTCTCGTGGGTGTAGGCCCGCCTTTAAATTAAATTTCAAAACCGCCATTTTGCTAATGTTATAAGCAGTGTACCGCACGACAGTTTTCCTTACATAGGCAAGCAGTGTACCGCTGGGCAGTTCCCTCGTGCATATAGGTCCGCGTCTACATTGTTTTTTTTTACCGACACCTAGCGGCGCAGTCGAAACTCATTGAGCGGAGACGTTAACCGCTTCTTCATGTACCGCCGCAACCCGACAAGGTGGCGCCACCGAAAACGCCAACCGATAATAAACGTTCTTAATTATCGATGGCTTAAATTTAAATTCGAATTTGTTCCCTTCTTCCATTCTTTTTGGCAGTTCCTCATTTAAAGTTTAACGCCCACTGTGGTATGCCAGGTGTGAATAATATTCTGTCTTTTGAAGATTCACTTCGCGACACCGCCTAATTCATGCACACTGCTCTCTGTCTACGAATTTTAGTGGGCGTACAACGGAAGTGCTTATTTGCGGTCATTAATGAAGACTGATCAACGCTCTGACTTCAGAAGCTCAAATCCGCTGCGTTGCCAGTTCAATCCCTTCCGATCTGTTGTTCACCTGCCGGAATGCAATCTGCCAGCTCGGTCGGGCCGAACTTCAATTGGGAAAAGCGTTCAGTGCCAAAGGAAGCCATATTTCATTCGGCAATTAGTGCAACGCTCATCGTACATGCCTAATTTTCGTTGGGATCTGTCCGACTGCCCGGTCCCGGTCCGTGATGGTTGTCCCCGCGATTTTACACTTCAATTAAATGAAAATTGTGTCACGCGCCGCGACTCGCGTCTTCCACGACTTGGAACTGGAGATGCCAGCCATCCAGAGCCACCAGCTTTGGTTGCCATCCCGTTTCGACACCGATGGCGATGGCGCGTATTTCCGCACACACATGCCCACACACAAAGCACTTGATTAAGCCCGACTCTTGCGTATTCCAGATTTTTCAGACTCGGACACATCATCACCCCCGGTCGGCGTGGCTAGGTCTTTCTTGTCAAATTCGGATCAGTGTCGCGCGGCGCTCAGCGGTGTCAACTTGTCGTGTGCAGCGCAAATTCCCAGTCCCAGTATCAGTACCAGTACCAGTGATAGTTATAGTGCCAGTATAACACAGCGTAGTCCCAGGCCAAGATCAAACAGGAGCTCATCTGGACTTGCACTCAAACCGATCCTTCAGTAGCCAAGCCAACGACATTCCAAATCCCAAGTACCAAGCCCTAACCCGAACCAAAACCCGAACTGAGGAAGCGCCAGCTGCCGAAGCGCGGAAGAATGCCGACCATCACGGAGGACTGCATCGATGGCTTCCAGCAGTACTACTCGCGGCCGCCGGAGAGGCCCAAGAAGAAGTCGCTGAAGCAGATGGTCTACGACTCGGAGGACAACTCCTACTTCGGTCGCTCCATCGACAGCTGGGGTGAGTCTGGGCCCAGAGCCTGCGGTTGCGTAAGTGACTGTCTTGATAGACGCTCTTGATAGAGGTCTGACCTTAATCAACCGAGTCTCTGAATCTCTAAATCTCTGAATCTCTGGTTATCCGAATCTCTTTGTCGTCGCATTAGCGCGGCCGCGCTACATATTACTGTGGATGTGGGTGGATGTATCCATTTACCGGCCTCCCGCCGAGCTCGAGCTCAAGCTTGAGTCCGTGTCCGTTTTGATTGGCCGCCCAATGGCGTTTGCGCTGCGGCGACCCCGGCGCGAACAGATCGGTGTGCCGCTGGGGGGCACTTGTGTCGCAATATCGGTCAATTATGCCATTATGCAATCAGGCGCTGGTGAACCCGCGACCGTTCCCCAGAACCGTCGCTGATCTCGACGGAGGGTCGTAGGACAGCGGGGGGACCAAGGAGCAGGTGGTAAGGGCTGTTCAGGAGAACCCTGACTAAGGCTGCGTTTAGGCCCGGCTCAAAAGGTCAATTGCCACTGATTGAGCATTGACCTTCAAAAACAATCGTTTGGATTGAAGAGATTTAACAAAGCCTGAGTTTGTCTTACCTTGCTCTTATACCGATAGCAAAGATATTTCTTCATGCCTGTTAGCTTTCGCTCAGAATGACCAAAGAAACTCTCGTAAAACGTTTTAGCTAACTTATATAGGATACAGCCATTAGCCTCTAGGTATTCCGAAAATTTCTTCATCCCATTTTTGGAATCCTTAAGTCAACCTTTAAGAAAGTGTCCAAAATTCTTCACTGCTTTTCCTCTGCAAGGGTGTTTAAGGCAGACATTGAAATACAAACAGAATATGCACATAGAAATAAATAATAACGAGAACTTATGTTAATTCAAAGCCGATCTCCCTGAAGATATAAACGTTAGGCCTTGTTCTTAATGAAAATTTTCAACAATTTTATTAAAATTTGTTAAATTTCGATTTTTATCTTCAAAAAGTATCTGCCAGATGCATGTGTGGGTGCTTTAGGGGTTAGTATACAGTAATTAAAAAAGAACAAGCAAAAATTAATTTTTTGACGAAATGGCGTTAACTCCAAAAAAAAATTGGACTAAAAATTCGGGCTTAAATGAGAAAAAATCTTCGATTTATTACTAGAAAATATATATATAAGAAGCTCGTTTTAAATTTGACACTAATCCGTTTTCGAGTAATGTTTGAAACCGGCTTTGAAAATACCATTTTGAGAAGAACGCGTTTAAATTTCGTACTGGCACTTTTGAGCTCTCTGAAATTTAAAAATTTTCTGGGTGTATTGTTAAATATGTGTTCACTAAGAAAATAAAATAAAACAAATTTGATTTGCTTTAAATTCTAACTGTATATAACCTTAAAGAAGGAAGAGTGTATTTTTCTTTTAACACAATGGCGGTTTAAAAAAAAAAGAATTTTGACAAAAATTTAAAAAAAAAATTTTCGGTGGGAAAAAATCTTTAATTTAATAACTAAAAAGTATATTTAAGAAGCTTGTGTTTAAATTTGAGACTAATCGGTCACCGACTTTAAAAACGACATTCTGAGAAAAACGTGTGTAAAGTTTGTACTTTTTAAGTACTCTCAAACGCCTTTTAAAATTTACATGACATCAAAAAATATTCACCGGAACGATATGAAATTTTCTGAGTATTGAATAAATTTAATTAAATAAAAGCAAATTATTGGGGCAGTCAGGTATATTGCATGCGATTCATGTTAAATACATCATATTAGTCTACTAATTTTTCCACGCCCCGATCTGCGGAATTGGGCATGCCCAATTAAACAAATCCACTGCACTTGTATATCCATTAGAACGTTATTGTATAACCATACTGTTAGAAAATGTTGCATTTATCGTTGATTTTATCGAGCAAGGTCCAACTTCCTTAAAAAAGTTTTGTATCCTCAACGTGGTCCTATCGTGTTGCCCGCAATCGTACGCACGCCGTAGTTTGGTCCTTGAATACAACTCCAGCGGAGCAGTTGCCAGTGGAACAGAGGGCTCTATGAAACCCACCCCTGTGCGTGTATGTATAGCAACTCTCAGCTTGGCCCACTTCCCTGCATATCTGAATACCCATGTCCTGTGGCCGTATTTAAACCAGTTCCTTCCCCAGTTCGACGACAAGAGAAATACGGCTTGAATGCTAATGTTGGCGTGCAAAACATATTTAAATGCGCAATTTTTCGTTTCAAAGCAAAGCGACCTTAGAAAATCTCTCTTGAGTAGCCCTAAACTTTTAAGAAATAGATCAATAAATCAATATGGTATTACCAAAAGAACATATGGAGGAATTTAACGTTTGGACTGTGCATTGAAGCCAGCCATCTGGTACCTGGTGTTTCTCTCAGTGTGCCCATGGGTCCGGAATCGAACCCCGGGCAATTGGCACTAAATGCGCTGCAGTGGCATGGACAATCGCCGGCACCGCACCGCATTGCATCGCCTAATTAAAGCGAGTGCACAAGGAGACAGCGTTTCCACGGCAATTAGAACGCAACTCAATCTCAGTCCGGAAAACCCGACCGATCCCAGATCCGATTCCACTCGAATGGGAAACGCTTAAGTGCGGCAATGCTGTCAAAAGCGCTTTTCACTCAAAACAAACTCGGCTCGAGAGAGCGGCCAACGAAAAACGGCTCAAGCCAAGTCTGTTGTTTGGCTGCGAATCGACAGACTTCAGATTCGGGTTTCAGTCTGAAATTTGTTTTGAGCGGCGACCAAACGTGTCACGGAGAACTCGTAACGTGGTCGAGACGCGTCTCGTTTGCAAACAACAAATAAAAAGAGTTTGTGGTCCGTACAGTGAAGTTTCCCCTGCTTTCCTCACAGGAAATTACCAAAAAAAGAGTCCTTGCAAATAGTTCAACATTCTGTTGCGCACACACAGCCCCCATTAAGCGGGCAATTAGTGAAAGATAATAAATAATTCCAAGGGCCGTCTTTAAGAACGCTCCATAATTTCTTCAAAAAGGTGTGGTTGTTTGTATGTGGCCAAGCGCTAAGAGCGCCAGCTAAGAGAAGCACATACAATGCACACTTCGCTCGCTCGTTTGCAAAGAGCGGCAGCGGGCAGAGGGCACGGTTTGTTGTGGTGGTTGCGAGGCGAAAATAAAAGGAATGCACAGCAGTGGATATGTGCTTAAATAAAGAACCGATGCCGAGATACTTTTGTATCTGACACTTTTGTTTTGCCAATGCCCAATGCCGGGTCAAAGCCAATGTGGCATTGAGAGCCCCACAGCAGACGCGGAAATGCGACTGTGTCGCCGACCGACTAATTCGCCCCATTTCGCCCCATTTCGGCCCACATTGGCCCACTTTGGCCCACTTTTGGCCCACTTCGGTCCACTTTGGCCCATTCCAGCCCTACCAGTTGCAGATTGTATTCGCATCCGACGGATGCCCTCTCGCTTCGGCCAGGAGAGCCAAAAAAGGCGCCATATTTTCTGCACCGCAAGAGGGGTGAAACGGCGAGCGAGAGAGTCGAGAGAAATTAAGAGCAAAGGACCTGGATTGTTACAAAAAAGAACAACAGAACGTGTGTGTCATTGAGCGCGTACTATTTGCGTACATCTGTACAACTGTTTGGCGGTCAACGAATATTTACGATATAAAAACATCAGTGCTGGCCAAATTTTTAGTTCAGTTGCAGGGTTTTTTTTTTTCGTAATAAACTACTACGTTTATATGCACGACTTAACTGTATATATTGCAGGAGATAATTGCTTTCTAATAATTTAATACTACGGAGTTTAAATAACGTATAAAAAGCAAGTGTATAAAAGCAGGCGTATAAACGTAGTATATGATTTATTAGTCCACTTCAAACCCGAAACTGAACCGTCTACAGGCCTTTAGATTTAAAGAAAACCCACCGAAACAAACATGTCGAAGCCCGTACCGATGAGTCCGTCCTTCGCGGACGAGGATCTGCACAACTTGAGGAAGCCCAAACCGTTCAACTTCGGCCAATTCTTATACAACTCCGAGGACGGCACTGTTATGGGCCGAAATCGAACGTCATGGGGTAAGTGTGTTGCCGTGTTTATTGCATTCTCCTGCCATAAAACTGACGGAGTTGACGGACTTTTTGCTCGCGTTCGCATATGCCTGCTGTAAATCAGGGCCTGTCGCCAATTGGAACCGTGCTTCGGAATTTATTCAAATATAATAACACGGCACTGCGAACGTGTCATCTATTGCACCGCCTGAAGTGTCGAGAGTTGCACTCACTCGTAAAAAGTAGAGTAGTGGCTTGTGGAAGCGGCGAGCAAATTAACGTCTGCATGTAACGATGCTCGGCAATGGGGTCAAATTAGGGTGGGGAAATGCGGCATCTTATTTTTGTTCGCCATCAATTACCGCTAGTTAAGCTGTCCGCTGCAGCGTTTATCATCAATTGCACCGGAAAGGTTTTCCCAGCACGCCAATAGTGGCATTTAAAAGTTGGCAAGCCCAAGGCCCTCTATACGTGTACATATATTCATACATACATATGTATGTATATAGACAAGTGCACATCGCAATTATGCTGAAATGGGCAAAGCAAAGCTGAAAATATATGAAAATGGAAATAAGTACTAATTACATTGGCCAGATATTGGCAGAGAAAAGAATATGTACGTTAAGAACTAAAGGTGCCTTCACGAAAGTGCAAATGCCAAACCGAGTATATTTAATAATACACCCAAAAAAAACTAATTGGTTGATGCCGAAGGCTTGCTATTATCTGAAGAGGAAAAAGAAGAAATTAATTATCAAAATTCAATTTAAACTAAAATGAAAGCAAACTTCGGCCAGCCGAAGTGAGTACATCAATGTCCATGCTGTTAATATTTTTAAATCTCTTTTAATTGCTCTACCCTGCAAACTGTAATTTTCTATTAACTGCAAAATAAATTTAAACAATTTAACTTTTTCATCTGTTAACTGCAATTCCATTTTGTTCAAACAAGTTATTAGAAAAGTTAAGAATGTAAAATGTATTTAGTCGTCTGTGTATTTTTAAAAAAATTAAAGCTATGCTGATTTTAGATCAATTATTCGATCGTGCTATGACAGCTATATGGTTTCGTTTTCCAATTCAATTAAAATAAAAGCGTAATTTTGAATTATTAAACCATTCTTCATCCAAAAGAAATAAAAAAAAGTGAAATAGAAAAGTTAATAGGCTAATATATTTTGATGTATAAACTACATGCAAGAGGTAGTCATAAATGCGATTAGTGGTAAAAAAACGAAGTAAATCCAAATATTTTGTACTCAATTTAAATATTCCAGATATTTTGTACTCAATTTAAAATATTTAATTTTTAATTTAATTTTCACCCGTTACAGTTTTTATTTATTTTAAATTTGAAAACATTAATATGTTTTAAAATTTTTCTTTTGATTATTTTTATACCCTGGCAGAGGGTAATATAACTTTGGTCAGAAGAAAGAGACTTTTCAGACCCCATAAAATATATATATAGGGGAGTCGATATAGCCATGTCTGATCAGGGTAAAAGGGCGTACCGATCAGACGTTTATATCCTATAGCTCTCATAGGAATAATAGGGTGTAATCGATCAAAATTTTATGTGTTTTAAAATATTTCGCGCAGTGTATAAGCTATTGGCATCAATTTTTCAAAGTCGTATTTATCTACGCATACCTTGTTACACTTCTGTTATTCTTCTCGCTACTTTTGCAATTCTAGCAATTTCGGCAAAGACTGAATTTAATTTAAATTTAATTTAATTTAGCTATATGTAAAATGGGAACTATTTTAAATCTAATAATTTCAATTTAATTATTTAATGTTAAACAATGAAATTTAATACGCATTGTATTTAAAATTATGATTTAATATTTAATTTAAAAATTAAGTATAAAAATTTAAATTTATTTTTTACTATTCCATCCATTTCTGAAAATTTAAATTACACTTGATTTTTAATATGAATAATTGATCCCAAAAATCACTAAGGTAAATTAATTAAATATATATTTAAAATAGTTGCAATTTAGGAGTTTTAAACAGTTTTATTAAATCGCAACTGTAGGAAAGTAGCTTTCCATTTCTTCTGCCAACGCATGGTTTTAAGCATCAAGTAAATAAGGTGATGTAAAATGTGCTAACCTTCTTGCACATAGCATACCCAATTGACCCAACTCCGGTTTGGCTTCGGTTCTCTCTTAGCTGATTGTTCTCTTGCGATCCAACTTCTTAGACCAATTGAGGTTATGTCAGATGGGAAGTGCGAGTGCCTGTGAGAGTTAAGAGCGATCGCTGCACACACACACACACCCTTGGACCGGGTCATAACCAGTTGGCTCTTGAGCGTAGTCGACTCACGAGGCGGCTCTCTTCCGAAGTCTAAGAGTGTCGTTCCGCAGAATATGTAGACTTATACGAGTGTTCGGATGGCAATGATGATTCAGCGGAGAAGCTCGGCGTCAGTTCGCCGTCTACTCCGAACTTGAGAAGCAGCACAGCTTGGGGGATTCTTCCCATTCCCATTCCCATTTCCATTTCCATTTGTTTATGCAGCCCACTTGCGCCGGCTGTCGCCAATTATCGGTTTAACCCATGCTGACCGAGGGGCCAGCGACAATTAATTAATTCAATCGCTTCAATTGACTGGTGATCGCCAAGGGGCTGACTCTAATCGGTGTAATTCAATAAGTATTAACCGTTATCCTCCTTTCGCAGCCAAAATTGGAATCTTCTATGTGGCCTTCTACGGAGTCCTCGCCGCCCTGGTGGCCATCTGCATGTGGGCCTTCTTCCAAACCCTCGACCCTCGCATTCCCAAGTGGACACTGGACCGCTCCCTGATCGGCACAAACCCAGGTCAGTCGCCGCCGCTCATAGCAACCCCCGCCAATTTCCCCCCTAACCGAGCCTTGCCATCCTAGGTTTGGGTTTCCGCCCCCTGCCACCCGTTGACAACGTGGAAAGCACCTTGATCTGGTACAAGGGCACTCAGCATGAGAACTACAAGCACTGGACGGACTCCCTCGATGACTTCCTTGCGGGTAAGTACCAATAGTTTGCACTATCTAGTGAGAACTTTTCTCATAGACAGACACGCCGTTTTAGGATAAAAGTAGCAGCTTACGTCAATCAGTCCAGCTAGTTTAACCTTAGACCCGTGCACATAAATTTAAACACATTGCCGTGATTTGGGGTCGATCTAACCCTATGGGGGATTGTCGTGCTGGTTTGTTTTTTTTTTGTTACGATCACAACTATTTCAATAATAGCGTGTGGTTAAATGACTCACTTTTGCCATCAGAATGTTAAAAATTCTTCAAAGCAAGCTCTGTTCCTTGAATGGGTAAGCACTTCCATTGTATTTTGCATAGATTTTTACTGTGTATCACTCCTGCCTTTGCTAAGATGTGTACGGGCACGCTTTTTTAAACAAAATATATCATGTCTAAATCGAACACAGTAAGAAAATGTACGTTGAACAAAGAACACACAGAGCACATGATTTTTCAGCCCCATGCATTACACATGCGAAATGTCATGAAACTTAATTAAAAAAAAAAAAAAAAACAAAAGGTTCAAGCTTCACAACCATATCAGCCTTTTGAAATTTCTAAATATGCGTAGTTTTATTTTTTTGGGTTAGATCAACCCCTAAAGCGATAAGGGTTGATAAATAAAGTCCGTAATTATATTTAATATTCTATTTACCATTCCAGTTTACAAAGTACCTGGATTGACTCCCGGTCGTGGCCAGAACATCTACAACTGCGACTACAACCAGCCGCCGCCGAAGGGTCAGGTGTGCGACGTGGACATCAAGTCGTGGTCTCCCTGCACCAAGGAGAACAACTACAGTTACCACAAGAGTGCCCCCTGTATTTTCCTCAAGCTCAACAAAATCTATGGGTGGATACCGGAGTATTACAATGATTCGCAGGACTTGCCCGAATCCATGCCTTTGAGTTTGAAGACGTACATCGGGGAGGTCCAGAAGACGCAGCCACACAAGGTGAGTGAAGTGACTCGGACTATGAACTTTAACCCATTGTATTCAACATTCGAATTACTCCAGCTAAACACCATCTGGGTGTCGTGCGAGGGCGAGAATCCAGCCGATCAGGAGAACATTGGAGCCGTCAACTACCTGCCAATCAGGGGCTTTCCCGGCTACTTCTATCCCTACCAGAACTCCGAGGGCTACTTGAGTCCCTTGGTGGCCGTACACTTCCAGCGGCCCAAACGTGAGTAGTCCTTGCATCCCGCGAGTCCACAGTCTCCTGAGTAATCGCTTATTGGCCACTTTGCAGGCGGAATCATCATCAACGTCGAGTGCAAGGCTTGGGCTCGCAACATTGTGCACGATCGCAAGGAAAGGATCGGTTCGGTCCACTATGAGCTCCTCATCGATTAAAGTTTATCGAATATTACCTATAACACATTGTAAAACAGAAGAATCTCCGTTGAGCAAGAATCTCGGACCCGAGGGGTGAGGACGTCGTTCAATATCGTCTAAGACAATCCTACCAGAGGCAAACCACCTGATGTTTGTTGTAGTGAAAATTGTGAAAGGTTCAGATTTCAGTTTGTAATTTAAAACTCAAAATTGTTTAATTGTATTTTTTCCTGACATATAAATACAAGTTATAACCAAGATTTGCGACGCCTAAAATATACATTTTTAAATTTAAAGTACTTTGTATGCACTTTACGATGAAAGTTTCACATCAGATTATAAAAGCAAGATGAGAAATCAGTGAACAGGATTGTAATAGCCAAGCCTGAATCTTATTTAACGCTGACCACTAAATCAAGCAAATGCAACAAATTTACAGCAATTAATCCAAACTGCCATTTCCAATAAATCAACAAACGAAACCTTAGATATACAAACTTTTAAAGAAAATTTATGGATTTCAATTTTTGAGTCTGCTATACCTGTAACCAAAACAGACCAATTTTGTCAACCAAAAAAAACAAATTTAACATTTACAGCTAGCTTCAGGATATACCATATTTATAAATAACTTAGGCAAAAGTGAAATCTCTATACATCACATTTTTATAACGACAATTCTTTTTGGCCACCAGAAACGCGTAACTTCGGATAATTTGTAAGTTTATAATATAACATAATTGCAAAAAATGAAATTTATGAATATTACTTGAACTAAAACGGCTGAGAAGAATCACTTTCAAATCTTTTTAATAAAAATAAAAATGAAAGTAGTCAGATAAAATTAATGTTTTTTTTATTTAAGGGCTGGGTATGATTTCCAGAAAACTACAAATTCCTGTCAAGGATACAAATGGAGCGTATTTTTATTTTGTTTAAAAAAATCTTTGCAGAGAAAATAAATGAAAGCATTAATCGACAACAAAATAGGTTTATTAAAAGTCAATGGTAACTAAATGTATTTAACTAAATTTTTCATAAGCATTTTAGCATACCTTTTTGAAAATGAAATGAAATAATTACTGTTGCAATAGCATTACTTTTAAAATATCAAATGTTTTTTCAATAGCATTTATTTTGATATTTTTTTAGTAGCATTACTTTCTTGACAATCTTCCATTCGTTTTTTAATAATAAGTCAAAATCAACGCTAATGCTAAAGGCACAGCTCTGCTAGGCTGTTAACAAACAAATTTCTGTTGGCCATATGACATACTTTCGGATTTACTTAAACGTTGGAGTTGCCCTGCTATGATAAGATAATGATAAAGTTGATAATGCGATATCACAAATCTCTGCCGTCATCTGATACTGGTCAGCCCCTGTGACTGATTAATAAACTTGAGCCAGATCGATTGGCTTTTGTCCATTTATTAATTTATTTTTTTTATTTAGACAAAAATAGTCATAGACATACATATGCATTAAGAAATCAAAGTTATATCGTACGTGCCACATTGGGTGTGTACATGCAAATCGACTCAGTTAAATGGCTTCAAAGCAATTTTCCTTAATAAACTAATGTTACTATTTTGCGACGTGATTTTAGGTCCATAAAATAAAAATATTTGTTGGTTTTTGAATACAAGTACACCGGAATCAACCACTTTTATATACATCTTACATACATATGTAAACTGTAGATCATTTTTTTATCAGCCAAATAATAAGTCGGCCAATTGCGTCATTAAAATTCATTAACGAATCGATTCTGTTTGTTTTTTGATATTAAGTTTATTTATAACTTGACGGTCAAAAAGTATACATAAGCAGATGTGGAAAAAATTCAATTGCCTGGAGCACATACAAAAAAGTAGAAGCAGTTGTATTAGGGTATTTGTATATTGAATTATTATTATTCGACCGTATATTTTTGATCCTTCATTACGAAAAGCGTAGATCTAGCCAATTCCGTCTGTCCGTCCGTCTTCCGTTATGTTAGTCTCTCTGCAAACTAGTCTCTCAGTTTGAATGTAGTGGTCGGCCCACATAATGCACCCAGAGTAAAATCCCATACTAAAATTAAACATTAATGTAACATTGTTTTTATACCCTTGCAAAAAGGTATTATAAATTCAGTCAGAAGCTTGCAACGCAGTGAAGCGGACATCTCCGACCCTATAAAGTATATATATTCTTGATCAGCATCACTAGGAGAGACGATCTAGCCATGTCCGTCTGTCCGTCCGTTTCTACGCAAACTAGTCTCTCAGTTTTAAAGCTATCTGCATGAAACTTTCCCAAAAGTTGTCTTTCTATTGCAGGTAGTATATAAGTCGGAACGAGTTAGTTCTTCGACATATAGTAATAGTTAAATGTTTCCGAATTACGGTTTAAATTTCATTCATCGCCAGGATGGAACCTTATTCGGTCGAACCGGTAAAAATTGGAGTAAGTAAAGATGGTGGTGAAAATATAACTTCAAGAGGTTTGAAACAACTTTCGAAATCTATATAAACAAGAAAGAAAGCAAACTTCGGCAAGCCGAAGTTCATATACCCTTGCAGCTATTGCATGAATTAAATACTTTTGAAAACAATTAAATTATGATTTACTTGAGTATATGCTGAAAAACATTGAAGCTACGATGATTTGCAGCTCAATTATTAGATAGTTATTTTATATATTTTTATTATTTCTGTGGGAGCTATATGATTTTGATGAAATTTAAACCGTAATTCGGAAATTTTTAACTATTACTATATGTCGAAGAACTAAAAAAAAAATAAAAAACAGCAAAGTTATAATTCTTTTTTGTTTCATTTTTCGATAGTCGTCTGATCCGGCTCGTTCCGACTTATATACTACCTGCAATAGGAAGACAGATTTTAGGAAAGTTTCATACAGATAGCTTTTAAACTGAGAGACTAGTTTGCGTGGTCGTGGGACTGACATACATGGCTGGATCGACTCTCATATAGACGCTGATGAAAAATATATATATATTATAGGGACGGAAATGTATCCTTCAAACTTCAGATGAAGATTATAATAACCTCTGCAAAGGTCCAAAACTGAAAGTGTCACACACTTTGATTTAATCAGTACCGAAAATATTTAATTTAAAAAGAAAATATTTGGGTTGCATTGATTTTTCTGGGTGTATAACGTGCTCGCACTTTTTTGTGTGTCAGTGTGTGTGCGGTTTTATACTGATCGTGTCAGCTTCTGCCGCAGCGCTGCTGTTGCTCTGCCGAGTTGTTCTTTCCGGCGATATGTTGGTCTTAGCCGACTACTGTTTTAAAGCTATATGAATAAAAAAAACAAGTAATTACTTCTATTTTTTTTTATTTTTTTTTTAATATTCTTTGAGATATAGTTAAAGAATAATATTTCAGAAATATAGATTAAGAATAATATTTAAAAATTACGGCTCTAATGTCATTAAAATCGGACGACTATATCATAAAGCTCCCATGGGAACAATCCAAAAAATACACAAATAAGTATATCTTGGCTACTTTTTATTTGATTTGAATATACCTCGATACATAGCAATGGCTTACTATTTTAGTTTTATTAAAATCGGACAACTATGTCATATAGCTGCCATAGGAGCGATCGAATAATTTAAAGGAAAATAATCACAGCTTCACTGTTGTTAATCATATAGGCATAAAATTTGAATATTGCAGTTTTAAAGAATATTAAACTTTTTGACTATCTGCAAGGGCCTGACGAAGTTAGCTTCTATTTCTTTTTTTCGACAAGTATTCGTGCACGAACAGTTAGAAACTGAGCTTTAATTTTAATTTACAAACTTTTTAGCCTCTTTTCCATTTTATTAGGTTACCAAATAATCAAACTTTTATTTTGAAAATCTAAATATTGCTATATATTTTTGCTTGTAAATTTTTTTCCTTTTTACACAATCAATATTATTTGAATTACAAAACTTGGAGTTT
Organism: Drosophila elegans; assembly: GCF_018152505.1. Classification (NCBI taxonomy): domain Eukaryota; kingdom Metazoa; phylum Arthropoda; class Insecta; order Diptera; family Drosophilidae; genus Drosophila; species Drosophila elegans. Next base: position 3,652,011 of record NW_024545782.1, on the reverse strand, counting down.
TTAATTAATTAAAGTGTAATTTTGAAATTTGAGTTCAGGGTTCAAACACTTTTTTGACTCATTGATCATTGTTTGAAATGACCACTTGTCTTTGAAGTAATTAAGTGGATCTATACTTGCATTTATCTGGTCAGCTTATTGAATGCATATGTACATGCAACAACTCTTACCCGCTAATTGACAGCTAATTAGCTGAGTGACAGAACATTGTCCACAGAACCTAAAGCAAATAGTCGCACAGATATTTCGCTAAATAGAAAAATCAAAGTAAATCTCTAATAAGGAAGCTCTTTAAGATTGAAAGATTGACACGCTCACGCACACAGGAATCGCTGGAAAGTCGGTTTGGACCAGATAATTCAGATAGACTGGTAGGCCGAAGATATTCCCGGGAGCAAAGCGAGGCCTTCCATGTGTAATTACATTTGCTTAATCTGGAGTTCTGTTCAGTTGAACAGAAGCGGGAGCTTCTTTCAGTGACAACTATTGTGTGGATATAACCGGACAAAACCGAGAAAGTTACTCATGATGGTCCCAACCTTCGAATGTGTGACAATTTATGTACATATGTACGCAATTGAAAAGGTATTTTCATGGGTTTCACAGCCAATGGGGTGTATATGATTTTGGCAAACAGGTATAGTTAACATTCGACATTGTGGTGCAGTTATCGAAATCCCAGCCAGCCAATATATCACAGTATTTACATAAGTGACTGATAAACAGCTCCTGCCTCTAGTCTGAGAACCCAATAAACTCAGATGCAGGAATTGCGCCTTACAATTGAGTTGTCGACATTATGTGCCTGCCGTTGTCAAGTGTAATTTAATCAACTTGTGAAGATTACAACAGTGAAGCACCGAGATACGTAAACATAATACCGTGACCATTTATCCGTGCACAAATGTACCCTTAATCAGCAGCAACAGTTCAAGAAGGAGGCAATTGGCAATGGCAACCTATTGTTGGGGGAGTTGGCATTCGGTGCTGCAAGGGGTTGCCGAGCAGGAGGAAGTGCACATTTGTGGGAATTAATCAATCAATCTTACACTCTACAAAATTGTCCATCCCACTCCAAGTTTAAGAAGTACATATGTACTTCTTATTAATGGTAAACCCCATTAAATACGGATTAAAAAAATGTTATTTTATCGTACCTTTTTGTTTTAGGTATATATGTACAATGGTCCTAATAAAATAAAAATAATTAATTATAATAAATAATAATTAATTTCCTTTGTCGCAATGTAAAAAAAAGGTTCCAAATAGTATATAATATACATGAAAACCAGAATTGAGAACCTAAGCAAAGTAAATTTGTTTCAGTGCAGCATTCACATTATGCAGATGCTGATGGCCACGAATAATGATTGAGGAACAATAACAAAGAAAGTTTTCCCGTTTTCCGCATGGAAATTTCCGAAGCCCAAAGCAGCCAAAAAACTGATCCAACCGTTTTGGGAGAGCGTGGAAAAGCAAAACAATGCGAGTGCTAGGAACTTCAACAACACGCAAGCATAATGAGCGCAGCAGTGGTGGGGGTGGGTAGAGGGGCATGGGTGAGGGTGGGGGTGGAGATTAATGGAGCCAATGTACTCAACTCTCGGCGCATGTCGGTGCGATTGACTGGGAGAACGGAAGATTGGGAGAGCAGGAGAGGCCTGAACTAGTGTGCGTGCGATTTTCTTTGTGCTCTGTGTTTTTTAATATTTATAAAGCAGGGGCGCATCGCATTCTTTGAGGGATGAGTGGGCCCCACTGATTTTAAGTACTAAACTTTTAGCACTAGCAGAAACAGCTTAACCCAAACAACCACCCTCGGGTGTGTTGTTGTCTGCCCGCTGTCTGCACTCAATCATTTATTCTATTTGCATAGCCAGCAAAAGAAAGAGTGGTGGAGAGAAAGAGAGAAAGACAAGGTAAGGCACACACGAAACCACAAGCTCATACACACACACACCTTGGGCAACCCCTCACTGCCCCCTGGCCAACAAGCTTTTGCTTTGGCCTTTTCTCATGTTGCTTGGCAAAGTTTCGAAAACGTTCAACAGCTGTCGACGTTACACTGTGAGAAATATGCACTGCGTGGAATAACACGATGTTGTGGTTAAGCTTAAGGTAATCAGCCATACAGGTAACGTTAATCTGTTAATACATATTCTACTCAACTCTGCCCGCAGATGAGTATTATTTTCTTAAAAGTCTGTTTCATACCCATGCAGAGGGTGTTATAATTTCAGTCAAAAGTTTGCGATGCAATATACTTATTTATTTGATCGCAAGTTTTATTTTGATAAAATCAGAAATAAATTTGATTAAAATATTGTTGAAAAAATCAAATATCAAATATTTGTCAACAAAAATAGTTGAAGCCCACGATTTACCATTTATAATATGAGAAATTAATAATTTTCATTTTAACCCCACTTCACTTTACACAACTAACGATATCCAGAATTCTTCCTAACCGGTATTAAGCCACTTTGCTCGATTTGAGACAGTAACCTAAACAGGGACTGAAGATAACTTTTGATCACGACAAAAACACATTTATAGGCCCAAAGTGGGTTTTCGTAAGAATCAACGTTTTTGTACGCTAAACATGGCTTTGGCGCAATTTCTTAGCAAAATGTACATATATAAAATTCAGGGACTTTAATTACTAACGGTACCGTAACAAAAACTATTTAAGCTAGCAGCAACGCAGTTCTCAATTCGATTCTTAAACTGAATCCTGTTGTTTACGATTATAATGACTTATCAGATGTAATTAATAAATTTTGGCTATACAAGCAGAAAAACTGACTTGCTCAAGTTGGTCAACACGCAAAGTTCTTGTTTTCAGTGCACCAGCACTCTTATCTTAAAGCTTTTGTTGGCGGGAGAGCGAGAGCTCGTGGCTGTGTGAGTGTTGAGGGGCGAAGAACGCTGCTTGAACGCTGTTTTTAGCTTTGCTTTGACTGTGGCGTTCGGTTAGTTGGTGATCTTTCGCCGAGAGCGCAGCACGCAGCACTCAGCACGCAACGCCTTTCGCAGTCGCAGGAAGCAGTGATTCTAGAGTTGGCAGCAACTTCTCGTATCTCCCAGACCGTTTGTGGGCGCTTCTGTTCCGGCTTCTTGCGCGAACCACAGTCGTTTCTAACTCACTCTACATCGTTTCAACCATCCGAGTATTCGAACCGCAAACAATTGCATAATTACAAGTTTTTCAAAATATATTCAAGAGTGCTGCGAGTGCGAAAAAAAAGAAAAATTTATTTCCGAGTCTGCTGAATCATCGCATATACACAGCTTTTCGTATACATAAATCAGTTTTCACAGCCTTCGCGCTGCCCACGTCATCATCGAAAAACATTAACCAAATTTTGGAGTCCAAGCGAAAAATAAAAAAGTTAACCGTTAAAAGTGCGAAAGAACAACGCCAAAAATGTCAAAGAATAACGCAAAGGGCGGCAAAGGCGAATTCGAATTCCCGCAGCCAGCGAAGAAGCAAACCTTCTCGCAAATGATCTACGATCCCCAGGATGGAACCTTTTTCGGTCGAACCGGCAAAAATTGGAGTAAGTAAAGATGGTGGTGAAAATATAACTTCAAGAGGTTTGAAACAACTTCCAAAATCTATATAAAAAATTAAGATTAGGCCATTTTTCGATGAAATAAAGTGATTACTCTTTAAAAATTCTCAAAGTAGTTGAAATATTTGAAAATAAATAAGTCGATTTCTCAATAAACGTTATTTAACCATTTGAAATTGTGGCTTTTAGATACTTAAAACAATCCAGCTTATAACAACAAACCATTTAAGGGTTTAATTATTTTACAATCCATCTAATTTTTGATTAAATTTAAAGAAGATTTTCATGCAATGACTCGACTTCTGACTCTTCTTTTTACGCATTCTACAACTAATCTGCACAAAATTGTTTTGTGTAAAAACCACATGAGATATTCACAATCGTTCTGTACATAGAAACAAAAATGCGATTGCTTACTGCATACATTTAACCAGCCTCATGTTCGTCATTTGGTTAGGGAAACTATATACGAGAAGCGTGTGTGCTTGTAAATACGGCTTATCAGTTGATTTAGCGAGTCATATTAGGGAAGTGAGATGAGGTAGAGAAGCTGCTTCAGAGATCTCCGATGCGAGGGCTTTAGAATGTTGAGTCGCCATAAAGTAGATAAAAACACTGCCAGCCAATAAGAAAAAAGGGGGGTTTTACGGGCAGTCATTAAAAATTTAAAGAATTATTCTTGCTTTGTCTAGGGACTAAACAACGATTATCTCAACCGCCTACTAAAATACTGAGACTAAACAGATGTACACTTGCTTATTTTCGTTTGCTTATATCTTTCTTAAATTGCCTTTTTTAATTTGCTTGCCCATCTCCCGATTCTCGTTATCCACAAAGCAAAGCTAATTTTAACGATAATGCGAATTCTTGATTTTCGAAAATGGACACGGAACCACGTTCACAAAGCAGGGAATCGGGGAAAACGTGAGAGGCAGAGAGCAGATCGCTTTTATCGCCTATAATATTTGCCTTCTTATAATGGGTTCTGTAAGCAAATTCAAGGTTTCACAGAGAGAGGCAGTGCAAGTTTTCACGCTCTCAGAAACCAATATTTCAGACAGCTGTCGATCGCTATGCGAATTGCTGAAACACTAGAATTTCTGAATTGTTTTGCATTGGGTAAATGGGGCACGTAAGGGGACAGTTTTTTGAACCTCTTATCAGGGAACACGCTGAAAAATTCGATTGACGTCGTTTGTTTGCAATTAATTAAGTTGGGCAAGTTTTATCGAAATGTTTAAATGATGTATAATTTATTAGCCAAATTGACGCTCTAGGTATACCCCCGAAAAGCTTTAATTGCTTAAAATATTAATTCTAAATTGTGCGACTAGTTCTTGAATTGTTTTTCGTTTTAGCCAGGCCTTAAAAAATGTATTCCTCTGTTGACACACCTGCTTTAGACAGCAGATGTCAAATGTCCACTTAACAAAATGTATTGGTTAAACATACTATATATTTAGTATGTATGTAAATATGCAGCTGGGTTAAATTGCTTGGATTGGCTCCAGCTAATGCCTATCATTAAATCCTGTTCGTGGTGCATGTCCTTTGGCTTTGCACTGGTTAATGCCAGCCAATTTTTGTCATGTGCAATGCATTAGTGGGAGAATTAAATGTCAGCGGCCCCCGGGAAAATAGTGTCAATCAGTGAAGCAGATTAATGTAGATACTATCCCTTTAACAAAAGTCATAAAGGGCGTACAGAGGCAAACAAACGCACAACAAGATCCAAAAAATCCAATTTGATTTACGATCGCCAAACAAACTTTGATTTAATTCTGATTTTAAGCGAAGTCTAAGCTTTGATTTCCATTAATTAACGCAATGAGAACTTGTTTAGGTTCGTGCTGGTTGTTTTTTAGGTGGGGATGAACCCACTCGTAGAACCGGTTCAGCGGGTTTATGTTTTATTTTTTTTTTTTTGGAAATGTTACACATTTTCTCTACACCGCAATTACAATTACAGAAACAAAATCAAATTTTAATATATAACTGCTCATTACAAATATTTAAAACTCCAATTAAAAACATGTTGTTAGCATGCGATGATCTATATTTTGTTATTGAAGTTTCTGATTTCATTTTGATTCAAAATTATGTCTGTTTGAAATGTACCAAGATAGTTCATTAATGATAATATTGAAAAACCTTTTTGTCTTGTGACGGATATTAGATCAATGCAACCACAATGCATCAGAACGAACAGACAAACCATTGCCCTAGCCAGTTTCTAAATCGGGCTCAAACCGGCTAAAACCGCATTTCCCCGGTTGAATCTGATTGCCCCATTAATCGCCCCCACCACGCCCCGCTGTCTGGTTACATTGACATGCTGCTAACTAATTGTCACAATAGTGACAAAGTCTACGATAAGCTACACAATTCAATTATAGCCCAGGAAATTAGCCAAATTTGCTGATTTGAAAATAAAATTAATTTTCACAAAACAATATTCATTTAAATTGAACAATTGTTTAATTATTTCTTTGCTTCTTATAGCCCTTGTCTTAATAATAAATATTCGGATTTGGATATCAAGTTGTTTTTGACAAAAGAAACACCATATATTTTTAAGTACAAATAAGTACTTATTTAATCGTCATGTTTAGAGGCTAAAGTAAAGTCTTAAAGTTTATGCTTAAAATCAAAATGTATCCGTTTAAGTTATATTTCGGCGTTTCTTTTTTTTAGGGGTTCTCATTTATTTATTTTAATGTATAAAAGTGAACTTCTAATTTTCTTTAATTGTTATGTAAAAAGGGTAAAGTAAACATTGTTCCAAGTTAAAAAACTAAATTAAGCAAACTACCTTTTTTAATCAAACACAATGATCCAATTGGAACTGAACTTTTCGCGTTGTCAATATATTACTGGGTTTAATTGCCCGCTTTGAATAATTCGGCTGTTTTCTATTTGGGCTGAACCGAATAAAAACACAGTGTAGGATGAAAGCGAAAAGCCAGTCTAACTCGCATTCTGGCCCACAAATAATCAGCAAACTAAACGTTTGCAATGTTTGCCATGGGCAGGGCATTTGGATCATTCCGCTCGTTAGCATGTGAAATTAATTCACTTAAAATGCCGCAAAGTATGCTATAGGCCCTAAGCACACAGACAGCAAAAAGAAAGATGGCCAAAGGATCCTGGGTGCGCTAGTGTGCCACTGTGTCTGTGTGTCCGCTTGTCTATGCCTGTGTCTGTGGTGGTGGTGACGCATGGACAAAGGGTGCGGCGAACAGCAACAAATGGAACGGCGCCACGAAGACGGACGTCGCTCTCATTTGGGACAAGCTTATTGGCAATGGGAATGGGAATGGGCCGGCACGGGACGGGACGGAACGGAAAGGGGCGAGAGGTGACGTGACCCACTTTATCTGGCTGGATGTGGTCCGGGGGTAATGAGTATAATATTATGATGACAGACAGACACCAACAAGTTGCATCCTTGGTATTCCTTCATTACGCTTCGCCTCTCCTTGGCAAGAATTTCGTATCGGTGGCGTCATAATTGTTGCTTCCCTTTAGTTCCGATTAACAACCCGTGCCCAAAAACACCGAGAAAAATAATTTTTTTTTTTTTAAGATTTGAAGAATCTGAATTTATTATGTATATATAATAAAACCAAAATAATACACATTATTAAAAATGATAAACAATGAACTTTAGCTCTTACAAATCACATTTTCAGGATAAAAATAAATATACAATATTTTTGCAATTAAAGTATTAAAGTGTAAAGTGTAAAGTGCAAACAAAAAAAAACTAAAAACATAAAAAAATTGAAAAATAGTAAAGTTAAATTGCTTGCAAAGATTTAGTTTTCCGATTGTTTCTACGGGAGCTAACTGATATAGTCGTCCGATCCGGCTTGTTCCGACTTATATACTTTTGATAAAGTTTACTGCAGATGATGCTGATCAAGAGGATATATGCTTTACAAATTCGGGAATGTCTCTTTCACTGCGTTGCAATCTCTCTGCAAGGGCATGAAATGACAGTGAAAAGATATACTTTTTGTGAATTATGTCTAGCTTATGTCAAAGGCCTTTTTTAAGTGAAACCAACGTGTTCAATGACCTCAAACAAGTACAGCCAAGATTTTACTTATAATTCTCGATTGTGTAGTTTCCAAAATTTAAAGTCACCATTACAATTTTACTTTAATTTATAGTAAAATACATCACTAGATTTTTCAGATTGTTTTTTTTATTTATTAATCCTTGTGAAACATTCCAAAGCCAAATTGTCACACAAATGTGCTACATAAATGTGCAGGCCGTTAGCAGATTTCCCACAACTTACTGGTCGGTCAAGTGTGCAAATTAAGCCACTCGGCGAGTAGTTTTTAGTGAGTGCCGCGGTGTCCTGGATTTTGGCCATATGTGCGTCCAACACGTAACTAAATTATTAAGCTTAGTCGGCCTTGGTGGCTTTACTTGGTTGACGCCTAGGGCCTCGTCTAGATCGAAGCGAGGTTATCAGCAGTTGGTCATGCAAACCGACTAGCGTTTCCAGCAATTTTGGGTTGGGTTTTCCGGGGAAGGGGATTGAAATGGGGATGGGAGTGGGAGTGGGGATGGCACTGCTAGTGGTTGGGTGGGAGTGGCACTTTTTATATGGGTCACGGGTCCTTTACGTTTGTTTACCGCACCAGCGGACGGACGAACGACGGAGGATAAGCGACGCCTTCGTCCTCACAATGATTCCTCAGTGTTATTATAAGAACTTGGACACTGAGTTGCACCACTCCACCTCTATTACTGGTTGCACAATTCACCACAAAGGGGGTATGCCGTATAAGTTTCCTTTATGAGTCCCATTTACTGTTGTGCATAAACTTGATACCGCCCGCCGACATCTTTTTTTACTTTTACATAAGTGTTGAGTAAGTTTTGAGCCGGAGCAAGACGTTTCGCCATCAGTTGTCCTTCGGGATAAAGGATTTCCTTTTTAAAATTGAGTTGTGTAAAATGAGTTTTCGCCTTTTTTTAGTTGGCTATCAGAGTTCTTTGCAAGCCAGATAATCATATAATTATATTTGCCAGATCTCAAGTTTGTTTGGGTTTGCCTGCGTATTTCCAAAAATGAAATACATTTCAAGGCAAAGAAAACTCATGAGTCGTCAATCGGCAATCGAACTTGCTTGAAATATCCATAAATAAAATTAAATTTTCCACTTACATAAGCAAGACAGTATCTATGATTTTGCACAGAGGCCAAATTAGATTTTTCTGATGTTTTCCTATAGGTTCCACCACTGTTGACTGGTGGGTTTGAAATATTCATTTGGGTCAAATTACTTATCTCTATCATGGTGTCATTCTCATTGTCATCACTGAAAATCGTCATTTGCCATAAACGTCATCAAGTTTTTTTTTTAAATAATAAAAAGTAAATTACGAGAAACCATATTTTTACGATGTTGCCACTAATGCAGCCACGCCGCCTGGGGCATGAAAAAGTAATAAATGTGTCACTATTTCAAATAGATTTGCTGCATACGTAGTTAGAGGAACATGGTCTGCAATAGACATATAAAAATGGCTATCAATACGTTTTATATTTTCGTTCTATTATCCATTAAAGTGGAGTAGACTTCGATCGATTTGAGAGGGAAAGGCAATGGCGGTCCCTCCTTGTGCGAGTTTTTGTAATGCCTCATTCAGCGAAGACATAAGAATGTTTGGGGACTCTGCCGTCATGTAATCGTAGGCGTGTAGACCAGAATTCCTTTCACATCGGATATTAGTAGCCAGCGCCACAGGCCGTCGCGTCGCCCCACCTTGCCAGGCGGCTATGGGGACTGGTAATGGGCCGGTGGGTGGGTGGCGGTGGTGCGGCGGACGACTGGCGTCACACCAGCAGTGTGATAGTCTGCCCCCGGGGCTTGTCTATGGCTGGGTCCGCTCTGGTCATTGCCAAACTTGTTTCCTTGTACTTGAACGCAATTATTTCCCATTTGGACTTGGCAACAAGCAGCCCAGCCATTTGGCGGACTGAAACTTTGATGAGCAACTGGAAACTCAAATACGGAAAAGTCGTTACCAACCGACGGCAAAGGCCATCGATTACCAATTGATAGCTCCTGTCACAGAATGTTCGAACCGGCCAAGACCAGATATATAAAAGGGGAAAACAAATATATATATTTAATTGTATCTAATAGCTAAGAACATCAACATGACTACCTGTTGATACGTTAGTTTTTGCAAGTCCAATTAAGGGGAAGTGAATCGGAATTTTAGGCAAATCCCTCTTGAACTATTCTAAGGGCTGTGCTTTCTTAAACGAAGTAGCAATAAACTCTTATATTTTCTAACAATGCACAGTTCCATTAAAACTTACGTACGCCATTACCAAGCAGAAAGAAATGCAATCGATTGCACAGTCATTAATTAATGGGTACTTAAATATGAAAGAACAAAAATGTGATTTGCCGGCCCAAACCAGTTTTCAATCGACACAACAAGTATTTGGAAAAGACTTTACCAAGGCCCACTGATAGTTCGGTGATGAGGTCTATATCGACCCCGTACCGAGCCATTTTCTATTGCCTTTGTTGCCTACTGTACTCTGGGGCCGTGCATTGTATTCGATATTCATTCATACGATTAATTTGTTTGGAAATTTGAGCTCTAGTGGTCGTTTTTTTCTCGGGGGCGCTGTCAATTTCGGTTTGTCGATGTTGTCGCTTATTTATGCAATTGCTATGGGATGGGGCTTGGCCGAGTCGGGCGCCCGATGTCCGGTGTTCTGTATCCGGTGGCCGGTGGACGCAGGGAAAGTAGCAAACAACCCACTGAATTCTAGCTGAGTCGTCAATGTTAATGACATTGAAATACTGAAAAACGCCGGTCCCGCGCTCGAGTCCCGGCATTCAGTTTGTTGTTTCTGGTCTTATTTACTGCACTCGTCGTAAGCGTTCGATTAGGTGCGTGCTCGTTAGGATTGCATAAGCCCTGCCCCTGTCCCCATTCTCGTTTTCATTACCATTTCCATTCTTAGATCCCCCATTCATCCAGTTCCACAGATTCATAGAGCCCCCATTTTCGCAAGTGTCAGAAACAATCAAATCGTAATCGTTTGCGCCACAGAAAGAAGAGACAGAGACCGATGTAGAGATTCATTTCGCAGTTGTATCTTTTATAATAAACTTGTGATGATCTCTATGAACTCTTAGCCAAATAGCAGGGACAGAAACATTTCTTATCTCAACACAACTTTAGTTTTCCATTACCACACAGGGCCAGCGGACCCGAGTTTTGAGCAAAAAAGCGTTTTTTAAGGAAATTTATAAAATTATTATGGGACCCTTTTTAATATACATCAATCTAAATTATGCCAACATTTCGTTGGTCGTTGCATCGTTTTTTTTGGGATATTTTTAAGGATAAAATGCTTGTAAGCCCGACGGAATTGAAAAACATAACAAGTCCATTTTTTAATTTAGCTTAATTTCTTATTCAGTTCATAAGAATTGAGAAGAACTTTAAGAAATAAGGCATTATTTCGCATAGTAATACTTGAAGTGATTCCTTTAAAAACAAGTTCTTTGATCAATTAACTTCCAAAATCATCCGCCGATTTTGCGCGGTTTTACTTTAGAGTTCGAAGTAAGCTGTATCCCTCATAGGAGAGCTTATACACATACACAACCAATATAACTATGCACACCCTGCAGGGTTTCCTACTTTTTGTTCTAAATATAAAATATGTCTTATAAAATTAGTTTATTTAAGCGAGGGAAAAAGGAAAACAAAATAGTACAATAAAAAAATTTGTCATAGATACCAAACTATTATAACATGAATTTAAAACAATTGGTTATGCAAAAATTATACTCAGTGAAATGAGTTTTAAATTAATACCACGAATGTTTAAAAATAAAGCTTCTGTGCTTAAGACACATTAAACTTTAATTTTTTTTGGTGTAGAAATGTAAAATGTTTGATAATGAAGAACTATTATATGTTCTATTTTGTATAACACATTCTGTATTCCATTTACTTGTCTGATCATTCGAGTGTCTGTCATTGCCACAGGTCAGCTGCTGCTGTTCTACACGATCTTCTACATCGTGCTGGCCGCCCTGTTCACCATTTGCATGCAGGGTCTTTTGTCCAGCGTCAGCGATACGGAGCCCAAGTGGAAGCTGCACGACTCCCTGATAGGCACTAATCCTGGCCTGGGATTCCGTCCCTTGAGCGAGCAGACCGAGCGTGGATCGGTGATCTCCTTCGATGGCAGGAAGCAGGCCGAGAGCGACTACTGGATCGAGCTGATTGATGACTTCCTCCGGGGTAAGCTTACTGGTTTTGTGTAGATGGAGCGGGTACTAATCATTCTGGAATTCTGCGCACTGCAGACTACAACCACACCGAGGGTCGGGAGATGAAACACTGCGGCTTCGGACAGACCCACGATCCCACTGATGTGTGCGTGGTCAACACGGAGTTGTTTGGCAGCTGCTCGCGGGCCAACAACTACGGCTACAAGACGAACCAGCCCTGCATATTCCTGAAGCTGAACAAAATCTATGGCTGGGTTCCGGAAGTGTTCGACGAGCCGCAGAAGGGTATGCCAGAAGATCTGAGGACGGTGATCAACGAGACGAAGAAGGAGGAGGTAAGTGGACCCAAGGATTAAGGACCAAGGAGTTCTCGATCCCTGCAACCCATTTAAAAGCGTTAGAACATAAGAGTAACGCTATTCTGTGTTTCAGCGCCAGCAAATCTGGGTGAGCTGCAACGGACACTTGGGCAAGGATAAGGAGAACTTCCAGAACATCAAGTACTTCCCCAGCCAGGGATTCCCAAGCTACTACTACCCGTTCTTGAACCAGGGGGGATACCTGAGTCCTCTGGTCGCCGTGCAGTTCAACTCGCCGCCCAAGGGCCAAATGCTGGACGTTGAGTGCCGTGCCTGGGCCAAGAACATCCATTACAGCGGCAGTGCCCGCGACCGGATGGGGTCAGTGACCTTCCAGATCATCGTGGATTAGGTCGGGTGTCGTGTCGCCAACTTGTGATCGCAACAACAAACACTAGCCGCATGCTGGGCAAGGACATGGCAGCCGCATCGGAGACCAACTACCACCTACCTTACGAAAAGAGATATACACAAATGCATATATTGATGATATATATGGAAAGAGCAAGCGACCTTAGGTTTCAAGTGTATTGTATATATTTATATGAGAGGAATGATCCGACCGTCAATTGAATTCTAAGCATCTGGCCCGACATGAAAATAGAAAAGTTGAAAATCTTCAAAATAAAGTTCAAATCGTACACACGCAATTGTTGTTATAGCTTTCAGCTTGTCTATTGCTATAAATTATTACTAGTAATATTTATCTTATTATTTCATTATAAATTCTTGTAATTACGATCAATATTTTCTGTCAGTTGTATTTAGTTTTTAATTATAAATGTTATAACATGCCCGAAAGTTCTTTGTTTTCTGCACAAGGCTCAGGCTTGTTCAGTTTGTACAAAGAAGTAACTAAATAAATTGTAATTGTTAAACTTATATACATCTTGGGAAACTAAACATTTTACCCTAAGCTAAATATTGATTATCTTTTTCGAGCTGGATAGTATTAAAAAACCTCTATGTAGTCCAATTTTTAAAACATGAACCGCAGAAAAACGAAATTCCAGCCATAATTATGCAACTTACAAAACCACATTTCTTATTTATTTTAAACATGTATTCATTCACCCCAACAAATAAAAAAGAAGTTAAGCGAATAATGTTATTTTGGTGCATCAATTTAATAAAGAGACAAAAAATTAATATTAAAATTGACTTTTGGTTTTAGAACATGATTTCATTTTAGGCTAACTTTTCCAATATTCGTCAAAAGTTTTAGTTAATTTAAATATATTGGAAGTGTGTTTTTACCCAAATTCATAAAATGTTGCTGGATACGTCTACCTTAATTTCACTCAACAAAAGAGGATTGTCTTTTTCTAAAAAACCGTATGCAACTTTTTGGTGAGCTGCGTAGTCATAGTACTTGATGAAAATAATAATAAATTTTTTATTGAGTAATATGATAAAGTATAATTATTTAAAACCGATTAAAATTCTCTACTCAATAAATTTTAAAGGATTCACCTTAGATCAGCTCAATCAAGCATACGAAGTATATCAAATAGGCTCAGCTCGTTTCGCTAATCTAGTTCACTTAGTGGCTCTGGGTTCATAGTCTTGTATTATTTTTTGACAATTCTATTATTCTGAAGGAACGTTTTCCAAAGTTATTTAGCAGCAAAAACGGCAACATTTCTCAGTTCAGAGCAGTTAACGCTGCAGCGCGCTAAATGGGCAAGAATTTGCTCTTAAAAGTATGCATCACCAATGTGGCGAGGAAAATGTTTTGTAAAACATTAATTACTTTTTAAAAAATTAAATTGAATACTATTCTTAATTCAAGTAAGATTATTAGAAATTATAAATATGCATATATATATACGAAGACATATTAATGTTATATTGGGAGACAGACAGCTTTCGCCTTAATTTGTATATCCTGCATACCTGACCCCATCGCTTTGTCCGTCAGTTTGTCCATCCGTTTCTACTCTGTTGTCTTAAAAATATGTTATATAAAAATATATATAATATAAAAATATGTTATAGGTTATTGTCTAAAAAATATTTAACTTTTGGAATAGCTGCAAGAGTCTCTAAAACTTGATTGCCGAAGTTTGCTTGCTTTCTTGTTAGGTTCAGGTTTTCAAAAATAAAAAACTTTTTTTGCGCATTTGTTTCTTATAGTATTATTATACTTTTGACAATATAGGGCCATTTTTTTATGCACAAATATTGACGCATAAACCGGTAACAGAGCTTCTCCCAGAACGTTTGGGATAAAAAACAACTGGCGGTGTTCACCATACCTCGGCTGCAAGTTACCAGAAAATAAAAGGCAAAAAAAAATATAAGAAATTCTTTCTTATTGGTATAAAAGTAAAGAAGTACGCTTTTAATTTTTTTAGAAATTGAAAAATGATATCATATAGCCGTCATAGGAACATAGTTTCAGCGTTTTTAAACATATACGCCATAAATAGAAATGTATATGTTTTAAGAATATTTAATTTTCTCAATAGCTTCAAGGTATATAAACATCGGCTTGCCGAAGTTTGCTTCTATTTTGTTAAATAATAATGTTATAGTATTATTGTCCCGAGAGTTCCAAAATTTAAAATTTTTTACCGGTTCATATATCAGCAAATATGAAAATTTTGGTAATTTTAAATCACAAGCTGTCATAACACCTAAACCAGTTCCGATTTACGTTAGTTACTTAAAACGGGTTTTTACCTCTTTTTTGTATACTGTACAAAGTAAAGATTGATTATTGATTTAAATATAAATAAATTTTTAGATATAGAATCAGCATGGTTAAAAGAACTTGGGCATTTCGAAGTACCCTTTCTTTGTCGGCATATACTCTTACGTGGTGGGCATTCTAACTGAACAGCGCTGGAAATAATTTGTTGAAACATTTTAAATTTTGTTCGGACTTTTATTAATTTGAATGTATTAAACAATTGCGAAATATTATTATTTCTTATGTATTATTAAAATACATTGCATAGATATTGATATTGATTTGTAACAAATTAATCTGCGATATTTAAGCTATTTGCATTGCATAACTTCGGTTCACGTAAATATATAGGTCTATATAAAGTAATCACAAAATATTATTATCACAATTTGTGGATACATGTACATATCAGTATTTGCTTAAATGTCATCCTACATTTCGGAGTACTGATATTCTTGTAACTGACTTTGATTTAAAGCATAATTTGATATGCGATTCAAATTTGTTTAGCTATAAAAAAAACTTTTAAGTCTCTTCAACAATAAGTTGGCCAATGAATTCCAATTTAGGTTAAAAATAAAATATGTTTTTTCTATGCATTAAATTTGTATCTTTAAAATGATATCTTCTAATTATAACGCTTTATGATTCATTGATCGGCAAGTTTCTATGTAACTTCAGGGCACACCAAACCCACTTACAAGAATGTCTAACTCAGTAATATCTTTAAGGTTACAACAACGCGAGTAAAAACATCAGATTTCACATAAAAATTCATTGATCTGCTACTTTAGGTAAAGATTAGTTTGGAGTTGTCGGCTGACTTAAACAAAAGTTTTACTTTAGTTGAGACGAAGATTGAAACACGATTTCGTTAGGTACTTTTTCAATTGTTACTGCTGTTAAAAATAAGATTAAGTTAAGACAGTAGTTGCGAAACAAGACCGCAAAGATCACCTCAGGCGTGTCGGGCTCCCCAAAGTTGTGTCTCATGATACATCCGATATATATTGTCTCTTATCAGCTTGGCTTTATCTTTAAGGTATTAAAATAAAGAATTAATTTTCGTAAACTAGACTTGGTAAGTGGGTTCTTACCCTTGGGTAGGTTGAGGGCCACCACGTTCTTTTTAAGGAAGTCGAGGCACAATTCTTGAGATGTACCCAGCGAGTGCATATTGCACGTCAAGGCTCTGTAAATATTAAATATTAGGTGAAAAAGAATTAAGTCTTTGTGTCATCTGTGTAGGTATTTTTTGCGAAGTCTTTTCCAACCAAATTGCAACTGAATTTGTATTAAAATTATTTTGTAATTTAAAGAAATATAAATATAAAAACAGTTTTACACGCCTTTTTTATAAAAATAAAACAGATATTATTAGTCAATGCGAATATATTACATAGGGATACAAAAAAATGCGAATTGTTTAGACATGGAAGTCTCACCATATTTGCACTACAGTATACAAAATTTAATGTCATTTATTCTCGAAACTACGTTTGGAGTATTTAAAAATGCTCATTATATATAAAAACTTATACAATTTGTGACGTAACCGTGGTTATTTGTGTAATTCTTCAAAACGTAAAAGAAAAAACAATTTTTTAAAGCTCTTTTTGATTTAAAAACTTTTTTTTAGAGAAAGGCTTTTTAAGCGGGAATATACAGTTAGAATTAAAAAAAAATGTATTTTATTTTATTTTTGGTAAAGTATATTAAAGAATACACACTGAAAATGTTATATTCTTCCGGTGAATATTTCCGAAGTTACACTCAATCTTTAAAAGCCGGTTTTTTTACGATAAATACATTTTTTATATGCAATTTGAAGCCGAAAATTCGATCAAAAATCAATTTTTGGTCAAAAAACTTTGTTTTGCTAATTCCTTCGATTAAATCCTTGATTAGACAATACTTTAACGAAATCTGTTTGATTTAACTACAATAGAAAGACAACTTTTGGGAAAGTTTCATGCAGATAGCTTTTAAACTGGGAGCCTAGTTTGCGTAGAAAAGGACGGACAGATGGACATGGCTAGATCGACTGTCCTAGTGATGCTGATCATGAATATATATACTTTATAGGGTCGGATTTGTCTCTTCTGACTGAAAGTATAATGCTCACTGCAAGGGTATAAATATAGTTTGAATTTAATAATATAACTATTCATGAACTACGATCTTAATTTTACAAGCATTGGCAACGATCTTAAAGTTCATCGACAAATCGACAAAGCATTATTTTTAATCAAATACGCAATTGACAAAAACCTATAAAATCGAAATAAATTCGTTTTACTTAAATTTTGTATTATCTGCAAGGTCTCCTCCTTTGCAAATTTTTTTTTTGATTAGGGAACAAAAACCTTTCTAAAGTTGTGAAATGTAGAGAATCGGGCAATTTTAGCCAGCAAGGACTCACCCGAGTTGTCGAAATGCAATGTCCTCCTGCTCCCTGACCGACTGTGGCTGGGTGAGGCTGGTCTTGCTCTGCCTCCGGTTGGCCGCAATGGGGCCAGTGGTCGCCGGAGTCCCCGGAGTGGGTGGTTGAGGTTGAACCGCCTGGTGCGAGGAGCTGGATGAGGAGTCGCCGCCGCCGTGCTTTCGCTGCGATTTGGAAGCTGGTGCTTCCGCTCCCTGCTGGTTTGGCTGGTTTTGCTGGTTCTGCTGGCTCTGCTGGGCTAGCTGCTTCTGCTGGCGGCGCTGCTGGCGCCTCAGCTGGCTCTGACCCTTGTGCTCCCGCTCCGCCTGCAGGGCGTCGTGGAAGATGGCGTTCCAGAAGCGTGCCTGCTGCCAAATGGGCTGCTGGCGCAGCGAGGAGAACAGGTACTCGCGGTAGGGATCACAGCCGGGCACCTCGACCTCGTGGTAGAAGAGAAAACAGAGGTTCATGAGGACCGCCGCCGGACCGTAGTCCTCGCACTCGCTGCACTCGAAGAGGGCCAGGGCGAAGTACTGGGCCAGACTGCCGAAGGTGACCGAGTCCAGCCGCTTGGACTTGTGACGCTGCTCGGTGAGGAAGCGGGTAAACCACAGACGTCCGATCTCCAGCCGCAGCAGCACCCCGAATTCGGACTTTAGCTCCAGGTCGACGGACGCCGGGGATCCGCCGAACAGCAGGGCGGTAAAGTGCTTCATGAACTCCTTGACCGGCTCCTCGCCCGCCCGGCAGTCCAGGCTGATGGAGGAGGCCCACGACGGCACGGAGTTCTGCGACTCCGAGCGGATGAAGTGCCGCCAGTCGGTGGACTCCATGCTGGGGCTGGCCAGCAGCTGGTCCGGCTCGTCCCGCAGGCTGGTCAGAGTGCTGCTGTTGGAGGCCCGACTGCGCGACGGCAGGCGCATCGAATTGCTGCCCCCGGCGGCCCATTGCTGCCTTCCTCCGGACCCCCCTCCCCCTCCCCCTCCGCCCTCCGTGGGCGGCTGCACGTCGATGTGCGGCGGCAAGGCCTCCGGCACTCCCTCGCCTGTCCTCTGCACATCCCGCTGCATGTCCATCTCGCTGCGCCGGGCTCCGGCTATGGCCCTGGCCCGCTCGTATCCGCCGGAGTGACGCGACTCAATGGAGTCCGAGTGGGTGGTGCTGCTCACCTCGTGCGACCGGTTGGCCATGTGCTCGGGCAGGGACATCGAGCTGCTGTCGTCGTCGCTGGTGGAGCTGCTCGACGAGCCGGAACTCGAGCGGAGATTTCCTCCGCCCAGCTTGCTGGCCGTGTGTCGACCACGCGATGGTTCCAACCGAGGACCTAAAAAAGGGTCACAAATATTACATTTATAAGAGTTTTCTTTAGTTAGACATGGTAAATATGTGCAATATGTGTGACTTTTACATTCCCTTTAAAATATGTATGCCTCAGGTAAAAGGCGCGCCAAAACATTAGGTTGAAAGTGTCACTGGCCTATAACTCTACACTGATAAAAATGGAAAATTGGAAAAGTGGACTATTTAAAATTGTAAACTTAATAGTTAAATTAAATATTAAATCATAAATACAATCATTAGCCTTAAAATAGTTTTAATTTGGTTTAAATACATTTTATAAGTATGTTTTAAATATAAATTTAAAATACAAATTTGAAAAAGTTTTAACAATTTCATATTTAAAATAACTAAAAGCCGCAATGGATGAAAATCAAAAGGAAAACATTTAAATTGAGTACAAAATATTTGGATTTACTAAGTTTTTATACTAGTGTACCATGTATGTAGTAACATCTTATCGACAACAAATGTATAACAAGTTGAAAATTAAAATATTTAAAAAATATATTTTGTAAAGTACTTACGTGGCGCCAAATTGGGCTGACGGTATCGTCCGGAGATGATCTCTTCATGAGCGCGTCGAGCTTTCACACGGCGCCCTTCGAAGTCGATCTTGGTGTAATCAATGGTCTCGTCAACTTCGGAGTAATATATATATATATGATATACCAATTCCGTATATTTAGTGTTCTGGCGTACTCACATTTGGGTATGTCCTCGTCGTCATCGCAGTAGTCGGAGTCGCTGCTGCTGCTACTCAAGGTCAGCTGCAAGTAAGCAAAGTAAAAGGCACATTTGAGAAGGAACTCGACCATCTGCGTTGTACTGAAAATGCTTCATAGGTGAACCCTTCTTTGTAGGTGTATTTTAAGACTAAAGAACTATTGTTTTGACTTCAAACTCATAGTCACATAGTAGCACCTAACTTTAAAGAACAGACATATTTATGGAGGGAATATGAGGCTTAGCTTGTACGGTTTATCTATACATTGCACTATTTGCCATTTTCAATAACAAATTTTTTCCTAAGCGGTTCAACGAATTATGAAATCTTGAACAAATTGTTTCTTGGACGAATTTATATATAGACATTTCGTTCCGCAGCGCGGGGCTAGCATATAAGTTAAACTTTAGATCAACATGTTTAACCCGATTTCAGAAACCATTAAAAAAAACTGTCGTCTTTAGTCTTTTAAGAGTATATGGGTAAAATTAACATATTTCCAAAGGAATCTTCAAAATTTTAGTAATATAAGCTAGTTTTACATTTTCTCATAACTCATTTTGAAATATTTAAAGTAAAAGTCGAATAAGTGCGACAGATACGTTTTGAACATTTATATTGAACATTTTGTTTTCCTTTATATTCTCTTTTTTAAAGCTCTGTTTGTGATGAAAGAATATATAAACAATAAGGGAAGCAAACTTCGCCAAAAATTAAATATTCTTTGATCAATAATAAATTTACTTTATGAATCTGAAATGTCCTTTGACTGAGTTGCAATTTTCTGACTGAAATTATAGTATCCTCTACACGGGTATAATAATTATTATTTTAAAAGAACGTTTGAAATAGACAAATTGACCAAATGTGATCAACATGGCGATTCTCTCTTTTTTTGTTTGACGATTTATAGTGATTGATTCCATGATTTAAAAAACATTATTATTTGCAGTCCCTGCTTATATATAATGCTATTGTAAAATAAAAAGAAAGTTAGTTGATACATAAATTGTCTTTATAAAACAAACATGAACAAACGATGAACAGTTAAGGAAACAATCTCGATGATTGATAATCCAAAACAACGAAGGCTAACGAAAAATCGAATATTGTACACTCTCCTCTTTCTTCTCGGCTGGTGCAAATATAATTAATTTCAATCAAGGACGATAGTGCAGCGCTCAAAGCTAAAGAAAGTCAAGTACAAAGGGAACAGCACAGAATATACCCCCTTTTCCATTTTCATTTTCATTTTCAATTCCAGCCCCTGACCCTCCTCCCGCGAACGCAGATTGGGGCCTCCAAGCGAAGGTCAAACGAGTGCAGCAGCAAAGCGGAAACAGCAAGAACAAACAGCACAACAAAAGTATCAAAGTGTCAGTTGCTTTTGCAGCATAGACACAACCCACACACAATCTGTCAGCCCAGCACCACCCCAAACACCTCCTTTCGCGTTCATTACCAAGGCTACCCAGCTCAACCCTAGAGAAGTGCGTGATTCATTGCAGTCGTGATTTAAACACTAAGCCAACGTCTCATTATGAGCATAATTGAATGCCTGCTTAGGCGAAAATGTTATAGTAATCATAATGCACACCGAAATTGAACAAAATAAATATTTAAACTCTCTCTTATGGATTTCATCTCTGATTATATTACCACTTTCGTATAAAGAAATTCGAAATGAAATGAAATTTATGATTTAAATATTCAGTATTTTAAGTAACTGACCACCTAAAACTAAGCCACTAAGGCTATTCCCATTCCCATAACCTGCTTTTACTACCAACAAACTACTTTCATTAGAATGGTACATGTGGCTGCCATGAACGCAGTCACTCACGCTACCCGCCCTAGTTTGCATACCTTGTTCGATATTCCGTTGAGCAGTTCGTTGCTGTTGCCCAGCACTGTGAGAAACTTGGACTTGAGGGCCCCGATGCTGGGCGTCCGCTCCATGAAAAGTTTGATTTTCGACCGCTCGCCGGCGAAGCCAGCCGGCGGCGTTCCCGTTCCCGGCATCGCTCCCGGAGTGGGTGGCTGCGGCTTGGCATCCACCATGTCCCGGACTCCCTTTTCGAGCTGTCTGAGGTCTGGGCCTATAGCTCGGCCCCCTGGGTGTTGCGGACTTTCGTGGACAAGTGGGAGCGGCCAACTGCTGATGCTTCTGGTATCGATTTTTCATATGCTTGCATGTCGTTCACCGCGCGTGAAGGTGAACTTCGTACTCAGCTGCAGAATTTTTTGGCGCATTCCGTGTTCTTCTCAAATCTCAAAAGAAACTATTCAGAGTTGCAAGCATTTATTTATTTAAGGCGCAGTCTGCAACAGTTTTTCATTATTAAATATAATGATTTTCATATGGGGCACTTTAAGTGCAAATTTATGTAATTTTATGTGAAACACACATTTTATTGGCCCTGAGCCTTGTGTTTCTGGTAGTTGAGTAGATTGGTAGCTTAAATCCGTTGGCCGAGGACGACTAAACTAATATTGGGCGCGGTATTGTCAGGAAAATCGGTAAACTATAAAGGCACTTCTTCAACTCGTAGTATTTTGCATGTACTCCTTGGGCGCCCAAGTGGGATACTACATTTCCGATTCCCCCTGGCACACACACACACACACTAGCGCAGGCACACGCCCCTTTGGCACACGTACACGCAATGGGGAGGCGGGCGGCTAGCGGTATATATTTTCCTCTGAGTTTCCCACTCGCGTCCTTTGCCTGCAGCGAACATTGCGCGAATGCAGCCGGAAAATGCTGGCCAGAGTCGAAGTTCCGTTAACATTTGTTGGGCTTTTCGTTCGCAGCTGATATCGATTGCAAGGTTATTTACATACTATCTACATGTCATTCGATTGAGTCGAATTTTGCGCGCTAAAAGCTTTGACCGAAAACCTCCAAGCTTTCTACACAAGCACTCTTAGGAAAGCTTTTGAAAGCTCGACCACGGCCTAAGAGGAGTTCCGGCACTTTCACACCTACCTACGTTCAGCTGACAAACAGCTGAGGCAAGGTCAAAACGTGGGTGTTCTGATTCGGGGGTGGGACCACCCAAAAATGTGCGTGTCTGCAGTTAACGAACTTTGACTCTGTCGCAGCCAATTTAGTATGCATTGCAGCTATTTTTGGACCAGCTAGCGGTTATCGAACGGACCCCACGCGAACCCAGCGACGGGTGGCTTTAATTCCATAATTCCCGCAGTACCCAATATCTCCCATCTATTGAAATTGCCTTTTGATTTGCACCTCCGGCAGCCAGCAGGTGGCCCCTGCCGATACGTTTATTGCTGATCCCATTTGTCCGATCCGAAAGATATAGATGTTCTTTTTTATTACTCCCGTTTAATGTGCAGAAATTGTTCAAGGTTAGCTCGCAGGAGATCCCCAATTATATTTGTTTGTCATAAATCATAATTATTGCCTGGCTGTTTTCGCTATCCCGATGAACGATTCACAGTTTTTTCTGGGCGCCAAAGACTTTGGATAAATACGTTTCTAAAAATTAATGCCGGTATTAGTTGAGTTTTTACAGTAACAATCACACTTTCACAACTTACAAATAATAATATATCTAAAAGTTAAACCTTTTTAAGCTCCTTTCCTGAGGGAACTTTAACCTTATTAAGTTTAATATAAATATTAATGGTAAGAGCTTTCAATTCAATTGGTACGATTTGATAAAACCAAAGACGCCTTCCAAAATATTTTCTCTAAAGAAAACATAATTATAAATCTAACCAATTCTTTAGTTTTTCAGGATTTTATAAAGTTATTAATGTTATTAATGTTTATTAATTATTTAATAATCGAATATGTTAAAAAACATTAAAAAGTGGCCAGTGTAAACAAAAATGGTCTTTTATATTATGAGCTTTACACTTTTCTTATTTTCATTCATTAAATCGAGCCAAATGCAGGAAACGCAACAAGTAATAAATTGAGAATAACACACGGTGTTCTGCAAAATGTTTAACAACAAGAAGTGTATGACAAAGAATATTCAATAATTAATGTTATTCACACACGCGACGGCGTCTCGCAGTCAAACCGCTCCGTTCGAAAACGATGTATTTATAAAACAACGCGAAAATGCTGAAAATAGGAAATAGAGATGAGACAAGGCGCAGACTAAAGGAAATGGAAGGGAAGCCAGCAAAATGAGAATATTTGTAGATCTGCGTTGACTTCTTCCTACTCGTGCGACGACTGGGGACCGAGGACTGCAGTAAAAATGCTGTTTAGAATCTGATTGAGATTTCAGTTCGCTGGGAGACGATCGCCGAACGAGACCGTAGCTGAGTTTTCATGTCGCGCTGTGGCCAGACATAAGAAATATATATATTCCTATATATATTCATGTGCTACCAGCTGGCAGTGGCAGTTTTGAGTGCGGCAAGACGCGTCAAGTGAAATCGAATTATGTAAGTGACCTCTGCATTCTCGCAGCCCGATCGCCGTTCGATCCAAACAAGCCAAAAAGTTCAACAACAAAAATAAGTTCGCATCGCAATTAAATCGATTTGAAGTGTTCTAAATATAAACCTCGGCTAAATTTAAACACAGAACGCTCCATGTGAAAGTTCAAGGCATTTCGCAGAGTAAACAATCACACGGGCAATCAAGTATACAAACATGCCAAATATTATAAATTTGTTTTAGTCAATCCGCCAAATTAAAATATTAAAAACCGTGCATTAAATAAACGCAAGAATAGGCAAGCCAAAGAAATGTTTAAAAATAGTTCCCACCGTTCTCCCGTAAAAATAAAAGCTGTTTCTTTCGCGGCGTGAGACTGTGTCTGTGAGTCAGCGTTGCGTTCGCCTCGGTGGCTGCCTCCCAGGGCATTTGCCTCTTGGAGATGGAGATGACGGCGGAGCCGGATCTTCGTAAGGTGGAACTGGCTCATGCTCGTCCAACCACTGCAGGCGGCTTTCATAAATTCTGCTGCGCAGTGTGACACAATTTGGGCCAAATAATATGGAATAGTTGCAGAAGGTTTTTAAAAATAGCACGAGAGACTCGGGAGTTCAGGCACAGAGAGACCACGTTGCGTATACGCAATAAATGAGATAAAAATGTGTATTGTTTGTGAAAGACCTTTCGTAGCTTAAATGCATAGTCAATTCCAATGGAGCGTAAAGCCCACAATTAGAGCGTATAAACAATATGTAAGAACAAGCATTATCGCAAACTATTTTAATAAAAGTGGTAGAAGACTTTTCACCCGAGCTAATCAAATTTTTTTGTATGTATATTTATTAATTTTTATTCAAGTAATAGAGCATAAACAAGGGAAACGCAAGTGAACCAAAACACACCATATGTTTTACCTGTTGTAACTGACGTTGTGTTGTGTTGAAATTAAATAAAGATTAATCACAGATGGACATATTTCAAATTTAAACTTTGGCCACCTGCGTCATTACAAAACATTATTCTCTCTCCCTCCTCTCTCTTTTACTTTTGCTTATTTGCTTTTATTTTTAAGAATTTACGAAAAATTCTCTTCAAGTAGAAATTTTAAATTCGATTTCTTATCCGACCTCTTCACATTGCACCTGTTCTCTTTTCTCATTTTCTCTTTTTATTCCTGGCATGGCATCTCAGCCACTTTGCCGCGTTGACAGCATCCCTCTTTGGCATTTTTTCATAAATAAACAAGCCCGAAAATGTTTTGCCAAAAAATATTTTTGATCTTATTTTATGCACAGAGAGATGTTTTAGCCTAAATTTAGCAGTTTTATTCTCGATGGAACTCTGGCTGCGTTTAGTTGTGTGCACAGCATCCACGAAATTGCATTTTCTGTGCACCTTCCGCATTCGTTGCCTCCGGAATTTGGGTGAGAACGCTAAAAATATACATTCATAATTCGCATTTTTTGGCAGACAGCTTAATTGAATTTGAAGTCGTT
Organism: Drosophila elegans; assembly: GCF_018152505.1. Lineage (NCBI taxonomy): Eukaryota > Metazoa > Arthropoda > Insecta > Diptera > Drosophilidae > Drosophila > Drosophila elegans. The sequence continues at coordinate 3,626,682 of NW_024545782.1, read as the reverse complement.
CAAAGTGGCTGTTAATGGGCGGAAATATAGAACAGGGAATAAGTTTAACAAAAATAAAACTACGAAAATAGTATAAAACCGTTTTGTTTCTGAGCGTAATACGCAACTCAACTTCGGCAGTTATACAAACAAAATTTGATTTATTACTTACGTATTCAGATAAGAGAAGAAACAAATAAGGATTATCGAAATTACAACGAGACGGCAACTACACTGCGAAAAAATAAACAAAGATGTCGACCTCACATTTGCTTAACAAGAATGTTCGCTCTATGCCCTCATGGGTGGTAAGTACCTACCGTGCCCCGCCCTCCCACTTCATATCAAGTGGCATTAATTACCCATTTCAGACCGAAGCGAATGACCGCATTGGACCGAAGCCACCGCCCACGCCTCCAAACGGAGTGGCTGGGGGGTCTTCCCAAGGCTCCTGTCCTGCCGCCCAAGGCAAAAAACACGCCCGAGCCCGATTACGAGATCATCGAGTTCTCAAACCAGCAGTACTCCAACGAACCGATGAAGACCACAGTGATTAGGACCAAGACACCAGGTGACTTAAAAAAGAACATGCCAGCTTATACAACGTTAAGCTTAACGTTTGAATTTAAGATTTTATATAGTTGAAATGGACGGAATAGTTTTAACATTTTTGAAGTCAAGAAGACCAAATTAAATTAATTTGTCTATAATTGGTAATCCTGAAATATAAATTGACTTAAGTAATAATTTTTAAATCAGTTTAATGTCTAAAAGCAAATACCCCAAATTTCAATGGATAAATCATTTTGTAGATTAGAAAGTGCCTTCCATCAGGACATTTTCTCGAAACTACTTCTGCATATCTATTGATGGAACGAACTTAACTTTAACTAATTTTCAAAATTAAAAAAGAAGAAATATGTAAACAAACATTGGTTTTCTTGGCTTCAGACACAGCCCTTAATTTCTATAATGTCAACTCGTTCCATAAATTCTGCTTTAGATAAGCTTGCAGAAAAAATATTCTTTTCATTTTTAAATATGTCTGTCATTAGTTACCGTATTGGTCATTCTTTTTGGGGACGTTGTCTAGTTTATATACTAAATTTTGTGTCTTCACTTGCAGACAACAAACTTAAGTGCACGCTGTGTGGTTCCCAGAATCCCTGGGTGACCTGTGCCGAGTGCGCGGGTCAGATATTTTGTGCCTCCTGCGACGACATGTTCCATAAGCACCCGAAGCGCAAGCAGCATGTGCGAAAGGTATGTGTTGTTCTCCGATCCAGAAGGACTGTATGATTAATGTGTTAAGATGACATTGCAGGCCGTGGAACAGGGAACGCCTCCGATTCCCCCCAAGGTGCAGCCGGGTGGCGGGGCACCTGCCCCTGTGGCTCCACCACGTCGCAGCAAACGCGGCCTGCTGACTCCGTTCCTGGGCCGCAAGGATCAGGTACGCCACTGCACGATCTCCTAGACCCGTAAGAAACGACCCGTGATGGGCCATTAGAAAACCAAGTTTTGTAATCTTCTATTTGAATGCTTCAATAAAAACAGTCCTTGAAAGCAGAGCGCCCGCCCAGAGTCGTACCAAAACTAGATACATTTTTTCCATTATTTTTTCGACTACCGAAACCGCAATGGCACCCAACCCGACTCTTTCCAGATGCTGCCACCGCCCTCGCCCACGCCCTCTCACAAATCGCTGAGCGGCTGGCGGGGATCGTTTGGGGGCGGAGCCACGCCCCCATTACCACCAATTGCAAACGCCACTACCACCACCATCACCAACCAGATGAACAACCGACCGCTTCCGGATCCACCACGCAGCGAAGGCGGGGGATCTTCCAGGTCTGGTACCCCCAAGTCCGTGTTCGACACCATCCAGCGGCCGCCGTCGGTGCAGCTGGAGAAGATCAAGAGCAAGGCCAGCGCCACCCTGGACCGCATGGCCATCCTGCAGCAGCGGTACCGCCAGCAGAAGGCGCGACAGGACCTGAGTGCCAACAGCGAGCAGGTGAGAAACCGCCCGACTCCAGTTCACAATAAAACGAATTCCCTCATCATCGAGTGTCTCGTATTGTCTTTGTTTGGGAAAAATGATATCAAGAATCAGGTCCTTTGGCTTTTCATGTAACTAGCTTATGCGGATGGACAGACTTTCTTGTTCAGTTTTATTTTTGCCACTCATGACAAGTGCCTATTTGATCCAATCCAAGTTTTAACATTTATATGAAACTTTGCATATTTTAGAGCACGTTTTAAACAAGATAATAAGTTAGATTTTACAGTATCCTATAGAATTTTCTAGACGATTCAATTAGCGAATTGTGTGGTCAAATTTAAAATAAAGTATTTACACCATTGACTACACTGAAAGAAATCCTAGTAATTAATTTAAATAAATTTATTTCAAATATGGAATACAGTAGCGGACAAAAAAATTCCGGACTGGCAAACAAAATGTTCGTTTCGTAAATTTTGTTATATTGAGTTTATTGTTTCAAGAAAATTTGTATTAAACGAGTTAAAGGATTGTATTTGCAAATTGGTTCATTTGACAAATTGTAAAAAAATATTTTGATCCTTGATGTTATTTTTCCTGTACACCTCGTATCGTCGCTGTCTCGTCTCGTCATGTGTCGTTTCTCCCTTCCCTCTCTCTCTCTTTCTCTGTTTCTCGTTGGTCATTTCCCCACCGCAGCATTTGTCGAATGGAGCCGGCTTCGAGCACTGGTCAAACATTTCACCATCGCCCTCGCATTTTCGTTCCGGCAGCATGTCATCCGGTTTGAACTCATCCCATTTCGATCTCTCGGATGACTCACAATTTCACAATTCCTTGCTGCTCCAACAACGACAGGCAGCAGGCGCCCAGCGGCGGCAGATGAGCACCTCAGTGTTCAACCTGAACACCAACCCCCGACGAACATTGGCCGAAACCCAGAACGGCAGCGCATGGCTCACCAACCAGCGCATCCAGCAGGTGAGTGGATGAAAAAGACTTATTAAAGCAATTTATATATTAATGCTTGCTAACTTGTAGCTTACATAAATTAGGATAAATTACATTTCTAATTTGGCATAGTATTTGTAAGCTCTACGCTTCGAGAACAAACATCAAAATATATTGTATTTAGATAAATTTCGGAAAATTTATTAAAAACCAATAGCAAAGCAATAGAGTAATAAACAAAACTTAATGCATTGGGTCTGATTTTGAGACATCGGCAGAAACAGTTCACTGTTAATATTGATGCAAGATCTATCAAATTTCAACGAGCTCAATATAGAATATATCTTACCATTTCTGCAGGTGCATGCAATATCGCCTAGTGCAATAAAGAAGAATTTTCCTACAAGATAATTTAATTCGATTTATTGACAAAACCACATTGTCAGTCTGAAATAGGCTTTAATATGTTTTTCTTTGAGTATTAAACACAAAAGTCTCCATCTCCCGTTGCAGGCGCAATCGTTGGCGCAGCTAAACTGCGCCGGCTGTCAGCAGAGCCAGCAGCATCCTGGCTGGGCCCAGCACCACCAGCACCACCATCATCCGCAGCACCAGCATCCCGACCAATGGGGTTCACAGTTCGGCTCCCAGCAGCAGTTCAACAACTCCAACCTGTCGCTCAACGTGGGACCGGGCTACATGTCGCAGCAGCATCATCCGCACTACCCGCCGCCCGTGTTCATGACCCAGCGGGGAATGATGCCCAACATGTACCCGGGTGGGCCCGGCTACCCCATGATACATCCAGGTAAGATCAGGTGCCCCCGAATACGCATAAACAGTGACTTGAAGTGTGTTCCTCCTCAGGTGTCATGGGCATGCCGCCGTCAGCCGCCTCCAGAGCCGCTTCCCGTTCTCGGTATGCCGCCTCCCCGACGCCCAGCCGCAAGTCCATGTCCCTGCGACGCAAGCGCAACAGCTACGTGGATGACGAGCTGACGGACGACGAGGACTCCGACCAGGATGACCGCAGGTCCTTGGTCTCCAATCGTTCGGGCATGACGAGTGCCTCGCGCTCCCAGCAGCACCACCAGAGCCACCAGCCCCGTCAGCGGCGCCTCTCGAGTGCCTCCCAGTTGATGGTCGGCGGTGAGTTGGACGGCGACCAGAGGCACGGGCTGAGGCAGCACAAGGTGCGGGACCGCCGGGGATCCGTGGCCAAGTCCGTGCAGAGCGAGTGGCTGCCGGAGAGACGTGACACCAACGACGGAACCCTCACCAGAAGCAAGCCAGCCCAGCCAGACTCGGCCCGGACCAGTCGCATTTACTCCGACCTGGAGTCGGAGGGCTCGGGTGCCCGTGCCCTGGTGCAGGCCAAGATCCAGCAGAAGCTGCAGGAGGCCGATCAGCACAGGTCCGCCAAAAAGGTCGACCAAAGACGAAAGCCCGAGATGAAGGACGAGAACACACAGGCCGCGGCGGTGGTGCACAAGGTGACCACCGCAGCGCAGGAGGAGAGTGCCTCCGAATACGAGGAAGTGGTCGAAGAGGTGACCGCCTCAGAGAGTGAGGTCGAGGCTCCAACTCAAGCCCCCGATCCCCAAGAGGTCCCGCAGGAGATTGAGTCCGACGAACTGGGCCCGCCGCCTTCCACGCCAGATCACGAGTGGGAATGCGAGTTCTGCACGTTCGTGAACGAGCCCAACATCAAGATCTGCTCCATTTGCTGCAAGACCCCCAGCAAACCTCCGGTGCAACCCACCAAGGCCAAGCTGGTGGAGGAAAAACCACAGCCGCAAGCTGCAAAACCCAGTGCCATTAGGGTGGTCTCCAAGCCGGAAGTCAAGCAAACGCAAAAGCCTGTCCTGAAGACCCAACAGTCCAGCGAAAAACCTAATTGCACCGCAAGTAGTGCGACCAAGTCGAACCACGTCACCAGCAGAAGCTCAAAAATATCACCCACTATTAACTCCAAGAACGCCTCGAGTATTCCCGTCAAGACACCCGCGAAGTCAACACTGAAGACTTCGTCGGAGAACGAATCTGATAACTCACTGGCCAAGAGCCTATTGCACAAAGGTAGGATACAAAAGAGAATCTCATTTTTCGAGGGCACCAAGGCCTAGACCCCAAGACCACCACCCAAGACCAGGCACACCTAGTTAGTACACTAATCAAATGTAATCAAAAAGCCTACAATGAACGCATTTATGGAAACCAAATACAGAACATGACCACAACCCAAGCCGCACCCAGTTTGTTTAATTTAAATCCTCTGGCGATCGATCCCATACCCCCCAAAGCTAATGCTCTCGTCCGTATCGTTCCAGAGTCCGTTGAAAACATTTGGAATACTCTGGATGAGAGCATACAGGCGCAGGCAGAGAAGGTACTCAAGAAGGCCCAGAAGGTCTCCACCGGGTGCGGGGGAACTCCGCCCCGGGAAATAGCAGGCGTGGAAATGGGGACCTCGCCGCCTCCTCAGAGTATTTCCACACAAGTAAATGAATGCTCTCATGTTCACACAAGCTTCGGCTTAATCCACTGCTTCATTGCAGACCTACGACGCCCTGCCCTTTAACTCAAAGCCCGAGGAGACCTCGACAGGTGGCTTAGATCGCTTTAGGACCCCAGAACCGAGTAAGATGGAGCCACGCCCACACTATCGCAGCAACTCCCAGCTACCGCAGGAAAACGAGCGGTATCGCAGTGCCAATGACCTGAGGTACCACGATGGCATTGGCTTGGATCCCTACAGTGCCGGTCTTGTCACCAGACGGCCCAATTTTATTAACGAGCTGCGCATGCTGCAACATGTAAGTTGGAAAATCGGTCAAATTCACCAATAAAATACGTGCATGAAAAAATTTAAAAATCAAAGGTGTGCATCACCATTCTTCTGACTCTTATTACAACATTTTCTTGGAACGCTTTGAAATGGTGTTATTATGCACTTTTAAACTGAATTGTTTTAGCCAATTTTGAAAAATGTGTTTTGGTCAACTTGGTGGACATAAAAAAAACCTTTTTAGCTAAGGTTTAAGGTTATTTTTATATATACTATCAGAAGGTTTTATAATTTCAGTCAAAAGCTTGCAACGCAGTGAAGGGGCATTTCCGGCCCTATAAAATATATATATATATATTTTTACAAAGTTAACAAAAATTATAACTTTACTAATTTTAAATTTGTGTTTTAGTTCTTCGAATTATAGTAATGGTTTATTATTTTAGAACTACGATAAATTGTAATTTGTAAATTTTGAATAGAAATTTAGATGCTTTAAAGAACATTTAATTTATGCTATAACTGCAAGGATATACAAGCTTCGGCCTGCCACAGTTAGCTTCCTTTCCTGATTTTTTTTTAATTTTATAAAGAGTTATGTGCTATCAACAGTTGTATCCGTCGAATGATATCAAATAACTACAATCAAGCATTAAAAAATAAACATTGTCTCTTTAGCGAGTACATTTTAAATGAATTGAATTCTTGATGATTTCAGGAAAGAAACTTGTTTGTCAGGGATTGGGTTTATATGTTATTAAGCTAAGGCATGTATTGATATCCTAGTGGTAAGCTGATCTCTGTATTCTTTACAAAATTGTTTCAGCAAACCTCTTCACCCTTCGACATGCCCCTTGAGACATTCGGCGTAAAGCACGAACCGGCCAGAGACCCGGAAACGGAGATGCACATCATACTGAAGGAGCTGGAGCTGTACAAGTTCTCGGTGGAGGAACTGGAGGCGGCCCTGAAGTACTGCTCCCCCGACACGCATCCCATTCAGTGGTTACGCGACAACTGGCAGAAACTGGTGCAGACGGTGCAGAGTCTGTCCACTAAGTACGGTCAGGAAAGGGGCGAGAACACGATCGGGAGCGTGTCCCAAATGGAGGCCCGCGAGGCCCTGCGAAATTCCGGGGGCAATGTGTGGCAGGCGGTGGCAGACTGCATCCAGCAACGACAGCAGAAGTACAGGAAACTGGCGGCCAAAGGCAACTTCCTGCGGGACGACATCGTAAATGCGCTGACGGCGCACCAAGGTAATGTGGATCAGGCGCTGGTGGAGCTGAATCGCACGCAACTCAAGCCATTTCTAATGCGCATCTGGGGCTCTCCGAATGGCGTTGAGAATGAGAGTGGCGCGGCCATTGACACCAAGTCGGGTTAGTTTGTAGATCGTGCATCAGTCAGTCGCCATGCCATAATGTCCCATCTTCTCTCTCTCCCCGAATTCATTTGCCAACACAGATATCCATGACTTCCTCAACACCCATGCCCTGGACTGCCTGCAGCCCCCGTTGGCCGGGGAGAGTCCCAATCCCTTTGACCCACTGCGCCCTGACGACAGCCCTGTCAAGTCCACCTACGCCACGCCCAGTCCCTATCAAATGGAGGACAGCACCCTGAAAAACTTGGAGATACTCATCGGCAACATGGAACAGAACCAGGCCAAGCAAAACCAGGAGGTGCTGCGATCAATCGAGAGCATGCTGGACACCTTCAAGGGCAAGCCGGAGCTGGAGTACGAAACGGATCCGGAGATAATGCGTATCCTCACAAAGAGCCCCATCAGCACGCTGAAGCCTGCTGGACCTCTTGAGGATAAGTCCACCGAGGACGTGAAGAACTTCGTGTGGCAGCACATTCAGGACATTGTGCCCAATCTGGTGCAGCAGGTTGAACAAGAGCTCATGGAGAAGCCGGAGGTTACTGTTTCGGTTCAGGAAAGCCGGCCAAAGTTAGTGGAGCCTGAACCAGATCTTGAGCCTGAACCGGAGACGGAGACGGAGCCCACACCCAGTGTAGATCCAGCGGTCTACATCATGGAGGAATTTATTAAGCCGAATTTAAGGGAAGCCAGCATACGCGAAGAGCTCCCACCAAGTTTTATTTATGCCACAGAGATAGCCAACTTCAAGTTGGAGTTTGATCGTGGCACTGAACGATGGCACGAGGCGGAGTGGGAAAGCAAGGATCTTAAGGATGCAGAACGTATAGTATACAAAAGCTATATGGCTCCAAAAGAGCCAAATAAAGATGAGGTTCAAGAGGTAGCTGTAAAAGGATCAGCTAACTTGCTGCCAGCTGCGAAAATACAGGAGGAATCTGCTACAGAAATCTTAATCAACCCACAAAAGACTGAAACTAGCGAAGTAACAAGCCCACAAATTAAAGCTTCCCCACAATTGGAAAAGGAGGTGGTTAACGAAAAACTTTCACTACACACAAATCTAGAAACTTCAGCACCTTCAGGAACTGCAGAAATGATCGTTAAAGAAGAAACCGCACAGCCAGTAAAGAAAAATGATAAATCTAATGAAACTAGCATGAAAGTTGAGCTAAATTTGTCAGAATCACAAGCTCAGATTGGTGAAAACCTTGCACAACTCACCAATCTAGAAACACAAACATCATCTATAACTGCAGAAAAGATTGTTAATGAATCAATCACACAACCAGCAACAGAAAACGGTGAACAGATACCTGATAAAAATAATTTGCAAATTCGGGAAAATAAATCAGAATTACAAAGCCAAATCGATGAACGGCCCAGCACAAGTAGGGAAGCCAATAGAAGAAATAACCGATCCCAGCAATCGAAAAAAGCCAGATCGCGGGATCAAAGTCAAAAGCCAACTAACCGCGTAAAACTACCAAAAGATAAGGAACCGAAGGAACCAGAACCTAAAAAAGAGCAAAAAGAACATCATACGTCAGCTGAAATAATTGAGAAAAAGGAATCCAAAGAAGATGATGTATTCACTGATACAAAACCTAGTTTAACTGATATTCAGTCTGCTGTGACAGCAACTAGTGCTGAAGCTCTCTTGTCCCCTAAAAACGACATTCAATCTGAAAAAATAGCAAAGGAATTGGTTCCCAATCACATTTTGGATATTTCCTCGCAAGACAACATACCTCCACCACCCTCAGATGAGTCCGAAAATATATTGATACAAAGTGAGGTATCAACTGTTCAGGGACAACCAGAAAAGGACCAAGGGATTGCTGGATCTTCAGGCCCGAATGAAGTACAGGTACCCAATGAATCCAGTATTGAACACGTTTCTCTGCCAAGCAACCTTATCATTTCGGAACAATCTGTAGAGACTACCAACATAACGGAGGTAACTAAAGCTGTTACACAACCTCAAGAAGGATCAAGTATAGAGAATGTGTCTTCATCAAGCAATTTACCTGAAAACGATAGTTCATTTGAATCCGTCAAGACCAATGAAGTTACTGTGGAAGAAACTCTCGCTTCCACAATCCTTTCCTCCTCTACCACAAACGAAACACTAGTAACTGATAGTGTAGATATAGCACCTAGTACCACATCAACAGCCAACGAGTACAAGCGAAGTCCGAAGCGTTTTTCAAGGATTCCCGTGAGAACCTTGAGCAGCAACAGTCTGCGAAGTGAGAGCAGAGCAAGCAACCGTACTCCAACAGCAACTGATGAGATCGAATCGGAGGAGACCACCAGTGAAGATCACGTTAAGGAAAGCGACAACTCTGTTGTCAGCCAGGATAATCAGTCTGAAAAGGAAGTCGCAGAAAGTGCTGTCCAACCAAAAACTTCAGAACAAGAAGTGCCTACTCCAAGTGCAACAGCTATAGCCCTTACTCCCACAGACTCCGATGAAGTATTCGAGGATGCACCCGAGTTCAGCAGCAGTGAAGGAACCAGACCCCACGACGAAGGCGCTTCTGATGCAGAGCTCTATAGCCTGGACAGCGATGGTCAGCGGGCAGATACCAAGTCCCCGGAGAACGAAGTGCTGCTCTTGCTGGAGGAGCAATCCCTAATTGTCAAGTCCAGCAGCGACGCTAGCATTGGTTCGCAGTCAACCCAATCGGAAACGTCCAAGGTTGTCCTCAAGGAGTTTATTCCGTCCGGAGATCCGGCCAAGCAAAACCTCAGCGAACTGGTCGAAGACACTCAGCGGCTGATCAAACAAATGCGCGATGAGATCAGCATGGATGAGTTCGAGTCCACCGATGAAGACGAGTACTCCGACGAGTACTCGGATGAGTACGACGAGGGCGAAGAGGAGGAGTGGTACGACAGCGAGGGCGAAGAGGAAGGCGACTTCGATGGGGAGGGGGGCAATACTTATGGCGAGCACCCTTCCCATATAGAGGATGCCTCCACCGGAGACGAGGGCACCGAGATCGAGGACATCATGGAGGAGGACGAGGATCAGCCGGATGAAGTCGAGCCGCAATCCACACAAATCGCACAAGTCATTGAGCCAGTCATATCGCCTACTGTATCAGTCACGCCCACCAACACAGAAACTGATTCGATCGCACTCGCTGAGGTTGTTTCCTCCACAGGAAGCAGGAGCCTGGAGGCTCCTCAGTCGCAGACTTCTGAAGTGGAGCTGAGCCCTGTCCCTCGTACTGGTCAAGAGGAGGTGGAAGTACCACCTGTCGTGATTGAGTCCGAAAGCCGACCTGCGGAACAACCTACTGAACCTGTGCTGGAAATTCCCTTAGAAGTAGAAGAACCCATTGAATTGGAACCTGTGGAAGAACCTACTGCCCTGCCCATAACACCCGGACCCCCCATTGTCGATTCCGAGTCCCGACCCGTGGAACTGCCCGTCGAATCAGTACTGGAAGAGCCCAAAAAGGTAACCCCGAGCGTGAAAGGCAAAACTGGGGCCAACGGAACCAAAACAGCAAAGTCCACAGTCAGTAAAATCCCCAAGCCCACCAACGAACCCACTAACAGCTCGAGTAGCACCACAACCCCAAACAAGAAGGTTCCGATGCGCTCCAAGTCCTTCTCGGCGCCCATGGGCATTTCCTCGGTGAAGCGCATTCAGGAGGTCTATCTGCAAAAGCAGAGCTCATCGATTGGGGCCAGTCGAGTGCCGCTGAAGAGCAGTCCGACCACCAAGAAGTCCATCAACGATGCCATCAGCAGGTTCAACTCTAACCACGCCGAAGGACCCAGCACCAGTGGAGCGGCGGCGGCGGCGGCTGCAGCGGCCTTGCTGAAGCCGCGATCCCAGCCCCGGATTCCCAAGAAGAAGTACCACGAGACCTGCTTCTCCGACGACGACTACGAGACCTCGGCCACGGAGGAGGAGCAGGAGGACCAGACCGGCCTCGACGAACCCCTGAAAGCAGAACTGCTAAAGCGTAAGCTGAGTATGCCCGTCTTCCGGGCATATCCTAGTGTTCAAGAGCCTGTTATTGAGGACCCAGCGGTGTGTACTAGCCGAGAAGTAGCCAAGCTAGTTCCGTAAACATTCCGGTACGTTTGCTCACTTTCTTTTTAGATCCTGGCACGGAAGTATGTGGACCAGGAACTGGTGGCCAACATCGCTGAGGCCCAGATAGCCGCCACCTTGGTGAGCATGAAGTTTACGGAGGACGTGGCCCTGTGGGCGGCCAGGGAGTGCTCGGACCTGGACCAGGCCATCGCCATGCTCCAGCAGGAGTGCGAGCTGTGCATGAACAGTTTTCCCATGAACCAGATCGTCTCCATGCTCAAATGCCTCCACAAGTGCTGCAAACAGTGTGCCAAGAGCTACTTTACCGTGCAGGTAAATTATACCCTTGGGGGTGTGTTGAGCAGGCCTCAAGAAAATGCTGATCTGGTAACAATTATTATTGTTAAACCTCAAGGCTACTTTACTATTAGAAAACAAAACGTTGATTTGCTAACGAAACAGTTATTTTAGTTTAACCTCACCTTCTCTACCTTTACACAACAATTCATACAATTAAAATTCACTGTGCTAAATATTATGTGCTTTAGAGTGTAACTGCAATTTGGATTTCGGATTGCTATCAAACAAATTTTTGTTTAATTTATAATATCTTGAAATGGATGTCCCAATTAAATTCGAGTAAAACTGACAAAGTTACAGCGGATTTTCGAGTGAGAAAAACTTCACGTTGATTTTTCCCCGAATGCCATTTCTGAAGGCGGTGAAAATTCCAGCGCAAAATCTACCAAACCAATTTTTTGGAAATTTTTAAATATTTTCTATCTATAAATAATAAAGTACATCCACCATGAACTATGTCTTAAAATGTATTTAATGAATGAATGTAATACCGAATACTAATTTCATTTTACATTTGTAATTCTCTATTTTGAAAAAAGGATTGTACCTTTTTTCTTCGTTGTGTCTTTAGCTTTACTACAATTCGATATAATTTCAAAGCGGAAGGACCTCAAAAGAAGATTAACTTTGAGTAACTTTAAAAATGTAAAATCCAAATTGTAGTTACATGTTGCACTCTGTTAGTACTAGCTACTAGCCAAGATCTACTTTTAAAAGTATTTTCCTATTCAACGCTGAAAGCATCCCTCTTTCCTCAGATAACCGATCGCAGATTAAAAGATTTAAGGAGTAGTCTTCCGAAATAATTCAGCTAGTTTAACCTTTAAATGTTTCCAAAACTTTGTTTTTTGCTCAGATAACCGATCGCAGTATCAACGACTGCAGTTGCCCGTTCTGCAAGTTGCCCGAACTGAGTAACGAGGCCCATCATGAGGACGAGCACCTGGAGTACTTCTCCAACCTGGACATCTTCCTAAAGAGCATCCTGGACAGCGACGTGCACGAGCTCTTCCAGCGCAAGCTGCGCGACCGCACCCTGCTGCAGGACCCCAACTTCAAGTGGTGCATCCAGTGCTCCTCCGGGTTCTTCGCCAGGCCCAAGCAGAAGCGTCTGATCTGCCCGGACTGCGGATCTGTCACGTGTGCCCAGTGCCGGAAGCCCTGGGAGCGCCAGCACGAGGGCAGCAGCTGCGAGGCGTACCTGGAGTGGAAGCGCCAAAACGACCCCGAGCTGCAGGCCCAGGGCGTCCAGGAGCATTTGGCCCAGAACGGCATCGACTGCCCCAAGTGCAAGTTCCGCTACTCGTTGGCCAGGTATGTAAAGGCAGTTGGTCCCTTGCCACTAGAAATCTGGGCATGTCCATCTCTTTGTCTATCCGTTTCTACGCAAACTATGCTCTAAGTTTTAAAGTAATTCGGATGAAACTATTCCAATAGTCATTTTTGCTGCATAGAGAAAATTTATGAAGCACTTTTTGCACTTAAGGAATGTTGTTTTTTATCTGAACAAACCAAATAATGAACTGATTTTTATTTTTTTGCTTAGAATAATAATATCGCAAATAATTTTTAAGTTTTATTCTGATCGAAATAAAATATAAATATACAATTGAACTATTTTTTTTTTTGTGCAGAAAAAATAACAAAAGTCCTCAATGGTATATTTAACCTTACACAAGGATAAGAAATAAATTTGGCTAAAAAATCTAAAACAGATGCCGGGACGTACAGTTGAGTTTAATATTAAGCGTAAAATCATTGATATAATTAAAAAAGTCCTCACTGTCTATAGACTTATTTTCGATGTTAAATTTCATGGGGTCAAAACTATTACAAAAATGTCGTGTTGCAAAGCAAAATGTATATGTTGAGCAGCATAACTTTGAACTTTGAAACACACAGGACATACTTATTTTAGGCAAACCCATAAACCCTTAATGTTTTTAAATTCCTACGAAAAGGTATATATAAATTATTCCTTTTTACTATTAATTTATGAATTGCTTAAAAACTGTTGTCATAGATAATTTAAATATTCCTTTTTTCCAGGGGAGGTTGCATGCATTTTACCTGCACCCAGTGCAAGTTCGAGTTCTGTTACGGCTGCGCCCGACCCTTCATGATGGGCGCCAAGTGCACGGTGTCCCCGTACTGCGCCAAACTCGGTCTGCATGCCCATCACCCGCGCAACTGCCTCTTCTACCTGAGGGACAAGATCCCCATGCAGCTGCAGTTCCTGCTCAAGGAGCAGAAGGTCAAATTCGACACGGAGCCCATTCAGAGCCAGGACGAGTCCAGCAGCTCCTCCAAGGCCCGTGCCCAGGCCCGCTGCCCCATCCCGCTGCAGAAGGAGACGCCGCAGGGCCTCGTCGATACGGTGTGCAACACCGAAGTTCCGGATAAGCACGCTGGCATGTGTCGGTAGGTTCAAGCATTGCATTGCAGGGCCGTTGTCATTGAATGTATATAAACCAAGTGTCTCTTCCCCTCAACCTGCATACTTTTCAGCACTCACTACGTAGAGTATTTGGCTGGCAAGGTTGCCAAGGCCGGCATCGATCCGCTGCCCATCTTCGATCTGACGGACTGCGTCCAGGAGTTGCGTAGGCGTGGCATCGCCCTGCCAGAGCGCGGACCCTGGGACACCGACGAGATCTACAAGACCATGTGCTCCGAGGTGCGTTCTTTCCCTTTATTTGTTTGGCATGGCTTTGCTGAAATCAAGGAAATCGAGGAAATCAAGAAAATCGAGGAAATCGAGTTTCCTGCAGCCGGGGCGATTTGTTTTCGCCGGGTGATTCAGTCTACGCCCCCGTCGATTGATCGAGGCGGAAAAAAGCAAATAAAGAAAATGAGATCGTTTAGCCGCTAACTAAATTTGGATGTGCCGTCTGACGTATTTCACGCGCGTCTTAATTGATATTCGCTTTATTATTATTTAATTGTAAACAGTTCGGGCGGCCGAACCGCAGATGTTTATGGCTGTACCCATATCTCTCAATCTCGATCTTTCTTATAGGTAATTAAACAGCATATTCCCCTGAAGTCGGCATAAGCGGCAGCAGAAGATGGGATGCCTGGAAAGCGGTCGACTGTTGCAATTCTTCATTGGTTTTCATGATTTATGGCAAACACTTTTATAGACATTTTTATACACCTACATGCCCACGAAGCGAACTCCAGTCTTAGGCAGTTCTTGAGACACTAGGCATTGCACCCCTTCATCGACAGCCACTCATCGCCCAGTAGTCTTTCCCACTTTGTTTAGTTACTAAGAGATGAAAGTCCAGAACAGACCAACAATCCGCACGTGTAACAAAGTGCATCAATAAACCGAACATGTGAAATACAATGCCATCGTTTTTAAAATTATTTATTCATTTTGAGCCGCCGAGTAACAATGCGCAGGTGGTGCCGTTGGGGAATATAAATAATAAGCGCGTAAGTAGTGGCTAAAAGTGGGCGGTGCCCAAGACAAATTGTACCGAGCAACCTGCAATACCATTGTATACTTTCGAGCTTGCCTAGTCCATCAAAGCAAAGCACAAATTGATAGCTTTGAATGCCTTGAAAGTCGTAATTCCACAGAGAAACGGACTCTTCCCCTTGACCGTTTGCGATATTGCCAAAAAGGCAAATGCGACCCATAAATTATGTCCCGCGACAACAAGAAAAGTCACAAAAACAGCAACCACATCAGCAGAAAATAGACCCATACAGTAAGTGGGGGACATTCAAAATTCGCCGACGCGACGGGACAAAGTTACTCGTGGACACCAGGGAACGAGATGAGACGAGGGGCGCCGGGGGAGGCATCGTAAAAACCTATTTTCGTAGCGATTGAAATGAATTTATGCGCGCGGCACAACATGTTTTGATATTCGGACAGTTTTACACCAGTAGCAACTAATTAAATGGGATAAATTGTATATTTATTGATCCATTAACAATGGGCATTGAGTCTCAAGCTGCACAACTTGCATGCCGCGCTTTTAGTTCACGGCAGATATGAGTGTGGCATGGACATAACCAGATCATATGGCCTATGTTGGTCATGATCATCCAGCCAGTTTGGTTGTTAAGTTATTTATTTCGTATATCAAAGACAAAGTCACTTCGGAATTCATCGAATACTTTGTTTGGTTCGGAATCATTTTTCTAACGAAATTATATAAATAAATATATATAGTTAGTAATAGTAAGGTCGTTACCGGAGCACTTTTCTACAAACTCGTAGAAACTCAAAGATCAAATTAATATTAACAACTAGCTAAATAGATAAATTTTATTTGTTTGTTTAAAAGAAATCATTTTCTCATTTAGAAATGTCGCTATTATTTCGTATGGGAAAGTGTGAGAAATTGATATTGCAAAAGCTATATTTAAAATATATTTTCAATAGAAGAATAAACAGTTAATAAAAAACGTGCCACATCCTCTCTGCCTCGCTATACAAATTTTAAGAACAACATAAATTTGTTGTATTTTCAGGTGTTATAAAAAACTTTCACATTCTTCGTCTAGCCGGCATTATGGCATGCTGTCCATGGGCTTAGACATTAAACACATTTAAGTGTGTTGGCCCGTGCCTCGTAAAACAAAGCGTCCAATTCGGTTGTTTTATAACACAAAGTCAAGGTAAAGCGACATTGACCTTACCGCGCCAGTCAATTACAGGTTAACCGAAGACATTAATCAATCACTTTTGCCAATCGATCGCCTCCGACCGTCCTTTGATTCATGGCTGCCAGAATTATACAATTTAATAGCATTATGTAGAGCAAGAGGGAACGCGTAATGCAAACAATATGTCCGCCCACCGAACACACGGCGTAACCTCACCTTTGTTGAATTAACCTTAGCGATTGTTTATTAGAGACAGAATTACGGGCAGCGGCGTCACATCCTGTGCACTGCAAACAACAAGATTGTTTTTCGCCGGCTCTTCGTCCATTTGGCCGCTGAAAGCCATGACATCCAATGTCGAAGCAACTACAGAAAATCACCGGAGCGACCTCCGGAAACAACACAAAACAATTAGCCAGGCACCAATGCGGTATATAACACCAGTGTACCTGAACAACAACAAATAATTTATATTCAAAATAATAAACATTTACCTTTGGTTGTAGAAATGTTATTCCCCTTATTACTTTGCAGATCTCGTATGGGGCTATGAAACGATTGTTTGACTACAGTTTTTATAAAAAGAACTCCCGTTTTAGGTAAACTCAGTTTATGGTTCTATATTTTTGCATTTTGTAGGTTTACATAGGGTATTAACTCATGATTACATGCAAATTATGTTTTAAAAAGTCAGTTGTAATAATAGTAGTATATACAAAAAGGTTTCATACTCATCAATGGCATCCACACATCCATGGGTTCTCATCAATGATAGCTAAATAAATATGTTTTTATAGTCTATTCATATATATAAAACAAGCTTAGTCGTCATATAATTGGTCGTGAATGCACCAGGGGCACTCCTTACATATACATCTCTTTAAGGTCTAGGTCTAGACATTTGCATTATTTTGTATTCCGTACACATAAAGTAAGTAACGCGTAAATCACACATTATATGTATAGTACATTCATTAACTTAATCATAGGACTACATACATGTATGGGGTATAGAGTACATAGAAAATCATCGTAGCGGAAGACTAGAAAGGTAACACTACTGGAAAGTTATCCGTTGAAGTGTTTTTCCCCAAACTGGGTTTCATTATCCTACAAATTCTTACTACTTAGCTTTACCAAATTTGATCTATAAAAATCTATGCTAAATTTCAGTTCTGGGATTTTGCACTCGCAGAACAACAGAAAAGAACCGCCGAGAAGTGTCTTCTCTGCGCTGTGTCACATAAACGATCTTTTAGATCCACAAATTCAAACGTGATCAAACGTGATTAAATCGGGCGATATTGGCTTATTTACAAGTTGATTTAGTCGATAAATCCAAATTTCGGCTCGAGTTGCTGTTGGTGGTTCACTTCTCTTAACGACTTACAATAGATTTCTGGGTTGGAATTGATTTCAGGGAGCAGGGGACAACCGCTGCATCCTACTGCATCAGGTCCAGGGCGTGCAGACTCTCCACGTCCGGATCGAAGTTGGCGTCGCAGGTGGAGAGCCAGTCCCAGACCCGCCGCCGCACCATCGCCTGGTCGATGGGTATGTCCAGGCCGTAGGTGGACATCATGCGCTTGAAGCGCAGCTTGTTCTCGTCCCCGGATAGACGTCCCTCCCGCTGGTTGAGGTAGATGCACGAGTCCTGGTCGTGGTTGGTGGGCGAGATGAGCGTGGCCGACTTGGAGGTGGAGATGCGGCACTCCACCCAGCGGTCCTTCATGTACTTGGCCACCTCGGTGATCTTGCAGCGGTCCTCGGGATCGTGGCTGAGGTACTTGCGGAAGCAGCGCATCAGGCGCGGCGAGAAGCGCCGGAAGTTGTCCGGCACCTTGGTCGTCTTGCGCTGCTCGTACTTCATGAAGTTGGCATAGGACTGGTCCTTGACCCAGTCGGCCGACTGCCACGGCGGGTTGCCTGTGAGGATGTTGTACAGCAGGATGCCGAACTGCCAGGAGTCGCTAACGGGCAGGCACTGGAAGCGCTCGTTCTTGATCAGCTCCAGCTGCTCTGGCGGCACGCAGCTGGTCCACGTGTGCTTCACCTTGTGCACCAGCAGACCCTTCTTGGTGGTGGCCCCGAAGTCGCAGAGCTTGACGCGCGCAAAGTCCGGCGTGAAGACCAATATGTTCTCGATCTTCAGGTCGCGGTGCACCAGACTCTTCGAGTGCATGAAGCCGAGGGCCGAGCTCAGCTGCTCCGAGATCAGTTTGCAGGCGTTCTCGTGCAGCCCGTTGGGTCCGATGTTCGAGGCCAGGTCGCCGTAGGGGGCGTGCTCCATGGCGAACACGTAGTAGTCCATCGTCTGGAAGGCCACCGCGTAGGCGCTCAGGATGTGATGGTGGTGCGACAGCTCGTAGTTGTAGTGGAACTCCTTCTGGAACTCCTTGATCGTGGTCAGCTCGGCGTGCACCGCCTTCAGGACGACCAGTGTGCTGGTGGGTTTGTGCCGGCACAGCAGGATCTTCGCGAAGCAGCCCTCGGCCAGCGTCTTCTCGATGTTGTACTGGTCGGCGAACGTCATCAGCGGCAGCTCCACGTCCGGGATCAGGTGGATCTGCCCGCCGTCGTTCTTGTCCGGCTTCTTGTAGATGCTGCTCCGGCGGCTCACGGAGGCGGCCCCGGGCACCTCCAACCGCCCGGTGCTGGTGCTCGTCGGCGTCAGCGGCGTGCTGCATCGCTTCTGGTTGTTGTGGTTGGTGCAGGTGCTGCTGTTGTTGTTGCTGTTCCGGCTGTTCGTGCTGCCGCCGTCGCCGAAGGAGCGGCGCAGTCGGAAGGAGAACGAGCGTTTCTCTGCAAGACACAGAAGGAGGCACAGGTTAGGCGACACAAAACAAACAAGAAATGAAGCAATATATAAACAAATTTATCTATGGCGATTTAACTCTGAATTCCTATTCCTTAGGCGGCTAAATCACATCGTTTGTCCCATTTTCAATTCACTTAAAGCTCAGTTTAAAATATGGTAAACCAAATTTTTTGGATATTTTTCAACAATTTTTTTTTTATTGAAAATAAATAAATTTCGGCCAGCCGAAGTATTCAAAGCTTTGCAACTATTTCAAAAATTAAATATTAAACATTCGATTTAAAGACGTATACATTTAAAACTGTTGAAGCTATGATGATTTTCAGCTTAATTATTCGATTATTCCTAGGGCAGCTATATAATATCGTGATAAAGAAAATATAATTTAAAACTATGATAATAATGGGGTCAGTAATACCTCATTCACCGTCTCAAAAAACCAATAATATTTTTGTAAATGCGAAAGTTGAAAGGGTGTAGGTAACATCAAAAACTAGCTTACATAAAATTGTTACCTATTATTTGTTTTTTGTTTCCTCGGAACATTAACTTAAAAAGATTTTTTCCTAAATGAGTCTCCCATCTTAGGAAACTTGGTAAAACACTAAATAACTTGTACTATTTTAAAGTTACTTAAAGCCTTCCCAATTCAAAGTTAAAGCAAAGGGAGCACTTTTCAGAGTTGCCTTTTTTAATAAATCTAACAATGAAGCTTCTTATAAAGCAGTTCGAATGTATTCAGTAAAAGTTAAGGTTATGGTTATGAAAGAAATTTCGATTACAAATCTAAACCTGAATAAAAAAAGAACATTAGCATTGACCCTTGGCAACCCATGGCAACATAGATTTCACCTATTCACACCTCACACGGACTGACCACAAGCCAAACACCATTTCGTGTCACTCTGGGCGGCTTTAATTGGGTGTATTTTTGGTTTTGTTTGCTATGATTTATGGACAGCGTTTGATGTGCTGCTTCGGTTGCTTTTATGTGTCCATTTGTTGTTCCACAATGCGAATTATTAATTTATCAGCCAGCGGCGAACATAGAAAAGCGTTTTACAGCCCTCCATATCGAAATGGGCGTGAGGAGAACCGCCCACGCCCAAGACAGCGAAATAGACTATGTTGTCGCCGAATTGTCTGTGCCAAAGTTAGTGCAGAATTTGCGTAGATCCCCGGGGCGTGCTGGGCCATCTTCAGCATGAATTATATAGGGGCCGCGCAGCAAAGACGTCAGCATTTAGTCACTGACTGACGATTGCTCCGATTTTGGGAATCCGCAATCTGCGTAGTGCCAGCCCCAACACCCCTTCCTACATTCGGTCTCATTTATAGCCTAGGAAATCGCGAAAATCATTTGATTTGCTGCCGAATGGGACACAGCTAGACAGATGTATATATAATGCGTTAGCTGGAAAATCGCACCAACGCAAGGCAAACAAAATTTTAGCAAAACATTTATAGGGCGTGATGTGATTCTCCTGATTTTCTCACGATTTTACCGCGAATTGGTTTTGACACTTATTTTTGGCGATAGACTTCACAATCATCTTGTGCTCATATTTCATTTAATGGTATTGGAAAGCAGACCAAAGGCTACCGAATTACATCTTTTCAAAAATATTTTCTGATTAGATAAAGTTTAAACGAGCGAAAAAAGCATTCAAGTTTGTACAATACATGCATGCTCCCCAAGGTAGGTATCTATATAGTATACTTAAAATAGTTAGGGACAGCATATACAATACATGCATGCTCCCCAAGGTAGGTATCTATGTATATAGTATACTTAAAATAGTTAGGGACAGCATATAGTTTATATAGTTTACCTTTTTTTGGTTTGTCTTACTAATTATAGATTATTTTAATTACTCTTTACCTATGGTAGATTTAAATTTAAGTTACAGCTAAAAATAGGTATTTAATTAAGTTAAGTACCTATATATATTCTAAATCGATAAGCGTTCGAGTCTGTATAGTTATGTTTCTCTTGTTTTAATATGTACTCAATAATTTTTTTTTCTTTTTTTAGTGTTTTACTTACACATTCTATTTTCTTTATTTGTTATTCACAGCGCCTTCAATCTCAAAACAGAGACCATTATGATAGGCCAAATGTGATTTTAATTGTACCCCATTAACCCCGGATAAAAAGGTCCCATCAGTTTGGGGGGTGGACTTGTCATCATGAAGTCCAAGTCTTGCGGTTTTTGCTCGTATTCTTTCGAGCATTTCTATTTCCGTTCCAGAAGATATTGGCGTGTGGCCAGAGGTGAACAGGGCCCAGCCGCTAAGTAAACGGAGAGCTCCTGCTACACAACGTAGGGAAACTAATTTTGACTCGTTAGAACACCAAACAGCAAGTGGCCATAAATCAAACTTTCACTTTCCTCTCGTTCAGCTAACCATCAGTCCCTCCTGCCACACTCAATTCATCTTGGCCATTTCATCTTGATATTCTCAATTGCGGCAGAAACACTTTGCATGCCAAAAATAGCAGAACAAACAAATGAGCCAAAAAAGGGTCAGCAGGCATTCTCAAAGATGCATTGCGGCGCTCTAAATATAAATTGAAAGTCTGAATTTCCGTGAAAATCATATGCCCTCTCAGCCAAGTTGGGTCGTGTAAACAGAGGGTGAAAATAAACAAACCCCGAAGTGAAATGTGAAATGCAATTGCAACAAAGGCGCCAGGAGAAACGACCTGTCAAAGGAAAAAAATTCTTTTGATGAATGGGCGACCTACAGATGCACTCGAAAGGTGAGATTTCAGTTACATTTGGTTGATTTTATTGTCCTTCGTAAACATAGTTAAATTTGTGTGATAAAAAAGTCGCTTGAAATATTTTACCAATGCATGTGGTTAGGTAAAGTTATCTGTTATAATATTAAAAGATTTAAAATTTATTGATTTTCTTTTCTTTTGCAAAAACATACGTAACTTATGATTGGTAGTAAAAGACACTTATTTTTCCAGTTTTTACTTTAATACACTGTTTTATTAGATGCTTAAAAAAAGTAAAACTTAAATATATTCGTTAATTTCGAAGAGAATTAAATTACAAAGGCTTTACCAATGAAAAGATCTGAAAAGAAATAATTGTGTCAATATCTAGGGCAAAATAATTGTATTGAATAAATGTAATTATTATCTAGTGTATTTCTTAGGTTTATAGTAATAAATTCGGTGTAAGCTTCATTGAACAGCACGTGCAGGTTTCTTAGCACTTATCATGTCGCAGATTTCCAACTTGATTCTTATAGTAAACACAAGTACATATTCATCATTTATTCTTGGGAAACAGTTAAATGAATCTTTAATTAATTAAAGATTATTGATAAGCCAGTGGCTAAAGCTCTCAGGGAGCACTCGCAGATTTCCCAAGAACCGATACGCTCGCCCTGGCCGTCCAACTTTTGTATGAGTGACTGACAAAAAGAGCCGCCGCTGCCCGCCCTCCACAGTCGCCTCACGGGTGGGTCTCCACCAGCGTTGTGTCCCGGTTCCCGCCTGCTTGGCAACCCGCCCGACACTGTGCACGACTTTGGGGGCATTGCTGACGTCAATCGGCGAGTCGTTGTCGGTCGGTGTGCCACATACAGGCACAGATATAGCTACGGCTGTGGCCCCACTCACCCAACCAGCGATGCTGCCTCTGGGTCTCCATCGCATTGTAAGTTTCCTATTATTACAAAACAAATGCAAACACTTTTAGCCCGGCCAAGACGAATTGCCCGGGCTCCGCCACCCGTCACCCGCAGTCTGGAGACCAGAGACCATCGTCCAGGGACCATCGACCGTCCAATCCCCCCTAGTATCGAGCACCATCAGCACCAGTCGAGTATTTTAAACAATTGATCCGCTCTGATTGCCCAATCAGGGGCACTGGTTCACTCGATGTCCGACTCTTTGATGTGGGCGGGGAACTTAAGTTGGCTATCAGGACCTACGCCAACTCGAAAAAGTCGGAATGGCTTCTACGTGCTGCTCGTGTAGGATGGAGACCTACGACAATCTGTTGCCGTGCCTTCATTTCCGATGGAAAGAAAATTACACTCCTCGATAATTCTGCGTATGCAGTACACTTTTGGATACACCGTGACTGTTTACATTAAATTGGATTTGGGTCAATAAGTTCTAGGAGGATTTGGAAAATGTAATGGCTTTTTAGCACAAGAAGTGTGTACGATGTGCTTGGATTTTATTTTTACAAGGTAATTATAATACAAAAGTTTTGGATATCCCCTGCCTGTTTACTATCTCAAAGATGAAAACAATACAAAAAAATAGACCAACTGAAATGGAAATCGTAATCTACTAAAGTTATTGTTGTTCAATGAATAATTTTAACATTTTCGGATCGAAATTAGTTATTTCTCGTACATTTTATTTCAAGGCTTGCCCAACATTTTATATCGCGTTGCTCACTCCCTGTCGAACAAGTTTTCGTAAACAGAATATAACATATTATACAACAATTCAATAAAAATTAACGACTTGAAAGAAAATTTCCGCTGCGCTCACAAACCAGAGCTAAGGCAACCAAAACCAAAATAAACAAAAAGAAATAAAATTAAATATATATGGGTCTTTAGGTGTAGGTATACACGAAACAACAAAACCAAATTTAAATAAATAATATTAAGAGATCTTTTTATGCATTGATCCTACGTTTTAGAGAACGGATGAGTTTTGATATGAGGGCAGGCCAAATGCGAATTTTGTATATTTTTGTTGTATTTATAAAACACGTTTGGATCTGTACAATTTGCTTTCCCTATCTTTCGGCCACGGAGTATATTAATAGAATAGTAGGCGTGTACCTGCCCCTGCCCAGACCCCGAAATATTGATATATGGCAGCACTCAGAAAGACTACCAACAGCTGCTCTTGGAAGATGGCACACATGACCATCACGAGCCGGCAGGTGGCAATCGAGGATGCCAATGGGGTTGGCCAGGACGAAAGCCGGTCCTCCATAATACCTTCTTCTGAGTGCCGCTTGACGGGCTCGCATGCCAGGGCCACCGCGAATACAAAGTGGAACCCACGAGCCGTAGAGGCCTTTCTGGCTGCACAGTGAGTGACCAAAGTCGCCGCCCACGACACCGTTTCCATAATTTATTTTAATAGTTCCGCCTTTACGATTTATTTAATTTGCTCGCCTTTATTTAATACTATATCCGAAAGCATGTATTTTTTGCGCAAATAAATGCTTATAAATAGCCTCCTGTGAAGCGAACGTGAATGAAGATCGACACCAAGAAAAACTGAGAGTGTCTTGTAAAAAAATCATGTAGCTGACTATTTTCAAGGTAAGGTCAAGGTAAGTGTCGACGTAAAATCATTTATCAAGCCTCTCGTTGATAAAAAAATTTTGAAAAAATGTTGGAAAATGAATAATGTCCAACTGAGCAAACCCTATAAATAATATCTGAATAGTTTGCCCCTGCCGAAGGTGATGCAATATAGATTGAACCGATAAATTAAGTGGGCTATTCATGAGGGGTCACTGCAGTGCGAAAATGGGAAAAATACGTTTCGGAAATATTTTGCGGAGGTGGCTTTGGGCTAAACAATTGCTGTTCTATATCTCTCATGTGGTCCTGCGCTTGTAATATGTGTTCGCGGAACACTCAAAACGCTCGTAAATAATTGTAAGTAATGCTAATAATAATATTTGCATGGCAAACTGAACGAGGGAAATTCACTTGGATGGAGACCTGACGTCAACTTCAAGTTGCGATGAGTGAAATAATTAGAACGGTTTTGTTGCGGGGATGCGGATATGTAAAATGGAAATTAATTGGATTGGATAATTGATTGGTGACTTGTTTACCCAAAAGAAGAGTAATCAATTTTACTGATTAGAAGGATTTAAATTTCACCTATAAGGAATTGATAAATGTTCTCATGTCCTGTCGTTAAAAGTAATTGTGTACGTAATTTGCGTAACATTTAGAGAAGTCAACATAATTACCCTCCCGGTTTTCAAACAAATATTCTTTCCATGCAATCAAATTGCTTAATTTTCGTAATATAATTAGACAGAAGAGTGGTCACACTCAATATCGATATTCTACAAAACGCATTCAGACAGTCGGTAAACATTTAACATGACCAAAATCGATAAATGTACTTGTCGTTAAAAGTAATTGTGTACGTAATTTGTGTAATATTAAGAGAAGTACAAATGCTTACCCTCCCGGTTTTCAACAAATATTTTTTCCATGCACTTAAGTTGCTTTATTTTCGTAATATAATTACACAGAAGAGTGGTCACACTCAATATCGATATTCTACAAAACGCATTCAGACAGTCCGTAAACATTTACCATGACAATGTAATATGCACTCGCAATATATTGTTGTTTTCAATGATATAAGTAAAAAATCCAAGAAAAGTAAAATAAAATAAAAGAAAAAAATTTTCGAAACGGACGAGACAAAAACAAAACATTTAAAAGAAAACTCAATGGCAAAAACATCATCACGTGTGTCTAGTATAACAAAAACACCGCGTCTAGACTATATCCAAAAACTGGTTTAAACTGGCCTATTTGAAAGTGTTTTTGGAACCATTGACCACTGCATTGCTTTCGAAATGTTCTCTCATCGTTAAATAATGATACTTGGTTCAAGTTCCAAAATAAAAAAAGATTGAATCATTTTCTTTAAAAAGAAAAATTAATTAGAAAAATAGTATGTGTGTTCAATCAAGATGTTAGACTACCTTCTCGATCACACCTACACACACTGATAAAGTTCAATCTGCGTAAAATAAATTCCATTTATATAATAGACATTTATTGGCCAGACCAAATAGACGATTCATGTGATGTTTCAGCGGCTAAAGCGAAGCAAAAATTAATAATTTATTAAATACTACACACTTATATACGTACGTATATTCGTACAAATTAAAAAAATGCTTTCTTCAGCGTCAGGAGATGAGAGGAAAAAGCATTCACAGTGCTTCCCACGCATTTAACTGAGCTTTCTCCTCAAAAAAACAACCATTATCTTCCTCTGTCTTTCGTTTTTTATATTCTGCAATTGCAGTGTTTTGTTATACTATCCAGCCAGTTCAACACTGTAAATCTATTAAATTTGTACACAGTAAGTGTAACCTCATGTAACTAAGTTACCCTTGAATCAAGTTTCAAACCATTTCAGCGTACTGTCATCGTACTGTCATCATACTGTCATCGTACTGTCGTCGTACTGTCATCGTATTCTCATGTAAGAACAGGGTTTTTTAGTTATACAACTAATTTATAAATTTCCTGCCGCAGACTAATAAGCTGGAAACCAATAAAGATGGGACTCCCACAACGTGCAGACGACGGGTTTGAGCCTCGCAAAGAGAAATACCTTATCGATGAAAACGGGAAAATCTGCAGATGCCCCATTTGCCAAAAGCCCCTGGTGAAGAAAGTGGCCACCAACTGCGGCCATTTGTTTTGCCAGGGATGTCTGACCAACGCCTTGCAAGAAAGCCCTTTGTGCCCCCGTTGCCAGACAGAAGTGACCAGAGTGCAACGTGTATTGTGCTAATTCCAAGGCACCGTTTTTTGTTGCAAAATTTGACTCGGTTCAAACATTTTTTATTGTTTTCTCACCGATATTAAATGCCACAATCGCCAAGTTATGATGTTGTTTCTTCTATTAGCTGGGTCGGTATGGCGTTGCACTAGACGCCAAATTAAAACAACATAATGAGTCGCGCCAGTAGAGAAATTATTTATATATCTTTAACGTGCTTATTATGAGTATTTACAATGCTTAAGTACATATTTTTATTGCGTGTCAATGGCAAAAAGCGCGTCACAAACGCACGGAGCACAGAAATTCTGTGCAGTCCGCCTTCTCGCACCGACTCTGATGGATGTATCTTCTGCGGGGAACACTTATATATCTCATCTTTTGGTCAGCCACAATATTTCTCGAGCCGACAGCCGACGGCACGACCTTGTCCCACGGATCAACGCGTAGAAAGCGAAAGAAAAACTACCTCTACATTATTATTAAAAGGACAAAAGGGAATTATAACCTTGGCGATATAAAACATTTTAGTTTAATTACATATTATTATACATTAATTATAATTGTTAAGAATACAAGTGGTCTTACCTTTTATTTGACCCCCTTAAGTATTGTGTGATTGTATTAAACAGGTTTGGATAATCTTTATGCACTCCCCATATCAGTTGACTATAATTATCGATAATATTTCAATCGCCTTCTTGCCCATTTGCTGTTCGCGATTGTCTCGACAGGTTCATTGCACCTTCTCACAATTTGAACACAATCAAAAATCATTTGCAACATCTCGAGAGAATTATTTGCACATTAGCCTAGCGGTGTTGAGAAAACACATCTTGAGGGCACACAAGTAGCACTTGGCTGGTCCAAAATAGCCCAAACACATTACACCAAAGAAGACATCGCGCATACGACGCGTGTGCCGCTGGGGTAATTAAAAATCCGAAATCGTAAACAACGATGAACGGCAAAGTGCGAAATGTGGGTATTTTTTTAAGATTTTTTTTTGGTAATTTGTGTATATTAATAAAAAAAATTTTCATATTTCAGGATTGTTTGACTTTCACAATTGTGTGAGGTTGTAAATATAATTCTATTGGTAATAGTTGTATTAAAATAAATGCAAAAAATCCTTAAATATCCTTACAGGTATTATATTTCATAAAAAATTATTTTCAAACTTTTACTCTCCGCCCCAACCATTTACATATTTTTGACAGCCGTCAATATTTTCAACACATTTTTTCAATTAGGGAGCATTAAATTTGTGAGCCTAGACACACTCGGCGTTCACATGTTTTATTTTGTTTATCCGAGCAATATTGAAAATTTGCTTGGGCATGAGCAATGTTTGCGCTGCTGCTTGACGCGCTCGAGTTCAAATTTCCACCCATATCAATACAGACGTATTTAATATTATTTGAACGAGCATGAGAATTTTCTGTCTGTAGCCAAAATCGTTAAAGGCGGCAATTGGCTTCGCACTTCATTAATGGCCAAAACGAAAACACGAAATAAAAATTACGCATTTATAAAGAACTATATATTGACGTTTTTTTTTTGTTGTTTGTATGGTGGCATTCAAAGTCAAGTTAGGTGGCTCTCAGAAATATCAGCAGCAATGCCATATTCGTTTATTTTAATTTTCGTTTCAGTGAATCCCGAAAACCAAAAATGCTCAAAATTCGAATCAATCAAAACATTTTTTGCCGCTTGGTTGAAATTAATCGCTTCCTCTGTCCGCTCTATAAATAATGTATTTGCATATCACATGTTATTCATTGATTGAGGAGCTAAATCCCATTTTACGTACTTGTTTTTGGCAGACAAATCTATTTTAAATTGACTAATTTATAAGAAGACATTGATCTCTATCTGATCTTAATTAAAAGGGATTTTTCATCGATTCTTGGAAGATTCTTCTGCCGTTGCCATCAACTTAGTTCAACCTCAAATACCTTATTGGCCACTGACGAAGGAGATGAGAATTGAAATCGATGGGCGGAACCCCCACTGGGATGAACACACATCTAGTCTGCCTTGAGGGCAGCACCACACCATACACACACACAGTTTGCCAGTTAGATTACATTAAAACGTACACGTAGTCAATAAACACAATGGAACACAGAGTTGAGTTATTGTTGCAACAAGAGGAGGAACACAAATTGGCACGAAGATCGGATCACAGTGCTGACCACAAATCGGAGAATGACGAGCCCCATCTGACGCTCCAGCTCAAGAAGCACTACGAGACAGAGGCGGAGGTCTTGGGGTTCCTCGTGGACCTGGAAACCCGGTATCGGCAGTACTACGATCTATACCAGTGTGAAGTGCAGGCCCAAAAGATACTTATCGAACGAATTTGGCTGTTAACCCAGCGCTATCTCATTCTGATCAGCTCGGAGCAGACCAGGTATCCCGAGGTGTACACATTGTCGACCGAAGAGGCCATTGTCAACGAGTACGAGGAGAAGTTGGAAGTGGTGCGAGCCTCCAAGTAAGTCACGTAGACTACTAGTAGTAACAACCCGTGAGTAGATGGAAGTTCTAATACTACTATTCGCTTAGCAACACCTTGAAAAACTCCCTACTGGAAGTAAACCAGCACTGCAAGAAGTTCTATGCCGCATACGAGCGACTGGACAAGAGCCGGGAAACACCGTTCTTAATGGGTGACAGCCACCACAGAAGCATCAAGTACCATAAGATCATGGCCGTCGACATATTCAACTATTTGTACGCACTGGTGCTGAAGCTGAAGTGCTACATGCATCAGCTGGACCCCGTGAACCTGGAGAGTGTTGAGGATTACCGTGAGTTGCTGCAGAACGAGTCCGTGATGGAGGAGTTCGACGAGTACCTTAAGGTGCACTTCGTCTACTGCAAGTGCCTGCAACCGTATCCAACTTGCCCGATCCTGAAGCTCAAGTGCTCCCACCAAAACCTTGTAAATTTGAAGTATGTGAGTCGCATATAATTAGGACAATAAATGGAAGCCCTTTAACATTACTTTGTATTCCTTTAATTTCCTCGCTTTATTGAGTGCGATAATGAGTGTCCCATTGACATTTGTGGGGCTCTATTACCAAAATGAAATGAACAACATATAGAAGCCCTAAAACCTGCCATTGTTTCCAATTATTGACTACATAAGTTCCCCTAAACGTTCAGCTCATGACAGTATAGCAATCGGGATCCACGCTGGGATGCCGCTCGTTCAAAAGGCGCTCGAGTTCCTCCAAACTGAAGTTATTTGTCGTGCAGTAGGGCCATGAGCTCCTTCTTGATGAATGCACTCAAGGGCATAGCAGCCGTTGCATACACCAAAAAAACAGTGGGTATAAAAAATACTGTCTGTAGTTAGTTTTCAAGACACACTTATTATTATTTTTTTTTTTTTGAGTGCAGGCAAAAGTGGAACCGGCGGCATGGAAAATTGTGTCGCTGGCGACCGCTGCAGGTGATGCCATGTGGCGGTGGGTCTCATCTCTGCGAGGCATTTTATTAGCTTAGATTGGGGGTGCCCTTGGGAAGAAACATTTACTTATTGCTTTGCATCCATCTGTGTTTCTCTTGAAAAAGTTAGCTGTACTGCGACTTCGCAAATGTCATGTGCTGACAATGTTATACTCAACACACTTCAAATATTAAAGAATATTTGAGTAAATTTAATATTCGAAAGTATTTAGTGACATTGAATGTAAGACTTAAACGTTTTGATACTTTTCGAAAGTATCTCAAAGAAGCACTTATATATATATATATATATATATATATTTATGAAATAATAGACTAAATTTTTATGTACTTTTGTAAGAATTCGGAATTAATACTGCCAAAGCTTAACTAAACAAAATCAAATAAAAAGTTTAAAAAGGGGATTTTAATGCTTTTTATAATATACTTTTTTTTTCTATTTTTGCCGAACGTGATACATATTCATTTAAATATGCATGCAGTTGTTTTTCGATTTTTACAAACTTTTTTTGCTCTACGTACTCCGGTACTCGTAAAATATGAAAGTGCTGTTTTCGCAAGATAATTTTTGTTACGTCTGTATTCGAATCACAAGTTCATGCTGCCTAAAGCAAATATTTTATTGCCAATTTTAAGTTGTCGTATAAAAGTAATTAGCTTAAAAATAAACACAGTATGATTCGACTTTTTATGTTTATAACTGCTTCAACAACGCTTAAAATAATAACAAAATGTAATATCAGAGACTAGAAAATATTCTGCTAGTGCATATAATAATGAATAATATATTCATTTTTATTTGAATAATAATGAATAAAATATACATTTTTTTTAAGGCATTTTTAGTTACAATTTTAAGAGGACTGATTTTAGATGTGAAACCAAGATCCAGAAAAATTGTGTTTCTTACCAATCTGAAATTGAAAAGGCCTCAGGGGCTGGGCTGAAAGACATTGTCAAAGTGACCTTATCTCAATCGTTACTTTTTGTGCTCGGCATTACCATGGAGGCAGTGTCACTTCGTTTATCTATGGTTTTATTCACCCCTGAACTTTTAGCAAACGCCAGCAAGAAAAGTGCTTCGAGGATGTTTCAGTGCTGAGCAGCGTGTCACACCAGCTGAAGCGTGTTTAATGCGACTGGGTGTGGGTACGGGCCCAGTCTGCGCTCATGCAGAAGTCACATCCCGAGGATGGCATTCAAAAAGGAAGCTCTGGCCGCAGGTGGCACTTGAGAATGCAACTGTCGTGTGGGGCCTGCCACAATGAACCCATTGAGGCAGAAGAGATGGCAATCAGACGGCATTTGTGGTCGCGCCCGAAAGGACACTGGATCTGAATGGCCCCAAGGCCCAAGGACACCGGCCTGATGCCCAAAACCAAAGCCCAAAGCCACCTGGCTAATGACCGGCTACTGCGGTGGCTACACCCACCACGCACACACACACATTATTATGAGCGGGGAAAATCAGAATCTCGTGCGTCATTCGATTATGAGTTTAGGGTCTATCCCCAACCGCTGGCCCGCCCCGCTCGCGCCTAATTTATATTATACATTTTGGATAAACAAAATTCATGGCATTTTAGCGGGCAGGCCGTGCAGACCGACCATGTTTATGATAATGACGTCGTTGTCATTTGTCGCTTGCTGTTCCTTTCCCATTTTTTGGGCTGGTGTTGATAGCAGCTCCAAGCGGTATTCTGTGTGGGTTGATTGCTCTCTTGGGTCTGTGGGCTTCTGGGTTTATTTTTAGCCAGGATAATTGAAAAGCAAGCAACAGAGAAAACAGCAGGAGCCAAATGGAAATGAAGGGGGCGTTGACAAGGGGACGGACTCCCACATAGAACATCCTATTTGATTGAAAAGAATCTCGTCCGTGTTGTTTGAGCTCTCTGAAGAGGATTATTTACATAAATATAGGGTTGGCTCGTGTCAAGCTGGCCTGGACAAACAAAGGATGATCGGATCGGATTGGACACCAAGCAATCAAAGAATCAAATTGTGCAACTCTTTGGTAACCACTTGCCGTACTCAGGTTGGATTGCCCCAGGAATCACTTGCAGGACGGCGGTGATAAGAACATTATATTATAGTTAATATATTAAACTTTTGGACTGCTAGACAAATGGCGAATTTAATAACCTTCAAAGAATATATTAGACACATAATTTGTTAAGAACATGTGTAACTTCAGTAACAGAAACATTTTAAAAATATTTTGGTGGTTTCTCAAAAAAAAATTTTATTTATGACCATAGTTTCATCATAAACTAGTTTATAAAAAAATATTTGTCGGTGGGAAAAAACCATCGATTAAAACTAAAAAATATATTTAAGAAGCTCGCCCGCCTTTGAAAACACCATTTTGAGAAAAGCGCTTTAGATTGTAATTGTACTTTTAGGCACTCGAAAACGCCATTTAAAATTTGCGTGTTACTTCGAAAATATCACCAGAACGACATGTATTTTAAATATATGTACACTTGAAAAATAAAAGAAAAAAAAACGTTTTTTTTTTTGTATAAAACCCCTTAAAGAAGGAAGCAAGTATTCTACTCACCGATAGTGCCCATTTTTGTCAGTTTGGTTTGCTTCAACAGTAATCCAAAATAATCTAATCCTTTTTGTACTTTTAATGTGTCGGTTTTGTGTACTGATTTCACCGATTTCAGAGCGTGTTTTCTTGCCAAACAAAACGTCAAAAAAGCTGCGATCACACTTAGAAAGTCACATTGCAAATAGCCAAGTTCGCTGATAGTTGACTAGTTATTGGTAAACAAAATATTTTCCGCTATGCTTTTGTTTCGCAATTTCCAGCGTGAGGTGGAAATTTCAAGGTTGCTTCACAATTAGAAATAAGTTGGCAGAACAAGATGAATGGGATATTTTAGGTATTATTTTCTTTATTTTTGCGAACGGATACGTAGTAGCGGCAGTTTGGTCGCAAAGAATAATGGCAACAATATAAATACACAAAACACAAGCAGCGAAAGACGCGACAAAAATCAACGGCAGAAATCACGGCACTTTCACGTCCACACGTCAGGAGTTTTCCGTTATGAATGATTTCCCATTTCCCAGACGGTTCGGTTTTTATATTGGCATGGACAACCGAAGGCGTTCGTCGGCAACTTTAGCTTTTAAGCTCTTAAAAGAGCACTTTTAAAAATTAATTATACCTTGAAGAATAGATCTGTTGCGCAAAATGTATGTTTGATGGAAATTAAATTCTATCTTCTAAATTTTATTCAAATTAAACAGGTAAGATATACGTATTTTTTAAATTAAAAAAAAAATATATAAAAATAATTAAAAAATGTTTACGTTTAACATTTATACTTGTTTCTTAATAAAATGGTTTTAAAAATTAAAAGAACTATTACATTTTTACAAGTCTCTTAAATATTTAAAGAATGCCTTTGTCCCTTAACGCTCTCTCTTAAACTTTTGCTCCGGTTTCCATGTTGGAGAAAAGCTTCTTCGACTGATGGGGAAAGCTTTCATCTTTGTTGCTGGCATAGTAGTTTTCATTCGCGCGCAAGAAGTGAATGATGCCGTCTAGAGTTCAACGCATCCTGGCAAACCTCCTTTGATTTTTCTCCGAACCGGATATGTGTGCTTTAAAAAATAGCGATATTTTTACATTTTAATTAAACATTTTTATTTTAAAAACTGTGCTAATATACATTTTTATTTAATTTAGGATTGTAACTTCTGAAAGCAATAGTATAACAGAAAAATATTACCATTTAAAAGGACTTTTAAATGCTTTTAAATTTTAAAACAATGATGACGCTATATTTTTCTATCGAATCTAAGGCAGCTAATAGCTGTTTAATTTTATTCTAATTTTATGAGTAATAGAAGTTTTTAATACCTAAGTGCCCATGTAGGGCATGAGCTTAAGAACAACAACTCCGGCATGAAATATTTTCAGGGAGCATATTCTAAACACTTAAACTGTCTTTCGCATGAGTATTACCTACCAATACCAACTCCGTATGCGTCTGACGGGATGCATAGACTCAGCGTTAATTTTGCTTATCTATGGTATGCTGTGTTAGAAAACCTACACTTATAAAATTGTATATTATATATAAACATTAAATTTAAATCATAGTATTAAAAACAATGCCTATTAAACTTCATGATTTAATATTAAAAATCTTAAAAAAATGTGCAAAATATTAGCTTTAAATTGTTCCTATTTGTCTTAAATGCATTTTACATGGTTAGTATTTAAATAACATGTTCAGATATTTAAATCAAATCCGTAAACAATCAAATAAAATATTAAACAATGTTTTAACATTTTCATATTTTAAATAACTAAAAACGCCAATGTGAAAATATTTAAATGAAGTACAAAATATTTGGATTTAATACGTTTCATGGTTACTCTCCTGTTGTTTGCTTGTCTTTTGCTTTTTTTAGGGACAAATTTGGTGTTAGGCCTAGATTGAATTTCAATTTAATTTCGAATCTAGAAAAACAACGTTCTCATCCATATAATTTTATATTTCCTTCTATAATAACCCCCTCTACTCGGGCCTTAAAGCTATTAGCTGGCAACTCAAACTTATCACTTCTGTCTTGTCGAGCTCCCTGACCCAAATCAGCTGGAAGTCTTAACCGGTTCCGCCTTCAATGTAAACAAACTTAATCTGGTGCATTACCTCAAATTACCATTCCGAACATCACCCCGCCCCGACCGAAATTAATTACCGCTCCAGTTGCAAGAACAACCGTCTTGGCAAGTAAACCAGCCGACCAAACGAGAGGCTAAATACCAGGCAGTTTTTTAATGCAATGCAAATAAAGCAGACAAATGAGAGGCGGCCCCTCAACTTGGTCGACACGCAAGGACACCGGAGTTGGAATCCGGCTCCTGTCGAAGGTGTTGCCGTGTGCTCGTCGTCCCACCGCCAACAATTTTGCCGCAACTCCGGCAGAAGCTCGTGCCGAAACCGCTGCGAATCAAGTTTGGCGGCTGAATTGTCCTTGAACCAGATAGCCCCTAGATTCCCATAGAAGGCAGCACATGGCACTGACGTAAGGGCCGGGTAACCCCAGCTTGGCCCAGTAATCGCTCAGCCCCCGCTCTGATTGTGGTGGCAGTTAACTTGATTATTTTACAAATAATTGAAAAGTTTCCCTTTTCCACGCCCCTGCGAGAATTGCACAAATTGCGCAGACAAGACCGCCGTGGCAAACAGCAGTCCATCCATCACCAGTTGGCTGTCACTCCACCACCCAGCCAACGTCGCTCCGTCGACTTTTCCGGTCCCTGGATCCAGATCCACTTCCCCTGACGTAGGCAACTCTTTTCCCGGTGACGACAACGCCGGCGATGACACCAACACCAAACAACAGCGATGACGACGACACCCACCGCTCCTTGAAACCGAGGAAACAAACTGGTATCGTGCAAAAGCACCATTCACATGACGAGGATTATTCGGTGCCGAGGAGCATATGTTTCATTTAGGTAGCGATACCGAAGGAAAGCACTGGGTTGATCGCACTTGTGTACAATTTGTTATTGCAGAGGGTAATATAATTTCACTCAAAAGTTTGCAATGCAATGAAGGAGGCAATTCCCATCCATGCCTTTCTACGCAAACTAGTCCATTTTTAAGAATATGCTTATATATAAGTTTCCCAATTCAGAAATACGATTTTTTTTTTATTAAAACAACCAAGCGCATTCATATCGCACATAGGCACAGAAACTATCACAAAATGCATTTAAAATCGACATATATTCATGTCGAATATCGGCTTATGAAACATTTAAATATTGGGATACAATTTTTGTATACAAAACTTCGGCAAGGCGAAGTTGAGTCATTTTTTTGTTTCAAATATAATACACAATTTTAAATACCTGCGATAAACGTTGAGACGCATTTTTTAAACCTTTAGTTTAGTTAGTTTAGTTTTAGTTAGTTTAGTTTTCCTGGTTGATAGCTAACTATTAAAATGTACTTAGTTTTAAGCAGTGTGCTTTTATACCCATCTTTGAAAATTTCCAATTTTTCCAATTACTTATCACACCTTTAACAAAAAAAAAGCTTATTCATGATTTTGAAGGTCATTTTTATGTCACCCAACATCGCCAGGTAACCGACACAAACATCCATTTTCATTCGACCTAACCCAACGTGAAAAGTGCAAAAGGTATGCTTCAAACATACAGCACGAAGGTATCTATCTCGTTAGTTCTGGTTTCCATAATTTCTAATTCGAATTTCAAAATCATACAAACAAAATTTCAAAGTATTTGTCTTGAAAGTTTTCTCAAATTATTGGCAAAAAAAATCAGTAAAAAATTATTTTAAAAGAATTTCGGTTATTCCTTAAAAACAAAAAGTTCAGTCTAGTCAGCTTTAATTAATTAATTGTTATTCATATTTCACACATTTTTTGCATGTATAGATATTGTTGTTATTGCATGCTTTCTCATAGTTAAACTACAAGCTAACGCTGAGTTTTAGGTTTCTCTTTAATTGTCGCACATACCTTCCGCCATAATAGATAATAATAAATGTTAACTTGGAATAGGAAATATTATATTGGAACAAGATCGTGTAGTCTTAAATTAAGCCAAAGCCAATTTAATGGTTTTAGAAAACAATGCTTAACAAACAATTTCACGAATGCTAAGCCCGGAACATGACTTTGAGTGTCTCAGCGAGTGCGGAAGTCCGGAGTGGAGGCAAAGCCTGGCCCAGGAAGCAACCGAGTTGAGCATGTTCCTATTAATAGAGTCGTTGCCGATGTGAACTTGTGAACTTATTTCTGGCTCAATGGTTGCCAGGCAGCGCCGCGAATTAACAACCCACTCACCCAGTGGCCCAGTCGCCCAGTCGGATAGTCGGTTAGTCGGAGCAGCAAGTGCCCCACTCAGTCGGCTGGCGAGGCTTCCGCCATGCAGACGCGTCCGAGCAGTGAGCCGCAGCGCGGAAAGGAGCAAGCGAGGGATCAGGTGGACCGGCCCCAGAAGTGCGCCAGTGCCACGCTGGCCAAGAAGCCAGCAGTAAGTCCGCCGGCGGCTCCACCGCCCACTCCGGCCAATCGCGTGGCTGCCCCTCTGACGGTGCCAGTGATCCAGCTCACGCCCGCCCAGAGCGAGAGTCCCGTGAGGGTGGGACTGGGACTGGGGCTGGGACTGCCAGTCGCTCCTCCGAAGGTGTTACCCGACAGCGGCAACAAGGAGAACAAGGAGCCCGCCAGGGCTCAGCCACCCAGCAAGTCATGCCCCCTGGGCGCGCCCACCAACTACGTGGCCAGGCGGACCTGGATCACCACCGAGCGCATGAACGAGCTGCGGCGGAAGGCACAGGAGGCGGCCAAGCAGAACAAGATCTTCACCATACGCGGCTGCTTCAACTCGGTGCGGAACGCCCTGCTGACGCGGGGCTGGGTGGAGAAGCTGGACGTGCACCGGAAGGTGATGCCGACGGGCCAGATGACCTACGAGGACCTCACCCAGCGCCTGCCCAAGCGGAAGGCGGGCGAGACGCGGCGCCAGTACGTGCAGAAGTGCGAGAGGAACATCATGTCGCGTTTCCTGGAGCACATGCCCGTTGATTTCCTGTGGACGAACCGGAAGGAGAAGTGCGACTACATTGACCAGGCCAAGAACCCCGGCATGACCATCAACAAGTTCCATCGGGCGCCGTTCACCTCGAAGGAGGGTCTGTGCAACCAGCTGCGCGACTTCCACTGGTTCTTCGAGGAGGGCACCGCCGAGATGTGCTTCCCGCGCTGCTACAACGTTTGGAGTCCCGAGGAGCTGGGCGAGTTCGTCGAGAACTTCAAGCTGACCGCCTGCGTGGCC
The DNA here is from genome assembly GCF_018152505.1 of Drosophila elegans. Classification (NCBI taxonomy): domain Eukaryota; kingdom Metazoa; phylum Arthropoda; class Insecta; order Diptera; family Drosophilidae; genus Drosophila; species Drosophila elegans. The sequence continues at coordinate 3,588,836 of NW_024545782.1, read as the reverse complement.
TTCCTGCGGGCCCTGCTCTGTCGGTACCACAAGCAGGGCGCCGAGGCGGTGTTCTCCTGCAGCGGCAAGATCCCCTACTCCGCGATAGACTTTGCCCACAAGCGTCTGGTGGAGTTCCTCGACAGCTGCCAGCACAACGACATTGACTTCGAGGACCCGCCCCGGATATGGGAGCACGACTGGGACGCCTTCCTGTTCCAGCACCACCAGCTGGTCAACGAGGACGCGCGCATCCAGCACGACGGCGGCCAGCGGCTGGACCCGATGGTCAAGAGCTGCCTCTCGCTGCTCGACAAGATGAAGGCGCACTGGCCGCAGTACAGCCTCGACGGCTACCAGAACCTGTGGATCGTCAAGCCGGCCAACAAGTGCCGCGGCAGGGGCATCATCCTCATGGACAACCTCAAGAAAATCCTGTCCGTAGTCAACCCGTCGATAGCCTCCAAGAGCCGCTATGTGGTGCAGAAGTACATAGGTGAGTATGCAGTGTTCGGGTGTACCTAGATATTTGTACCTAGGCACGCATCTAGGTACAATTTGTAATACTAATACCTTACCTGGGAAAAAAATGTGAAGCTAACTTTTACCTTACCTAGATACATTTTCTATGTTAGCTATATAGCTACTGAAATAATTTTATTTATTTTTGTTTTCAAATTAGCTTGATACAACTAAATGTCATTTTCTTTTATTTTCGCCAATATGCTACTAAAAGCAGTATAATTTCACTGCAACTTGATGTTAAATTCCACCGGATATGCAATACATGCTTCTACAACTAGACTTAATTGCCAGAATAGAACAAATATTTTTATTAGCCTTTTTGTACCTTTTGCCTTACCTAGAAACTTGACAAATTGTGTAACTTTAACCTTACCTTAGGTTCTTATGTTCTCAAATAAAATAGTTACAAAGTCAGCTCATATTGCTAAGGATATAATCAAGAACATATCAAGGGAAAGTTGAACTTACTCAGAGCCAGAAAAAAACGGCACAATAACATCAAACATTCAATTGTTTGAATTCAACATTGTTTTTCAAAATAAATCGTACTTAATATAAACTAAAAAATAAAATATTTAATTGGTTTATCCAATAGGAAAATTTTAGATTTCAATATTTTTTTTCATTTTAAATCTTAATTTTTTCATAATTAAAAATAAAAATAAAAGTGTTACATACTTGGATTTAAAAAAGAAACACCCCTCGGGACTTAATCCGTACCAAAAATATTTATTTTAAAGTGAAAATATGTGTAGTCTCTGGGTTTAGAGCAAGGAAAAGCCAGTTTAGGGTTTTCTGTCATGGCACCTGGGCATCTTGCATGAGAAATAAAACAGCAACGATTTTATCATAAAGAAACTCGGAATAAAAATTAAAATATTTCTATATTTGTGTATAAAGTTAACTCCGATGCCTATCTAAACACCGCTGGCCAAACGTGTTGTCTTGAGCTGAAGGCAAAATTTCCATTTACCAATCGATATCGTGTAAAGCATCTTAGCGCAGACCCAAAACATTTCAAGTCCTGCGAGTAAACGATATAAACAAACACATGGAAACTAGGTCGTAAATCAGGACGGTGCCAAAGTTGCTGTTCGAGCTGCTGTTTTTGCTCCGCACTGTGAGCCCCCATTTTTGGGGGGAGCTCCAACCGTCGGTTGAGTACCACGCTCACACGCACGAACATTGGTTCTCCTGTATCCTGCAAGAGCCTTTGGGTCCCAGGCCTGCATAAATGCATAAATATTTGGCCTAAAAACGCAGCCATTGCTTTTGCCGTCGTAGTCGTGCTCGTTTGCTGGCAGCAGTCATAATTTGCTTTACGGTTTTTGTCTGTCCCGTGAATTGCAACAGGTTTGCCGGAGAACGGAGCATTTTAGTCCACACTAAAATGGTTTTTGTTTGGCCAGAATTAAGTTTGTCAATATGAAAATGTAAGTGTAGTTAAAGGGAATTCACTTGTATTACTATTGATGGAAAAGTTAGTTTAACTTTAATTAATAGTTTATTGGGAGTTTTAGAGGTAACCGCATTTTTCTGGGCGCAGAGAAGAAATGAAAAACTATAACCCGGATTTTTTGACTTGAAGGCTTAGTGATAACAAAAACATGGAAAGGGAAATTAAAAATATAAGTAAAAACAATTGTTTAAAAAAAGCTTAAATTAAAGTGTAATATAAAACGACCATTTATCTATTTCTTTACTTTTGCTCTAAAATAGTAAGCCAGAACTTTATCTCGGAGTATATTCATTGTATTTTTTTTTCATTTGCTTTTGCTCCTGTGGAAGCAATCCGGCTAGATCTAACTTATATACTATTTCCAAAGAAAAAACCCATTTAAAGAAAGTTTAATACAAATAGATGTAAAACTGTGAGGCTAGTTTACGAAGAAACAAACTGAAGACATTTCGACATACTCAGCAATTTTTAAAAGCCGTTTGGCTAAAATAGATTCAGTTTTCAATTTATGAGAAATTTGTATAACATTTTTAATTTTATAACAACGCACTTTTAATAATTTTAATTTAACTTTGGCTTGTGGCTTTGTGGGAACTTATTAAGGTTCTTATTATTTCACTTACATTTGTAGAGCGGCCGTTGATCCTGTTCCAAACCAAATTCGACATTCGCCAGTGGTTTCTGATAACCAACACCCAGGTGAGTTCAATTGCTCCCGCTCCAAAAGCCCATCTCAATACGACCTGTCCTATCCGGATCCGTAGCCCCTGGTGGTGTGGTTCTACCGGGAGAGCTATCTGCGGTTCAGCTCGCAGGAGTACAGCCTGAGCAACCACCACGAATCGGTGCACCTGACCAACTACGCGATCCAGAAGAAGTACACCAACGGAAAGCGGGACAAGCGGCTGCCGAGCGAGAACATGTGGGACTGCTACTCCTTCCAGGCGTATCTGCGCCAAATTGGCAAGTACAACATGTGGCTGGAAAGGATCTTCCCCGGAATGCGCAAGGCCATCGTTGGCTGCATGCTGGCTTCCCAGGAGAACATGGACCGGCGGCCCAACACCTTCGAGCTCTTCGGCGCCGACTTCATGATCTGCGAGAACTTCTACCCTTGGCTGATCGAGATCAACTCCAGTCCGGACCTGGGAGCCACCACCAGCGTGACCGCCCGCATGTGTCCGCAGTGTTTGGAGGATGTTGTCAAGGGTGAGTACATGTCTCGTGAGCCAGAGCCAAAGCTAAAACTTAAGCATTCAAAATTATTATGAAGTTGCTATATTGAGCATACAAGTATAACGTTATATTCATATAATGGCGACAGTGATGTCCACACAAATACAATGACATGTTTTCTTGCGTTTGTGTGCGTTAAACCGAAGACGCTTGCCGAAGCCACACGACCGTTTACTCTGTCGGTGTCGGCAGAGAGCCGGCAGAATAACACGCTGACTCGCTAGTCGTTCGCGTGGACAACACTTGACCTTTATCAAAAATGTATATTTTAACTAGATCTTCTTTTTTCCGAAATATTTTTTAAATGTCATATTTTGGAAGAAAATGACAAAAACACAAACAAAAACGGTACTTAACGATATTTTTCAACAAATCGGTCTTTCCGCCCTTTTGGACCCACACTCAGAAAAAAATTTAAGGTAATCATGGACTGCATTGCCTGAAATAAAGTTATAAGGCTATCGTGGACTTCAAAAATTAAACACCTAAATTATATGATTACCCATTAGAAACCATTGAAACTATGAAGATTTTAAGTTCTCTATGAAAAGCTATATGATATAGTCTTCCAATTTTGACAAAATTTAAACCGTAATTCCAAAATAATAATCCATAATCAAAAAAACTATAAAAACAGCAAAGTTATTATTTATTTTGCCTTTTTTACCGATTGTTCTGAAAAAGTCTGAAATGGCTTCTTTATTGCGTTTCAAAATTTCGACCAAAGTTATTATTTCCTCTGCAAGGCTATAAAAATATATATACAACTTATGATACTTTAAACTTATTAAGATTGAATGCTTTTATCATTGCAGTTGTCATCGATCGTCGTACGGATCCCAAGGCGGACATGGGCAACTTTGAGCTGGCCTACCGCCAGGTTGTTCCGCCCACGCCCGCCTACATGGGCCTCAACCTGTTCGTGAAGGGCAAGCAGGTGCTGCAGAAGGTGAGTCACGGCGGCGGTCATGGTTATGGTCACTACCAGCAGCAGCGAAAGGAGCGGTCCCTGGCCACCAGCAGCGTCTACCGCCAGCGGTCGGCCCTCATTCACCCGGCGGCGAGTATTTCGCGGATCCACCGCGCCATGCCCACCTTCAATGCCACCGAATACATGGAGAAGTACATGGTGGAGCCGCTGAGCAGCAGTCGCAGTAGCCTGTGCAGCCAGTCCCTGCAGAAGTCGCCCTCCGTGGCTCCAGTTCTCACGGCTCCGCCGTCGGCATCCCTGAGTCCCTATTTCCTCAAGCAGGCGGGCCGCTCCGTGACCCAGCTGCTCAGTGCCTCCCACAAGCGGAACACGGCAGGCTCCATCTCGGGTGAACCCATGCCGAGCACCGCCCTGCCGCCCAAGCGCCAGCGTAGCTGCGGACCCAGGCTCAGCTCCACTAATCCTGCGGAGGGAGCGGAAAAGAAGTTTAAGATCCTGATCAAAAACTATTCGGCAGCCGGAAACGAGTCGCTGCAGGAGGCGCGCCCGCAGGCGCTAAACTCCTCCACGGCTCCGGCCATGAGCGAGCGGAAGTGGCGCAGTCTGCGCAACATTGCGGCCACAACGGGCGGCTCCTCCAACTCCGCGTCCCGCTCCAAGGGAGCCCCTGTGGTGGCTCCTGCTCCCAGTTTGCCGCCGCGCCGATTCGCCCGCACCAAGTCCGAGATCGAGAGCACGGTCAGCATGCATGCCATCGGCAGGACCTTTGGCCGGAAGTCGAACGGTCCCAGACTCCCCATAAGTGTGTCCGTGCAGGCACTGCATCGCGGAGAGCCCATCGTGGCGGCTCTGAAGCAGGCCACCAGCGAGCTGCAGCTCTCCCAGGCCGAGATGATGAGTCCCCGCACGGCGCTGGCCAACAAGCTGAACAGCTCCACGCTGACCGTACCCACGCCAGCACTTCCAGTTGGCTAGGCTCCTTTAGACACTGCTCGAAATCAGGGGTGCGCAAAACTTGCTTATGGCAGTGCATTTACCAACACAATTACAAATGCCAGTGTAGAAAAGTCAAAAAGCAAGTATCACTTGGATTATCGATATACAAAAAATCAATGCAGAAACGAAGCAAGCTTACACAGGTAAAAAAAAACATGGTAAAACCAAATATTGTGTATCTTGTTTTTATCCATTTATGCTTTAAAATCAACAACGAACTATTTTAAATATAACATTTTCTACATTATATATTATGATTTAATATTTAAATTGGTCAGATATTTTTACTTTTCTTCTTATACCCTGTTTCCTTTCAAAAACAAATGTGCTTAGCATGCATAGGCGTTAGCACCCCTGCTCTAAATAAAGTTTTATTATTTAAAGTTTTAAGAAGTTACTTAGTACTATACCTTTACACTGGTATAAAAAAAAGTGCATTGCTGATTTTAATTATATTAAATATGTAAAAATTAACTTTGTTATAATATTTCAATTGACTGTTTTCGGAATAGATTTTATTGTAGAAAAAATAAATTTATATTTAATACAAACTAATCATAAATATATATCATTTAAAACAATGTTACAATATAATAATTATCACATTAATTCAAATATTTTAATATTAAATAATATTAAAATTTTATATTTGAATAGCCATCTTTTTTTCTCAGTGTAGGTAATTCTTTTTGCCCAGCCTAGGCAAGCGAATAAATTAATACTTTATACCTGACCTAGAAACAGATTTTAACATACACTGTGAAAAAGCTGCACAAAAGATCGTATTATAAAAAAATATATTTACAGATGTAAATTTATTATCGCTGAAAATTATTATGCATCATGCTTTTTAATTAATGTTTTTGTCGACGATACTAGGCCCTTGAACTAAAAATGTTTAAACTGTTCTAAATAGTTAATGAAATAAAGTCAAGAGCTTTTTCTTTTAAAGTTCACGCACGAGAAGACAGATAACTGAGCAAAATTTAAAAACTATATTTTTTCTTTAGCTTTTAAACTTTTGCTTTCATACGGATGGATGGAAGGACGAACATTCAATGATATACAATTACATAATTTACAATGAATTCACTAGTCTACAAATATATTATAAAAGTTATTAATTTTGTTTCCTTATAAATAATGCCAATGTATTTGTTTCTCTATCAACGGTTCAGCTAATATTAAAAAAATATATATATTAATTTATTGTTAGTTCCAAGTTTCTGAAAACAATGTATTAGCATTTAAGAAAAAACCGTTTTTAATGGCATCTGACTAATCAATGATATATGTACATGTTTATTAATTCTTGAGACGAGTTTATTAGAAATATTGTTATCAAAACTTGCATATGTTATTGACTACCAAATTCAATAAAACTTGATTTGATTTGGGAACTGATGAGTTATTTAAGAGTTATGTGTTTTCACTACCAGGAACTGTTTTTCAAAGGAACTTTGCCACATTGAGAAGTAATTTCTGAAATTTCAATATATTGAGTTACTAATAATAATTATAAATGTTTAGCTTACCTCTTATATTTGCGAGCACTTTGCGGGGATCAATCAATTCTGGGTAATGAAAACTTCCTCAATATATTTCCCCACTAAGATTGCCGATTTCTATTTCCTTAAATATTTAGTAGATACTGACACAGTTCTGTAAATTTTGTTGTTACTATTTAAATTGATTGTTTTTCGATATGCGCTAAAATAATTAACATATTTTCGTGCAATGCTTAATACTCACGAACTGCTTACTGAAGAAGGTGTAACAAGTATACTTGTCCTTCTGTTCAGCTTTACTTGGGAGCAGTATATTGGAGTGCCAGGTTTTCACGAGTTGTTTGATTTAGTGTGGTCTTGGTTGCCAAGATCTGCGTTGATGGCTGGGCCGAGGCCTCACTTAAACTCCCAGCAGAGGTCACCATTCTCTATAAAGATAACGTGGAACATATATATTACAAAATTAGTAGGAGGAATAAATAATAATGAAATATTCCATTTTTCATTTTAGTTAAAAGTTTACCTTATTTACAAGGCTGATAACGTTTTATGGATTGCCTCAGCTGATGATGATAGAATATTTAATATGTTAACTTTTAAAATTCTAAAGGGCACAATTAAAAAATCATAAAAATTTAAAGCAGTTCAAGAAATTAAAAGATGGTAACCAAGACTAATAATTTCGCAAGAGCATCGAATAGACAGGATAAAGTGTGTTCTACGGGGTGGTAACTGGATCACCATCAACTCTTGTAGGAGGAGTTTCTGATTAATTTTCCAAAAATGCTTGGTATTACTTTAACTCGTACATTTTCTGACTACACTTCTGTGTGAAACTTTATTTCAATTGTTTTAAATCGTTAAAAATCAAACTATTTCCAGCATCTATAATTGAATTTATCAATAAGGGTCGCGTTTGTCAGTCCTAAAAACTTCAATGTTATTGTGCCTAATACGAAAACTGTATTTGTATTATTAGCTTGTCTTTAGAATAAGTCGTACGTCCGTAAATTGTTTTTATGAGGAACTGCTTTTACTGGTCACGTTGCATAAACGTCCATTAAAAAGTATTGCGATTTTACATACATATTTTACAGTACCTTCTTTTTGGAGATCTTAGCAGCGGCTTTCTCATTTTTAGCTTGGGCCTCCTTGACCTTCTCGACTTTCCTGCTGGTGGAAGGCTTCACGTTGTTCAGAATCTTACGCAAGAGCCGCGACCGCGGGCTGCTCCGCATCTTGGGCACGTTCTCGAAGAGGGTCATCTGCTTGCCATTCAGCTCCAGCGGCTTGCCGTCCGCGCCCTTGTCGATGCTGTAGTTAACCTCGAAGGCCAGCTCAAAGAGCCCAGTGCCGGCGGTGGGGTTCTTGGGCAGGTCGACCACCACGCGGATGCAGTCCTTCAGGACCATGGGACAGATCCTGGCCGTGATTTCGGTGGAGGGCGAGAGATCCGGCGTCGAGTTGATCTCGATCAGGATGGGGTTGTAGTGCTCGTCGAGCATGAAGTCACATCCGTAGAGCTCGAAGGCGTTCTGCAACAGCTCCGTCTCGTCCAGGCTGGCCATCACCACCGCCACCAGGTTCTGCTTGAATCCGTTGTAGGTCTTTGACCACGCCCCCTCCGCAGCACCCATGTGGCGGAGGTAGTCCTTGAACTGGTCCAGCGACCACATGTTGCTCTTGGGCAGCCTCGGGTCCCGGTTGCTCTTGTTCTTGTACCGCTTCTGCACCGAGTTGTTGGTCAGGTGGATGCACTCGCGCAGGTCGTCCATTGTGAACTCCTGCGAGCTGAAGCGCAGATAGCAGTCGCGGTACGTCCAGACGCTCACCTTTGTGTCCGTGATGGTCAGCAGCATGTACTGACGGATGTCGAACTTGGTGCGGTAGATCAGCAAGGGTCGCTCTATCAGGACAGAAATATATTAAGTCAAGCAAGTCTTATTAGCACTGCAGTCGCTATTCAGAGAGCAAGCGATCAAGGAGTATGCTAACTGGCTTTTTATACCCTTGAAAAGGCTTTTAAAATTTCAGTCAAAGTTTGCAACGCAGTGATGAAGGCATATCTGACCCTTTCAGTTTAAATAAAGTATATACATTATTGATCAGGATCAATAGCCGAGTCGATCTGTCCGTCGGGTTTGGTATTAAACATGCGATTTTATTTATGCGTACACAGCGCAAGTTTATTTTAAAATATCGGCCATAAACCGGAAATTCAGTCAATTCACTCTGAGAGGCAAGCAAATCAAAATTACTTTACCAGCTACTAAAAAAAAACACAAAAGACTACATATACATCCGTAGATTGGTTCGGTCGTAACGAGTAATAAATTAATATGGATTGCATACAAGGAAAATTAACTGGTCAAAGTGACATACTAAACATTTTTGAAGTGTCATTCGACGCGTATTTTGAATAAATTTAATTATTAATATTTTACCAACCCAAGCTCAAGCGTTGGTAAAATATAACACTTTTAACACAGTTTAAATTTTATTCAAAATACGCGTCGAAGGACACAAAATTTGCTTGGATCCGAGGCTTCTCGTTCAACTGAGAGACTAGTTTGCGTTGAAACGCACAGACGAACATGATCAGATCGACTCACCTAGTGATGCTCATTATACATATAGACTTGGAAGTGTCTTAATCACTGCGTTGTAAACTTTTGACCGAAACTATAATAATACCCTTTGCTAGGGTATACAGAACTTATTTAATTTTTGAAAATTTTGGTTGCTTTAGCAGATTCTGCAGTTTGTAAGATTGCGCCACCCGATTATTTTCTGGGGGCTTTTTTTTAATCTACAAAATCATGCAGTGATGCACCCTTTACCAAAACACTGGTAAAAGGGTATTATTTTTTGGTCGCTCCTTGAACAATTACCTTGTCCAACTCAACCAACTATCCGAGGTGCTACAGAAAACCTAACAACCATATAGAATGGGTTGGATTACAGTTGGAAGAGTTTTCTGTAGCGCTCCAAAAAATATCCAAAAGTATTATATTCGGACAACTGACTCACCAATGTACTTCTGGACGATGTATTTCTTGTTCTGATTGTTCGACGTCCACTGCAGAATGTCGTCGAGGGAACTGCGTATGACGATGCCGATGCCGCGCGACTGGTAGCCGGGCTTGAGGATCCACAGGTTGCGGCTGCCGTCCCAGCGGTAGTCCGGCCGCAGCGACTCGATCTGGTCGAGGTAGAGCCCCGCCAGACGAGCGTACTCCGCCATCACCTTCTCGCTGCCCTTGAACTTGGCGCCGGACTTGATCACGTCGGTGGACTGCACCATGAAGGTCTGGTTCTCGACGATCTCTGCGGGAGTCGGCGGCTTGATGCTGGCGTCGTCCAGAGAGTAGTGCTCCGCGTGGCGCACCATCTTCTTCACCTTGCCGAGGGCGAAGTCCAGGGTGGTGAACTGCACAGTGCCGTGCTCGCAGACCATCTCCGCCGGCTGGTGCTCCCTCACGTAGAGCAGCAGCGACCGGGCCTGCGTCTGCTGGTAGTCCTCGATGAAGGCCATGCGCTCCTCCAGGTTGTTGCCGCCCAGACGGTAGAAGCGCGGGTAGCTCATCCCGCAGACGCCGTCCTCGCGGTACCAGCGCTCCTGCTCGGCGCAGCCCACCAGGCCCACCTTGGTGGAGAAGTCCAGGAACTGGCTGCGTCGCACCCGGTTGCGGAAGGGCCTCACCTCGGCGCACAGGTCGCGCTGCCCCTTGCCCTGCCAGATGAAGAAGGCCGGAAAGTGGTTGATCATCTTGGACAGGACCACCGCCTCGTAGTCGTTGCCGCGCCGCGCGTGCTCCAGCAGGGCATCCTCGGACATGCTCTGCAGCTTGGCGTGCCGGGAGGCCGGCAGCTTCTCCAGCCAGCCGCGGCGCATCAGGGCCCGCCGCACCGTGTGGTAGTTCCCGTACACGGTGAAGATCCGCCGGTTGCGGTACGCGTCGATCACCCGCGTGCGGTAGACGTTGCGCATCTGGCGCTTCTGGGCTTCCGGCGCCAGGGACGAACTGGTTGGGATCGGGTGTGCCGCACGCGTGCGGGACAGCAGGTTGCCAATGACCTCGGGACGGAAGTGGCTGCTGCCCAGGGAGGTCGAGCCACCACCACCCAGCGATCCGAGGGTCGAGGCATAGTTGTTGTTGTTGTGGCTGCTCAGGGGCTTGGGCACGGAGCACTGCTTGCACAGCTGGACCAGCTCCGCGTCCAGGTTGTGGATAAGCGACTGGATCTTGGAGACGGGGTTGTAGTAGCGGTTGCGGTTCCCGGTGAAGCCGGTGGGCGTGGTGCTCTGCGTCATACTGCTGGCTGCTGCTCCTGTTCTTCGCCCTGTGACCTGTGACCTGTGACCCCTTTGGTTGTGTTTTTTTGCGGCCTTTTGCTTCGAGTGTCCGTGTCCTGAGGTGTCCTGGAGTGTCTTTCTCCCGAAAAGATTCCAAAAGCAGACGATTGCTTCGAGCAATCAACGTGGAATTTTGAAGCAGGAGCCAAACAGTTTTTAACAGTGTCGCATGTACTAACTACTAAAAGTCTTGATTGACTTAAAATACATTTCTTAGCATAGACAATGAAATTCAGACCAAAAACGAAACGGAAGAAAATTTGAAACAAACCCACTTAGTCAAAGCTTGCTGTTTTTACAGCTCTGTAAACAAAATTGTGGAAATATTTAATCAGGTACCGAATGGCACAAACCTCACCGATCGAAATAGTCCCATTCGATCGGATTAAAACCAGATACTCTGTTAAAAATCAGGGAAAGTAGTCATTATAATTTTTTTTTTAAAGCACATCATAATGATTATTTTTTAGATTTATTTGTATTGATCAAGAATAATGATTATTTTTGATCAAAAAAATAAAATTCAAAAATAATCATTATTTAAGAAATTTTTTTTTTATCAAAATAAAACTTATTTTGGAACGGCGTCTTCTGTGTGCAGAGTTTTAACGAAATTTTGTCATAGACATATAAAACGACTCTAGAGGTACAATCTATAACCCAAATAAAGCTGATATTTTATACCAAATGCTTATTATTTTAAAATCATTTTTATAATTTTGTAAGAATATTATTCGTACACCTAATAATAATTTATACTAAATTAAGGATCTGGGCCAACAACTTCAATTTAACTTAGGTATTGTTAATAAAGTTTCGTAAGCACCATTCCAGTACGTCTTTCGGGTGTGTAGGATCTCAATATGGGTCGCAAACACAATATAAGTTGTCGGAATTTTTTTGAAATTTACATTTCGAAAAATGACATTTTCTGCACTCAATGCTGACAGATCTCGGAAGAAATTCTTAGGCACTTACTTGGTTATGTAAATTTTTGTTTTGTAAAAAAAAATTATATAAATCTGGCAATTTTATTTTCTTGGGTGGGCTAGAGTATCTTAGTGAATTAATAGTGATTGTTTGATAGCTAAAATAGCCATGTAAATTAGTTTCAAGGATTGGCAATATATGCGCCAATATTTTCCTTTACTATGAATTGCTTAACACTTAGAAGAAATGGGATATACACAATCCGATAAGCTGAACGATGTCAGCATTTAAACAAAACGACTAACGTAATGAAACAGACCAGTGTAGCGGATCCAGGACTTGGTTTTGGCAATGTGTTTAGAGACAATTTCTGGTAGCAAAATTGTATTACACAATTTTATAGCCGATTTTAAACCTCTAAATTCATTAAGCCGTTGAAACAGACGGACGTATTTCATCTACTCTTGTGATGCTTTATGCATACTTTATTGGGTCGGAAATGCCTCCTTCTCTAGCTTGCAAGCATCTGACCAACATTATAAAGCCCTTTACAAGGTTAAGAGTATAATTTACTATTATTTTGTTTGCTCAAGGGTCGTTTTAGAAATTTATACAAAAATATCGTTAAAACTCTGCACACAGAAGACGCAATTTCAAAACAAGTTTTATTTTAATTAAAATGAAAAAGAAGTCATCAGAAGTCATTACTTTTGAGTTTTATTTGTTTGAACGACAGCAATCCATAAAACTGCTTTTTTATTTTTTTGCTCAAAAATAATTATTATTTTTAGAAAAAATAAAAATTAAAAATTTTAAAATTTTTACAGAAATGAATAAATTGACCAAAGACAATCAATATAGCGATTTCCTTTTTTTTTGTATGTCGATTTTAAGTAATTGATTTTTTGGTTGAATAAACACATGTACAATCATTATTTGCAGTCCCTGTTAAAAAGGCTTTAGTCAAGAGTCCCAAACTAGAAATAGCCGAATTTTGGTAATTGCTTTGAAACTAGGAGATATCAAAAGTGGCCAGACTTAAATTAATGCAACTGGTCAAGTCCAATTTCAAATCTCTAACTCTTAAAGTTTCCCTGATTTTAATTTGTATACTCACTGTGTTTTCACTTTGTGCTGGATTGACTCAATCATCATACCTCTAATCAACCATTTCTTTTAAAAATATATATGAAAAACCAAATGCCTCGAAAACATTTTCGTGTGGTTGCTTTTTTGTAATAAATTTTAATTTGTAGTTATATTTTCATCATTTGTTTTTGTGTTTTTTTCAAATATATATGGTACATATAAAAAACTCCTAACCGGAATTTTTACCTAATTTGCTTGTATTGCGTTCCATTTTCATGTTCACAATATTGTATAAATATATTTACATATGTGTATGGTAATCAATTTTATATTTATGTTACGCATTTAGTTTAGTTTAGTTTAGTTACGAACGTTTTTCAATTATTTCTTGTGGAATTTTTAACAAAAGTCAACAATAAAACCAATCCGTGTTCAAATTAACTTAGATATTCTGGATTAGTAGTTACTCAATTTAGGTTACACATCATAAATATTTTCTTTACTCTTGGATTTACTTAGATAATGCTACAGTTACATACATAAATAAGTTTTCAGATTTTAGAGCTTTTATAAGTTTCTTTACGCGTTAGTTTTTTTTGTTTTTTTAATTTTGCTAATACAGTTGAAATAATTTCATTAAGTATTCATCTTTTTAGTATTTTTATAATATATATTTTAGTTTTATAAATTAATTTAAGTATATTGTATTCATTTTTACTGATTCTTTTGTATTTTCTATTTCAACTTAAAGACAAGCGTTAGTTGCAAATTTGGTTTTGTACAAATAAGTAAAAACATAATCTTAATGTACATAAGACCCCAAAAATCAACATTCTTAGATGCTGTGGATGTTCCTTTGTGTACGTGTTGTTATGTGGCAGTTTGTGTGCTTTAACATTATGGGATAAATAAGTACATGCGAAACTTAGTTAGAGTGGTTAGTTCGAAGGGATTCAACTGAAGAGAAAGACTTGATTTATGATTCAGCTTGCAGCGCTTGCAAGAAAAGGATTTGGGATTGGGTTTTTATGTTTTCAAAAACAATGGATATGCTTTAGATTTTGTGAGTAGATCGTTCGTAAAAATATTCAAAGAATTGATTCGCTATTGAAAGTCGAATGCCCTCAAGCCAATGAGCAAAGAAATTCTTTATTTAGGGCTTAAGCAAGGGCTAAGAATTTGAGTTTTGGTTTAGGTTTAGTTCGCCTTTAAAGCTTTTTCGATTACTTAATGACCTCGTATATATAAGTATGTAAATAGTTGATTTCAATGGGCGCTTGCGACTTCTACAACGTTCCTTCCCCTTCCTACACATCTCGTTTAATACTTTCTTGTTAGTTACACGTATGCTTCATAATGTTTAATAATTAGATTTATTATGATATATAAATCGTATATATATGCAGTTGTTACTCTATATATGTATGCCTGATTGTTGTGCATGTTGTTCAGTTTATAAACTCAATTGAAACGCCGTCTCTGCCTTCTGCAAAAAACTAAACAGAAACACTATAATGTCATATGTAAAGCGTATGTTAGTTGGTTTAATTTAAAAGAAATTACGATTGGATTAAATTAAAAACTGTACAAAATGCCATAAAATTATATAACAAACAAGTTTGGTCACGAATTTGGTTCGGAGCACGCTGACATCTCTTTCCACCTTTTGCATCATGTAAAACAAAATACTGTTAGTCTATTGCAAGCCCAATTATTACACTATATAAAAAAATACAATAATAATTTTACAATCGAAAACTGATTAGCTTCTATAACTTGTACACGCTGGCAGCAGCAGCGACTGGGCGCCAATGCAACTACGTATGTATGTCCTATGTAGAGTATGTGCTATGTCTTGTATACATTGTCTTGTTATGGATTATGTGACTATGCGTGTATTTATATATATTAAATATGTGGATTAGACGTGCATCATGCTGGGGAGTCTCTTGCGTTGCGTCTTTCTTGTTAGAGTTTTTGTGGCTCAGTTGCTGCTAGCACTTCTATCCTATCCTATCCACTTCTAGGTCTGCTTCTCCTTACTGTTGCGGTTTAGGAAACGTTGCCCCTGGTCTTCACGTTCTTATTGTTGTAGGTTGCCTTTGCTTTTGCATTTACTGTCTGTCCTGCGCCCCAGCTCGTATTCACTCATCCACCGAGGACGTTGGAGGACTGTAGCTGCATCAAGAAGCGCTGCGCTGCTCGTTCTCCGGCCTGCGATCTGTGGCGATCTGCAGCAGATTGTTGAACTCCGTATCGAGTATTTGGCGAGCCTATTCACAAGAATGCTCATTACTTATTGTTATAAAGAAAGTGCGCATAGGCGAGCTTACCTGAGCATTTTGTGTGGGTATCTGGAGGGCCAAGCCCATGGCATTGGCATCGAAGCCCTCGTCTAGTGCCATTAGACCCCCATGCACTCCCGATTCGAGCAAGTTGTTGGCATACTCCTATAAATATGAGTGTTTAACATCAGTTTTATGTTGATGGGCTGTTGCCTTCGGGCCATGAAACTCACCTTCAATCCGATACTGCTCACCCACCGTATGACCCGCTCGTTGCTCCAGACGAGCACATCGCACAGGCCGTTTTCACTCATTTTCCGCCTGTGCTCCAGCTCCGTGCGGTCGTAGTTAAGGCGCTTGAGCATGGATATGCCGTACTGCAGGCTGGTGCGATGGAAACTGTCCACCATTTTAAGCTGACCGCGCAAGTCCTTCTTGGTGAGATGGTCCAGCATGCGGGCGTCGACCAGACACTCCATGAAGGTTGTGCGATATTGCGGCAGACCCAGGCCGGGCAGCCAATAGTTTCCAATCCACTCATGGTTCATATCGCCTACAGGAAATGGACAATAATATAACGATTAAAACAATGTGTTAGGTTAACACAAATTTATAGTTAAAGTTTACTAAAATTCAGTCATTGCATGTTTTTACTTGGTTACAATTAAATTAAACAATTAAAAGTATGTCCTACCATGGCCCAACTAAAAAAAAACCTTAAAAGCCAAAACGCCGCCCTTTGAATAGAGTTCCTTAAAAAATTAAATATATAATACAGAGCATCTAATTGAAATATTTTCCTTTGCTTGAATAAAGAATTTATTTTCTTCAAAACTATCATAATAAACGGACAATTTGAAAACTAAACTAACTCCTAAACTTTTTTAACATCAAAAGCAAGCCGAACTTTAAATCCCCTTGCAGTCAAGGTATGGATCCGCCGTGTTAAAGAACTAGTATTTAAGAAAAAAAGGCTAGATATAGGCATGTTTTTTTTTCGAAAACAATTGGCAACTTTAATAATTAATCTTAAGGAGTTGGTTCTAAACTTTAAAATATATCATTTGGGAAAAAACCAGTTATTTGTTTACAAATTATTTAATAGAATTTAAAATTCTAATCGGAAATATTTTAAAAGTTGGTTTGCGTACACTTATGAAAATACTATTGTGAATGATTCAAGACAGATTAATTCGGCTAGTCATGCTGGTCAAGAATATGTTTACTTTTTAGGGTCGGAAATGTCTGTTTCACTGTGTTACAAATTCCGGCCAATATTATAACACCCTCTGTAGGGGTATAAATATGATAAAAACTTAACATTTAAGGGAATCAATAAAACTTGATGTGGATAGCAGGTAATTTCTTATTTTGACAGCCTATGGAGTCTTACCAAACGCCAAGGTGGTCCGTGAGGTTTGTGGCGCCGAGGGAGAGGTCAGTGAAACCATTTCCTGAATGGCCAGGCGGAGCTTGAGCCTGTGCAGGGGATTGCTGATGCCTGTAGAAGGTAAAGAAGGTTAGACGCCGAGAGCAACGAGAGCAACACACAGGATCATCCTCACCGATCTCCCGCTGAATTTCCGTGTCGCTTAGCGCACTCATGATGGCCCCGGACTTGACGTTGGCCCGGCAGGCGGCCACATACCAGGCGGGCATGCCCACCCACAGCTCCAGCCAGGCCACGATGGTGGGGCCGTTCCAGAGGGCAAACGGAGTGCCCGCCTTCATGGCCTCGCCCAGCAAGTCGTTGCGGTAGTCGTGCTCCCTGAAAGGCACACAACAAAGTGTCAGCAAACATTATTGAATAAATACCACGTGGGGTTATGCTCACTTCTTCTGCCTGCCGTAGTCGACACTGCTTATTTTGGATCCTTGGGAGCTGGCGATGCGGGGCATCATGCCCCCAGTCATGCTCATGGCATCGTAGTTGGAGTCCACTTCGCTCAACCCGATCGACAGGTTGCCAATGGACATCATGCTGGGCGAGCCGTCCGGCAGTGTGTCCTTCACGCCCTTCACCTTCTCCTTTTTGCTGAAGAACCTTCCCAGCGACGACTTGATGCCCTTCTTCTTCTGCACGGCGGCGGCAGCCGCATCCCGCGACACGC
The DNA here is from genome assembly GCF_018152505.1 of Drosophila elegans. Classification (NCBI taxonomy): domain Eukaryota; kingdom Metazoa; phylum Arthropoda; class Insecta; order Diptera; family Drosophilidae; genus Drosophila; species Drosophila elegans. The sequence goes on along the minus strand of NW_024545782.1, from coordinate 3,571,430 downwards.
CCGAGGTCGGTGTCTGCAGCATGGACATGGAGCCCATGGTGTTGTAGTGGCGCAACGACTCCTGGCTGCCGTAGCGGGAACTGAGCGGCGACAGCCCGTAGCTGTGGCTGCTCAGCGGCATGTGCCCGCCACTGTGGTTGGGCGCCACCGGGGCACTGGGATTGAGGCCGATCGAACGGCGCCGCAGCTCCTCCTGGCTGTGGGCCAGGGCTTGGGCCACTCGCTCCAGCCGCATCGAGCGGGCGGTCAGCGGAGAGGCAGCTCCGCCGGAGCTCGAATCGCCAGTGGTGGACATGCCGCCGTGGAGCTCTTCGCGGGAGGCATCGCTGGACAGCACGGGCAAGTTGAGCTGTCGGTGAAAGCAAAAGCATTAGAGTACCCAATTACATGAGGTGACACTGGGGGTTTGACTGTTCATTTCAAGGTGCTTTACATTTTTGAACTAAGATGGTATTCTGGTCTAGAAATTTAAAAACAATTGATTTTTTTTGTTCCATGTTTTAAATGTTTAGACATTTAAAAAATGATCCTTAAAAGATTTTTCGTACAGCTGATTTTGTGACGTGGCGTCCGAACCATTATTAATGTTTCCTAAATTTAAACGCATATACAAAAGTGTCTATTAAACATGTTATTCATTTCTTTTTTTTTACATAAAAAAAAGCCTAAAATTGAGGCTTCTAGACCAAAATACCCCCTTGATGAACGTTAAAAAAACAAGTAAAAAATTTATCTGTTTATTTTAGAACGGCTTAGTGGAAACCTTCAAGATACATGCTCTAAAAGAAAATTGATTTGCTTTTATGTTCAGTTGAGAATTCTTAGTAACTTTTACTTTTTGAGTTTATAATTTTAAATATATCTGCAATTTCATTTTTTTTTTTCTTAAGTTTATATATGATTTTCAAATCTAACCTTTGAAACATAAGCCCTATGAGAGCTTTCCGTTCCTTTACGTATGATTTATTAAAAACGTTGATAAGCGTACGGTTATAAACCTTTTGTTTCACTAACAACGTTTTTGAAAGGTTTTTAACGTAGGGATCCCTTAGAAAAAAAGCTAGATGAAAGGGTATGTATATGGTATGTTATATTCTTTATCCGTATGAACGATAAACCTACACCTTTTGGAATCCTAGCAAGTAAATTTTTCTGAAATCTAAAATCAATTCCCACTTCTGCCCTCCGAATCTATCATCTTAACTGGTATAACTTAAAGAACATTTTCTGGATTGAAGCAAACGAAACTAAACCACTCACCGTGTGATACTTTTGCATGAAGTCCCGTTGCGGGGAGTTTGGCGTGCTCCGGCCACTCATGGGCGGACTCTGCCTGTCCATGGAGCGACCGCGGGACAGCAGGTTGACGTGCTCCAGACTGCCGACGCGCGACTCCAACTCCTCGGCGCGCGCCTCCGTCGACTGCTTCTCCTCCTGGATTAGCCGGATCTCGTTGTTGATGGCGTCCAGCTGCTCCTGCAGCATCATGGCCAGGGTCTGGGCGTCCGTGTGGCCCGACGGCGACATCATGTCCGCGGTGGCCGCCGCATAGAGGACGTCCGCGTCGTCGCAGTCGGCGGCGCCAGCGACCAGCTCGTAGGCCTGCTGCTGGGCGTGAGCCGCCTGCTGCAGCTTCTCCCACTCCTGCTCGGCCATGGAGCGAACGAGGGCGTTCTCCTCGGACAGACGCTGCTTGCTCTGGCGGCGCAGCGAGTGCGTCTCGAAGCTGGCGTGCGAGTTGCTCCGGCTGAAGGCGCCACTGGGGTCCACCACGCTGCTGGGCGAGAGGCTGCGGGTGAGCGCCTCCGTCTGCTGGATGTTGTAGGCGATCTCCTGCTGCAGCAGCTGGCGCTTGAAGTTCTCTATCTCGAGGCGCGTCTTCGACAGCTCCTTCATGATCTCGCTCTTCTCGTGGTGCAGCTCCTCGGCCACCTTGCGCGCCTTCTCCAGCTCCTGGGTGAGGGCGTTCTTCTCGTCCAGCGCGTGCATGCGCTCCTTCAGGTGCACCTGCAGCCGCTCGTTGGACTCCGAGAGCAGCTTGTCCACCGTGGAGGAGAGCCGCAGGTTGTGCTCCTCGTTCATCTTGAGACGCTGGTTCAGTCTTACCACCTCGCCGGTCTTCTCGTCCAGGTTCGTTTCGAGGCCACGGATGCGGTCCTCCGCCGAGCCGTGTCTTTCTTGAGCCTGCAAAGGGTTCGAGCCAGCGAGTTTAATGAGCTTGTTCACGAGGTTCAATCAGTGGCAGTGAGCAGGGTTAGTTTGGGTTTTGGTAATGAAAGCTAAAAGTGAGTGATCCCCCATGTATACCAACTAAGTGCCAACAAAAATTCTTCCGAATTTAATATTAAATGTACGTTATGATAAACATTATTTTAATTGACTTGTTGGAAGTAACTAACCAATTGAAGAGTATTTGAATGGTTAAGTTCTACGCTTTGAAGGCCCCAATGCCTTAACAAATTTAATAAAATAATAGGCGATTTTCGGGAACTTTTTTAAAAGAAATACTCAAGTTACATGAACAAAATGATGTTAACTTAAACTTTTTTTTTTACAAAACAGTTACAAAATAACGGATTTAAGGGTCTGCTGACATGATTTCGGGGGAAACTAAAATTGTTAAAGGTATTTCCTCTACAATAACCTACCATTTTTAAAAAAATATTAAAAACAATCATTTTTTTTAATTAGAAGTCGATCGATAAATATCTTGTTAAGTTATGAAGTCATCAATTTTGAAAAAAGTCTTTAAAAGAGAGCGGTTTATCCCTACGAGAGGTCGATATTAAATTGCTGCTATTGAAAACTGTTTAATATTCGACCTTGCCTTTTTATATGTTTTTGATAGTATAAACTATCGAATAAGCCACACAAAAAAATTGAATTCTTCGAAAGCGTTAGACTGGTCGCTTTTAAACTTTACATTTAAATTAATTTACTAACTTAATTGAAGAGTAGCATATGGCACAGGTAAATTCTTTGAGTAAATACTTTTGTAACCTTAAATTTGGTGATAATTTGGAAATCAATGTTGGAAATAAGACACCGATTGGCATACAGAGGGGATTGTTTGGTCTGATTTTGGTTGGGTTTCGAGTGCGTTGAGAGTAGAGAGTTGTGGTGCAGTACAGAGAGAGAAATAGTAGGATAGTAAGTGAAGAACACATAGAACATAGAGACAGAATTGTTGTTCAAGTTGTTGGTGTGGGTTTCGTGTGGTGGAAAGTACACAAAGTTCAAGTTGTACGGGATAATAATTGTTGATACTTGTCATATGGAACCTGTCCGGCGCGCATATTAGTTCGAGTGCATACCTTGTTTCCTACCTTAGTCAATGCCTCCATGCGCGCCTTCAGCTGCTCCTCCATGTCGGGCTGCAGCTTGGCGTGCTGGGCGAGCTTCTGCTCCGAGAGCTCCAGCTTCTCCTCGATGGCCCCAATCTTCTCCTCGTGCAGCTGATTCGGAATCGGTTGCGGAATCGGCATTGATCAGGTGGCATGGAGTGGTTGTGGGTCGTGTTTGGGGCGGGTGTGTTCGATTAGTTGTCGGGGGATTGGTTGCGTATGCAAATGCAATTGATTAGTCACGCTTAAGGGGAGCTTAACGAAATAACAGGCTTGGGCGTAATTAAAAGTAGAGATGGTCGGTTATACGTTTAAGTCACAGTAGCAGATGTAGTTAAAACAGAAGTCAAACAAGACTTCTTTTATCTAAAATAGTTTTTGCTAAAGCTCATAATTCTAAACAGTTTAAAAAGTTAATAATTGTGATTATACAACATTTTAGAGATGTTCCAAGCCTTAGTAAACCGCTCCTGTGACAAAAACAAACCGACCCTCTTTACACAAAAGTTAAAACCATTCGCCTGCCTTGACCGTAAACCCAGTAACAGTATGTCTATTTCGCCCACCTTGAGCTGTGCCTCCTTGTGCCGTAGCTCCTGCTCGAGCTTTTCGTTGAGATCATGCAACGACGTGGACTCCCTCTGAGCATTCAGGTAGCGTTTCTCCAGCGTGGTGATGCGCTCCTCCTGAACATCAAAAGATTTATACAAGTTCCACGAAAACAGACTTTGCGAGTGCCACTCACCTGATCCTCTTTTTGGGCCACATTTTCGCGCAAATCTCGCTGCAGCTTGGCACACTGGTCCTGGGCCTTGCAGTGATCTTTCTGCACCCGCGACATGTTCTCCTCCAACTCGCTGATCTTGTTGTTCAGATCGGAGACGCGCCGTTGCCACTGCGAGAGTTCCGAGGTCTTGGAAAGGAAAAGAGCGATTAACACCTGGTTAGCGGACGCAGGCTGGGCAGTGCCTCTTTGCCTTTGATCCTAACCTGCTTCTCGATGATCGTCTGCAGTTCATGAGTCTTGGCCGCGTAGTCGCTCAGCTCATTCGTCTCGCCATTGACGCCGCCAGATCCGCCCACGCCCGCCATCTAGGGTTGCGGGAAAAAGAGTAGAGTAGTTAAAAGCCGACATGGTTGAATGCGTTTCAGGGGGTGCGCCCACCTTCTCTTTGAGCCCGTTCTCGGCGCCTGCACCTCCGGCGGCACTGGCGGCACTCCCCGCCCCGCCGCCACTGCCCGCGCCAGCAGGCACCACACCAGCCTTGTACTGGGCCAGCTCCTCCTTGGCGGAGCTCAGCTCCTCCTCCATCAGGTTGTTCTTCTCGATGGAGAGGCGCAGCCGCTCGCGCACCTTCTCGTCCAGGGCCTTGTGATGCTCGAACAGAGACTTGAGCGCCTTGAGCACCTCCACCTCGCTGGAGACGCCGCTTTGGGCGGCGGCCTGTCGCTTCACAACGGTCATTCGCAGGGAACGCTCGTGGCGGCTCACCAAGCACTCCAGGTGCTCCAAAAGAAGCTGGAACAAACAGATTGCATAAGGGTAAGCGCTTTAAAAACATATTTCAGTGATGGCCAAAAGCAAACTCTTAGCAGCTAAGTCAAATGGAAAAGTATTTCTCTTCAATACAATTTAAATCAAATGAATTACAGTAAAAACTCCGACGTTCTCCAGGCAATGACCGTGCAATTAATACTAACGAATTTACTATTGACTATGTATCAAAAATACGACATTTTTAAGAGCCTCTGAAGAATTTGTGTGTATTCAAATAGGTGTCTATGCAAATGTCTATGGATTCATGTGTTAACATTAATTGGTGTTTAAATTTATAAATATGTCCAATACAAATAGAACTTTTGAAATACACTGAGAAAGTGAATACTCTGCTGCAAATAACCTTTTGTAAAAGTAGAAAACTGTATCTAGGCATGTAATAGTAATTTGAATCACTTTTGGTTTTAAAAACGCATTGTATTCCATAAAAAAATAACTATAAAGTTAGATAGATACTAATTTTACTTTAGAAACTCTAATACATATCTGTAATCTAAAGCAAGGAAACTGCAAAAACTAAATTCACAAAATGTGTTTGATTTTCGGAAAAGAACGCATTTTCTTATGGACAAAAAAAGTGCAATTGAGTCAAGCAGTCCTAATCCTGAAAGGTGGTATTCACCCTAGCAAACTGGGATCTCGGAGCTGAGCTTACCCTAGTATTGTTGCGCTCTGCCTTGAGCTCCCCGATCTCCTCGTCCCGCTCCAACAGGGTCTCCCGCGCCTGCGTCAGCTCCTTGGTGAGTGTGGCGAACTCCTGGGAAAGTAGGGATATGGTGGTCAGTAATCGGGGATGATATATCGAATGTGGGGGATATCGTGTACCTGCGGCAGATTGGCGTTGATCTGGCGCTGCAGACTGTCCCGCTCCTTCTCGACGTCGTGCAACTTGTTCTCCGTCTCGCCGAGCCGCTCCTGCGCCTCCCTCAGGCTGTCCATCAGCTTGTCCCGCTCGTCCAGCATGGAGACCATCAACTGCTCGAAGTTGGCGTCCTCCCCGCTGAATTGCGAGGAGCGCTGCGAAATGCTGTCCTCGGATATCGTGGGCATTACGTCGCACATCATGTTCCACATTATTTAGTTGGGGCCGCCAGACTGTGCGAGAGAAAGGCAAAAAACTGTTTAGATAAGCTCAAGTGAGATGGTGACCAATTTATAGGTCCGACTTCATATTTGCGTAGTATTAAGCCAGCAAATTCCATACGTTTTTCCCAGATTAAAACCTATTTTGTAGCTTACCGTTCGGGCGAAAGTCTATACCAAATCGCAAAAATAAATATAATTTTTAAAAAACCGTTGTTCTAATGTACAAAGAGCCACATTAGGCAGGATGGAAAAATACGTTTAGGTGGAATCTGCCTGTAACACATACCAAGGACCAAAGATTCCGGCTACAAAATATGTTGGCAGTGTTTGGGGCCGTTTGACCCGATTCTCTCAGGATGTAAAATTTGACAGTGGAAGCTAGGTGTAAAGTATACCTAGAAAATAAATTTACATTTTGGACGAAAATGTGTGCCAGTGGAGTCCGGCTATTGGAATGCCCAGCATAGTGGGAGAAACATGTCTAATGAGACTTATCATAGGCGCCTCATTGATAACAAGTTTTCTACACCAACACTCACGCACACAGGCACATGCACGGAATACACACTCACACGACACTCACACTCGAACAGCTCTTTTTCTCTTTCGCATAACTGGCATATTTTTTATGCCTAGGTGTGTCGGTGTCGCATTTTGCAACCACTTATGCTCGAAACAATGTTAAACTCGCAGCAGGTGCGAGATTATTCCGTTTTTCCTTTTGTTTAAATGACTTTTTCACCTCAAAATTCCTTTTCGGGGGACGGCGTTTGTGCGAAAAAAAAGGTGCAAGAAAATCGCTCCCCACTCCCCAATCCGGCGCAAAACGTACCCCGATCGATCGCACGGCGGCTGGGCAGCAGCAGCAACAACAACTCTGGCCGCGTTTTGGCCTTCGCATAGGTCTCCCGGCTGCTTTTAATTAAATAAACCAAATTCCAAAGAGGTTTTTTTCCCCAATTTACGATTGTAAAGAAACTAGAGATGGAATATTTCGATTTGTGTGGCAACGCTTGTCGTAAAAACTCTGGTAGCACTCAAATCGATAAATTAAAACTGCAATGGTGCCACCCCTTGGAAAAGGGAGATAAAGTCTGGCAATGCTGACATGTAATTAACATTTTTCAAACTCATATCCACTGCCTCTGGAGCAGTCGTTCAACAAATAAGTGTCTATGGCGGATAACCCCTCAAATGTCCCATTTAAAAATCAGCAGTCCCCTGCCCAATTGAAGATTAAAGTATTATTATTTGAAATTATTTATATTTAATTTATTTATTAAATAGTTAAATAGCTCATTTCCACACCACCCAGAGGTACAGCAGCACGGCGCGTTTATTTATATGTGGTTTCTACAGTTATCATAGTCCACTTTTATTAATAAACCTTTTCTTTATAGATACAATTATATAACTTAAGTATTTTGTAGGTCTTTAGTCCACAAATCTCGGATAAAAGATGGTAAAATGTTGGTTTACCTGAATCATCGAGTAACGGGCGTTAAAGCTTCAAACGAAAAAATATATTAAACTAACTTGGGAACTATTCTTTGGCCATTTCATTTAAAAACGATACCCCTTGGCATCTATTATGAGATCTGTATGAAGGATCTTTTGAAAATTAAAAAAAGTGCTGATAGTCCCATACTCTGGGGATCTCGGACGGTATATCACTCAAGTCTCTTACGTTAATGGGTTTATTATCCGTTAGGATCGCCAGTAAAAGGTGAAGTATGTGTAAACCATTAACTTGACATATGGCCTCCATAAAAACTATCTGGAACTGAAACCCTTTGAGAGTTTGCAGGGCATACGTGGACGGATTCATAAACATTTTAGTAAGCAAAAGAACAAAAAGTACTATATAGACTTTTGAATACCTTTTTCAATACACACTAGAACACACTTGGTCACACTAGAAAAATTAACTCGTCGATCTGAGTACCAGGCTTTAAGGCCCAGTGTTCAGGCTATTATACATAAATTACATTAAAAATATAATAACTAATTTAGGGAAATGAGTAATGAGATACTGTGGCCATTGAATCGACAATTGATAAAACTTTTTATTTGTATTTGATATTTAACCTTTTATGGTATTTCGAAGGGGTGTTTAAATTTTATGTATAATTTTAGATAAGCGTAATAAAGATAATATTAGATTGGAGTTAGAAGCTGTTAGGTCAGATAATAGTTTTGCGGGCGGAATAAGACCGAATAGGTTTATTCTGAAGTTTTGGTAGTGACCACATGTGTCTAGTAGATGTTGGACTGATAGTTCAGCTCCGCAGTTATGGCAGTTAAGCCGCCTTTCACCGTTGAGGATGTGTTTATGCGAGATTTGTGTGTCCAGTTTTTAACCGAGTGAGAATGGCGCATTCCCTTCTGTTGATCGAAGTAGGAAACTTGATGTCCTTTTTGCCAGGATTAAACTGTTTATACCAGTGATTAAACGACGACCAGTCTTCCAGTCCGCTGTCCAGCAATATGTTTTTGATGTTTTTCCATATGTCCACCACCGCAAGAGGCAATGATGACTAGCAGCTCAGACAACAATTTAGAAAAGGTCCTGGAGCATTCTAAAAAGACCACACGAAATAATATATTGAATGGTAAAAATAATATTATAAAGGAAAAACAATTGAAAATATTAATAAAGGAAATAAAGAAACTGAAAATAATAATATAGTGAATATGACACATAACATAAATAATGATGATGAGTACTTACACTGAGTACTTACACTTGGAAAATAATTTATCATGAGTAAAATAAACTTAAGCTGAGAATTTAACATTTTTTTTTTAGAAAGATGGTTGTGCTTAAGTTAACTATGTTTAATGTTTTGTTTTACAGGCGCACGAAAAATATAATGCTGACAAGTTAAAAGAAAATAGCTGTCTGGAAATGTTTAATAGGTTCCATGGACACAAACACCCATTTTATTTGTGCGCCGATGCGCTACATTTTCAAACAAATAGACGGTTCCTTACTGTCATGATGGCCAGTATAGACTGATCATCTTACCTTTTTTTTAAAACACATTTCTTCCAATTTCAACTTGACAGAATCTTAAATTCGGAGGAAGTATATTTAGCTATAAATAAGATTTATTTATATTTAAGAGAAAATAATTTGTTTTAGAACGCAGTTGCATTCATTGCAGAGTATATCTCGGATCAAAAAATAAACGGAATAACTAAAAAAAAACGTTGTAGATCGCCGGCACCTTAAAGCGCTTACGAAAAAAGTTTACCGCCACATTTTGATGTCATTTTTGTTAATAGAGTCTCAAGACATAGCTGATAGAGATTAAAAATAAATTAATTCAATATTTATAACGTTAAGATATTAGTTGTAAGTACTATCGTTACAAAACTTTTAGAGTTCTTTTGAAATACGTTTTTAAAATTTGGCTAGAAGTAGCCAAAAAGACATCAATGTTTTTGGACAATGTTGCTCGGTATTTTTCAGTAAATTTTTTCATACTTGAACGGTATAATTCAAGAACAAAGGCGCGGTCACACTAGTTTTGCAGGCGTTTGTGTTTTATTTTTTTTAATCACGAAATTAAGCATTATAAGCAACTTGCATAGGCTTAACCCGTTGCCAAGCCACTCAGCTAGCGTCGAAGCCAACGAATACAATGGGGTAAGGTCGGTTGGCCGGGCAAATCGGCCCCAAACTCGCCATTTTCGGTGTGGGAAAAATCGACGCCGTACTAGCTGCCATCTCTGCCTGTGTTGTAGTTGTTGGCGTTCTGTGTGTAGCGGGGCGGCGTAAATATGTACATAAACACACACGCACACGCGTGGGCAGGCCAATTATGTGGGTGCGAAGGTGTGCAGTGTGCAGGTGTGCAGGTGTGGGTGTTTTCCGCTTGAGAATCAAGAAATCAAAAGCAAGGCTGCCGAAAAGGCTTAGCCCATAATGCAATTTAGTCGGCGGTCGCCAGTCGCCAGCGATAACAGTGCCCTGTGCAATTTTGTACAGATTGTGAACGAGCTGGCTGCAATTGTCCACCAGGGAAAATGTCGGCGGAAGGGTAACAGATAATATAGTATTTAGGCACTATAAATCCGGAGGACTAACGAATATCCCCAATAGTTCAATCGCGAATTCTTCAGTACAAAAGGGAAAATGTGTTATTCAACCATATAAGATCGCGAGTTCTTTAGTACTTGATTATGTGCAAACGAAGCTGTCAGTTTTAGTCATTTAAAGCCTTAAGCGTAGTATAAATATATCAAAGCCACAAACAAATTAAAAAAAAAAGAACTCTTTGATTTAAAAGCGTTTAACAAGGACGTTAATTTAAATTTAAAGTAAAATAGCATACATACTAAAACTAGGTTTTCACATTAAACAGAACTAAACATTTTGAAGAGGATGTGTAACCAATTATACGCTAATCATTCGACCCCCTACCATTCCATAGTTTACTTACCCAACCACACACACACAGGGCTCAACCAGTTATTACCTCCTCGAAATGGAATTTTAAATTAATCACACCCCGGCCAATATAATCATAATCCCTTTATGACCCACAGCGAGCAACCGATTTTCACCTGCCAGGCGCATGTCTTCCACATCGACCCGAAGACGAAGCGCACCTGGATCACGGCCAGCATGAAGGCGGTCAACGTGAGCTTCTTCTACGACAGCTCGAGGAATCTGTACCGCATCATCAGCGTCGAGGGCACCAAGGCGGTGATCAACTCGACGATCACGCCCAACATGACCTTCACCCAGACCTCGCAGAAGTTCGGACAGTGGAGCGATGTGCGGGCAAACACGGTGTACGGCTTGGGATTCGCTTCCGAGGCGGAGCTCACCAAGGTGGGTGGCTAGTCCATATATACCGCACTACCTGTACGCCTGACTAATCACTCTGCTTTCACAGTTCGTTGAGAAGTTCCAAGAGGTCAAGGAGGCAACCAAGAACGCCATGAAGTCGGCCAATGGCTCCAATGCCGTCACGCCCACCACCTCGGCCAATACGTCGCCCATTTCCGGGCGTGCTGTAGGCTCCATGCAGAACGACAACACAGCCATAGATCCGCACACCGTGGAGCCGCCCAACCTGAGCAACACGAACACGCAGAACGCCAATCCGGACAGCCCCTCCCACAAGCTCCTGAGCACCAGCGATGTCAAGCCGGACATCGGATCGGCCACCCCCCTCGCCGCAGCCCACTTCAGGCGGACCTGCAGGTGGCGGCGGCGGCGGCGGAGTGACCATCTCGTCGGGCGGCAGCATTGTGGGCATGCACACGGGGCCGGGGGCGGGTGCCACGGCCGAACAGCAGCTGAAGTACGAGAACGAGCGCCTGAAAATGGCCCTGGCACAAAGGTGGGTTACGCAAAGGTGATCCTAGGATCTGGACTAACGGTTCTTCCCTTTCCTTTCAGCTGCGCCAATGCCAAAAAATGGGAAATCGAGCTGGCCACCCTGAAGAACAACAATATTCGACTTACCAGCGCCCTTCAGGTAGGCTAATCGTTTCTAAAGTTCATGAACAAAATATATTGGGAATAGCTTAATGATACCCACTAGTTTTGAATTCTAGACCCTGGACTTACATGCCATATTCTATATTTTTATACAAACGCAAATTGTGTAAATGACCCAATATCTATAACCCGTTCAATGTTTAATTCTGTGAAATCGTTGCACTTATAAGACAAATTTGATAGTATGAGCATTTTCCACCAGTTTCTACTTATAAAAGTGTACAATTTTGCAATTTATAAATGTAGGTATTTCTATCAAAATAAATAGGACTAGGATATAGTAACTTAGCTTGTAAGTTGACAAAATTACGATACAAACAAAACGAAAACAGTGAAACCAGTTTAAGTTCTTACATCTTTTTATTTTCTATTAATATTATTAGTATCATAGCTATATAGTTTTTCTGACCGACAGGGATCATAATCCTGAATAAATAAATTTTTTTTTGTCTGAACTGCGTAAAATAATACAATTTTAACATAAAAACATTCCACCTTCTTTCTTTATTTGCAAGGAATCAACTGCCAATGTGGACGAATGGAAGCGCCAGCTACACACTTACAAGGAGGAGAATATTCGCCTCAAGAGGGACATGGAGCAGATTTGTGTGGGCGGAGGAGGCGTGGGAGCTGCGGCCGGAGGGGGAGGCGCCGCGGAAGACGAGTTGCGTCGTGAGGTGGCCACACTCAAGGCGCGAACGGAACAACTGCAGAAGGAACTCTTGCAACAGGAAATAGAGCTTAAGTCGGCCAACCTTAGTCTTCGCGAAAAGTCCAATGATCAGACGGTGAGCTAATCCATAACCATGACTTAGAAAGGTTAAACGCTTATTTAACAGATATGGTCAGAGTTTAATATAAGAAACTATATCCAACAGCTGTTTTAAAAGCATTTACGTTTAAATTCACATTAGTTCTGTTACATTAATTTAAGATGAGCAATTATTTCTGTAGCTGCTTGCCGTAAATGTTTGTGATTTAATTTAACTTTTACTTACATCATATACCTCACCTTTATTTGCGAAATTAATCACTATATCCCCTTTCCAGCTGGCCAAACTGAGCGAGTTAAACGTGGTGTTCGCCAAGCATCTGTCGGAGCTGTATGGGGTGCAGAAGGATATGGAGAGTGTTGTACAGCAGGCAAAGTGCACTTGAGACACAGAGTTGGTGGCTATGCGAAAGGTGCGGTGACTGTTGCCTTTGACTATCGCTGTGCTAACTGATCTCCTTTCCAGGTTTCAGCGCAGGAACAGACTACAATGATAAACACTACAACGACATCATCGACAACAACAGGAAGCACGACTAGCAAACGATATTTGAGCAACTTTCCAACCGCCGAGGCCGAGAGCACGCTCTCCAACGTCACCTCGATCCACACCCAGCTGCAGTCGTCGCTCTACGAGACCCAGAATTCGGCTCAGCTGAAGGCCTTAGACAAACACTCTGCGCTGCTCCAGGAGCTGCATCAGCGGCAGGCGGCTCCCAGGCGCCTCTCCGTCTCCGCTGAAGCGGCTGCTGCAGCTGCAGCTGCGTCCGGTTCTGGTGGGGCCAAAACTGCCACCATACTCGTTTCTAAATCAAAAACCAAAACCGGGCTGCCCCTGTTGCTGAAGAATTCCATTAACAATTAGAGTTAATTCCAGAGAAGGACGACCAGTGAGAGAATTTAGTCAGTGGCATTTTTGTAATCTTTATAATGATAGTTTGTATACAAGGACAGCGCTAGAGAGAAACCTCGTACTCCCTCAATCTCCCCATCCCTCCTCGTTTTAGGCCCATATTTGTCATTTGTGTGTCGTAACGTCTTTTGGTATCTTCGGATCGAAAACAGAATAAACCTATGCCCAGTATTTTCGTCAAAATTGTTCGCGTCCTTGAGACACGTATGTAGGTCTTAATCGATTGATTCTCGTGCGCATTTTAGTGCAATATACATTTATCTCTAGCATATAAATGTAACGATGATATTATGTGCTCTGTACACTTTCAGCTGATTGTTAATTAATTTTTAATGAGAGCTTGCTAACGAATACTCCCCGAAACTCATTTCCCAAAGAAAAATCAAAGCATTTCTATCGATCAAGTGTCACAAAGATTATTTTGTAAATGTTCTCGAACTTTTTATAGTATTTTTAGAAGGAACCTTTTGTATTCAACAAATCCTAGGCGTAAAATTTGAATGGTTATTTATTGAATTGTATTTCGACCCCATCCGACTTCAAAGCCCCATCACTAGGCTCCCATTTATTGCAGTTATGCACTGATTTACTAACATTATATATAATATTTATAAACATAAAAAATAACGTATGCATAACTAACAATGACTTAGACGACGAACACATGATGAAACCAGTATTGAAGATGAAGCTAAAATAAAGTAAACGAAGAGAGAATTTTATAAATGGAACGAAGTCCAAGTAAAACACGAGACTAGCAAAGTAAATTTAAAACAAAAACCAGTCAAGTATGTGCATCAGTGGACACCTAGTTTAATGCATTAAACAAATATTAACATTAATTTATATGTATCGAAACGAATAAAAATCGCAACCCGAGGGAAACCAGCAAGTAACAAATAACAGAACACAATCTCTAAAACACAAACCCCACTAAACGAAATGATTATGAAGCGGTAATTTCGAACGTTTGCGGTTATATTCAAGCCATATTGTTATGCAATCGCTGCATAAATTACCCAGTTGAGAACAAATAAGAATTAATAACGAAAATGAAATGTTGAACATACAAATTTAGCAGTTAAAAGTAAACAACAAATGAAAATATACATAAACAAATATATAAAATAAACTAAAGTCAGATTTCAAGTTGTTTTTCTTTCATTTTAAATGAGTTATTTCGTAGCTTCGTTATCTGGTGTCAAGCTTTAGACTAAAACAAAATCTTCATCACATTTAATAGACTTTATTCTTATTTAAAAACTTCATATACCAATTACTGTTTTACTACTCTTACATATTCTCTACACAAATAATGATTTGTACAACTCGGACTTGGAGCTCTCCGTCCAGTCGCTATTTTCGTTGGGTGCCATGAAGTTGATGAGTTTGTTGTGAACCACATATCTAAAGGTTGTGATTAAATTCCGATCAGTAAGACATAGTATGTATAAACAGATAAGAGGTTAATTTAATTTACTTACCGCAGTTTCCGACCTTTGCTGGCCCTGGTGTCCACCTTCTTCTTCATCTTCTGGCGCAGCTTCTGCAGCTCCACGAACTGCTTGGTAATCTCGCTCATGTTGGACGACGTGCTGGCCTTGTACTCGATGAGCTCGCGAAGCTGCTGGTGATAGAAGTCGCTGTCGTCGTAGATGTGCTTCAATCGCTGCACCGGCTCGTTCTCCTGCTGGCTGCTCTTCGGCATCTGCGACTTCTCCACGAGCGCCTCCCGGTTCGCCAGGGCACTGTCGATCTTCTTGACGATGTCGTAGTCCTCCTGCAGGGACTTGCGCTTCACACCCGCTCCGGGGGTCAGGAGTTTGGTGCGATCGTCCCACTTGAGCAGAACTTCGTTGCGGTAGCCGGTCATCTGCTGGAAGTTGTGCTGCAGCACAGAGCCAAATCGCTTCGCAGCAGTTGGTCCCGGATCCTCTGAAGGCTGCTTGCGCTTCACCGATTTCCTCATCTCGGAGTTTTGCTGGTGGAGCGCCGACTGGAGGGCCAGCAGTTGCTGCAGAAGCCTGGTCGAGCGCTCCTGGGCCTCGTTTAGCACCGACTGCAGCTCGTCGTTGTCGGAACCCAGTTGCTGGAGTGTCTCCGGTCCAGGCAACTGGTTTGCCTTGCTGGTGAACTTCTGGGTGTTGATCCTCAGCTCAAGGAGGCGCTCCCAGATACGGAGTTGGTTTTGGACGCTCATTCCCTTTTGGATTTCGGCCTGGTGGTTGGTTTTGGACATTACATCCGAGGGTTTAATGGTGTCATCCTCTGCCTCTTCGTCGTCTGTATCATCATCCTCCTCCTCTTCACTGCCATCTTCATTGGATCCAGAACCACAATCCTCCTCTTCGTTTCCAGCCTTTAATGTTTGATTAAAGTCCACCAAATCCTCATCTTCATCTCCACTTTCGGAATCTCCAGTAGCTTGCTCCTCTTCACTGGTCTCTCCTGGGCCATCAGCCTGTAACTTCAGCTTAAAGTCAGCCAAGTCCCCATCTTCCTCCTCATCGCTGTCCTCATAGGACAGTTCCTCATCCTGGTCCTCCTCGTCCAGCTCCCTGCGACTGCTGATCTTGCCCTTGTACCGATCACTCTGCTCGGAGAGCAGCTTGACGTTCCGCTTCCTAAAGTCGGTGCTCCGCGCATCCGGCAGGTCGTACTCCTCCTCCTCGAAGTCCACCAGACGGGGTCCAGTTCCATTGGCCACGTCGAAGTCCGAGTCCTCCGCACTGTCGCTCTCGTTCGGATGGGCCAGCAGTTTGCTGACCTTTTCGGCCACCGTTTGTGGCTTCTTCTTTGGTTTGCGCAGCATTTCGTTATAGTTTCATTTATAAATTGAAAGTGAAAGAGACCTGGTTTTACCACATGGGACTGGACAGCAGAGTGTGACCGTTGGCGGAGAAAATACCTGTTCCAAACATAAGAAATAAACGGCTTGTGCTGCTGGGTAGGCCATTTGAACGTTTCGGTATTTTTTGAAAATCAACTGTTTGAATATGGGTATTTCTACAGAAATATCTCAAAATATTCAAAACTCCACTGCATTAAATATTGGAGCGATACATTTTTTTATTTAAGCAATTTACTTATTAGTTACTGTTACTGTATAGTGAGCACATATTAAGTTTAATTTTCTGATTATATTATAAATTTTCCTGAGTTTATACAACTTTTGGTAAAAAATATGAATTGAGCCGAAAGTGGTAAAAAACTAACTGGTGTACGACCAAAATTTTAAGATTTTTTTGGTTTTATACTTTTAACAAAAAGCCGACAAAAAATAGCCGAAATCTAAGCATTTTTATTATCTATGAGGTGTTTAATAAAATTTACTCCGACTTAGAAATGCCTTTGTTATATTGATTAAAGAAATAAGTTAGTTTCTAAACCCTGCAAAAAAAATTGCAATTAATTAATTAATTAAATTATATTTTTTTCAAATTTACCAGAAGCTGAATTTGCATCGAGTCGGTATTATCAAGAATCTAAATCAATAACAACAACACCTGTGTTACAAATTTGACCTCAATGTTTTTTTTCATTATAGTATTATAATTTCAGTCAGATGTTGGCTACGCATTGAAGGATATATTTCCGACCTTTTAAAGTATAGAATTATATTTTTGTATTTTTAAAAATTATAATGATGATTTTAAAGATTTTTTTTTCATAAGCTCGAAAATATTTTTTTTTACGCAATTTGTTAAATTTATTTTTTTTTTTTAATTTTTTTGGAATAAAAGCTTTGAGTAATGATAATAGCTTTTCCACTGAGATAATGTTTTCTAAGACACCAGATACATCCAGATGATATTTTAACTTGCTACAGAATTGTATAAAAATTTAAATTTTCATGTTTTCTCTTAGTTTATATAATGTGAGAATAAATTTGATAAGTTAAAAAAAAATCGATCAAAAAGTTTCCCACTTAGATAATTCTTTTTAAGACTACAATTAAGAATGACACTAATCCAGTGAACATTGTAAGTGGTGAAAATATTATCTGTAAATTAAAAAGTTTTTGGCTTCAAGTGTATTTTTATTTGTTGTATTTATTCATTTTTTTTATTATCCTGGCGTTACAAGTATAATATTTTTATATTAATACAGTCACAGGCCTTAAGTGTATCTTAAAATAAATTGAATAAAAGACAAAAATTAGTAAAAATTAAATTATTTTTGTTGTCAGAACTCTAACCAAAAAATTATATATAGATCAAATGTCATATATGTTAATAATTTGAAGAAAATTGTTTCTATACTTTCCGAGTTAAAGTTTCTTCCGGTTTTAAAAACGTGGTTCCGAGACAGTTGGTTCAATGGTTTTAGTCAATCAAATTATTTTACAACTCCAGCTCTTAACCTTGTTAAACCATCAACTTCAAATCGTTGCTATTGAGGTTCCCACCGAAGCAGCAGATATAAATTGCGGATTTCCGCAAAGATTGATTAAAGATCAATCACTTATTGCCGCATTAGGAACTTATCTTGTGTAAACTCCACGGCATGCATATTTCTGGACTCTGTTACAGAGAGTGAGTGTTCTTGTTTTCGAGGGGAGTTCAGGGGATACCATCAACCTCCATATGAGCATCAATTCAGAGACTGATATTGATGACGCTATTGAGATTTCCTTGCCAAACTGCGAAGTACTGCTGCCGCCCGTTCTTATTGGCCTGCGGCTGACCCCATCCGTATGCTCCACGAATTTCACCTGTGGTGTTAGGTATCCTCGAACTCAAGAAATTATTGTGTACGGAAGAAATCCGGATAAAGACGACCTTGCTGACACTAAACGATTACGAGTCTTCACATGATCAACAACTTAAAGCTAGTTCATTAGCATAGGGACATTGCAGCATTCCCAAATTGGAGGTTGAACAACAGTTTACTATACCACTAACCATACAAAATATGTTGTATGGTTAGTGACTATAACCAGCCTTTTATAGGCACGAACGCTGCATACTTTTCGGCATAAGATTCATGAAACTTGTAGTGTAAATTTAAAATTGTTTGTCGCACTTTAAGCTGCACTTTTCAGCAGTTAATGCACATGCTACGTGACCGCTCATTAGAGCCGACCGACTGGCGTCTTATCAGTATCTGGTGGGCCAGGTGCATCTTGATAAGACCCCACACACGCCACATTTGTAGCATACAATAGTGCGCGCCTGAACTCGAACTTGAAATCCTTTTGTCCGCCCTGTTGCCCTCATTAAACTTAATGAACCGTTTGGTCGAATTGCGATTCGCATGGCCGGTGCACGGTTAAATTGTAAGCCTTGGCAATGGACTTGCGGCAGATGCCAGTGGAAGCTCGACGGGATCGGAGGTGTCGCAATCCGGGAAAAGGATATATTTTGCGCAGCGCACTGCGTTCCAGCGATAAGGCCCATAAGTAATTCCAATTCAATTACTTGTTCTGGGCGAGACGCTACTCACACGGCTGATAAGGGATCGCAACATTTGGCGATCAGACGGACCACCGTTTGAACTTTGAGTCGTGTACACGCATTGATAAACGTGAAATTTATGCGGGCGGGACCTGCGAACACACTGAAGCACTGGCTATTAGGGTCGCCCGCTGTTATCGCCGTGCCTAACTTTAATACCCGGTACTCGAAAAGCTAAAGGGTATGTTGTAATCGCGTTGAAGTTTGTAACAGGGACATAAATCGAATTTTTTGTTGAAATCATTGGAACACCTTAATTTGCAGTGATAATAACAGTTATTGACATGTGGGTCAAAAACAACAGTTTATTTTAACTCGAAACGTTTTTGAAACACTCAGCTCACTTATGTTATTAAAAACACAAAAGTAAAAAACATTTCAAATAAAACAAAAACATTGCTGTCCAAAAATAATTGCCTAACTTGATTACATTTCAATCAAATAATATTATCCCCAAGTGTTTATTTATCACCTTAAAGCTTTTATCAATGGTGGTTAATGTCGATTTCTCTTGCTGAAGAATTCGCGGTGATATTTTTTAAGTGGATTCATCAAGGGCACTGCCCAATTAAAGCTAGCCAAAATGTTAATGAAATCTATTTTGCTATAAAAAATTCGGGATCTCTTTTTATTAAAGAGTTCATGTTTAACAAATTCTATTTCTTAATCTATCCGTCTGTGCAAATAATTGAGCTACTGAAATGAGATTAAATGTTTAATATCGAAAGTTATAAACTCTGTAAACATTAGAGCTGATCCAAGGATGGGATCTTTGTTTTTTAAGTTTTATCTGATCGAATATTAGTCGACTTCCATAGCTTTTCAACTAGCTGGGGGTGTCAAGAAGTATGCAATAAAAATAACAGTAACAATAACAAGCTGAAGGCCGGGTATTCGATGGTCGGGACTTCAAAAGTCCCTACTTGCTTCGCTCTTCTTCCAGCTGGGTTATCAGTTGTTGTCGAGATTTCGATTTAGCGGCATCAGCATCCCAGGCAGACGATTCAGTCAGTTCCTGCTCGCTGATCGGCGTGAATGTGAGCCTGCAGTACCGTTAAGAGGCTTTCGTGTCATCGATAGCGATAATTACGCGCGTGTAGGCGTGGGCGTGGGCGGGAGGCAGTGAGAACGCTGTATTCGGTGTCTGTTGGGAGGTGTGTGCAAAAAAAGAATAAATTCCGAATGGTTTTCGAACTTCTCAGGTTGAAATCTGCTATACCCATATAGTATACGCCAGTTCACGGCGTGGCCGCGTGTTTAGAAAACGAAAAACAAAACGGAAATCAGAAAAGGAAGAAAAACAGAAAACAGAAGAAATATAGTTGTATATAGAAGAAAAGAAATTGTACGGCACGTAGGCGTTCTCGTAATCAATGATTACGCCTACAATACGTATATATATTCGAGTCTATCGATTAGCTGGAAAATGAGTCTGTAACCTCTGAGGGGTGCCAGCCCTCCTAGGTAAAATAGGGATTCTGTGATCAAGAAATCGAAAACATCAATACTTTGTTGTTTTCAAGGTTCTTAAAAGCGTTTCGGAACCATATTTCGCTCCCTTTGATTCCTCTTTTATTTAGTAAAAAATTTGTTTGAACACATTAAAACACACCGAATTCAAAAAGGCATTAAAAGCGGCGCGTCTAAACAAACAGCTCGTTAAATAATTTGACTGAAGGATTAATGTGAGAACAATTTGTTGGAGCTTTGTTGCTATTGCCATTTAATTGAGTGAACTGTAGTTCGATTGAGCGAAATTGATTAACAGATTATTAATCCAGCGGGAGCGTAAGATGCTCTCCGATGTACTTAAAGTAGTATCAATTCTAGAAAATACACACAGACGGAGAACTCAGCATAAGTGGAATTTTAATTATCAATTGGAAATTATAAGATTCCAATCCGGTGCGAGCGTAAATAGTTCAAGGTCATCGCTAGCTTTAGCGCCACAAAAGCGGTGCAACAAACAAAAGCATAGCCATAATAAACATGTTCTTGAACCTACAAATTCAAAGCATTCGAAAAAGTGTTCATTATCAATTGAGTGTAATTGATTCGTTTAATTGAGTGAGTGTCTGTCAAGAGAATATAGGGATTTCTGTTTGTGTTGTTCGTTATTCGATTATCTCAACCAACTGTGTGCCAAGCGTGTCTATTAAAATAAAGCAAAGTCAAGAATACACATACGTATTTCACAAATTATTGACCAGCCCCCAAACCTCAGTGATTAAGCATTAAAATTTAAACTTCTTATAATTGCAATCGTAAAGCACAAGCGAGCTTGAATATTAATAAACAATATCAAGAAATGACGAATTAACAAATTGTGTAAAATAAAACGGTGCAAATCAAAAATATTAATATTTTATAATCAAATATAAAAAACTAACAAAAACACCTCCTAGCGAGGCAAGAAAATTGAGACGATCGCACCTTCGACACCCATTCCTAGTATATTATCTAGTGACGAAAATATGTACAGCTATTTGTGATAAATTTAACATTTGATTTTATATATTTTATTTTAATTTTATAGATAAATATATTTTTTTATAAAATGAATAGAATAAAAAAGTATTTTAGAAATACCGAGATTTGGTGCATTCAAATTAACATTAAATGTTTTTGCTGTTTGCGACTTGAGTAAAAGTCATTTTATTATATTTAATTTTTTAGTTAAAAATATTTTTTAAACAATGAAAAGATTGAAAATGTTTTTTTTTTTAAATACCAAAATTTAGCGCATTTGTTTGTTTATTTGCACTAAATGTTTTTATACCCTTGCAGAGAGTATTACAATTTCAGTCAGAAGTTTGCAACTCAGTGAAGGAGTCATTTCCGACCCTTTAAAAGTAGAGTCGATCTAGCGAAAAAACAAATGAAAAAAATTATAACTTTGCTGTTTTGTAACTTTTTTTTAGTTCTTCAAGAAATTTAAATTGTTAAATATTCCAAAATTACGGTTTTAGTTTCATTAAAATCGGACGACTATATCATATAGCTCCCATAGAAACAATCAAAATATGAAAAAAAAACTAATTGTATTACAAGTAACTACTAATTTTTTAATTTAAAAAAAAATCCTTTTTGACATAGCAATAATTTGATAGTTCACAATTACCTTTTTCTTTATTCAAATAGGATAACGGTAGCTTCCATAGGAACGATCGAATAGTTAACCTGCAAGTCGTTATAGCTTCAATGTTTTTAAACATATTCGCATATAAATCGAATTTTAGATGTTTTAAAAAGTAGTTAATTTTTGCAATAGCTGCAAGGATATATAAACTTCGGCTTGCCGAAGTTTGTTATCTTTATTGTTGGTGAAACGATTTCAGTAAAAGTCTGCCAAGTACAGGTTTAATAACTTCTAATTGGTAAAACATATCATTTTTATAAAAACATTGAAAATATTAAAAAAAATTGTCTTCCTAAAAAATTAAAAAAAAAAATTTTAATTAAATTAATTTTAATTAAACCAGAAATCCTTAACTCATTTATCAAAAAATTAACGTTGATTCATTAGTAACATCATCCAAAAACAAGAAAGGAAGCACTCTCTAGAATCTGCAAGCCAAATCTTCTGTTTTTATATTTTCCAAAATCTCGTCGTACATACATACATACGACGTAGGATCTTTATACCCTTGCAGAGGGTATTATAATTTCTGTCAGAAGTTTGCAACGCAGTGAAGGAGACGTTTCCGACCCTATAAAGTATATATATTCTTGATCGGCATCACTAGTAGAGTCGATCTAGCCATGTCCGTCTGTCCGTCCGTCTGTCCGTCTGTCAGTCTGCCCGTCCGTTTCTACGCAAACTAGTCTCTCTGTTTTAAAGCTATCAGCATGAAACTTTCCCAAAAGTTGTCTTTCTATTGCAAGTAGTATATAAGTCGGAACGAGTCGGATCGGACGACTATATAATATAGCTCCCATAGGAACAATCGAAAAAATAAACAAAAAAAATTATAACTTTGTTGTTTTTTAATTTTTATTTTAGTTCTTGGAGATATAGTAATGGTTAAATATTTCAGAATTACGGTTTAAATTTCATCAAAATCGTACGACTATAGCATATAGCTCCCATATGAACAATCGTATAGCTGCCATAGGAACTATCGAATAATTAAGCTGCAAATCATCATAGCTTCAATGTTTTTATATATAATATAAACGTTTTAAAGAGTATTTAGTTTTTGAAATAGCTGCAGGGGTATATAAACTTCGGCGTGCCGAAGTTTGCTTCCTTTCTTGTTTTTCGTACTTTTTTAACGATTACAGTATACCCTTTTACTCTACCAGGAATTGTTATAATAACACTTGGAGTCAATAGTATCAATAGAACCACCGCAAAAGATCCAATTTTAAAAAATGTTTACTCCACAGCTCAATATTTTTCGAACCAATTCATTTTTTCTGGTCTTGGTATGAACACTTGACACATCTGTCGTTCCGATCGTACCAGCCTATTTTCAGTTTGTGTGCATGTGTACATATACAGCATAATAATGGTTAATCACTCTTGGTACTTCGCGTACTCCCGTCCACAGTGATAAGAAAAAGAAATCCCAAAATCATTAATATGATCAAAAATTAAAAGAAATAGGTACATTGATTATAAGGTAAAAATGCCTTAAGGTGCTTTTTTATTTCCTAAAGTCCGCAGTTCTTTTAAAGTCGCGAATTTTTGGGGCATAATTTGTTGTAAGATTTTTGTTTTATATTTTGGTTTTCCTGGGCTGAAGGAGTACAAAGGGCTAGATCTAGTTTATTAAAAGAAGCACATTCAATTTATCGCAAACCTACTTTGTTGTCTTTTTCTTTTTTTGAATAGAAGCAAAATTTCCAACTAGATCCACAAAGGGAGAATTTAGTTAACTATCCTGATTTAATATGGGAGACGTGCTCGAAGAGAATGATCATCGCAGTCTAAGTGACTGGTCCAACGTGAACAACACGAATGGCACAATGCACCTGTCCAAGGATATGGTGTTCAACGATGGCCATCGATTGTCCATCACAGTCTACAGGTGAGTGGAATATCGACCAACACATCCCTCCATTTCATAACCTACTCGCCGATTGCCTTGAACTGTTGTCCAGGCTATTTGGTCAAAGCTTATCAACTTTGGCTTTCGCTATCAGTAACTTTTCCCATTACAAAACTAATTCTTCAAAGTGCAGGTGTGGGTGTCGCTGCTTGAACCGATGGGGTCATCATCTCTGGCTTCTCGTCCGCTGTCTGGCTATCTGTCTGAGATTCAATCATTCTCACTTGGAATTTGAACTTTGTGGTTCATTGAAGGGTTCACTTTTTTCGAATGCCAGAGATTCAATTATCAGATTTAGAAGAAGTTAGAATACAGTCCTCAACTTGGCATTGAATACAAATTCAGTATCTAAAATGAATTGATACATTCACCTAATATTTCCTCAGCGGTCAGTGCATAAATTGTATCAGCTGAAAGTATCGATTGTCTTTAACTGACATTCAAGAACAATTCATTTGCCTCATTCGTTCAACTTGCTTACCTTTCCCAACTGCACTTCGTTGACCCACTTACCGAGCACACGGCACCCACGCCGATCGACACCCACCTTGGGGAAAACTTCTTTAATTTCCCACTCACCAATTTAATCGCTTCTGAGCCCTCTCCCACACCATCGCCCCGTGAATCATGTGGTTTTCCACCCGCTTCAGCATACTGTTTGTGATCTCAACAATCGGCAATAGCACCGTGCTATATCTGCTGACCAAGCGGCGACTGCGCGGTCCCTTGCGGATTGACATCATGCTAATGCATCTGGCCATCGCCGATCTAATGGTGACGTTACTCCTGATGCCGATGGAGATCGTGTGGGCCTGGACGGTGCAGTGGCTCTCCACGGATCTGATGTGCCGCCTCATGAGCTTCTTCCGCGTCTTCGGGCTGTACCTGTCCAGTTATGTGATGGTTTGCATTTCGCTCGACAGGTGAGTCCGCAGCCGCTTGACTGTCGCTAATGGACCAAATTGATAGCCAGATAAGGCGGCTCAGAGTGTCAATCGATGGCTGACGGCTTTCTCACCACCCAGTTCCTCTTGTCTCCATCAGATACTTTGCCATCCTGAAGCCGCTGAAGCGGTCCTACAACCGCGGACGCATCATGCTGGCCTGTGCCTGGCTGGGATCTGTCGTCTGCAGCATTCCCCAGGTGAGTCCTCTGGTACACCGCGCAAAGTCGATCTGAAATTGGGAAAGTGCACGCCGAACAATTGAAACCACTCTTAGCGAAGGAATATTACAATGTTTGTTTTGTAACATTTAAACAGGATTTTTGGGTAGGTACTTGAACCTACGATCAGTAAAAAGGAATTAAACACAGTTCAAAAATTATATTCATTAAGTTTTAGAAAACTATGTCGTGATAAATAATGTTACCTTAATTAAGGAAATCGAACTCCGAAATAATAAGATTAACTCATTAAATTCGTAAATATAAAGGAAAAGTTTTACACCCTTTATTTGAGATTAGATTGCAGATTAGATTTGTTTTCATTCATTGATTCATTCATTAAACAAATTGTCTGACTTAAAAAGGTAAAAACTGCAAATGGAGCGAATAATAGTAAACTAAAATAAAATATAAAAAAGTAGTTTTCTATTAAGTATTTCCATACTTTATTGTTACTATAACTCTAATGATAGCCTTTGATAGAAGGTTTTTTTCAACTTGTATAACACTTTACAATTTTTGTAGAATAGAATAAGTTATAGTCGTTCGATTTGTATTCAAATGAAATTTTAAAATTGTAGAAGATCCAAACGCATATGGATTTATTTTCCATTTGGTCCTACTGTAGTTTTATGATACAGTTGTTTCGAAATATACACTACCTGAATAAACAGAAATTTAATTTAAATAGCTTTAAAGCTGAGATACTAATTTGCATAGAAACAGATGTACAGACGAATTTTGACTGTTGATACTGAACTAATATAAACCTATAGTCGAAAAGACTCCTTTGCTGAGGATTTATTCCATCAAAGATTTATTCCTTTAAAAACTACTTTGCTGAGGATTTATTCCATCAAAGATTTATTCCATTAAAAATGAATCCGAACGTTAAAACGGGTAGCCAATTTTGCTAATTTCAAATTGATTTTCCCAAGTCCAGCTGATGGACATCATAATTAACGAACGTCTCCGGCAGGCCTTTCTCTTTCACCTGGAGGAGCATCCCGCGGTCACTGGCTACTTTCAGTGCGTCATCTTCCACTCGTTTAAGAGCGACTTTGACGAGAAGCTCTATCAGGTGGCCTCGATGTGCAGCATGTACGCCTTTCCCCTGATCATGTTCATCTACTGCTACGGGGCCATTTACCTGGAGATCTATCGGAAGAGCCAGCGCGTCCTCAAGGACGTGATTGCCGAAAGATTTCGTCGCTCTAACGACGATGTTCTTAGCAGGGCCAAAAAACGGACCCTCAAAATGACCATCACGATTGTGATCGTGTTCATCATCTGCTGGACCCCATACTACACCATTTCCATGTGGTACTGGCTGGACAAGCACTCCGCGGACAAGGTCAACCCGCTGGTGCGAAAGGCGCTATTCCTCTTCGCGTCTACAAACTCCTGTATGAATCCCTTGGTCTACGGGCTCTACAACATTCGCGGCCGTATGAACAACAACAATCCGGTGGGTACTGCAATATATAAATCAGTTTAATCAGTTTTTTTCGGAAAGCTATTATTTTTATTTTAAAGCTATTTTCTTTATTTCACTTTACTTTAAGGTGACTATGCAATACTTTTATAATATTTTTAATACAGAACATTTTAAATATGTGGCAACTAAAGTTTTAAATTACTTACACTGGCCAACAAATTTAAATCGATGAAATCCCCCAGAGATTAACACTTGATTTTCCGGTAGAGATTCCTGAATCAAAAAATGGCATTCCAAATTTGTATGGTAACCTTTTTTTTTAAGAGTAAATAACGTGATGGTCATTTTTTCACCTATTTATTTATGCCAATTATATTTTTTTCTCCAGTTGTGCTTAATTGATTTTGGTCATCGATAGCTAACTAGAAATAGATCATTCTTCAACTTTCCCATTCTTGCTGTAAGGATAGGTTTCCGAATATAGATGCCAGAGCTCGACAAAGTTTGAATAATTTGCTATAACTGAAGTTCCAACAACATAAATTAGTTCTTTAACAAGAAAGAAAGCAAACTTCGGCAAGCCGAAGTTCATATACCCTTGCAGCTATTGCATGAATTAAATACTTTTGAAAACATTTAAATTATGATTTACTTGAGTATATGCTGAAAAACATTGAAACTATGATGATTTGCAGCTCAATTATTAGATAGTTATTTTATATATTTTTATTATTTCTATGGGAGCTGTATGCTATAGACGTCCGATTTTGATAAAATTTAAACCATAATTCTGAAATAATTAAACATTGCTATATGTCGAAGAACTAAACAAAAAATTAAAAAACAGCAAAGTTATAATTTTTTTTCATTTATTTTTCCGATTGTTCCTATGGGAGCTATATGCTATAGTCGACCGATTTTGATGAAATTTAAACCGTAAATCGGAAATACTTAACCATTACTTTATGTCGAAGAACTAAACAAAAAATTAAAAAACAGCAAAGTTATAATTTTTTTCATTTATTTTTCCGATTGTTCCTATGGGAGCTATATGCTATAGTCGTCCGATTTTGATGAAATTTAAAACATAATTCTGAAATATTTAACCATTACTATATCTCGAAGAACTAAACAAAAAATTAAAAAACAGCAAAGTTATAATTTTTTTTCATTTATTTTTCCGATTGTTCCTATGGGAGCTATATGCTATAGTCGGTCGATCCGGCTCGTTCCGACTTATATACTACCTGCAATAGAAAGACAGCTTTTGGGAAAGTTTCATGCAGATAGCTTTAAAACTGAGAGACTAGTTTGCATATAAACGGACGGACAGACGGACAGACGGACGGACATGGCTAGATCGACTCTACTAGTGACGCTGATCAAGAATATATATACTTTATAGGGTCGGAAACGTCTCCTTCACTGCGTTGCAAACTTCTGACTGAAATTATAATACCCTCTGCAAGGGTATAAAAATACACAAAATAATTGTATCACTTTGTCATGAAGGTGAAACATTTACGAATCTGACAAGTATTAACTTCAACAATCTGCCAGTAAGCCGATCTTATACGGATTTTACTGCCTGCAAAAAAAGGATATTTTCGACTTTTTAGCACATAAAATATACTTAAGAGCCGATAAAAGCCTAAAAATCACAGTTTTTGCAAGCTGAAAAAATTTGTATAATGTTGAGGATGATAACTTGTTAGATTCGTGAATGTTCCATCTTCAAGATAAAATTATTTCCAGTTTTCAGGCTTGTATAACTATGCAAGACCATTATAGAGATAAATATTTGAAATCAATATATGTAACTGATAGATTACACATCCATTCAACTTAAAATATAGTTCTAGGGTCTGGTGCCCTAAACGTGTCCCTTTTCTAATTCACCCCTCTTTTGCAGTCGGTGAACAACAGGCACACGTCGCTGTGCAATCGCCTGGACTCCTCCAACCAGTTGATGCAGAAGCAACTGACCAACAATTCGCTGATCAACGGACGAGGCCAAGTGATGGCGGCTGCAGTGGCGGCCACAACGAAGTTGGCCAATGTGGTGGGCCTGAAGGGAACTGCCGACTCCAATGGCTCAGCTGGAGCCGTGGGAACAGCGGTCACTCTTACCACGCCGCCCCTTCTGATGGAACCCACCGCTCCGCTGGCCAGTGACGACGAGGGCAACGACGACTCCAGCCTCAGTGTGGTCACCATCAGGTGCCAGGATCAGACCCGGTTCCGCCAGAAGTAATTTCGGTCTCTACACCCTTTCCTACCTTCTTGCCACCCGAAATGCCCATGCTCACCCCCATTCTTTATCTAGATGATTTACAACAGCTCCTCAAATTCACTTTTCGCTTCGGAGTGCGCCATAAAAAGTTGGTTTTACGTCGCGGTTTAAATGTCCAATATAGCCAAAAGATCAAAATGTATGCTTTTCAACTTTAAAATAATTATATTTCAGAATGTATTCTTTTTAAACTTTAAAACAACTATATTTCAACATGTTTACGCTTAACAGGCAATTTAAGCTTACAGGTAAACTCCAAAAGAAGTCAAATAATCCGACGAGTTCAAATTTTTAGGAGCTTATACCTTTTAGCAACCAACAGTAAGGATTCTTAAATAAATACAGGCAAAAACTAGACAGGCAAAATGGCATGCAATCACTTTATGTTATTCATAGTCTGATTTCAAGACGTTTTTCCTCACGCCCTTTAAATTATGCAACAGCTGCACAGAAACCCAAACAAAACCCATCAAAAACTGCGACCTAGACCAAGCCTTAGCCTTTTTGGGTTAATGCAGGCTTACATCATTTCCATGCACCCAAATGCTCACCCACAAGAGATCCACTCTAAAAGCAATTTTCTAGCCGCACTTCATTTTATGTCAACTCATCGGAGCTTCAATAAGAGCGATGTCTAAATAAATATATACTTTCAGCTGTGGCGACTCCATCGAAATGACCAGAGTGGTTAAGTAAACAATAAAAGCTGGGCCACGATGGCAACTGGATCAATTAAGAGATCTGCTACTGTTCATCTGGAGAAGTCGGCTTGGACCAAAGGACATTTAATTTGCTAACCAGCTTATTTGGAATTTTCATCATAAATTCTTTTGGCATTTGCATTTAGCTAAGACAACTTGCGCCAAGCCAGTACAGATAAAACTAAAGATTTTAAATTGTTTTGTTTTGGATCATTGAATGCTTGAAAACAAAGTTTCGTATAGGAAATACGCTTACATCTTAAGCTTACTCTTAGATATACTCTAGTTAGTCGGATTATTGCTTAATTTAATATAATTTATTCATAACAACAAACAACAATAAAAGAAACCGAAATACAAATATGCAAAAAATTATAGAAACTATACAGACATACACTTGAACTTCGATTTTGGGTTAGGAAGGGCCTAAAGATTCCGTTTGTATGTATTGGAACTTTTGTTAAGACGGCGCTAATCACAAGGTTTATGGCATAAACCCTTCACATTAATTATACGCTCGTGTCTTTCGGCGACGGACTCTTTTATATTTATTGAATATTTTAGTTGGATATGCGGGTAAACCAGTTTTATTTCTGGGATAAGATTGTTAATTGTTTACTACTTTTAATTATGTTTTAGCCGAACCGTGGACTTGCAATTGTTTTATTTTTTTGTTGCCGAAAGGAAAACAGTAGCTTAGGTAGAAATAAAAATCCACACAAGTGGAAGTTGTTTAAGGGAG
Organism: Drosophila elegans; assembly: GCF_018152505.1. Classification (NCBI taxonomy): domain Eukaryota; kingdom Metazoa; phylum Arthropoda; class Insecta; order Diptera; family Drosophilidae; genus Drosophila; species Drosophila elegans. Next base: position 3,541,390 of record NW_024545782.1, on the reverse strand, counting down.
TTTTAACACTCATCAACCAATAATGTGTTAATGACTAATATAATTATCTTGGCATTTAAACTTGGTGCTCTCCAAAATGAACTTTAATTGCCTTGTTACCAAACAAATATTGCTAATTCCAGACACCTTAAAAATATTTATTTCCATCAACAGGCCATATTTTAAGGCCTTAAAACATATTATTAGTATTTTTATGGCAAGCACTTCGTCAAGTGTTATATGTTTAGTGGACAACTATAGTTTATTTTTATTAAACTTTAATTTCTTCGGTTGTAAGCAACTATTACCGATTTCAGACACCTAAAAATAAGTGATTTTCATCAACAATAATTATTTCAAGGTTTCAGAAATTTATTACTGAATCTTGGTCAAAAATTGGTCACAGTTGTAGCACAACGAATGTTAGTTTATTAATATAGAACAGTTGATTACAATTGTTTCGTTGCTGCATTTACAAAAAATTGTGTTAAATGTTCTTATTTAATAAATACGAAAAGGGATACCAATTTTTGCAAGACGAAGTTTTAATACTCTTGCTATCAAGGAATACATGCAAAAATATATAAAACCATTAGATATCAAACCATATAAAGCAAAAAAAAAAAACCGATATAAACAATATTCTTCGAAAACAACTAAAGCTATCAAATTTTACTCGACCGGAAAAATGTTTTTACATGGTCATAAACAAAAATACAATTTGGAAGATTTCAAGAATCTATCTCGTATCGTACGATTAGTAAGACATATGTTGTTGTTATACTATACCGCGAATATGGAAGGTTTTTCTGCTCTTAAATCTTACTCCCTAGGTGACTATTCAACGAATAAAGTACATACAATAATAATTGCATTTTTTTCTTTACCCTTCTCCTTTTTACCATTTTCCAGGAAGCTTGGCCAACTTTCCTGGCTCTTGGCCAGTTAAGTCAAGCCAATCAAGCCATATCCCAGTGACACCCACACTTTGTCCAGATGCCAGGCATCTGGTCTGGTCGGCGTCATTAGCCAGGTAACCCAATTAACCGGCAAAGACATAAAACGACAATATTTCTTAGTGCAATTGAATGCTCAAGAGACCCCTTCCCGCTCAGCCGCAGTGTTAGAAAGTGGCTCACTTTCGTTACACTGCACAACAAAGTCACGTTCCGCCAGCAAACACTCAACGCCGCACATAAAGAGCAGGAAGAATGCGTGTAATCGAATCTTGAAGACTGAAAAATAAACATGTTAATAATACAATTTTATGATTAATACGAAATGAACTGCAGTCGTGGCGAAGAAGGGCGGGGTAGTGCTGGGAAGGGCGGGGAAGGGCAGGGGAAGGGGCAGGGGAATTCGGCGGAGGAGATGATGTTGCTGTTGTGCCGTCGAAAAGTGCGTGGGCCGTCTTACCTCGTAACCACTGAAGATGCTGGGATGGGAACAACTTGAGCGGATTTGGACGAGAGGGAGCGGTGGCGATGGCGGTGGCGGCGAGGCTTATTTATAAATCACGCACATAATGAAATTTCAGCAAGTGGTCGCCGCTGTCCGAAAAAGCGGCAAAATATGCAGCGTTGATGTGGGATAGCATCTCGGGGTGTGGTGTCCGTGTCCGCAGTGCATGATATATGCATATATGCACATCTGCATAAAGCTGCACTCCAGCTGTCCGACTGTCCGCTGACATGCCGGCGACATAATGACGAACAGGTCGCGGCAATCTCCAACTCCCCCTTAGATACTGTCGTGTTACGCATCAGTCTCTTGTCAAAGAATGGAGGGATGGGGACCGCCGAAAGAGGGGACACTTGTACTGCATAAGTAGCCATTAATAGGTGCCATATGCATATCGTTTTGGGGTCTAGTTTTTACGAGTAGTTCGCTTGTTTTAAATGACTGCAGAGCGTGCCGTTTATTTACGATCTTCTTTCCAAATAAGCGAATGTCTGGCCCCGGCAACGTCTCCCTTCAGATGTGAGGATACCGATCGCGATGCGGCAGTGGAGGAGGCCGAAAAACAAGCCTGGACGCATTATCGAAAAAGGGTTCACACGAATTCGATTTAATGGCCTTAAACAGTTCTACATTGTATGTAAGCATGTTTCGGAATTGAATTTCGGTTTAATGACTCAAACATTGCTAGCTTTAAGCAGGCAGTCCAACTTCCCTCATAATATTTGACCAATTTATCAGCATTCTAAGCATTCTAAGGTAAATCGATCAATTAATATTATTTTATAACCTATGATTTACATACATTTATGCGCTTAGTAAACATTAAAAGGAAAATAAAATCCTTGTATAAAGGAAAGGAACATCATAACATCTGTAATTGAGTGCATAAAATTGATTCGTCAGCCAAAAATGGTCCATAAGTTTCAGTGAATACTACTTGTACGACATATTGGCCAGTTATATTTTTGTTGCCAATATTTTAATCGCATTTTAACAAGAAATGACTAGAAGTAGGCTGGCACACAGGGTTTTTCTATCGGTTAAAAAAGGTATGTTCTTGATTGTTTAAGGGATTATTTAAACATAAAATATAGTTTAAAAATATATGTAAAAAAAGCACAAAATAACACATTTTTTGTCGATTTTTTTTTGCTGTATCTTAAAGGCAAAGGCAATTTACTATAATGTTTCTATTTAGTTAGTTTATTTAAAAAAATAATAATAATAACACACATAATCCTAAGGCATATCCATATTTATGGATTTTGATCCTCACTTTTGTGTTCGGAAATCGAAGCGGGTTATCATATCTCAAAGCCCATTACCACTATCCACTCACTTCCTCAATTATTCGATGGCGCTCTGGCCACACTGTCGATGTTTACGCAAATTTCGCACGTGGGCGTCTCGGCTTACTCACGCGTCAAATCAAAAGCAACACAACACAACACAACACAACACAAACGAAGACAAAATGCTGCTGCTGCTGCTGCGACGTCAAGTTTCTTCGCAGCAGCAGCACAACTAAGGCGCAACAAGTCAACAGCTGAGAACAAACAAACTGCAGAAAGGCAACAACAAGTTGTCGCTGTCTCGGTCGACTGCGACGCCGACAGCGCTGCCTCTGCCTCTGCCGGCGCTGAGACTCGATTACTCCCTTCGCATTTCAAAATTTGTAGTTTCAGTTCGCGTTGGCACGTTGAACAAGACGGTACGTGTTTGTGGTCCTTCGATAAATGATCAGTGGTCAGTGATCGGTAATCGGTGATCGGTGATCACCTGGTGGAGGATCTCCATATTAATCAGTCTCATTGTATTTTAATCGTGCGAATTGCCGGAACCCTATGACGGTTCCTAAGTGTGTTGTTCAAATCACCGACTATAAAATTCAAAACACCGATCCCCAAGCAGCATCCTCCAGCTCCACTGCCATTTCCAAGGTGTCCAAGATCGCGACGCGTTCGCCTGCTCGCTGTTAATAGCACAAAAGTGTTTTAATTTTTATTGGCACGAACGGGGCGAGTCAGTTGTGGAGCAGTTGTCGTTGCCGGAGGATCGCGTCGCGTGTTCGCCTCCTCGCTTCTTGGTCCCATAAAATCAGCTCCACGCCATCTTCGCGTGTGTCCCCATTCCACCTTCTACCTGGTGTATTTTGAAAAGGGTTTAATTTATCTAATGCATCCGTTTCGTTATCGATTCTTTTAGTGTGAAGAGCCTGCGATTTGTTTGATCTTTGGGTCAGCAGAAATAATAAAAGTGTCTGTGTGTGCGGCCGTCTAGGAAGCGACGGAAAAGTGTGGAAATAGTCGTGAAAATAACTCAAGTCGTTTCCATTCTAAATTGCGCGTTGACAGCCGCAAGTGACGCAAACAACCAACAACCCCACCACAAGGAGCTGTCAGTCCCGCCAAGCAATTTACTTGGATCCGCTTCGGCAGTGGGGCACTTCTTAGAGACACGAGCAACGTCCTTGACCAAGAGGTGAGTGTGAAGGTGGGCCATAGCCATATCTCCATGCTGGAGGCGCTCAGGAGTGTGCTTTAAATAGGCCATGTGTGGCCAAAATCTGGGTTAGCCTAGTCACTGGCGAAGTAAGGGCGAAGAGTGGTCAATAGCAAGAATGGTTCTTTATTTAATTATTTCTTATCTAGTTGTACTCCAAAAATAGAGTAGCGATTAAATTCATGTCAAAAAAAGCTTAAAAGAAAATATTTTAAAATGGTTTTAATCATATATAACTTTATAATTTTATTATTTTTTAAAAAATAAAATTAAATTGGTAGACCATTTTTAAAATGCTTTAAAATGACTATTAAATCATAAACTTCTTTTGCCCTGTGTTATTAAACGTCATTCAATGTTTAAAATATTTTATAATACACTTGCAACACTAGACTGTTTTCAATTGTTAGTAAGAATTATAGCAAACTGTTAGTTGGATGTATTACTTAGCACACTTAAATATTATTAAGCAACTCTTTAGTTTTGGTGATATTTAATTAGCATACTCATTTTGCTTATCGTTTGCAATTTATAATATTCGGTTCATTGTTACAGTATTAAACCAAAAACAATTAAAACCGTGTAGAGATCTCAGATTAAACTCCTCTTTATTCGACTTTATTGCACGATCATCGCCGTCTTGTTGAAAGGCCCATTTATGAATATTAAACCGCCATTTTTATCTGATGATTAATAATGCTAATTGTTGTTGTAATTCAAATACTATCGATACATATTAATTAGCCACACCCAATTCAACCGCAATCTCGCCGCTAAATCGGCCTGGGGCATCCACAGAGACCGAACGACATTAATCTATTGGAGATCTTGAGTTCTCATCTGCATTGGCGCCATAAATACTGCAGTCGAGTCATAATTTATTAATTATCGGACTTTCCACACATCTTAAAGCAAGCCGATTGAGGTTTATGCTTTTGGAGAACTATCATTATGTGACCATATGAGGCAAGAGCAAAGAATACTGTTGTCCACCAAATATGAATTGTTGTCTAATACAGCAGCCACAGATTGTTAAAGACCGACCAAATTAAGCTGAAACCATTCCCCAATTTATTGTATTTGTTTAATTTTATTTGTCTCGATTTCACAATCACTTTGGCGTTTCTACTGGGCTTCCATCTGCTCTGCTACCCAATTCCAAGCAATTCAATTAAACGACGCCCACATCAGAGATCTCCATAACAATTTATAACTGCCTTTTCGAAGCACATCTTAGACTTGTGGCTATTTTATTATTTTAGCATATTATTCAAAGTCAGTGACGACATGGCCTTAAAGAGATAGTAATTAATATTTAAATGATACCTCAAACAAAACCCCAGCGTCTTTAATCAGAGCATTAAAATAATAATTTATTTATTTGGTTACTGCTTGTTTTTGTTGAAGCTAAACTTTCTTTTCAATTGTCAATTCAGATCGATTCAGTTATGCAATGAGAAGTGACAAAAATTTCTGTGGGTAAATAAATCTTTAACTATTCCGTATTGTATTTTGGATGGCTCTGTCCAAGCATTGATATGTTACTACCACACACAGATGGCTCCTTAGACATGGTAATATCTTTCTGACCATATATAGAGCTTGAGTTTGACATTATTAAAACATAAATAATATTGCCATTGTTGGTATTGGAATTTCCGCTTGGCAGCGAGTTATGAGTTCATAAACAAATGCAAATTAAGTGGAAAATTGTTGCACCAGCAAATTAGCGCATCGTCAGAGAAAAGTCATTTAGACACCAATATCCGACCTTATGCGGCGAATCAGGCTAACAAATTATAATGTTTTGTATTGGCTTGATCTTATATTTGCAATTCAAATAAAGCTCAGTCACAATGGAAGCTGAGGCTTTTTGTGTTGGTTGTTTAGACTAGCGGCGTCAAAACTGATTCAAGTCAAATGGAGGCGCAGACTTCGTTTTAATGGCTCATCAACATAAGTTAATGGGTTTTCGGTTTTGGCCTAATGATAGATTAAACACATTCTCAAACGATTTTACCAGATCGCTAACTAAAAAATGAGCCAAAACATAAACCTTTACAGGGCTGGAAAGATATAATTAATAATGGGTCGACCAACGTAAAGAAAGAATACCTTTCATAAAATTTCAGTATAATTAGATATTCTGCGCAGATATACAAATATTTAAATGACTGATAGCAAGGCGTTGTCTTACCAACACCTGCCAAACATCATTTAATTATATAGCAGCCATATTCCTATCATGATGATAGCTGAATCTTATGAGTTAAAATACGTTTTGGGACGGATTCTATGTTCTGGCCATAATTATAAATAATGTTGCTTTATCACTTATAATTTATTCATCGTGTATGTTTAGTTAATCGCTTGAGTTTCAACATATTTAATTAGCATTAGATCAAAGATAACCGTCACAAGGTAAATCCCAAACTATATTTTTAAAACTTACAATTTTTTCATGCATATCTTACACCTATAATTTCTAATCTTGTTTTTCCGATTGTGGAACTTGTCAGGTTGCAATTACCATATAAGAAAACTCCATCACCCGGTATGTAATTGACAGACCTTTCAATGTTTTGAAATAGGACTCCACAAAAAACCTGAACACATTTCCAGCTGTCAACTACTGCATTTTTGTGGAAAATAAATAGTCAAAAACTGAATGAGAAAAATTCGACAAAAAGACCGAGCCGAAATTCAAATCGATACAGATACAGAAATCAATAAAATGAGGACGTCAAGTGCCTCTCGAGTCTATTGAGCTCGATTTGGACTCCAATCTTAATCTTGACACTTTCAAAACATCGATGGAAAAAATGGTTGGCTTGCGCCGGAAGTTATACAAAGTCTATTATGACGAAACCAATTTATCAGCCAGCCAAAATCAATTCAGTTTGCTGCCTCCAATTATAAGGTGCCTGGAAAAAATTAAACAAAGCCTGAAGAAAGTTGGCTGCAAATGAAAAGCCGCTGAAGAATTTCCCTAAGTGGCTAAGCCGCTCTTTCCCTCGATTTTTCACTCTTTCTCGCCGCTCGTGATGCGTAGGCGCCGGCATAGATTTTTTTCATGTCAAGCCAGCCACTGACAGCAGGTTTGCCAGCCGTTCGGAGCTCCAACTCGAACTGAAGTTTTTGGCTGGGCATTTAAGCGCGGCTGATTTGATTTCAGTGACACGACGCCTGCGGCGGCAGCGAAACTTGTCCTGCCCACACGCGACTGCGGCCAACAGCCATCAGCCAACATCCAACAGCCAAAAGCCAACAGCCGCGCATGCGCAGTAGCTTCGCGAGCGTTTTCCGCTTCGTCTTATTTTTGCGCCGTTTTAAACGCCCTGGGGGACGCGAACACTACGGTTGCATGCTGGCGCGATCGGCGAGAGAGTCAAAATATTTAAATTTCTAATGCCTGACGAGGGCCGGCACAAGAGAGTATCATTAAATCATCCGAATCACAAAGACAATTGAGTGGCTTGGCCTTGCTATTTATTTAAAAATAAAAACAAACCACTGAGTATGTAAATAAGCCTTTTCAAAAACAGCTAAAAAAAGTATTTCTGCTGTTAGAATCCCATCCTCTTTTACGCGCCTTCTTAAGTTGCTGATTTAAAACCCCTCTCCTCGTCATGTATAGCAAAATCGGTAAAGCTTATTTCATTGAATTTTTCAATATATATCTTAACGTGCTAACTAGGTATAAAGTTAAAAAAAATTGATTATTTTTAAAGCTTTAGATTGCACGTTATTTAGCGGTTTCTTACACCCAAAAAAAAAGTAATAAAAACTAAACTATTGTTACATGAATTTTAAACTTTTAGGTATGAAAAATTTCTTAACAAGATGAGTATTAAATTTATAAATAAATAAATAAATAATTAATAAATAAGGCCTTAGACTAAAGGTTTACACCGTTCGGTATAGAAATGTAGTAAAGTTAAATTTTTAAGACTTACTTATTAAAACTAAACTTTAAGAATTAGTTGGTATGCTGTTTTCAGATAAATACATACATAATTGTTAATTAAAAAGAATTTGTTTCATCATTTTAATTGGTCTCAACTTAGGCAATGCAGTGTCGCTATTTTTACCTAGCCTTTGGGTAAGAGCAAATAGTACCTTTTCCATTGCATTAATCACTTTTTGTTATTATAGGCTACAATAATATTATCGTAGGGTATAGATTTTGATGTGAAAGTATAGGACTGAAAAGCAAATCAAATATTTTTGGATCCGAGTGGAACTACGATTAATTGCAGTCCACCTCTTTTACTTATTGTATAATAAATACCGCTAGAACATCCCTCGTGACAACTGGCTATCCAGGGTTCTCGTTTCCCTACCGCCCATCTCTCCGGCCTGCCATTCAATCTGAGGAAAATGACTTTTCGATAAGCATCAAATTTCCTTTGATGATAGGCCAAAGACGCCTTTGTCACTGTCGTCTGCCGGTGACGCTAAACTTGTTCGATCGGCTCGGATCAGCGAGGGGTCTAAGCCGGCTAGTGGGTGAAGATGCCGTCTAAAAACCCCATCCAATCCAACCCTTTCAGTTGCGGTTTTGGTTGCCGGTTGATCGCTTTGCGGCTTCCGTGTGTGTTTGGCTTTGCTTAATTAAATGTCAATCAATGTACTCGGCGGTTTATGGAGACAGACTTTGTTTCTGATTTGTCCGCTTTACTGAGTAGATCTGGCGTCGTCTTCATAAAGCTGACGATGCTGCTGTTGACTCTTGGCGTCCGCATGGCGAGATTTTGCTTTGGGCCCCCAAGTTGACGACTGCGTGGGCGCTGGACAAAGATATATTCTCGGCCTATGCATGATCTACGCCGAACCGATGGCATTAAAAAGTATTTAATAAATTTCTGGCCCGAGGATTATGTGTTTAGGTGAACATTGGAAGGTGTTTCCACTTCTGATTTCGGGTTTTCTTTATGTTCGAGGCGGATTACTCGGTTGACATTTGGTGGGAAACGTTCTGGCTGCGATTGGGACGGATCGGTAGCCGGCGGACTACTTAACTGGATATTAATAAACGTTTCAATGAACACTTGGCACAGATCTCAGGCATTACGCTTGGGTTAAGTTCTTGATAACCTTTCCCAGAATTCGAAGTAGATGACAAACTTTGACGTCTTAAGACTAAGAACTTATGGGAATGATTGGACGAAATCTTTTTCATCTGGTATAATCTGACTAACATTTGTTGAATTTTTTGCCCTATCCCCCGCAGATTAATATCTTTTCCAACTGAAAAAAGATTTATTTCAACGATTATGTCAGTGATTTTTGGTTGTTGGGCATATGCCCCTCATAAGATACAACAATACCACTTAATTTTTGGATAAATGGCTCTTTATAGTTATTTAATATACGAGTATAATCTGATCAAAAAATGGAATAATAAAAATTAATATCTGACTATTGAACATAAAACGTTTATTTAAATACTAAAATCCAATATGAAATCTAAATTTTAAATACAATGAAAATTAAATTTCATAATTTTGAGAGAAACTTTATATATATTCCTTTTTTATATAGAAAACTTGTATTTATAGAAAACTTAGCCCACAATAAAATTCGTTTTCCTTATGTGGCAGGGTTTTCAACTGGCAATCATGATATGTCTAGGGGAATAAAAACCCTACAATATTTTCGAATGATCCCAGTCCGGGATCTGCCACCGTTTCTTCCCATTTTATTGCTTGGAGAGACCCATGCTCTGGTAATTGCGATTACACCCATAAATGGAACCGATCCTACAGCCCGTCCACTTGTGACTCAGTGACATTGTAGCCAAGAGAACGAGAAGTCAACAACAGCAATAACAACTGCCACTATAAATCCATAACTGTCAGTCAACATTTTGGACCAGTATCGGAGAAGTTGTCGTCGTGTCTTGTATGGCCAGAACGCCATTTGCTTTTGGCCCGGTTGCGACTATGGGTCTCAATGGCTGGCTGGAGCATCGGCGACCGTTACCACATTCCTGGGACACCTCGAGCCAAAGCCAACAACATCTCGGCCACATTTCTCGTGTTTATTTAACCATGAAAGTTGTGTAATGGCTGGGAGTTGGAGGATCCGCTCTGGGCTGGCCTGAAGCTCTCTATCAATTGGACTTGTGTGCCATGCCGTTTATAACACTTCCTGACGTTTGTGGCTGCTCAAGTGATGAGTCAAATGTTTAATTGCAACTGCGTATTTTCGGGTGATAAGTGTGGAGTCCTCAACCCGTTTTCTAATTCGTTTTACGACTTCTGCTTGGTCAATCAGAGAGTAATTATTTACACAAGAGATATAGTTCTACACCCTATTTTATTTTATGGATCGTTAAATACTGAATTTATGATCCCTAAAGGAGGTGAAAGCTTTTGCGAGTCAAGGAGTTTGTTTAATGGCGTTTTTTAAAGAAAGCAGATGGGAAAAAATGGAGTTGCAAAATAGTTGTAGATCACATCCTCATAAAATTGTTTAAATCATAAATTTAATTAGGTAAACCCAATTATGCCTAGCCCTTCTAAGAATTGGTCCCAAATACCCAAAATTCATCACCTTACGTAGAGTTTCCATCAACTCTTCCCCGAAACTTCCGCTGGGAAAGCACCTGAAAACACACCCAGGAGAAAACAAGTCTGAACACACACATTAAATAAACATTTATTTAAGTTAAAAGAGGCATGCAAGGAAGAATGATTGCGAATATCCAACATAAATCTTAGAAAGCTCAAAGAATCCACAATGGGCACCCAAGAAAATTACAACAAGAAATAAAAACTTAAGCTCCGAAATGCTTTATGATGATGACGCCCACAGATGGCCAAATAGATGAAAGATTTCGGGGGGGCGAGCTATACAAATATATTTAAGCAGATATATATAGGTGATACCCGACCAAGTACTTCCGGCAGAGTAGGGAGCGAAAATTAAAGGGGGAGTTGGACAAGCTTGTTGAAAATTTCAAAAATGCAAAATATTTATCTATCGCCCTGTTCTGCTGCTCTGTTCTGGTTAACTCGTTTCTGGCTAAACAGATTACCTTTCAATTTTATTTATTTTCTTGTATACGCTGCTATTGCAGTGCAGTGTTTTTTACCGAGGCATTTTATTTTTAAACGCAAATAAACAACCACCGGTTGAGCACCAAGAACTGATTTTCTTCGCTTTATCGTTTCTTTCTTTTATTTATATTTCAGCGGACGGACAGATTCTGGAGTGAGGAGCCGGCACCCCCGCCCTTCACCCAAAAATACGGAAGACAACACCAACAACGACAACAACGACGACGACAACGATGAATTGGACGCGCGTGCTGCTAATCGGGTTGACCGCCTTGGCGCTGACATTTCTGGAGGTTGCATCACTCTCACTCGATCCAGGTAAGTGCCAGCGATCCACCTTCCCCGCACTTTGCATTCCAGTAAACTCTTTTGCACTGGGAATAAATGGGTTAATGTTGCACCTGAATTCAGATGAAGAAATCGTTGCTCTCCTGTTATTTTGGGTTTATAAGTAAAATTCACCGTTAATCAAGCTGTTTCCTATTTCGTCACTTAAAAGGTTACATACAGTAAAATTTAAAAAACTTTAATTTTTTTTCAATTTTATTTTTCTAATGTTCATATATTTAAGAACGCACACAGAAAATTTCATATCGATCCGCTGCTTGAAAGTACAAAGTACAAACTTTAAACGCGTTTCTCTCAAAATTATGTTTTCGAAATCGGTGACCAACATTACTCGAAAACGGATAAGTCGACTAGTCTCAAATTTAAACACGAGCTTTTTAAATATATTTTTTAATAAATAATCGAAGATTTTCTCTCAACGATACTTTTCTTTTATAATCAATTCAAGCACTTAGTTTTGGTGAAAAATACCTTATTTTTACGAAACGACATTTAGTTAAAAAATGTTGTTGCTTGTTTCTTAGATTATTTACTAAATTTAACGTTACTTTGACGAAATCTGTTTGTTCTCCCGGAGATCAGCTAGCTTCTTCAGTAGCTTCTTTCAAAACAAAATTTTTTCTGAATCTTCCAATACAGTTAAAAGATACCATAATATGTGAAGAAATTCTATGGTTAGTTTATTTAGGTATTCACAGAATATGTTCTGGAAAACTAGTTTTCCCCCGTAAAGTAATTTTGTAAATGAAATGTTATTGTTACATACTCAAAATCGCCTTGGAACTAGTTTAATAGAACAACAGAAGTTCGCAAAAATTAAATTGATTTAAAGTTTAAGCACACATTTTTGGTCAATATGAGATTTAAGTTAAATGAGATATTATAAAATGAGTTTTAGTTGCACAGTGTATGCACACATTTGTACAGTTTTTATAGTTAGTCAAGCGACTGCTTGCAATGGCACCGTCGTCAATGTTTGTCGAGAAACGCCCGAAAGACATACTTTTGGTTACCAACTTGGCGATTTATGTAAATGTCGAACTCAAATCCCAATGCAAACGTCGCCAACTGACAGTCGGGTCACTAGTTGTGGAGCTGGTGACCTCCCTGGTCCGTAGATGGTGATATTTCAGGCCGATTGCGAATGGGGGCCCTGGCCGGACCATCTCGCGACTGGAAATCGCGACTTTTATGCCCATGTCCCAGGTCCACCTCCATGTCCATGTCCATGTCCATGTCCACATTCACGTCGTGAAGGTCAGCTGGCATGAGGCTGTCACAAGTCGGTCGCTGCCAGCATGACAAATAACCGCACAAATGCGTGAAATTCTATATAGAGTCGTCTTGATGGATTCTTTTGCCCCACGGATTGTGCAAATACGGATCGGTCCCGATTATGTCTCGTGTGTGTATTTGGGTTAACACGGCCCGCGGTATTAGAGGCAATCTCCCCGGGTGACCAAAATAAATAGGCCCATGTTCCGTGTCCGAGGTGTTGTAATCCGTGGCAGGCGAAAAAACCGATTGCCAATGTTTGTGGGCAAATAGAGCAAGTGGCTAAGACTCGGTTTACTTGAAGAGATTAATAAACATGACCCAATGAGGATTTGGGTACCTTAAGGCTTTATCACTGTTCGCATTTTGTTGTTTGTTTGGTAATCAATATGTGTGGCTCCGGCAGAACGGAAGTTGATCCTAACAGTTTCGAATGTGATCACCGAAAACTGATCGAGATAAGGCACGAACCTTTGCAATACTTTAAAAATGTTCCTGAGAATGTCAGCGAGAATTTAGATTGCCTTTGCAGAGAATAATATTCCCCGTCTGTGCATAGACATTCTGCTAAACATAATTTATTAAATAAACTGATAATACTTTTTTTTTCTGAAACCGATATTGATGTATTATTTTTTTCTCACCCACAGTTGCTTCTGCCGAACTGGAACAGTTCATTCGAAAAGGAGATGTCGTCATATCAACGCGTCACATACGGTAAGAAACTACCACCTATTTGAAAGGAATCATTTGTTATTCCCCTTCATAGAAAGGGAAATAAATCAAATATTGGAATTATAAAGGTATCTGCAAGGTGTCCACTATCCTCAAGCTTTTCGAAAACGTTATTATCCCCCATTTGCAACATTATCGTAGATCGATTATATCTCAATGTCAGCATGGACTTATAACACGTAGGTCTACTACGAGCTAAATGTTTGGAGCTAACATCGAACGTTATAAATGGCTTTAGCAATAACCTTCAGACTGACGTAGTGTTCACGGATTTTAGCAAGGCTTTTGATTCCGTTAATCATTTGCTTCCTGTACGGAAGTTAGGGTTTAATATCTGCTTAAATGAATTTCGAGACCTTTTTAAAAGCTCGGTCTCTAAGCTGATCCAAATTACTTCAGGCGTACCACATGGAAGCCACCTTGGCCCACTTCTTTTTACATTATTATTAACGATCTCCCTTTATCTTGACAAAGTCGCGCGTCCACACAAATGACATTTGAGTTGACTAGAACTAACAAATTTATAACCTTGGCGTCCTTCTGGACCCAAAACTTTAATTTGTTGATCACGTTTCATCCTTGGTGAATAAAGCCAGGGAAGTGCTAGGATTTATAAAAAGGTGGATTTATAAAAGGAATTCGATGATCCGTATGTCACAAAACCAATTTTGTATTGCTTTTAATTGTAAACTTATTCAGGGGTATGTGTAGTATACAGAACAACTTGTCCGCCTACAATTCTCAGTGCCTATTCGTATCACTGGGAACTATATTCCCCTTATTTTGAAACATTGTAGATCAAACTATGATATGCATGAACCATTTAGAGTGCTGTGCAATAGCTATAGTAAACTTTATCATATTATTTATAGTACTGACCCTTTACCAATTTCAAAAGCATTATTCTTATCTTATTACACATATTTAGTATTATTAGTTGTTATTTTAGTTTGGTATATATCTGGAATTGGTCTGTTTACTGTCCCTCTTCTTTCACCTCTCGTGATCTCGTTTTTATGACCCGATGGGAAGAGGGCTCCGCGCGTAACAAGCTTTGCTTGGTGTCGTAAGGACCATTTATTTGTACTGATCATAGTGCATCAACGTCCAAATATTATAAAAAAACAATACTGACTGATGCTCCTCACCTATTAGACCTCGTCGAAAGTTGCACATCTCCATAGAAGCCCTCTTTATGATCGACTTCCCCATGCTGAAGCACAAGATGTCTTTCTTCCTGGACCGCAAGCAGCAGCGGGTTACGCTGGACATCAGTGCGAATGGAGCCACCGAGTCCCGGAACTTCGACATCCCCAACATCAACGAGACGAGCACCATCCGATCGCTGGCGCTGCAGTTCTCCAAGAACCGCATTACACTCTATGTGGACTGCAAGGCGAGCACGCATCACGACATCGACATGAACCTGGCCAAACTGTACACCCAGATGGACGATCCGGTGATCAAGTTGGTGAGTGCATGGGCTCTGCCGCCAGTGGGGCCGAAAGTGAGTGACCCATTTCGTTGACAGTTCCGTGAGCGCAAGTATCCCCTCCACTTCGACGGCGACATGGAGCACTCCCTGCAGCGGGCCAACTGCCAGAAGGGCATGCAACGGCGGGGCAATCGCCGCATGCTGCGCAACAAGATCACCGAGCGTGGTGAGTAGTCCCTGACAGCCCACTCGGTTATGGGCAGTCTCAGGTTCCTTATACCTTCTAGGTAAAAAAAATATGAGGCTACTTGTTACCTTTCCCAGTTAGAGGTCTGTGTTTATCTTAAGAATGAGCTATTTTAGGTATTTAGCTATGAAATATTTTTATTTATTTTTAATTTCCAATGAGTTTAAAACAACTTAATCCAATTTTTTATTTATTTCGCAAATATGCTAACAAAAAAATCATTACTTCAATGTAACTTGAAGATAAGTTGGTGGAATCAATAAGCAAGATATAGTTATGTTACTTTTGACACGTTTTTATAACCATCTTAACTGCCAGATCAAATACAAAATATTATAATTACACTGCAACTTCGATATATTGATCTCAAAATGATTATTTTTTTTTAAATATTTACCTTACCTAAATATATTTTACTTAACTCAAGTATATATTTTCACAAATATCCAAAAAACTAGTACCTTATCCAACAATGGAATGGAACAACGGAATATGGATCTATTTGACTGGAATTCGAAGTTTTCTTTGAATGAAACATTTCTGGTCATACAACCCATTCATTTCTTTTCTAATACTCCAAGTTTTGTAAAAAAAATTTAGCTCATCAACTATTCTAATTTATTGAGAAATATATTAGATATTTTAGCTTTCACGTTTAAAAAAATTTTGGATACGATTACTAGTCACAGATTAATTTATGGTAATATGAAACCAAAATTATTAATTAGTTTAGACAAACAGACATAAATGAAATTACTCAAACAACGAAAACTTACAAATTTCACTACAATTTTATATCCATATATTTTGGATAATATGGCATAAAACCTCTTATTTTTGTCTTGGCTTATTTATTTTATTATTATTTATTTATTTTAATTAGATTATAATCTAATTAAATTTATTCCTTTTATATTTTCCTTTTCGTGCCAATCATTGCAGAGAAGAACAAGAAGCGCGACGTCCGCGGCTGGTATGAGCCAACGATCGCCCGGGAAGGTGTCGTGGACCACAGACACCAGGAGGTGCCCACGGACGTGGAGCGCGGAGACATTCCCGTTCTGCATGGCGATTGCGAAGGTAGGTTGCTGGGCAACTGTATGGCGCTCAGCCCAACCACCCATCACCATCACCTCGGCAGTCAGTTTTCAACTGTCAGTCGGTAGTCCACAGGCAGTCAACGGATCTTCGCCCAGAGGCGTGGTCCCTTCCAAGTCGAGGGCTTCCTACGGCTCCGAGGGTTGGGCTGGTGCTAGATTAGGTGCTCGCTTTGACGAAATTATTTGGCTTTTGGCAGTTGGCGTTTATGCCACTCGAGCAACATAATTCAATTAAGCCAATGTGGTGGAGCAACCTGAAATGGGGTACGTGTGTGGGTTGGGGAACTGATTCGGATGACTATTGCGTCGAGTGGGGGCTTGAAATTTCAATGGCATGTGCAAGTGAATGAACGAGGCCTTGACAAGCATTGAAGGCATTCTCAATGCAATGCTTGTAGAACGCCTTCATAACATATATACGTGGCAAGCCATTCTATAGTCGAATCTGTACAACACGGAAGTTACTTATCAATTTCATATTCTTGCTGCTCTCAGGTATCTCAAATTCTATAAATAACCGAATTTTGAGAGTGACAGAATCAGTTGTTCTGAATGAGGAGAAAACAACTCTGTCAAAATGAGAGAACTGAAGTTGATTAATAATGAATAGAATAAGGAGACCAATATGTGGGTTGCGAAAACAAAACGCCGCAAGTTTAGCTCTAGAAGTATCAAGTGAGCCATGTGTGTAAGTCAGCTCTAAAAGTTAATATCCATTTTGTACCCTTCTCCCTTACCAAGTTGCTTGTCCTTGAGCATTATGCTCTTTATTAGGTCGCCTTCGCTTAACTCGCTAATGCCTTATAAATCTGGCAAGCAATTAATAATATCTAGCTGTGTAATATAGCTATAAGTACCCTCATCGATGTCGCCGACTTGGCCAATAAGCCGCCGCTAAGTGATCACAGTCTGTTATATCGGGAGAGGATGCCGGATTTCGAGGCGCCCACAGAGCAGAAACACTAATGAACGTCGAGATATGACAAAGCCCATGCAAAAGCTGCACTCGTTTCGTACTTTGCCTGGTGTCGAGCCGGCATAATTATTATTTATCTGGCTCAGAGCAGAGACACCAAATTGGTAGCCAGCTCCGATCTGTACCCACACAATCTACATACCGACATGTGGTCTGGGTTTTACACAGTAAAAATAAAAGGACTCCCTTTATAAGTGATCAAACAAATACACATCAAATATTGTAGCGAGGTAAGAAAATCGTAACGATCGAACCTTATAGATCTTCGATTTACAATTCGTTCACGAAAAGGGTAATTTGGACCAATACATATTTTTATCTGATCGGACAATAGGATTTTTAGAGAAGTCTGTATTCGTCACTACCTCAACTATTATCCACATTAAAATTTGAAAGTTTTTCTCTATTCTTGCAGTGGGTATTATAATTTCAGTCAGAAGTTTCCCTATAAAGTATATATGTTCTTGATAAGTATCACTCAGTCTCAGTAAGTATCTCAGTCTCTCAGTCTTAAATATCTGCATGAATCTTTTCCAAAAGTTGTCTTTTTATTGCAACAATCGGAAAAATAAATGGAAAAAATTATTAGTTTGCTGTTTTCTAACTTTTTTTTGTTTCTCAAGATGTAGTATTTGCTAAAAAAAATGTAACTTCTCAATTTAAAATTTTTTTTTTTTAATTCTTTTTGACTAAGTAGTAATTAGATAGTTCAGAATTACGTTTTTAGATTCATTTAAAATCGGAAAACGATATCATATAGCTGGCATAGGATCGATCGAATAATTAAACGGGAAATCACCATAGCTTCAATGTTATAAAACATACAAGCATATAAATTAAAATTTAGATGTTTTAAAGAGTTTTTTAGTTTTTGCAATATCTATATGTTTTGTTTGAAATTCGAAAATGTTTTGAATTTTTTATAAGATTTATATTGATACGTGTTTTAACACACTAAACTAGAACGCTTTTGTTTTCCGAGTGTAGTTGACGTGAGTACGGGGCGGCATATAAATCGCAAAGGCAACGACAACGGCATATCGTAATGAATGAATTACGTGGCCACGCCGACGACAAACAGATAGAAGCGAAGGTTGCCCAATGTAACCAAGTCGAGATCGGGATTGCTGAGGCGAGGACCCGAGATGGTGGAGCGGAATGAGAGGCCCCCGATCCGAGTTGGAACGGATGCGTTTGGGCGTTCAATGTTTTCAATGTTGACAAAACTCACTCAGGCACTCGGCCAGGGAAACCGACAAAGTCACACAGATGTGCCCATAGAACCGACCACTAAGTTGGACTAGTTTAGTTGTTGTCATGTGTCCTACATGGTGTTGTACAACCTAAGAGGCCTAGAGATGACAGATCTAGAAGCGATATATTGCAGACTTTACAAGGATTACGATGAGAAATTAAGATATCATGAAATTCTAGACCATTTATAGAGGTTTCAGCATTAAAAACAACTCAATTCGGTGTGATTGGCTTTTTGCTTGTTTAAGGTATGAGTCTGTGCTACAATATTGGTAGAGTTTTGTATGTAAATAAACAAATTTGTCAGTCTTTTATGGTTGTTAAAACAGCAAATGCAAAGAAATGTGTTTTATGTGTAATGTTTATGAGAAATTTGAAAACCTCAGCTGTTAATTGCCTTCTGTTGTAGATCGGAAGAGTTTGGCTACCTCTGATATGGTCATTATACTTGACCGATGAATCACTCATAAGGCAGTTCCACTTCCGGTCGCGAATTCTCGGCTAAAGTAGTCACATGCATAGAAAATTAAATAAAAACCAAATAAAGCGAAGTGAATAAAACATCAAAGAAAACCTACTCACAAAACATGCATATATCTAGTACCTAGATTATTCCGTTTTGTCCAATTAATCAGCGCACTGACTCATTCCCTCGTGAGGAGAGAAATCGGGATTGGGTGCCCCGCTTTGTTGTCCCATTGCATTAAGCTCCACTAAATCGCCGAACGCATTAGCAGCTGTTCAATGTCCCGATGCAAGGAGTCCATTGGAGCGACAAAGCGGATTAGGTTGCAATCAGGGGTTCCCACTCCGAACGCTGAAATGAGTGCGATTTTTGCATCGGTTAGACCTTAATCTTGTCAGACGCTTGAACGCTTCCCACTCACATTTGCCGACTTTTGCCAGGGTGTGGATGGTGTTCGTGAATTATTGTTGCTTTACCCAAAGTCCCCGCCGAACCCGACTTATCTCAACTGTAACTCTGCTCTCGGGGCTCTGCCCTTTGTTCCAAACAGACGCCCTCGCACGCTCGCTGAGCGATTTACTGGCCCTGGTGAAGTTGCTCCGCGAAGACGTCGCCCACCAGCGCCAGGAGATTGCCTACCTGCGGATGCTCTTGGAGAACTGTGCCGGCTGCAAGAATCCCCTCAGCAGTGACAACCAGCTACGCATTGAGCCCGACTGCCGTTCCGCAAATCCCTGTTATCCTGGTAAGTGGGAGCATAGGATTAAGTTAACATTACGGGGTTACCAAATGCTCTCTTCAACAAAATTTAAAACTTAATTTTTTAGCCAACTAATTATGCACCCATCAAATTTCAGTCGAGCATTAACTATAAAATCATTTTTTTCGAAATTGGTGACCAAATTAACTTAAAACTACTTAGCCGATGCTTCTGATATTTAGCAAATTTGTCTTTACATTATAATTCAAAATGTCTTCAAAAACTTGTGAAACGTATATAATAGATGTTATTCTAGATAATATGTATAATGATCATTAACAACAGTTTTGAAGTTTTCGGTGGAACAAATTTGGGAAAGTTTTGTTTTTTTGCACTGCAACTGGTGGTTACTCCTAATCTATGTAGTAAATATTAGAATCAACATTTGTTTGCAAGCGTGAAAAAAACTTTACAAAATACTTAGAAAAGTATTTGGTAAAACATACATTAATTTGTTAAATAAATTATTTAAAAGAATATTAAAATTTGTTTTCTGAAAATGCCATTTTTTAATCAAAATAAGTTCAAAACTACTGAGCCCAGCTTTTGATATTTAGTAGATCTTTGTTGGCATAACTATTTAAAATAACATAAATAATCAAATATATGTACTTCTAGATTTTATTCTGATCCTTAAAATCAGTTTATTAGTTTTCTTTAAAACAAATTCCCGAAAGTCACCTATTTTTATGCTCTGCAACTGGGGGTAGCCCCAACATTTGTTTGCAAGCATGAAAAAACTTAATAAAATACTATGAAATATATGTGGAATTACATACATAAATTAATTAAATAAATAAATTCAAAGAACTAAAAAATACAGATTCTGTGCAATTTTTAACTGCAAATTTTCAAAAATTCTACAAAAGACTTCTTAAAAATGTAAATATTTAGTGGTATCCATGTTTTTTAATGAAAAAAATGTAATTATTTTAACAGTCATATAAGTTTTGCTGTTTTAAGTGAGCTCTGGTTATTTAAATCTTTTAGTCCATTAAAAAGTATTCAAATTGTGTAGTGTTTAAAATAAATTTGTTGAAAACTTTAAAAATTGTGTAATATTCAAAATAAATTTAAATATATTTCTTAATATTCTTTCAAAGCTTCTACTAAAAGTTTCCTGTCTCTTCCAAATATATAATCCATTTAAATATCTACATATTACACTTACATGCTGAATCTTGTATATATTTTTAGGCGTGGAGTGCCTGGACTCGGCAGCCGGTCCCAGATGTGGCCACTGCCCCCTTGGCTTCATTGGCGATGGCAAGACCTGCAAGCCGGGCGTCACCTGCGCCCACCACATGTGCTATCCGTAAGTCTGTCCTGCATCCTTGGGTATTCCTGTGCTTGTGCGAGCCAAATTAACGCGGCTTGTGGAGTTTTTAATGGCGTCAAGGGCGTGGCCATCGCATCCATGTTAATTGTATTTGTCATGCTGCGACTCTGAGGGCTTAAAAAGCGCCGCCATGCGAAGGGCTTCGCACTGTCCTGACTGTGCAATTATTTGCATTTGGCCTTAATGGCAATTTGATGTTGTTTATGGTTTGATGGTCTAGTCAAACAACAACCCAGCGACTCCTTGACAAGCTCCCCAGACCCGTTCATATGCATATCTATATCTGTGATTGATAAGCACGTGATGGCCATTCAGAAGACACATTTAGGCCTCTATTTACTCTGTGACTTCCACGAATAAAAGGGAGCAGGGACATAAGCTGGTTACCCAGAACAAAGTAAGTGGACCGGGCTTAATGGCTGTGAGTCATGTGAGTGACAGTGGAACCTGTTTTCTCGCCTCTTTCCATCTGATAAGCCTTGTAGATCGCAGATATGTCGATTTGAATGCGAAGACTTCCTAATCCGTTCATACACTGCGAGGCTTTCCATTTCTCCGCATAACGCATAATCAAGTTGGACCAAGATAAATATTTAAATTATCTTCACCGTGTGGATTTATCTATCGAATGATCTCTTTGATCTGTTTAGGATTATTAATGAGGTCAGGCAGCGAGCTCAAAATAGAAATTTGGTCATCCGAATTGGGATTCATAACTCAGTAACCTTCTGAAGGGAACCCTTTTCCAAAAAGATGGGCTATACCACCCACAGCCCATATCGAACCGGAAGAGTTCGTCACAATCGAAAATCAATAAAGTGGTAAACATTGTTCTGGCGCTCTTTATCGGCTCGCTGCCAAATTTGTGTCAATCTGAACTAATTATGCAAAAGACCCACAGCTCTGCTGGGGACCCTAATAAAAACATTATTTGGAGAGGTCTGCCTGCCAGTCAGTCATAAATATGTTAAACAAAACTATAACAAGTTATGCGTTGTAACGGAGCTGAAACTGGAGAAGAATATTTTTTAGATATGGATGGACAAAATGCAACAAAACCTTCGGCAACCCAGAGCCCATCGCTGTGGGGTCTGGACCACAAATGGCACTTGAAACAGCCGCATAAATTAGTTAAATGTGAGCCGGAATAAGGAACCCGCACCCAGTTCGGTATAGCCCCGATTCTGAGGACTGCCTGACTGCATTGTGTCAAGACACTTAAAGTGATTTCTGTTATTCTTTCCCTGACCAGAAGTGAGCGCCTATCCCCTCCTGGCCACGCGTACGGGAGTATAACATAGGAGTACTGGGCCATAAATTTGAGTAAATTATTGGAAAGGGCCCCCACAGACCGGGCTTTTGGCCCCGGTTAGAACTGTGTGTTGTAGGTGTCTAGGGATCGGTTCGACTGGGTTGCGGACAAGGTGCGCCCCTGGCTGACCGTATTTTAATTTGCATAAAATTGCCTTAAATGTTGTCACGACGCCGACTCGTTACTGTCATCTTTCATTATCGATGAGCTGTGGTCAATGTGTGTGGTAGGCCCAAATCCGAAGACCCATTCCCGCTGCCCAGGCCCGATCATTTTAATTTAGAACCACCAAATGTCATCTCAACTTGGTCATCGCTTTGTTTATTTTCACTTCTATTCAGGCTCCCATTCTTTCGGGGTCTTTGGAAGACGACGACGACCGATTCTATTAAAAGGCCGTAAAACTTGTGCTAATGACACGCACACCTGTTGATCCTTTGTTGTGGCAGTTATCGTGTGTGTTTTATGGGCGCATTGTGTTGGTCTAAAGAACCCTGTCTGCATTGATTGAAAATGTTTTATGTTTTTCAGGATGAAATAAACAGGCACAAACATGTGGGTAATTGAATGTGATCTCTTTTGGTCTGAGCACCTCTTCTTTTGCATGTTTCGTTTTCGCCCAACACTTTCCTTTTCCCAAGGCACAATCTCAGGTGGTGCTGACCACTTGAAAAGCCAATCATAACCTGGCCCCAGGCCGTTGACAGTCGGGCGCCTTCGCCCAGTGCTCACTTCTGCTGTTCAATTTAAATTATGCATTTGACGAAACAATCAGCAGTGCAATCAAGCTGCAGTCCACGAAGCGAGGGAGATTATATTACCATCTGGAGATAGGAGATAGCGACTTGGAATGTGATTCCTAGGCAGATTCGATGGCAGCTGCAACATGTGTACGAGCATGTTGAACAATTCCCGCGACAGAATTCCATTTGATTGAGGAAACTTTCCCACAGAATCTCGGAATCGGTTTCCTCGCCCCCCTCCCTTCTTTTCTCCCGGGCCCAACAAAACGTTTACGGCCACAGGTAAAAGCAGGAAAAGCCAAGATGGAAGCAGCGGCTAGCTGGTTCACAGCTTCGAAACATCAAAGTTCGGTGGAACGCATATCTCAGTGTGAATCAAGTTCGCCTACGCATCGAAAAAGTGGATCCATTGATTCCAAGTCGGGTATTCGTTGTTGTTGTCGTTGTTAGTGTTGTTGCTGTTGTTGTCGTGGCTGTTGACTCTACGGCTGTGGCAGCATTTGACTGCTTGAATTCAAATTAATAGTCGACTGGCAGCGTTTCCAAGTCGAGCCACGTTTATGCCCAATGAATTTCATGATTGGGAATTCGTTGGGTTACTTCTATTCGAAAACTTAAAAAAAAGGCCATCAGAGATTCAAATTGAGGCATCTCAGAATAGCTTGATGTTACAAAATGTTAAATCTTGCATAAAAATATATCATTTTCAATTATAGTTGTGCTCAATAGCTTTTCCTAATTTCCAAAAAAATGTCAAAACTGGGTTCGAATGTTTAGAGAATTTTTCAATAAAAAAATACAAAAAAGTTAGTTTATTTTTAAAGAATAAATATATCGTGCTTATAACATTCATCAGCAAATAGTACTTTAGGTTCTGTAATAATTATGGAAAATTTTTTTTAAATCTTTTATTTATTATTTATTTATTATATTTGTTGACTTTAAATCTTCAGATATTCTTTAGTCGAGATTATTATACCTTAAATGCCATTAAGTCGTTTTAAATTGCTTATTTCTGACTGATATCTGCAGTCTGCAAAGAAAATAGTTTTTTAAAATTACTTAAATTTTTAGTTTTGCGATATACCTTAATACAGACTATTAACTTAATCCTTTAATAGGGATTTTATGTACATCCCACGCAAGCAGTTTACAATATCAGTTCGCGGCATAAACATTTTATGACGCCGGTTGTCTTGGCCATGCGCAGGCGCAGCAATGAAAACAAAAACAAGCCCAGGCCAGGCCAAGCCAAGCCAAGATCAGGCCCGAGCCAAAGAGCTGAGGAGCTGAGCAGCTGAAGACTTGGAGCCGGAGTCGAAGTCGAAGTCGAAGTTGGAGCCCCAGCCAACCTCGCAGATAAGTGGCCTGTGGCAAAATAAACGCCGCTTTATGGCAGTTAGCTGCAGTTTGTCCAAAGCGTGCGCCACATTCGAGGATTGAGGATTGGATTGGAGGAGTGAGGATGGTGGATGGTGGCTGTTGGATGGTTGACTTGAAAGCACTGCTGGGATGCACTTCACTCCCCAGAAAGGGAGCTCTCCTTGGAGTGGCTCTTTTGTTGTTAGAGCATTTGCATGGCATGCGCTACCATTAGAAGTCATTTGGGTTGGGTTAATGGCTGAGCGGTAAAGTAAACCCTAAGAATAGGGCTTGCGTTGGCTAATAGACCATAAAGCGGGCCAAAGCGATATCTGGAATATGTGATCGGTGGGCTCTGACAAGCCCTAAGTACAATATTATCGAATTGTATAACTGGCCACACTGTGGCTCCAAACTTTTGTGCCTCCCTCCTCAAACTGCAAAGTGGCTAAAAGCCTTTGCATGCTTCAAAACCATGTTCACACATTACTCAGGCCCTGCTTCTTCACCAGTGGGACCTGCCCTCTATTCCTTCTATGGCTCCTTGGGCTGGTGTTTGAACTGGACTCGAACTCGAACTCGCCGGAGATCGGTGCTCAAGCCAGCAAATTGGAATTATGAATTATGAATGCGTGGTTAATAAAAAGAACGTCCAGAAGGAACGGCAGTCGAGACGAGGCAAGTGGGTCCGTCATGCCAACCCAATCGCTGGACGGAGGCGGCCGAAATGCTAATGCGTTCCTCGTTGCGCTTGACTGGATATTTTCCCAGCACTCAAAAGATGCCGCAGAGTCGCTCGGTCGCGGACCCAGACAATATGGTCGAATGAACTGAAACAAAGCAGAAAAGCGCAAAGTGGCGGTTAGAACAGGGGGCGGCTGGACCGAAAGATTGCGGCGGAGGAAAGCGAAAACCCCCACGCAGCATCCAAGTTGGATGGGCCTCCCCGGCCCTGACTTAGACCTCTTGCCACTTAAGTACTTAACACTTTTGGCTAATTGCGCCTGGCCAGTTAGAGGCAAGCCCCGAAATGCTTCCCCACAAGAACCCCAAACTGACGCACACTCAAACTGGCGGGATCCGGGGACAAGTGTGTTGTTGCCCACCATGGATATGCCAAAGTCGAGGGCCTGGTCTCCAAGCTGATGGATCTCATCAACTGACAGTGCAAAAAAAGTCAATACTTCAAGTGTTTTGAGTCTCGGATATTTCCCTGTGAAGTAAATCTTCTAATAATACTCTGTTTGAAACGAGAATGGCTATGAAATTTTTAGGCTATTATATCTAAAAATGCATTAATGAATAATGAATAATTGATAGAAAACTTATACAATATTATGAATAGATTTTTTAATTAACATTTTACTGAAAAAAACCAATTCTAATTTGCCAGAACAACTTTTATATGAGTTTAATTATCAAGTTTTGGTATTTATCCAATTTGTGTATCAGGCTGGGTTTTTGATAATGTTCGATTTGCAAGAGCAAATAGTTTTGATCATTAGTTTACCTAGCAATTATTAGCTTAACAGCTTTTGGTTTGTTCAAGGGTATTAGGTCGTTGGCAAGTTCTTTTCTTAGCTTCAACATTATTACGGTTGGCTCCTCGGGCCAATTGGAAGCTAGGGCCAAAACACAGGGTCTAAGTCTTGACTGAGACTTCCGGCAGGCAAAAACGCACTGTGTGCTTAGCCATAAAATATTTGAAACTATGGCTTCTGGGTCAGTTGGGCACGGTAGTCTTGCTGATGGGTGATTTTCCTAGGAAATTGGACTGCCATGAGTTATGTCCTGACAAAGTGGGATGCAAAACGATGATGCAGATGAAGACGGAACATTGGCCGGTGGGCCAATGCAGCGTGTAACTGTAACCCCGAACCGAAGCCAACTAATGACCATGTCATGATATGTAAATATTTTGCAGAGCCATAAGCAATCCCACACTCTGGAGCATAAATAAGGAACGGTCAGAGAAATTTACATGCATGCAATGCAGTTGGATGTTTTGTGTTTTGTGTTGTGTTTTGGCCATGGGCCATGGGCCATCTGCATCGCAGCCTACACATTACTACACACTACTACCACTCGCTGCCCTGTTCCATTATTTATTTGTGTTTCGCTGGCTTTTAATAAGATTTTCTTGTAATTGTAATTTGTTTTCTTTTCGGGATCCGTTGTCCGTTGTCCTCCTGCGGGGAAATCGTCCGAAAATCCACCTGAGGAGGCGGAGGAACCCCCGGCACATGTCTTGTCGCTTGTCGAACTGCGCTTTGTCGGTGCTTTTGTGAGGGTCACATTCACATCCCCTCAGCGGGAAACGGGCAATGGGCAACCTTTTCTCTTTTCTCAGCTCAGTGGCTTTTGTGTAGCCGTTTCCACTAAGCATCATTAATAAATATGCCTTTGTATGCTCGACTGTGTCCAACATTAACAGTCTTTTGTTGCTGTTTGTTCCTGCCTGTCGGTATTAATAACAATAAACAATAAGCCCAGAACGGCTAGCACAAACACATCACATCACATCGCAAACCCCATCCTCCTGCTCGATCGCATTAACAGCAATCTGTGTCTCCCTTTGCAGAGGCGTTCAGTGTCACGATACCGTGAATGGAGCCCAGTGTGACTCCTGTCCAGCCGGCTACGAAGGTGATGGACGCACATGTTCGCTACGTAATCCTTGCCTGGACACGCCATGCCCCTCAGGTAAGTCGTTTGGGTTTGTTTTGAGCTCGCTTCCAAGTGGAGTTTTGTCTTTTCGGGGATTTTGTTGATTGTTGATTTTATGGCTAATTTGCGTTTGTCGTGCCATCAGCGTGGCAGCGAGTGGGTTGATTGGTAAACATGGGATCAGAGCAGACATTTAGAAGTTCTAAGCGAAGGGGACTTGAAGGAAGCACTTAAGTTAAACAGTTTAGTTTTATAACAAGCTTGAGGTCTAAGCCAAAAACCAGTTCGGGGACCATAGATTTGTTATACGAAAAAAGTAAAATTAATTTAAATTAAATTTGCACAAAACAAATATTAAATGTATGGTTTCTGAACCATGTGTATCATTTGTAGTTCCCAAACTTGTAATAAAATGAAACAGTTCAACTTAAATATATATAACTTTCATTTTATTAAAAGATTTAATTTTATTTGAAATGTAAAATGAATAAATATTCAATGGGTCGAATTTCTAAATGTTTTCGAACACTCAATTTAAGTTTTATAAGTTTGGACACTGGGAAGCAGGAACAATACAAATGGTTCAACTGCGGGGAAATGTTCGGTTAGTACTTGCTTTATCAAAATTTTATTTTATTTGAAAAAAACTGATTTTTATCAAAAAATTTAATTTTCATTAACAAATTAAATTATATTTAGAATGTGATTTGCAAAACTATTCAAAGACAATAATTAAGCTTGGCTTATACAATACAATAAATTTTGGAATTGTAAATATAAAAACATTTAAAATTTCAATATCTGAACTGTAATTTTTAAGCATTTTTTTTAGACAACTGAAATGGTTATGCCTTACCCATTTGAGTGTAGCGCATTCAATTCACACGATTATTTGATTTATTAATGCCCACTTCGCCTTAATTCGGGCTCTGAGGACTCGCCGACCCTTTTGATTGAATAAAAAAACCCACGAAAATTATATAGTACCTGGGATAATTTCGGGATTCCCGCGAATGTGTGAAACAAGACGGCTAATCAGAGCTCAGTTTTACTGGGATCCAGAGGCAAAGTCATCAGCAACGACTTTTGGGCGTGCTGGAATGTTGGGGCCTCATAAGGCAAGTCGCCTAATTGAATCGCGGCAAAAGTACAAAGTGCGCGATTCAATTAGCAAGTCAAGTGGGACACATCACAAATTACTTACCTACCTACTTACTAATAAACCATTCTCATTTGTATTAGGCAACATTCTAGTGCCCTCGCATAATGTGCAACACTATCAGCGGCAGAGCCAGTACACGGCCCGCAAATACTCGGTCGTAACGAACTAATCCCCAGCGGAGAGACAATCGCAACGTTTCGGCTAAGCTATGATACACACCTTAATTACATATACTGAACGTAGAAAGTGCACATATTGAATTACTGTCCTTATTAAATAGTCATAAGTTGTAAGCTCTACGATTGGCAAACAGCGGAATTCATAGTATTAACAGTCCATTTGAAAAGCCGAACGCACCACCAACGTAAAAATATCACATAATACCATATTTTTGGAAAATGTATTGTAGAATAGATTAAATGCCCAGAAAGTGGAGTCTATAAACGTGTTACAAAATTTGTTTTCCCCCGCCTGAAATCTCCCAACTATTGTAATAATATATGAATAATATAAATAAAAAATGTACGCTGTAATTTTTCGTATTTAATAAATAAACTCCACTATTGGCCACATATTTTTCTTTGTCTATCGAAATCACATACCACAACCTACTCACCTCAAAATCGCGTCATGTTTATACACTATCATTTTCTGGTCATGCCTCCGAAAAGCAATAGTGAGGTTAAGGGTAAGTGAGTTGTAGTATTCAGTTGATGTCAGGTCTTTATCTGGATCATGGAAAGAATGGGCTAAAAGCACGCAAGGAAGTCGAATTTTTTAAAACACTCGCAAATTATAATAAATGATTATAGTAAATTATATATATGAGTATAGCTATACGATAATTATGAAACAAATACAACAACGGACGCTTACTTCGGAATGCAGAATCGAACTTTAAGCAATAAAGAAAGCTAAAGTTGAGTTTCCCAACTATTAGTCCACAAAAGAATATAAATTTAAGTGGCGCCATCTGTCGTACTAAAAGTCCCACCCCCCACTAACAGTTCTTTCTGACTCTCTAAATCAGTGATCACCGGCAGAGCAGCGGCAAAGCGGCGGCAGAGATTGAAAAAAGGGGTAACTCTGTAACTTCAAAAATAATAACTTGATTTTTAAAATTTGAGTCTATCGATGGATATGACCGAAACACACACATACAGTTTCCAATAGCTATTGTCTTAAATGTCGCAGAGTGTCGTGACATATCTTTGTCATTTGCGAAATAAAATAATTAGGAATCACTAGAATCTACATGCAAAACACCAAATCTCTTGCTTCTATAGTTTCCGAGCTTTCGACGGATAGATGGCAGATAGATCGACTCGGCTATTGAGCCTGATCAAGAATATATATACTTTATAGGGTCCGAAACGTTTCCTTCTTCCTGTTAAATATCTTTCAACGATTACAATACCCAATTTTAGTCTAACTCTTACCATAAAAGACTTTTGCTATTTGTGGACGTTAGATTGGGCGTTGTCGCGTTTGAAAATAATCTATGGCATTCAATTTTTCCTAGACCTCTTCGTTCAAACGGACAGACAGACGGACATGGCTAGATACGCTTCCTTCTAGCTTTTACATACTTTTCAACGAATTCAATATACCCTTTAGCTCTACGAGTAACGGGTATGATCATCTCATCTCATTCGTCTTATTTGTGCTACCATTTTGTTTTTACCGAATAAGGAGCCGAATGCCTGCAGGTTGGTTACCCACCCCACTTCAATTGCATCTCATGTCCGAAAGGTCACGAGGTCAACGGCACCAGTTGTCGGGACGTGGACGAGTGCCAGCTGTACAGTCCCTGCGACGATCTTTCGATCTGCACCAACCTCAATCCGGGCTTCCAATGTGGTCCTTGTCCAGTTGGCTTCGATGGAGTCCACGCTCATGGTTACTACGCGGACTACTACCCCGTAGATTTTCGCAAGCAGACGTGCCTCGACGTCGACGAGTGCCGGACTGGTTTCTTCAGATGCCCGGTTCACTCCACCTGCATAAACGAGATTGTGAGTAAAATGTTTAAGGTGATAATTACAATACACTAATTGTTTTTTTACGACGGGTCATTGGCATTCATAAATTTATAAAAGTATGCGAGTTATGAAAATTCTAAAGATGGGAAATTTAAAAATTAAGAAAGAAATCGGAGATCAAACTAAAACAAGAAAAGAAGTAGCCTACTGTAACTCAAAGCTTATATACAACAGCTTTTAAATTAAATATTCTTTAAAACGACCAAATTTAGATTTTTATCCAAATTTGTATAAAAACAACGAGGGTAATTAAATTAATATTAATCTTTGAAGCAGATCATAAATTAAAACAGTTATTCTAAAATATTAATCCTTAGCTTTATCTCGAAGTAGCTACAGCTACCTGTTACGAGTAAAATAATTTAATAAGAAACTTAGATAAGAAGCAAATATGTTTGATTTGTTAATTTTTTTTTTTGGTTTAATTGAGGAAAACAATTCGGAATTTGATGTATTTTTTTTGTATAATTTACTGTTACTAGAATAAGCAACTTATGTTACAGTGAGATCTAATATACTAATTCTTAATAACTAAGGTGAACAGATTTGTTATAGTTCTCTGTTTTAGCAATAATATTAATTAAAATAAGATCAATTTTTGAGAAAAACAAGTCCACTTCTTTCCCTAGGGCTCCTACAGATGCCAGTGCCACGAAGGATATGTGACCAATGGCACCTACAGCTGCCTGGACAGATCGTCGGTGTCCGTGTGTCCGGATGGAACTGTTTGCGACCGCAATGCCGTGTGCCTGGGGATGGACAACCTGCGCCACCTGTGCCACTGCAACGTGGGATGGGCGGGCAACGGACTGGTTTGCGGAAGGGACTCCGACATGGACGGGTGGCCGGACCAGTCGCTGAGATGCCCGGAGCTGCACTGTCGGCGGGACAACTGCCCCAAGCTGCCCAATTCGGGCCAGAAGGACTCCGACCTGGATGGGCACGGCGATGGCTGCGACGACGATGCGGATGGCGACAATGTCCAGAACAGCCAGGACAACTGCTGGCTGGCCTACAACACCGAGCAGCTGGACTCGGACGGCGACAAGGTGGGCGATGTGTGCGACAACTGTGTCCACAAGTACAATCCCAGGCAGCTGGACACGGACGGAGACGGCCTTGGGGACGAGTGCGACGGGGACATCGACAACGACTCCGTACCGAACGAGCTGGACAACTGCCCGGAGCTGCCGAACCCCAATCAGGCGGATGCGGACGGCGACGGCGTCGGCGATGGCTGCGACAATTGCCCGAATCTGCCGAATCCCGACCAGAAGGACCGCGACATGGACTTCGTGGGCGATGCCTGCCACAGGGACATCGATGGGGATGACGACGGAGTGCCGAACTCGCTGGATAACTGCCCCATGGTCAGCAACTCGGACCAGCTGGACACCGACGGGGATGGGACGGGCGATGAGTGCGACGACGACATGGACGGCGACGGCATTCCCAACTACAAGGACAACTGTCCGCTGGCCAACAACCCCAAGCAGGAGGACTACAATCGCAACGGCAAGGGGGACTCCTGCGAGGATGACGAGGACGTGGACGGTGTGCCCAATGCCATGGACAACTGTCCGAACAACTCGATGATCCACCACACGGACTTCCGCACCCTCCAGACGATCCCCTTGGACCCCAAGGGCCTCTCGCAGGCGGACCCCAACTGGGTGGTCCATGCCAACGGCACCGAGATCGTCCAGACCCTCAACTCGGATCCGGGCCTGGCGGTGGGCAAGGACGCCTTCGGGGGCGTGGACTTCGATGGCACCTTCTACATCAACGACGACACGGACGACGACTTTGCCGGCTTCGTGTTCAGCTACCAGAGCAGCTACAAGTACTATGTGGTGCAGTGGAAGAAGGGCTCGCAGACCTACTGGGAGCCCCGGCCCTTCACCGCCTCCGCGGCCCCCGGCATCCAGATAAAGCTGGTCAACAGCACCGACGGTCCGGGGCCAGTGATGCGGAACAGCCTGTGGCACGAGGGAAACACCGACGGAGAGGCCAGGCTGCTGTGGAAGGACCCACTGAACATGGCCTGGAAGGAAAGGACCTCCTACCGCTGGACCCTTGTGCACCGCCCGGCCATTGGCCTCATACGCTTGCAGTAAGTGATAAACACAAAAACAAAAAACATTTGTAAAATCAATCATTGAATTAATTGTTTAGACTCTAACAAACTGCAGTGTTGGGGTGTACTTTTATACTTGTACCTAGGTACATACGAATCTATATACAATTTTTTGATACCTTATACCTTCCCTAGGTAAAAACATGTGAGGCTTCAACTTTGCCTAAGTAAAGATTTGTGTTTATCTTAAAAATTACCTATGTTGGGTATTTAGGTACTGAAATATTTGTATTTATTTTTATTTTCAAATTAGCCTCATTCCACTTATTTTAATTTTGTATTATTTTTACCAAAATATTTGTAAAAATATCATTATTTCAATGCAACGTGAAAAGCCAGAGCGTACGTTCATCTACAACTTCGTAAAGAACAAATTGAACTCAAAATTAAAAAATAATTTAGTTACAAATTTTGCACCATTTACCTGAAATTTGACAAATTGTGTTCCTTTTTTTCTACCTAAGTACTTATTTTCTCAAATACCTAGGTTCAATGAACTAGTACCTTTCCCAACACTGCCAAACTGCAAAGTATAATAATAGGTCTTTGCGTTGAAAATGGTAGTTTACCTATAAAATGTTTAACTACACCGACAAATTGTCGTAAAAAAATGTTCTTTAACTTTTTCAATTGCAGTTTTATTCACAAGTTAATTGTTTTAATCTTAGGTTGTATTTGAGATCCTAAAATCAACATTTAGTAAATGTAAACAACAAAACAAAGCATACTCTAACATTACAGAGATAAAGTTTCGACAATTTTCTATTAAAAAATATCATTTTTAGTTCAGAATAATACAATTGAAAACAACAAAATAAATTTAAAAAAAATTAAAAATAGTTTTTTATACTAATTTAGTTTAAAAATTTTTATTGTACATTACATATGTTTTTTTCTGTGTATGGCTAAGGCTTCAAGTTTATACGTCCTTAATCTCTATCCCATCCATCCCACAGAATGTACGAGGGCAACCGCCTGATCATCGACTCGGGCAATGTGTACGACTCCACGTTGAAGGGCGGACGACTGGGCGTGTTCTGCTTTTCGCAGAGGATGATTATATGGTCCAATCTGCAGTACAAGTGCAACAGTAAGTGAAGTCCAACAGGGGATTCTTCAACCTAACCCACCTTTCGTCTATGTCTCCCGAAATAGACCGCGTGAGGGCCCCGATCTACAACGAACTGTCCGAATATCTCAAAACGAAGGTGGATTTGCAGGACTGAAGAGAACCCCGACCGTCCCTGCCTTGCCATCAGTTTTAACCAAATTAAATATATTTGCTACCACTAAGTTAATAAACGAGATGCCAACCGAGTTGGCCATGTCAGACGTGTTTTCCAACACTCGAAAGGGCAGGCCATGACTCGTAGAAACTCAGACGACGACGTCTGCCAAACTCATTAGTTGGCCCTATCTCAGTTAGACGAACACACATACCCTAGGGAAAATTTGGGTTGTCGAAGTAAGGATAATACATAGCGAAAACACCGTACACACAGCAGTCAAATCGGATTTCCGAGTAAAATTCAGACAGTTCTGCTAAAATTTGTTAAGGGTAAGTAAGACCAGAGACCCGCCAGCGGGTTGATGTTGATCCACATTCAGTTCGTTTCATTTGGGCCCAGTCCTGATAGCAACGATGGCCAGCTGCGATATGCAAGAGACTCCGTCCCAGGAGGAGTTGAAGAAGAATGAAATCATCAAGAATGTGAAAAATTCGGTAGAAGGTGGGCCCTTAAATTTAAAATCTAATACCGATACCGATACCGATACTGATGCAGATCCGACGACCTCGTCGGGGAGTGAGCTGCAGCAATCGGCCAGTTCGGTGACAAAGCTGACAAAGGTGACAAAGATTCCGGGGCCTGTTCTTCGCCAGAGCAGCAGCCGCCTGTACAGCTCAGTGGTTCGCCTGTCCAAGCAACCCAGCTCCTTCGAGGACCAGCAGGTGGCCGACGACTCGGGCATCCACATGGACTCCTCGATGACCGAACTGGAGGCACCGCTGTCGGTCAGACCTAGTCCCATACTGCAGGCGATTCTCGAGCGGATTCCGGGCTCCAGCAACGAACTGGAACTTCAGCAGGCCGAGGAACAGACCCTCAAGGAACTTCAACGGGTTGTCGCCGAAATGGAGGCTGAAGTGGCCCTAGATGACCTGGATATGCAGGAGCTTCAAAGCGCTGTCGAATCCGAGCCGCTTGGTCAAAACGAAGCCCAAGAGGATTCCGATCTCTATACGAGTCAGCTTTCTGCAAACGAAACTTGTCAGAAACCACTGCCCAGCGATCCTAAGCTGGAACCTTCAAATGAGAAATTGACGGAGGACCATTTGCAAATGCAGAAAGAGGAATCTGTGGACGAGAAAGAATCTGCAGAGAAGAAAAAGGATGCTGAGAAGGAAGAGACTACTGAGAAACAGGAGTTTGTGGAGGCTTGTGATGCTTTTGACCAATTGGCTCAAGAGCCAACTCAAGAGCACCCACAGTTCGTTCCTGAAGAAACCGCCCAAGAATCTGGGGACCGGGAGCAGAAGTCTGTACCCGATTCGCTGCTGGAGGAACTCGAAATGGCCATAACCGAGGAGGAGCGATTCTTCCGGGAAGAGCTCGAGAGGAGCCGGGAAATGCTGGGCCAGAAGTTTCAACGCCCAGCGGATGAGATACTTTCCACCACTTCGGAGGAGGGACTAGGAGTCCGACCCTCGCTGGCCAGCAGCCAGAGCGACCGCCGGATGGTGCCCTTGGAGGAGCTGTTGGATGCGGAGCACAATGTGGAGCTTCTGCGTCAGCTGCTGCAGACCGGAGCCGAAGAAGCCACCACTGAGGAGCAAAAGGAGACGAAAGCGGCAGCGGAAACCGAAACCGAGACCGAGACCGAAACCGATTCGGATCAGAATCCGGCCCAAAAAGAGACTAACAAGCTGCCGAGTTTCTTGCGGCGCCTAATGAGTAGCAAAATCCTGCAGTTCAGCTATCCCATACTGTTCTGCAGCGTAGCTTTTAGTTTGATCTACCTTTCGCGCAAGGAGTAGGCGACCGTTTTGGAAATGGTAGTTAGAATATATATACAAGCAGAAACAACAGATACGACTCCGGTAAACATGTACTTATCGTACAAAACAATTCAAAATCGATTGACGCATTGGCACAGAGTTGCCTTTAACGAAATATATTTTCAAATAAATAAGAACATCAAAAGCAAAAGCTTACACTGTTGCCATTTTGTAAGTTTTATAAGTGTATTTGAATAAATGCGCCAATTACTGAACCTTCTTTTGAAAACGAGCGCTAGGTGGCGGTAGTGGGCAGAACAAACAGTGTTGGAAACGAACGCTGCGGTCGATAAGCAATAATCGATATGCTCTAACGTAAGTTTAAATTCTGATTTTACATTTGTTTTCAATACCTTTCTTCAGAGTCTTAAAACTATTAGAGACAACATCTTGATTACTAGAACATAATATTTTATAACAAAATAAAACATGAAAGGAAGGAAGCAAATAAAAACAGGCTATGATAATTTTCAGCTCAATTATTCGATCGTTCTTTTGTCAACAATATGATATTGTTTTCTGATTTTAATAAAAACAAAAGCGTAATTCAAAATTATTAAACCATTACTATATAGAAAAGATTTATTTTTTTAATTAAAAAAAATTAAAGTTACATTTTATTTCATTCATTTTTTGTAATATTTCGATTGTTTCCATGGGAGCTTTATTTTATGGTCGGCCTATTTTAATAAAATTATACCGTAATTCTAGAATATTAAAATAGTACAAATTATCCAGGAATAAAAAAGGTAAAAACTGCAAGGTTTTAAGTTTTTTTAATTTATTTTTCTGATTGTTCCTATGGCTATAGTCGTCCGATCCGGCTCGTTCCGACTTATCAAACTTCATGCAGATAGCTATAAAACTGAGACGGACGGACAGACGGACATGGGTAGATCGACTCTACTTTACATGGTCGGAGATGTCTCCTTCTCTGCGTTGCAAACTTCTGACTAAATTTTATATACTCTCTGCAAGAAAATGCGAGGGCGGTTGTGCTGCTCGCTCGTTTTTGAAATTAGTTAGCAGATTAAATGGTATCTTTAAGTCGGTGCACTCGACTAAAGCGTTGCATCTTATTTTTCTTTTTGCCAACAAGTTAAATTATTATAGTTTGAAATTTATAAAATTATGTCGTAATTATTGAGCATGCAAAAAAAGTTTAAGTGTTATAGGTGCAGAAACATTTCTTAACTTTTACTATTAATTGATTATTATTGATTGTCCAAGAAACTTATATTTAAAATTTAAATTAAGAAACAACAATATTATTTTAATCTTTGGGTATCATATTTTGAAAGCAAATAAAGTGAATCACATTAGCTATTCAAAATACAACTCACTTTCGAAAAATCAACTTATCCGCAAAGTAAACTTTTGAATTTATTCCCAATCTCATACCTTTTTACCAAATCGTTTTGTTTCCAAGAAAATTATAAGTTCAGAGCGTTAACGCCGAGTATGACTTCCCTGGCGTGTGTCTTTATTGCTGGCCTAACCCACCTGGTGAATTTATTTGCCTCGTCGTCTTCTAATCCGGAAATCCCCGGTCCACAGTTCCCCACTCTGATTGTGGCCATTGCTGCGATGGATCTCATCTGGGACAACTGCTTCATTCCCCAGCGACTCAACGTTCTGCCGGCATTCGTCAAGCGGATCTACGAATTGGCAGTGGCTTTCCTTCTGCTGGAGATTGCCATCCACGTCCTGTGGAAGACGTTGGAACAGTGTTGCTTTCTGCTCGTCAAGATCTGGCTGCTCGCCACGGGCCTCGTGTCGGAGTCCAGCTACGAGAAGTACGAGGTTTACTGGGTGGGCAGCGTAACAGTGCCGCTGGCCTTCCTGATCCTGGCGTTCGCGGGCCAGGCCACCGACCACTTCCACATGCTGCACGATTGCTTAATTGAGGAGCGGACAAGGGTTCAGCTGCAGGCGGACGAGACTCTTAAGTATCTGGAGAAATGTCCGAGGGCCCTCAAGAAGAGGGTACGCAACTGCGTTCCGGCTCTAAAAAGGCGCAAGAACTTGACCAGCAATCGGAACAACCAATAAATAGCAACGTCTCGTGTTCAATTAGATTCGTTTGTTTCTTTTATTTTATACAAGAAAATTTATAAAATTAATTGTCATACATAATAATTAAATTGCTTTTATTAAATTACAAAATAACGACTATATTTGATTTGCTTTTTACAGCACTCGCGAATTTGTTCAACAAGCTTGGACAATCTATATGGTTGGAAAAATCTATGTTTATATATAAGTATATGTGTATTGCAATTTGGTACCGTGTCGAGCATGGTGTTATCGAGTGTCGTGTGTAGGTAAATAATACTTAAGATTAAAACAATATTTAATTCATTATATTACGCATAAGTTCGACTTAATTTCATGTAGTTTGCATACCTAAAGAGCACAAATGGGAATTACTAATTACGCCTTGTCGCATCGTATCGCGTTTTCAATCAGCTCTCAAAGCCTTGCATTAAGCCACGTAATATCCGCGATTGGGACTGAAGATGGATCGAAGACGATTAGACGATCGCAGCTATTACGTTGATTCAATACAAGGCTCTCCAGTGAGTATTTGTGGGGCAGTGTTCGATCACTGTTCTGACAGTGAGCTTGTCGCTACAGCCCCTTCGTTATTTATGACCACATTTTACATTAAAGCAGCTTTGTTATCTGTATTTTAACTCTTCTAAATCGAGACTCGTTGTTTTACTGCACTTCGCTATCACTATCACTCTTTTCTGAAAGTAAAGCAACAAAAATATTAGTTAAGGCAGGTGAACAGAGGGCGGCTTGGGGACCTACCCTTCTTGCCCGTGTAGGCGTGGCGTTTCAGTCGGTCGTATAAGTCTTCTTTAGTTCCATAGAGCGAGGCGTTGGACCTGGCCAATGTGCTCATCTTGCCGCCGTGCAGACCTGATAAAAAGTTAACATTAGGAAAGAGTAAACCAAAAAAGTTGTGGTTTAGTGATTTATCTATTTATTATTTCTAATTCAAACAGATCAAATTTCCTTAAATTGTCAATATATATATATATATTATATTTTATATATATTATATTTTATATATAATATATTATATTTTATATATATATTATATTTTCTTATTAAAGTCTTGAGTAAATATTAAAAACATAATGGGAGACACTGCAGTGTTCATGAGGAAGATCTACCGACCCGAAGGTTTGTGGTACAAGATGGTACACAAATCTAATAAAAAACTTAGTTGAAACGATTCTGATATGAAGGTTGAAATAAAACGCCTACAAAATGAATGGTGTATCCGGATTGAAGGACCAATTCTCTTATAAACTTTAATGTTCATTTATTTTAGCTTCAGAAGAATGACCGATAGCAAAGACAACACTATTTTATTAACTATTTACAGACGTGATGTAGATTGTACAAAAGTAAACAATCTTGGTAGAAACCAAATGGACTCAAATATAAAGATGAAATAGATGAGCGAGTGTCTGAGGCAAGTTTCTGAGTGCAAATTTCTCTTTGCAGCGGCAAATGGGACAAACGAGAAAAAAATGTTTGTCGCGCGGACTACTCACCATCTTTCATGTACGTTTCGTTGTAGAAGTTGGGCATCTCCCAGCCGTCCTCCTCGTCATCGTAGTAGTGCGCATAGGTGCTGTGGTGGGAGGGTGCGATGGACTCCGCGTAGGGAGTGTGGGCGCCGTAGTAGAAGTTGACCTGGGAGCCGGTCTGGTCGATGGCCGGCGTCAGCATCTTCTTGGGGTCGCGGCGCTTCGTCGAGCGCACGCAGATCATCCAGATGAGTAGGACGATGATGATAATGAAGATCACGGCTCCGGCGATGCCGCCGGCGATGTACGCGAACTCGGAGCGCTCGGCGCAGTGTGGTCCCGTGAAGGAGCCGACACAGCGGCAGGATGGCGTGCCCTTGAGGTCCTTGACGCAGGCGCCCGAGTTCTCGCAGAAGCCGTCGCACACGTCCGTGCAGGCCATGCCGGTGCCATTGAAGCCCGGCTTGCACTCGCACTTGAAGTCCGATGTCTCCGGCACCATGATGCAGTAGGCGTTCGCGTCGCAGTGGGGCTTGCCCTCGGCAATGTGCTCACAAGGGTTGGTGCACTCACTCTTCGAGGTGGCGCCGCTGATCTTGGTGCTGTGGTTGGGCGGACACTGCACACAGGCGGTCTGCTGCGACTCGGCCTGGTAGAAGCCCTTGCGGCACTCGATGCACATGTTCAGCGTGGCGTTCAGGTACGTGCCCGCCGAGCAGACGGGCAGGGTGCACTCCTCCACGGAGCTGGCGCCCGCCTTGGGCGTGGTCCGGCCCAGCGGACAGGCGGCGCAGGATGGCTGCACGCCCTGCAGGCGGTACGTGCCCCGCGGGCACGGCTCGCAGCGTCCGTCGGCGCCCAGCTGCTGGCCGGAGCTGCACTCGTCGCGGCACTCCTTGCGCGACGTGGCCTCCGTGGAGCGTGTCGTCTGGCCCAGACCGCACAGCTCGCAGCCGAAGGAGCCCTCGCTGGGCTGGTAGAAGCCGTGGCCGCAGGAGCGGCACAGGCCCGTCTCCGCGTCGAAGTACTTGCCGGCCGGGCAACGCTCCTTGCAGTCGGCCGCCGAGCGGGCCCCAGGTCCCGCCGTCACTCCCGGACGGCCGGCGATCACCGGGCACTTGCTGCACTGCTGCTGGCCTGCCTCCGACTGGTAGCTGCCGCGGGCACAGGCCACGCACGTCTTGTTGGCACTGTCGTAGAAGGTGCCGATGGCGCAGGGCACGCAGTCGGGAATCATGACCACCTGGCCCACGGGACAGGCGTACTCCGAGCCCAGTTCCAGCGAGGCCGGGTCCGGCACCGTGTTGGGCAGGATCTCCTGCACCGCGAACTGGTCATCCTCGAGGATGAGCTTCTCGAGCAGCTGCTTCACACTGGACCGCTCGCCCGTCGACGTGTGCACTACAGGATCGCTGTGGAGTGAAGGATCGGGATGAATTAGTTGCGATCACATGACACTTTCTAAGTCGTACGATTAGGAAACATATGTTAATGTCCGGATATGGTGTTTTTGGGCAAGTATCACATAAAGACTGCAACGATTTTCTCTTTTCTATTACATTTAAGATTTCAAGCACAGGAATTCTCGGCCTAATATCTCAAGAATGTTGTGTCTAAATTTCGAAATTCGAAATTTTTAATTTCTACGATTTTTATGTTACAACTATAGTCAATGTAAATAAAGTTTATAAGCTACACTTTTTTTCGAGACGCTCTAGAGTAATTGCTATATTTCCTTTTTAAATTCTCCATAAAAACTGAGCTTTCTTCAAAATGCATACTGTAATGTTCCATTGGTTTTTAAGATCTTTTTTTTTTGAATGAACATTCTTTCTCTTATGAAAAATTATGATATGTTTAAAAGACTAAATCGTAACGCTTATAAATTTTAATAAGATCTCCCAAGCTTCCTTAAAAAGCAGGTATCTCAAACCAAGTGAAATTAAAATTTCTCTTGGAATACCAAAAATAGTTCGACTTTTGTGACACCCAACACTTTTTCGGACGTAAATGAGTAAGCTTTAACTTTGTGTTAGCACGCATAGACCGGTAACATGGGGTTAGATGGGCATTGGGTTTAATTGATTGGTTGATTGGTTGATTGGATGGATGTTGGATTAGACTGAGTCTGATAATTGCTGGTAATTGGTAGTTGGTAGTACTGGGTGCAGATTTGATGCTGGGCAGAACGGGTGCAATTGTCGGATTGGTTATGCGGAAATGAACCAACAAAGGAGTGCTAGACATACTTTACAGCCGGGAAGGCTATCTCCAGGGTGTATGTATCGCCGCCGGTTTGTTGGCGTCCCTGGCGACCCGTCAAAGCCAGATCGTCATCCTCCTCGCTGCAAATTGGGTTACACAACGAAACACACAAAACACATATAACATATACACAGTGTACACGGATGGGTAGCCGCGATCAGGACATGCTAGCTGTACTCTTTGGGGCATGCAACTACTTACTTGACCACTGGCAGTTCGGCCTCCATGACATAGACACCGCCATCCTTGGCCTGGCGACGCACGCGGTTGTTCTGGGCAGCTCGGTAATGGTCGCACTTCACATCGATCTGAATGTCCTTGCACTCCCTGAAAGGTCGGGAAAAAAGGTGGATTATAGAGGGTGCGCCAAGAGGAGCCGGAGCACCACAACAAACCTAGTTCCTTCGATGGCGTACGAGCAGAAGTTCCAGTCCCTGTTCAGGCCATTCACCGAGTTGGTGACCTTCTGGCGGAGCACCGCCTGACCAGCCTTGTTGCACAGCACGTCCGAGGGGAAGAGCATCTTGATGCGGAACACGCGCTGGGCGGGCTTCGAGGGCGAGCAGGAGGGGTAGACCAGGGGCATCGAAGGTTCGCGCGTGGGTCGCCAGAAGCCCTCGGCTCCGCAGGTGTAGAACTCGGGCACCTGCTCCGAGAAGCGGAGACCCGCATTGCAGGCGATCTCGCAGACCTTGAACTGGCCGCCTGCGCCCCAATCCTTGCACACCTGCGATCCACCAACGGGATCGGCCAGAGCTGGACAGAAGTCGGCTGCAAAATAGGTATAGAAAAGATAATCAGACATCAAATACATAACATATAACATAATCAAATAAGAAGAAAAAACAATAAAAGTACTAAAAAAAAATAAAAGTTGTGAGGAACAGCTGCAAAATTTTAAATTTATACGGGCTGTATTTTTATTTAAATAAAACGTTGCCACTCTGTTAATATTCATAATGTTTACGTTTCATAGCGATTGCCAGTTCAAATCTATCGGAAACTCGATTGTTTCTGATTATAAATGGTCCTTCGAGCCGGATCTTTCGCTGATCGGAATACTCAATTTTAACTCAAATTTAAATGAAAATATAGTCGGTAATAATTCCAATTTGTGCAGCTCTTCCTCAACAAAGATAAAATAAAATAATAACTTAAAACAAACTTATTATAATTAAAAGAAAAATATTTTAGAAGTAAAAAAAAATTTTTAAATTTTGATTTTAGTTATTTAGTTAATCAAAATCTAAGCCATATTTAACTATAATAGAATGAATTTAAATCAAATGGAAAATAAGTTAAATTAATTAAAATATTTTAACCATGCAATTAATTAGGCATTGTAAGAAATAATATGATTTATTATTTAATTTTTTTTTTTTGTAAACCCTTTCTATACTCACTTAGCAGGGAAACCTTGAAGCTGCAGGAAGCCGTGTTTCCGGAGGCATCGGATGCAATATAGGTGATGTCGTAGGTGCCCCACAGCAAGGTGGTTCCGGAGCGGTGTCCGTTGCGCTCGTAGATCTTGGTCACGCCGATGTTGTCGCTGAAGTGCGGCTCGTCCCAGGTGACCACGGCGGAGCCGTTCTTGGCGATCACCCACAGGTCACCGGGGCAGTGCTCCACCACGGGGGGTTCCTTGTCGACCACCAGCTGCT
This sequence comes from Drosophila elegans, assembly GCF_018152505.1. Lineage (NCBI taxonomy): Eukaryota > Metazoa > Arthropoda > Insecta > Diptera > Drosophilidae > Drosophila > Drosophila elegans. The sequence continues at coordinate 3,498,492 of NW_024545782.1, read as the reverse complement.
GGCAGTTGGCGCCCGTGTAGCCCACCGGGCACTTGCGCTGTCCACACAGCGAGGGCACGTTGCGCTCCACTCCGCCGGAGGTGACCTCATAGCCGGCCCAGTTCAGGATGAGGCCGGGGTAGAGGACCGGCTCGGAGCGGCAGTCGCGCACCTGCTTCTGGATCTCGGACGTGATGTCGAGGGCCCGGGCCCACACCTGCGCCTTGGTCACGGTGCCCTGGAAGCCGGCGTCCGAGTAGGCCAGCGCCAGCTCGTGGCTCAGTCCGTAGGGCTGTGGCCGGCCCAGCACTGCCCAGAGATAGGAGGGCAGGGCGCCACCCGAGCCGTACTCCATCTTGCTGGCAATCAGTCCCTCCGTGATCAGCTGCAGCTGGCCGGAGATGCCGTCCCAGACGACGGCCACGTGGTGCCACTGGCCGTCGTTCACGGAAGTGTACTCGCCGAAGCTGAGGAAGGCGTCGGACTGGTCCTCGAACAGGGAGACCTGCACGCCGCTGGAGTGGGCCTGCAGCAGGATGCGCCGGCGCTGGGTCATGCGGGCGGACTCCACGCCGTACAGCGTGAAGAAAATGCCGGGGTCGTCCTTCTGGGCGAACTGCACCCACATGGCCACGGTCAGGCTGTTGGCCTCGCCGGTGGCGAACGGCACCACCTGGGCGGCGGTGGAGCGCGATGGGTCGCTGAAGTACAGGTCGTAGTCCACCTGGATGGCCTTGCGGCAGTCGTCGCCGGTCATGTTGAAGGGGCACTGGCAGTAGAAGCCGTTGGTGAGGTCCACACAGCTGGCGCCCGGCGGACACGAGTTGTCCTTGCAGTCCACAATGTCCTGCTCGCAGTTGTGTCCGGTGAAGCCCGGCGGACACTGGCAGCTGTAGCCAGCCCCGTTGTCCAGGCAGGTGGCCCCGTTCTGGCAGACCTGCTCCTCGCAGGCGTCGTACTCGTACTGGCAGCCCACGCCCGCGTAGTCCGCCGGACAGCTGCAGTTGAGCCCGGAGCCGAAGTCCTGGCACTTGCCGCCGTGCATGCACGGGTCGCCGATGCAGCGCTCCGGCGCGGTCTCGCAGTTCTTGCCATCCGTGCCGCTGGGGCACACACAGAAGTAGTCCTGGAACAGATCGATGCAGCTGGCGTCGTTCTGGCACGGTGCCTGCGTCCCGCAGGTGGTCACCTGCTGCTCACAGCGCCTGCCGCTCCAACCGGGCTCGCAGCCGCACTCAAAGCCGCCGACGCGGTCGCGACACAGTCCGTTGTTCAGACACGGCTGCGCCTCGCAGTCGTCAATGTCCTCGGCGCAGAGCGGGCCGCGGAAGCCATCGCGGCACACGCACTCGAAGCGGTTGTCCAGGTCGAGGCAGCGCTCCGTGCCCACCGGATGGCAGGGATCGCTGAGGCACTCGTCGATCTCGGCCTCGCAGGCCAGGCCCACGTAGCCGGGGCGGCAGCGGCAGCTGAAGCCGTCCAGCTGGTCCACGCAGGTGGCCCCATGCTGGCAGGGGGCGGAGGCACAGTCGTCGATGGTGTGCTGGCAGTTCTTGCCGGTGTAGCCCGGCTCGCAGTTGCAGGCATAGCCGTCGACCAGGTCCACGCAGGTGCCCTCGTTGGCGCACGGCCGCTGGGCGCAGTCGTCCACGTTCTGGTCACAGGCCGCTCCCGTCCAGCCCGGCTGGCAGACGCACTCGTGGTCGAAGAGGCGGTCCACGCAGGTGCCATGCTTGCAGGGCTCCGACAGGCAGAGATCGATCTTCTGCTCGCACCGTTTGCCGGTGAAGCCGGGCGGACAGGCGCACTGGAAGTCGTTGGCCAGGTCCGTGCAGTTGGCGCCCAGCAGGCAGGGGTTCTCCGCACAGTCGTCGATGTTCAGTTCGCAGTGGACGCCCTCCCAGCCCGGCACGCAATCGCACTTGTAGCGACCCTGCTCCAGGGCCTGGCAGCTGGCCCCGTTGGCACAGGGATTGCCGTTGGCCGTGCAGGGGTCGATGGTCACGTCGCACTGGTCGCCGGTGTAGCCGGAGCGGCACAGGCAGGTCACGTTACCCAGGCCCGGCTCGTTCTTGCACATGGCCCGCGTCGGGCAGGTGTCGTTGCTGCAGTCGCTGGCCTCCTCCTGGCAGTTGAGGCCGGCATAGCCGGCGGGACACTCGCAGCGGTAGCCCTGCGGCAGGTCCTTGCACTGGCCGCCATTGAAGCAGGGCTGCGAGGCGCACTCGTCGATGTCCTGTTCGCAGCGACGTCCGGAGAAGCCGGCCGGACAGAAGCACTGCACGTCGTGGCCCATGGGCACACAGAGGCCGCCGTGCTGGCACGCCCCCTCGCCGCACACCACCGGTTTGCACTGATCGCGGCCCTTGGCGGCGGGGCCGTCGGTCCGCATGTTGCTGGGGCACTCGTTGCAGCTCTGCGACCCGGCCGCTCCCTGGTAGTGGTGCAGCGGGCAGGGCGAGCAGGGCGCCAGTCCGGTGGCCGAGTAGGTTCCGGGCGCGCACTTGGCGCGACAGAGGTCCTTGTTTGAGGCGGCCGGCTGGTAGGTGAAGGTCTGCGCCGCGCACGCCTGGCAATCCTTGAATCCGCCCGTCGGCGGTTCGGCCGTGAACGAGTTGCGTGGACACTCCAGGCAAGGCACCAGACCAGTGGGCGAGTAGGTACCTGCGAAGACATGGGTTCTCACATTAGGCATTTTTCGAAAGTTATATTTACACAATTATACTACTTATACAATTATAATACTACGCCCTAAGTAAAGGAGTTACATGGGTTTCGTCGTACAAAAACCTGCCTATTTTCAATCATTTATTTTTTATATGAAAATGTATATAAATTATATAAACTTTTTTTATTTTAAAGATAAAGGGATCAATAAATATTTGTGAAGTTTTCAAAAAAAAATATTTAAGTATTTATTTAGAGCAGCCCCTTGGAAAAAGGTCTGTCCCCGTTAACATCGGAGCTTTTTGCAGGATCATCAGAAGTAAAAAAATAGGTATCTTAGTTAAAACTTTAACTACGTATTGAACAAGGGAAAAAGGAAAAGGTAAAGATTAAAGATTGCTTTTTTGACAGACATTTTACAATAAATGATTATTTTGGTGAAAATTCCTCAAAGTTTTTTTTTTAATTTTGCAATTGAAAAAAAAATCGTTCGTCAAGACCTTGCAAATGATATTTCGAAGACCTGTTTTATGTGACAATTAAAAGGAAATAAAAGTTGGTATTTTAAAGCTATATCTCCAATCTCTCGGATTAACATGAAAATGTAGGACATTTTCTAGAAATGTTATAGAATTTGTTCTCAGAAAGACAACCGGCCAAAAATGTAATTACCGTTTAATTTTAGTATTCTTTATAAAGAAATGTTAATTTGAAAACCACCGTTGCTATAGAATTAACGTTTTTCTTCTGTTTTTATCCCTGTTTTAATTAATTAATGGAATTAAAATAGTGTGTAACTTTAAGTTTTCCCTTTAAAAAGACATTTTCCACCCATAAGACATCATAATACTAGTCTTTGTAGAATCTGTACGTACCATAGCCGCACACGGGGATGCAGTCCGCCTGGGTCTTGGTGCCCTCCTCCTTGGTGTAGGTGCCGGCGGGGCAGCGCAGGCAGGTGCCCTGGCGGTCGCGGTTCTGGTAGAAGCCGCGCGGGCAGTAGGTGCAGCTGTTCTGGCCCTCGGACACGTACGTTCCGGCCGGGCAGTGGAGGCAGCGCGGCACGTCGCTGGTGTCCATATTCAGCACCTCACCCACGTTGCAGTTGAAGCCGCGCGAGATCTGCGACTTGAGGGCCCGCAGAGGCGGACACTGGTTGCCGATGTTGGCGATGTTCAGCAGGTCGTCGATGACGGCGCTGGCGTACGGAACACTCAGGTCGAAGATCAGGTTCAGGGTGGAGCCGCACAGGTCGTACAGCTGCGGCTGGCGCACCGCCGGCAGGATGGAGAGGATGAAGTCCATGCGGACCACGTTCTCCTCCACCAGCAGGGGCACCGACTTCACGAACGTCACGTTCATGTTCACGTTCACGGCCGAACAGCGCTGCGAGAGCAGCTGGTTGAGGCCGGCGTAGTGCTGGGCCAGCACGTCCTGGTACTGACCCAGACAGGACTGGGCCACGGCCCCGTTGGCGCGGTACGTGATGGCGGCGGTGACGTGGTAGGCGGCCTGCTCCGTGTTCTCCGACACGCAGTCGGGCACCACGGAGGTGGGGCGCCACAGGCGCGACGTCTCGCAGGAGAAGCTCTTGAGGGGCTCACCGTCCGTGAAGCGGAAGCCGGGCTTGCACGTGGCAATACATTCGATCCCCCTGTCGCCGGGCAGGCAGTTGATGGCCCCGTTGGCCGGCGGTTGCAGCTCCCAGTCCACGCAGGGCGAAGCCTTCACGGAGACCTGGAAGTGGCAGGTTGCCCGGTTGCTGTACTTGTCGGTGGCCGTCACAGTCACGTTCTCGAAGCTACCGATCCGGATGGTGGCACTCTCCGGGCTAAACTGTAGCTTCAGATCGCCGGCCGTGTCGTCCGAGGTCTTGATGCGCTTGCGCGTGTCATTGAAGTTGACGGTGTAGCTCTCCTGGCGGTCCACCAGCTCGATGACGTAGCTCTGGGGGCACTGCAGCAGCGGCGGCGTAACGTCCGGCACCGTGATGTTGATCTCGCAGATGGCCACGTTGCCGTCGTAGTCGAAGGCCACGTACTTGACCACCGTGTCCTTGAAGATGTAGCTGGGCGTGCGGAAGTTCTGCGGCTTGATCTCCAGGCGCGCTATCGAGCCGGAGTTGTCCACGGCCGTGGGCTCGGTGAAGTTCACCGGCAGCACGCCGCCGTTCTCGTCGCGTCGCACCACGATGGGCTGTTGGGGGCAGTTCTGGAAGATGGGCGGCTCATTGTCCACACACGGCGAGTAGCCGTAGTCGTAGCCCAGCAGCGGCTCCTGCTTCGGCTCCTCGCAGCCCATTAGCTCGAACTTGAGGCAGGCATTGTCCATGTAGCTCACGATGCCCAGGATGACGAAGCGGGCCTGCACGAACTTGGGCAGCGTGATCATGGCCAGCTCGCCGTAGTTGCCCGGGTCGCGCATGGTCAGATTGAAGTTGGGGAAGTACACCACATAGTTCTCGCTCTCGGCCTGCTTGTAGAAGAAGCGGATCTCGGTGGGCCGGCCCACGATGTCGTTGGTCACCACGCCCTTCACCAGGATCGCCTTGACGCGGTAGATCTGGCCCAGGTCGACGCTCACGTAGGTGAAGGCCTCCTGCTTGCCGCACCAACCGGTGGCCGAGTTCAGACGGATGTTCTTGGCCTCGTAGTTGGGTCGCTCCGAGGTGGCATTGATGGCCGAGTCGGGAATGCGGCCGGAGCCCAGACCCAGCGGCTTGATGACCTTGCACTCCGGCTCGCGGATGCAGGTGATGGGCCGCGGATTGATCAGGATGTAGCCGGGTCGGTTGCAGCCGAAGTACACCTCCGAGCTCTGTTCGTAGCTACGCGCGATCTGGCGACCATCGGCCGGTCGTCCGGGGTCTTCGCAGACCGGTCCCTCACAGCGCAGATCGCCAAAGTCCCAGATGCCGTCGGCCCCGCAGCGCACCACGTTGTCGTGGCGACCCGTCTGCCCGGCCAGCTTGAAGGTGTTCTGGCAGCCGAAGAAGAAGCTGCTCTGGTAGCGCGTGTCCACGAACTGACCGTACTCCGCTCCGGGCGTGGGCATGGGCGGGTAGCAGTCCACCCGCGGACACGAGGGCTGCATCCCCGACAGCCAGTAGTCGGGCAGGCCCGGCTTCGGGTCGTACACGCACTGCCGGAAGCCGGAGGAGGCGGTGGCCCTCAGCTGGCGACCCGCCGACCCGCATGTGATGGTCACGTTGTCGCGGAAGGGCACCAGCACGGACTCGGGATCGGGACGGGCCACGGTCAGACCCTCCAACTTGTCGTCCGGCAGGGAAACGCACTTGGCATCTGAGAATGTGAATACAGAATTAGTTATACAGGAATTGGATAAGAACAAGAGCGGGGATTTCATTTGCCAGTAAACTTCTCTCGAATAGATCAAAGTTCCTGAGTGAATATCGCATTTAATGGAAAGTCCTTAGCTTGTAGAATTATATGTAAAGGAAACTAAACTTGTCGTCCGGCAGGGAAACGCATTTGGCATCTGAGAATATGAATTCAGAATTAATCAAGATTATGTATAAGAACAAGAACCGTTTTCTCAATTTCCCGTTACATTTTCTCGGGCAGCCAAAGTTCATTGAAATGAACGGCTTATGCTTTTAGAATTACACGGAGTTTAATAAAATAAAGAAACTAAATATAAGTTCACAATTAATTGAATGGCGATGGGATATTTTAACAATTCAAACTTATAGGAATGAGGGCTGGTTTGGCATTTCTAAGACATATGTATGAAGTCCTTGCTAATACACATATTAAAAAGAAAGTTTAAAGCATTTTATATTATATAACAAAAGGAACTAAAGTAAGAATAAAAGTAACTCATATGCAAGATAAAGGAGAACAAATTTAAACATTCAACCACGAAAATTGTTAAAAGAATTTCGAGCGTTAATATGAGAGTTTACTTAACAAATTTCTGAACTTCTTGTTAGGTTTCTATCGACTCAATTAAACATTCGCAGATCTAATAAAAATAGATTAAGATGTAGAGAAGAAGTTTTAAGAATGGATTTAGCTTATTTAATAAATGCAGCCTAAGCAGCTGTTCTCTTTCATTCAGATAAGTAATTGGCGCGGAGAAAACCGATTTGCATTAACGACTGTTCTGCCTAATTGTTAACAGTTTGGACTTGCAACATTTACTAGCGCTCGAGAAAATAATATCGCTTTGTTACATTTGAAATGTACATTAACAAAAGTATAGATCGCTTCAAAAATTCAGAAATTTGCAACTTTTGTTTTTGTAATTGCGCAGAGTAAAGGGTGATGTCTCAAATGTGAGATTGCTGGTCACACGGTGGTATAAACACGTGTTTTTTTAGACCTCTTTCTTACTTTACGTTTTTTTTCACCGCTAATCCTCAAGAAAATGGATTTTAGACTTTTCCTCGACTCTAGACTAACATTTTTCAATTGTGTTGGTAAATGCCCTGCCATAAGTCAGTTTTGAGCACGCCGGATCCATACCAAGATGAATACTTACAATTGCACTCTGGTACGCTGGCGTTCCACTGACCGCTGGACAGGCACAGGGCCGCCGAGCTGCCGCTCATGATGTAGCCGAAGTGGCACTGGAAGCGGACCACGTCGCCGAAGTGGTAGTCGTTGCGTTCACTCAGCAGCTGTCCGTTCTCGGGGGCCTGCAGCTCGGGACACATGAGGGGCACGCAGGTCTTGTTGCGCTGGTAGGTGTCACCGTCGCGTTCGCCCGACTCGGACCGCTCGATGTGGTAGCCGGCCGTGCCGTTGGAGGTGTACAGCTGGTAGCCGGTGTTGCAGCCGCAGGCGAAGCCGCCCGGCGAGTTGATGCACTTCTGGTCACAGCCGCCGTTGTTCTTGGCGCACTCGTTGATGTCGACGCAGTCGAGACGCGTGCAGCCCATCAGCTCCATGCGGAGGCAGGGGGCGCCCACGTAGTCCTGGATGCGGAAGCGGATGTAGCGGGCCTCGATGGGCAGCGGCAGGTTGAGGATGGAGAGCGTGGGCTCCAGGATGCGGAACTCCACGGCCGTGCCGTCGGGATTGGCATAGTCCTTGAACACGTCGGTCAGGTCGTTGGTGTACTGCAGACGCACCGCCGAGCTGAAGGCCACATTTCCGTCCGGACGCTGCACGGACATGGTGCGGAAACCGCGCAGGATGGTGGGTGCCTTGAGGTCGATGAGGATCCAGTTGGAGCCCGGCTCCGAGGATCCCCCACACCAGCCGTTCGTGTTCAGCCGCAGCTGCGTCTTGCTGTAGCCCGGCTCACTGGCCGAGGTGGTGATGCTGTCGTCGGGAATGCCGCCGTTGCCCAGACCCAGGTCGGCCACGGGCCTGCACTCGGTGGTGGCCGTGAAGCCGCTCCGGCACTGGCAGTGGAAGGAGCCGTTCGTGTTCTGGCACTCGGTGGTGGTGAGGTCGCACTGCGAGGAGCTGCACTCGTTGATGTCCTCGCAGGTCGGCGGCTGCTCGAACTTCTGGGCCTCGCTGCAGCGCATGATGTTGCTGCCGATCAGTTTGTAGCCCTTGAAGCACTGCACCCTGGCCTCGTCCCCGAAGAGGTAGGCTCGGCTGGAGTCGACCACGAAACCGTTGGCGATCTCCGGGAATTCAAAGCAGCGCTTGCGCGTGCACCGCGGCACATCGCCGCTCCAGGTGCCGTTGGACATGCAGGTCAGCACCGGGTGGCCGTTCCGCTCGTAACCCGGCTCACACTCGTACTGGACAATGGTGCCGTAGCTGCGACCGCCGCCGTTGAGCAGCGTGACATTGGCATGGGACACTTCCGGCAGGGCGGCGCACTGGGAGGCCAGGCAGTGGGGCTGCCTTTCCCAGCGACCGTCCGGCAGACAGGAGATCTTCTCGATCGGAGCACTCGAGGCGAAGGCGAAGCCGGCATAGCACTGGTACATGGCGATGCCGCGGTAGGTAACATTTGAGGAGCCGATGGAGAAACCGTTGTCGATTTGTGGCACAGGACCGCAGTAGACCTCTATACGTACGGGGGTGGAACACGCATTAGCAAACTATTCGGTGACGGAGATGGAATGCACACTCACCCTGACACTTGGGTATGTAGGAGACACTCCAGTTGCCACCGCGCAGACATTCAGTGACCAGTCGCGTCTTGCCGGTGGCAAACTCCTGTCCAATGGGACATGTAAAGCTGACCAGCGTACCGAAAGCGGTGTCGCGACTGGAGGCCAAGGCTCCAATTCCGGGCTGCAGTTCCGGGCAATCAGCCGAGAACGTGGCCGACCATCTAAAGATAGATTTGAGTATATATCACCTTTTTCATAATTCAACTATATGTTACATCGAAATGGTGTCTCACAGAAATCTCTTCGGAAAACCAAATCTTAATGGCTCAGAAACCTTTTCAATACTGACTATCAGATACAAACTCAAGTGTATAAAACAATGCTTAGTGCAATAACGTCGTTTTTTAGCGACCAAAAAGAAAGTGAGTTGACGACATGTGGCATAATCTAAAAGGTTTGTTTATGCTCACTTAGCCCTTAAATTTACTGATCACAAACTCTAACTCCACGGATATGTCGGTTTGAGATTTCTGTGACATCCCAGATTGATTTAATATTTCGTATACGTTAAAGTTGAATAGAAGTTCTTTTTTTTGGTAACACAAAAAGCCTATGCACTTTATGGGTACTTACCCAGCAGCATTGTGCAGGGCATCCGAGGTGAACTTGATGAGCATCTCGCCGGAGGAGGCAGTCAGGGTGAGCTTGGGCGCGGCTGGACCCGTGAATCCATTGCCCGAGTGCAGGCGCAGACCGGAGGTGGAGGAACCGTCGAACACCTGCACGTTGTCGCTCTTGTGGACGGTGAACTTGTCGAACTTGAGGGAGAGCGGGGCACGGGCGTTGTTGCGGATGGTGAAGAAGCACTCCTGGTTCTTGGGGTAGTCGGCCAGGCCGAAGGCGGGCGAGGTCACCGTGCCGTTTCTGGCCGTGATCGTGGCCTTGCAGCCCTGGATGTAGCGCAGACTGAAGCCCTTGCCGGCCTCACCTAGGCTGGACTTGAAGTACAGATAGAGGGCGTGGCCCGTGGAGATGATCACCCGGTTGTTCTGGGCCGTCTTTCCGGTCAGCTTGGCGATGGTGCGGCTCATGGGCGAGTCCCCGTCGCGGATCATCAGGTAGTCGCGTCCCTCGGCTACGTCCAGGTCGTCCACTTCAATGGAGATGATGCGCCCGGGCTGGGCCTTAATCACATACAGGCACTCCAGGCCGCCGGGATACTGCTTGGGGTAGTTGGGGCTGGTCAGGATCTGGCGCTGGAGGGTGGCCTTCAGGGTGCCGCCACAGTTCTTGGCCTCCGTCTTCCAGGTGGCCCGGAAACCCTTGCGCTCTACGCTGCCGTCCGTGGTGAACTTGACGATCATGAAGTTGGAGGCGGACACGAAGGGCTGCGTGGTGAGGTCCTGCTTGCCGCTGAGCGTGGCCAGCGACACGGACTTGTCCTCGGTGCGTCCGCCCACCAGGATCTGCACGGTGTCGAAGGTCTTCTCCGTCTCGAAGTCCTGGAACTGCAGGATGATGTTGCTGCCCAGCGGCCCCTCCAGCGTCCACTTGCACTTGGCCAGCGCGCCGTACTTGTGCGGATAGTTGGGCGTCTCGATCACATCGCCGCCGGACTGCATGTGGTAGTGGCACTGGGCCGGACAATCCAGCTCGTCGGTGCCGTCGCCGCAGTCGTCGCTGCCGTCGCACTTGAAGGCCTGGTTAATGCACTTCCCATTGGCGCAGTGGAGGGCTCCCAGCGGGCAGGCCTGGGCGCGGCACATGAACGGCAGCAGGGACTCACAGGTGCCCAGGTCCCAGCTCTGCGACTTGCCGGCGAACCCCGCCGCCACACACTCCCCGGACTCGGCGTTCGGCTGGTGCAGCGACCAGAAGCCGGAGTACTGCGAGATCAGCGCCCCAGAGGCGGACTCCAGCGTGTTGGTGCGCAGGTCGTCCAGGGAGGCCAGGCCCAGCCAGTACTTGTCCGAGGCCCGCTGGTTGGGATCGCTCGCCCGGGCGATCGACAGGGTCTCGTTGTTCTCCGCATAGCTGTCGATGGCCACCAGTTCGGCTCCATATCTGCAAGGAGAATGTACAAACGTGGTTTGGTTTTAGACATTATTTTTAATAAAACTATTTAACTTATTAAAATATAAGCAATTTACTGAACGGCTACACGTTCACACAGAGCCAAACCCAATAGTAAAATTAAACATTAAAATAAACGTGAATAAAACATGAACTATGAATGAATTTCAATTTGTATTTTAATTTAAAACCTATATTTTCCGTAATTAAAAATAAAAATACAAGTCGAACACCCTTTGATTTAAACACAACATCCGTCGGAGGTAAATCAGTCCCGAAAATATTTAATTCAAAGTGAAAATATTTGGTTTTACTATTTTTTAATCTCTGGGTGTAGTTACTTAAGAACAGCCACTATTTTTAGATTAATTTTACAATACATTAGCTATTGTTTTTTTAATCAAATTCCTTGTAAACATGAATTGATTTAACAAAATTATTTTGACATACGTGAAAAATGTATTATTTCATTTCAGGTTTTCACACATGTTTTATGAAAAGCAAAGCAACCTTTAAAAAATTAAATTTGCTCAAACAGCACAGATTAATAAATTGTTAACCGAATAAGCTATCGATGATCGATCGGTTAAGCAGAACTAGAGATAAAAAATAAAATCTAATACCAAACTATAAAATCGATTCCGTATATTAACTCCATTAATGCTAAGATCATTTCTTATAAAATGAATATAGAAAAAACTAGCATTTATATTTCTGTTTGCCAAAAAAAAAAACATTTTAACATCAACCGCTTATGTTTATCCTCAAGTATTTATATTAAAATCGGAGAGAAGAAATCAAAACGATAATAATATTACTTTTATCAATGTGAAGTCAGACATAGGGATATAAGAAATAATTTGAAAGCATTTATATTTGCTATTTTTCACACAATCCATCATTGAAGAAATCAACGTATCTATGTGTGAAGTAAAATTGCCGCAACTATTGAAAATCGCAGATAAGAATTTAAAGACAATGATTGCACTACCTTGCTCAAAGTGAAGTCGGACACAGGGGATGTGGACGATTAGTATGGCCAAGCTTCCGCTGCCGAGCGTAATGCAACTCCAATTATGCAGCTGCGCTTTACTTTCTATTTTCTGTTTCTATCTCAATTAGGTGCTGCCGCATGCGGATCGGGGGAAATCGGACTCACTACACGTAAAACTTTCATTTCCAATCGCCAAACTCACTTTGATTTCAATCTCATAACTTGGAGTTCTGCTTGGAGTTCGCGCCCAGCAAGCAAAACTCGTTTCCCCCCAAAAAGCCATTGCAACATTACGCATTCGCCGCGTGGGACGTGGCCGCCTCGGGCAAATGGCTGCAGCTGGGGCATGCCAAAAGATAAATCGAAAATCGCACAGCATTATGTATGTGAGACACTCCCTTGCGAGTGCTGCCCCACTCCCTGCCGTCGAAAAAGCTGCGTGCCACACAAGAGTGAAAACTTCAGACGCGGCTCCGTAAGTCACATTATTGGCTTGCCATTTTATATGTACATACGTACATGGCTTGGGCGTGTATTATGGTAAGCAAAAAATGTTCGTTATGTTTGGGTTTGCACTTAGCGGGTTATTTACCAAAGAAATTTCTATGCTGGCGAAACTAAAAGTTTACTCTTTATATTTATTATCGTTTTGGGATGCTAACAATTCGCATCTCTCCAAATTGCCAGATCTTCCAGTTAAATAATGTGCATGGAAAAAATATAGTCATTATTTACATTACTCGTAGAGTAAAAGGGTATATGGTATTTGTTGAAATGTATGTAACACCTAAGACCTTATTTATTGAACTCTGTGTGTGGGGTTCGGTCATATCTATCGGTAGACACAAAAATTTTAAAATCGAGCTAATGGTTTAGCAGTTTTAGGGTTATAAAGTCCTCTCCCGCCGCTCTGCCGCTGCTCAGCCGCGATTCGGCCGCTGCTTTGCAGGTCGACAGATGGCGCCACCTAAGTTTCGATTGTTTTGAAGGGAAAAAACTTTGGCTGAAGTTTTTTGGCTGAGTAACGCGTATCTAATAGTCGGGTAACTCGACTAAAGCGTTCTATCTTGTTTTTAAAGTTAACTTATGTATGAACCAGTTAATTTCGCCTCGATTCGTTTCCAACTTTATGTTTTCGTGGCTAAAACTCCGTTAATGCCAAGTGTTAGCGCCTTGTCAGGGGCTTTCCTTCATTCTACCCAATTTCGCATGCTGCGCACGCCGAAAGGAAATTTCACCGAAACCAGTGGTAAATTAAATACAGAAACATTTCTCAGTTGACTGAATGTTGGACTGGGTAACGACACCTGTCAACGCAATCGCCCAGTGTTGATATAAGCAATACCTCCACACACACACACACAATTGTGTATTTAACATTTTGGCAAATCGTCCATTTGAAGAAACATAGGTGGCCATTGTCGGCCAACGTTTGTTGAACTCTAGCCACGTAAGCGGCATTCAAATGAGCACTGGACTTGACTGGGGCGAGGTCTTCGGCATGTAAATTACATTAGGAGCAGTGGTCTCCGAGTAGCCAGCCCGCCTGACTTAGAGTCACGATGTGCCGGGCATACTTAAGTGCCATTTAACGCCATTGAAGGCGAGGAGAAATTGCGTAGGGCATTGACTTTCAGCGGGAGCCAATAACTTTATTAATATTTTCAGTTTGCGCTAACAACGAAAACTACACACGAGTGTAGCAAATGTACCCAATGAAATCGGTGAAACTTTCACCCCACATGCCCTGTGGGTCAACTCACGATTCTCACGTTCATTAAGTCGAGCCAGCCACTAAGCCAAGCTCTATTATCAAAACACTCTCAGTTTTCGGGTGGATCGCGGGGACTCTTGGTCAGGTGATCGCTCCACAAGAATTTGGGTCATTGGTGCAGGTTACCGCCCAAAAAAACAACAAGTGCCTGGAACAGCTTTGCCGGAAGCATTCGGCGACTTTCTTTTCGCTCGAAAGAGGAAGGCGGATAAAAAGAGTTGGCGAAGAAACCAAAATTATGAATCACCATGTGTATTGATAGCCCTGCCCAGTCGGGCTGAAAAACAATTTCAGACTTGGTCAGCAGAGCCGTCGACTTTTCGCGTTTTTGGCTCTGGCTGCTGCCCACTTTGGCATTGACAGTTAGCTGTCAGCGACGGAAATGCAATGCGCTGCTGTAACGGCAATTGTTGGAACAAGTACATATATATATATATATATATTGCTCTGACCAACCAAGCATCTATCCATCAATCCATCTATCCAACCATCCATCCAACCAACCATCTCTCCATCAAGAACAACAGGTAGCGCATTTATTCAAGCATAGCTGCCTGGGCGAAATAAAACTTGAGTGCTTTTGGTACACCTTCTCCCCTTCGATCGATGACAAAGAGCGGAACACTTCCACTTCCCCACAATATAATGATCATCTCGTTTGGTTAGGGAAATTATCATATGGTTATGGTTGTGACTCCACTCACCTTCGACACAGCTCGGCGCTTTTATCCCACGAATGCTTGATATTGAAATATTTATAACAGTTTAAGCCGCGCAGTTCCCAGCCTGGAAAATAAAACAAAAGAGTTCTGATATTAGACAAGGTTACAAATGAACATTAATGTTTTTGTTCTTAAACTGATGAAAATTATGCGAGTAAGTTGTTATAATTAAAATGTACATGAAAGTTATTTATTTAGTGAAATAGATTGCCAGCACGTTATAAAAGTAAAACGCTTTAAACTGAATGCAGAAAAAAATAAATAAAAATAAATTTGAGTACAAAATTGTTTAAGAATGCCTCTTACTGCAATCACTAAAACAAAGGAAAAAGTACAAATATTATAAAAAAATATTTTATTGATTTAAATCAAGAATTGGGAACTTTAATTTACCCACAACGGTAATATTAGCCACATGTGTGTTCGTTGCGACGAAAGCCGCTTAAAACCGCCAAGTTATTTCATGGAAATTAAACTGTGCGCTCTTAATCATTTAACATCACCACCAACTGGGAAAGAAGTAGAGATGTATGGTGACCCCAATCAGCATCTCAACTCGTTTTGCATAATTTATGTCCAGCACCTGATAACTTTCTGCATGTTCCGGCGATGAGAACAAGAATTTAAACAGCAAATCAACGGATAATTAAGTGGTTGGGCCAACCGAGATTAGAGTTAAGATGTGGGCAGCACTCAACGGATCCGCGAATGGGCTGTGACGCTTTCGTTTTCCACCGAATGCCAAGATTTTTCCTGGTAAAATGGGAAAGTTGCGGGCAAAACTTGGACTCGGACCGCCTCGAAGTCAGCTTGATTGACAGCTTTCATTTAAAATCAAATTGACTAAAATATGCTGCGAAGCGCACTCACACACACTCTTTGTTTGCAATGAGCGAAACCAAAACAAAGAGCAAGAGTATCTAAACAATTTGCTGTTTTTACTATATGTGCAGAAGCACGCGTTGCCATTTAAAAGCCACAGGCAAAAGTAGTCGGCTAATGTGGTCTTTGGTTTCGGTATTTTCTGTGGGTCGGCGAGTTGTTACAGATTTTCTCGACTGGCTTGGGGTGTCAAGGGGACTTTCACGATTTCCTCGTCCAATTGATCATTGAATTCAACTGGATGAAGACAAGTGTAGCTTTGGATGGAAAACAACATCCTGTCGATAAGGCTTGGTCAATTAAAAATTGCATTTCTCATTTACCAATGAAATCAAGGTGACTCTTTCTAGGCTATTTCAGTTTAATTGCCTTTTGGAAACCCCTGCAAATTGCAAATTATCTGTGGAAACTCTATAATACATCAAGATGGAAAGTTAAAGATTAGCTAATGACTGACTTTAACATATTATAGTTTTTCTTGAAATGGTGTCAAACAGGAATGGACTCATGCTTCTTTGTAAATAATATAAATAACTTTTTTCTATTAATTTTGTCTTTCTTTTAAGCCTCTTTAGATTATGCAATTTGAGCTATTGAATTGAATCACTTCAATGTTACATCAATTATATTTGTCGAGTTGGTACCTTCTGAAAGCCATGTTCTCTCGTAAAAGCGGACTTTAGCAGCCAAATCTTCGATCAGACAGCTAGCCGCAAACCTATTTTACCACCGGTCCACCCAATTTACGAACTGTACAATTGCTGGCGTTCTTGCTGTGGCTTGTTTGTTTGTCTAACTGGTTGAGAGAACCGCTACATGCCGCACAATTTGTTCGAATTTATTTATTTGTTGCCCATTTACCGCAGCGCAATTTTGTATTAGCCATGCTTGAATGCCGAAATAACCGCATCTAACTGTAAGGCGTTCCACTTAAAAAAAGGGGGCGGCGAGGGCACTGGACATTTCTGGATCTCGATCTCTTTGGCCATCTTTCTGGGTTACCTAACATGCTTTAATGGAAATCTAAATCAGCACAGAAGCCGCGTGTAATTGTTTTTAATGGCTGCAGATAAATTCTCCCCCAACTGGCCAGCAGATACTTCTTTCTCCACCTTCTGGCCATGTCACCGTGACAGCCGAGAACTTGGGCAATTAAAGCCACGTAACTGCCAATTGGCTTCGGAAATTCTCTCGCTCTTCGACTTGGGTGCAGCCACAGCCACAGCAACAGGCACAGAAAACTGGACAAGGTTAGCCGGTTTGGGGCCTTTCGGCCCTCCTCCTCCTCTTGGCCTTTGCATTCGCTCGCTTGTCGTTTGCTTGGTTTTATTGAATTGTGTGCCAGATACTTCGAATTCTTGCCAGGAAGTCTTGTTTTTACCCAGCTTTTTGCGCCATTACCTATGCAAATGCTTGCTGCGTGACTTGGCCAAGTGATTCGCTCTGTCTTTCTCTCATTACCTCAGTCCGTCTCTTTCTGCCGGCTGACTGCACCATTGCCTGATCATTGGGCAGACCCAGCGGTTGCAGCATACGAAAAGATCTTGTGAAAACAATACGAAATTAATAATGTGAGAATTTCTTACGGAAAAATCATCTAGTTTTATATAGAGACGTGAGAATTTTAGATGTCTAGGTATATGCTCTATGCTTGTATCTAGGAAAGATTACTTCTTGTGTTTATTCACTTTGTCAAAGTAATAACAATTCATTACACCAGCTAATTGACTTTTGTGGGTTAAGTGTAAATCATATTTATTTTTTGCGCATAAGTGTGAGAATTCTAATTTGAAGGTTTCTTTAAGTGAATAATAAAGTAATCAACTTTATTTTTAAGTTATAGCAAAACCTTTGCTAATGAAATAATTCATATCCAGCCTTTTGTAGCCTTAATTTCGTAATTGTTTAAAGGGTATATTTGCGTTGATCTTATCTGGTTTGCATGTACTTATTACTTAATTTCAGGCAAAATAAATATGTCATGCCCTGTTTTCAAACTAACTCTTTCGAAATGTCTTTAGTGCTTCTGGAAAAAAAAATAAGAAAAGTAAAATAAAAGAAAAAGTGAAACCTTGCAATAAATCTTCTTTAGTGTGCTCATTTCATTAACCCCATTGCCAGCAGAGCAACCTGGAATCTTAGCCATTAAATCTCAACAAAAAACGACTTTACAGAAGAATGAGATCTTAATTTCGGTGAGTGCGTAGAAAGCTTAAAAACCAGTCAAGGTAAGAGTTTAGATGTTCTTGGAAATTATATTTTGTAACTCTTAAATTAGCTTTGATTGTATTTATCTCTCACTATTTCATCCTCATTTTGGTTCACACAGAAATCGGTGAGGTGAAAAAGTGTGGACTTCTCCTAACGAAGCTCATAAGCCACCGACATATAACGTAAATTTGTTTAATTTGACTTGGGCGCACGCTTATTTCACGCTCTATGACTTACTAAATGCTTCAATATCATAAATAAAGCTGCAAAACATACAGGCTTTACAAATAGGGTGGCAGCACATTGTCGCTCCTTCATAAATCACTTTGGGTACTCTAATCCAAGTGTGTGCCCGCCGACCCAGAAACTTCTATCAGCCAACCCGAATCGCCTTCGTTTTCTGCCAGTGTACGCTTGGATAGCGGCTGGAGAAGCCACAAAGAACACACCGACCGACAGACAGAGAGATGCTCATTCAATTAGCTTGAAACTCTTGGCAGCTCGGCAACGTTTACTCAAGCGTGTCCGAAAATGTGGAATTCTCCGTTCTAAGTCTTCACGATCGACTACTATGCCCCATAGATTTAGCCACGTTTGTCAGTCTGCCAGCCGAGTCGGGTTGGTCATCATCAATTTGAGGCTCTTACCGTTAGGCGTGATTCTTTAGTGGCCGCCAATGGCCGATGGCGGTACAACTTCTGTTTAGGCCGGCGGTTAGTACGGAAATGGTGAAAATTGATTTATTTCAGACCAATGGAAATGGCCATTCGGATGAATGAATGAAATATTTTTATTATTATTATTATTTTTAACAACAAAGGGTCAATTGAATCTAAATCTGGAAGTACTATAAATTATGCCAACATATGATATTGGTCATGACAATCAATCCAAAATTTTTTTAAATTCCCCCTTATATATATATCTATATCTAACTTGGAGTTTCCCAAATCATCATCACAGTTTGCTTGACACTGAACACACATCTTTAACATCTGACAGATCAACTAATAGCACAGCATCAGAGTTCCATTAGTTGAGTCATAAAGCAAAAACATATTTTCTGAGTCCACATCCATGTTGGCATCGGTGTAATAACATCGATCAATATGCAACGGCTAAGTGGTAGGAAAAACTGCAACAACTGGCAAGAGTTTGGCCTATTTTTCGAGCCCGGCTGTGTGCAACCAAAATCAACCGACTGCACCTAAAACAAGTCACCGACACACAGACACCTGCATATGGAAAACTTGAGTGCGGTAAAAAATATTTAAAAAATAAAAGACTTAGGCAACGAACTTGTTTGGCTGTGCACAAGTGTTAATCAGCACAGCAAGCTGCAGCTTGTTCAGCTAGTTAAAAGATGGACTTGGATGGCTCGGAGTCGGTGGCAGCAAGTGGCACAGCGGGCACAGGCAGGAGCCGAGGAGAAGTACACTGAGAGAAAAACCTTGACCGAAGACCAACACTTCACCAATTTATTTATTTAACACGTGTTATTAGACCAGTTAAAAGCCTAATTATAAATTTTAGACTAATTATATTTTAAAAATTGACTTGAAATCACATTAATGGCTGTAAAATATGTTTTAGTTTCTTTTTATTTTTAAACAGAATTTTGAATTTTCACAATCGCTGCACTAAAAATTTTCATATTAGTAATAAAAAGGTATAAACTCATTACTATTCTTATATATAAGTGTATAGAGTAGACAATAAAATGGATTTTCCTTCACTAAAACAATATAATTTTCATATGGTTCAACATATTTGTTGGTTTGTGTTAATATAATTTCTACTTAATTTAAAGCAAATCATTTTAATTGCTTGTAAATAAGATGTTGATCAATCAATGTTTTTTAAATTGTTTTTTTTTTCCCTGTGCAGAGTTAGTCAGTCACTCAGTCGGGCAAGTGAAAAAATAAGCAGCAACAACAGCTGCAGCGGCAGCGGAAAACCGTTAAGAAATCTTGTTTGTGTGGGGCCCAAGTCTGGAGTTGGAAATTCTTCATATGGAGTATTCTATATATGCTGTCATGGCATTCTACGAACCAGAGAACATGGTAATGGCGAGGAGAGAAACGAGTTTGGCACATGTAATAACCGTTATCGGCCACTCTACGAGGTGGTGTAGGTGGCAAAGCCAAGTGAAAGGCTTATGGGCCTTACTCCACCACCCGGCGACTCCCTCTTCTCATATTGATTGATTAGCTTGCTCATAACTTCCGTCATGTACACATTTTTTGCACACTCTTCGGCTTACTGAATTGTATTTCTGGTCAGAGTGGGTTTATATCCTTGCAGAGGGTATAATAAATTTAGTCAGACGTTTGCAACGCAGTGAGGAAGGCATTTTCGACCCTATAAGGTATATATGGTATATATGCTTGATCAGCATCACTAGTCTCTCAGTTTGAAAGCTGTCTTCCTGAAATCGCTGTTTTTCATTTTTTATTAATATTGTTTATTGTTAGATATCTCAGAATTACGGCTTTTATTTTATTTAAGTATCTGTATCATATAGCTCCCATTGGAACAACAGGAAAAAATAAAAAAAAAAATAATTACAATTCCGCAATTACTTCGAAATAAATTAATAGTTTTTTATTACTTTACTTAAATCGGTAAACGACATCAGATAACTGTCAATAATTAATCGAAAATCATCATAGCTTATAAAAAAAATATTAAAATTATATAAAACATTAATATTATAACATAAATAATAATTTGCCATAGCTGCAAGGGCATATAAAATTCGACTTGCCGAAGTTTACTACCTTTCTTGTTTTGTTTTTTTTTTTTTGATTATGTAGGTTTTGTTTAGTGCTAACTCGTTTAGCAGGTTGCTTATTGGCTTTTGTGGATTTTGTCATTAGCCCAAGAATTTTTATAGCACATGCGATATATTTATGACACAAATATGGCTAAGCCTACACTGAGAGATAAGTAATCGAGTAGTAGATTAAGGTTTGCTTTAAAAGAAATAATCATTAAAAGTTAATTTATTATGTTTCTCAATATGACACCTAAATTTCAAGCTAGAAAATGAGTTAAGACTTTTATCTGCTTATCATCAGGGAAATTGCATTCCTTACGGTTAATTTGTAATCTTAGAGATTACTCAAAACCCACCACTCAACTTGAACTTTTAAAAAACAGCGTGAAATTAATAGTAATTGGTTGTGATAATTTGGGTCAGCTACGAATTCCTGGTGCATCTGTTAACCCTTTGTCTTTGCGCGTTCTTCAGTCACGTTGGCAACCGGAAATGGCTCACCATACCACGCTCTGATCAAAGGCAATCAATTACGCCATTAACAGCGCTTAGAACAGTCAAGACAAGACAAATTCCTAAAGACATAATTGCCAGCTCGAAGCACACCCATTAGAGCACACAGACAAATCTGCTTCCAACCGCCTCGACTACAATTATATACGCTTTTGATTTATGCGCAAAGTTTTGGTTTGGTTTTGGGGCCACACCTGCGTCCGCTGGCCACGCACGTGTTTCAAATGCAACTCGGAATTTATACTTCATTTCGGGCTGCTGGAGGTAAGGGAATACAGGAGGTTAGGGAATATAACTTACCATTTGGACACGAAAACGCCTCGTCGGCTCCGATTAAGTGTAGCAAATTCAAAAGCAGCAGCGACGACAGCAAAGCGGCCAGCCAATGTGAATTGGCTGCCGTCGATTGGTTCATTTTGAACCGATTTAATGCACAGCTAAGCACGGTGTTTTGTTGCCAATCTGCAATCAGAAAAAGAGAAACAAATGTCAACATTGATTTGAATGCAACAATCCTGAGTGAAATAGTTAGAAACCTCGCCCAGGCCACCGAAAAATAAAATAATAACCAAACTGGTAACCCAATTCACACCTCACTCGCACCCTCGGCCGATAAAAGGTAATGATTAGCAAATTTATGTGCGGCTGACTCAAACTTTGACTACAGTGCGATCTGAGCACGTGTTCTTGCGGCCAATCGGTTTTAGAAAGTTTCTCGAGAATTCCGTAAGCCACAGCTCGCGAAAGAATTTGCATATACTTAGCTAATGAATAATGGCATAAATAAAGTTAATGTTCGTTTTAGTGCATTTGTTTCTATTTGAGAATGACATTTTTGGGAGATGACTTTCACGGAGTGGATGTTATTTATAATCATTGAGATGGGGAAATACCTAATGTGCCAATACGAGTGTTGACGAAATTGAAAGCTAAAGCTTACGCTCTAAAGTATTAGTCATAAATACAAAATTTGTATTCAACCTCATAATAAATTAACCTTAACTACCCTTTGAATGAATCTTTAAAAGTACATATATGATCGCTCGTCGGACCCCAAAAATAATTGTGAGCCAAAGTCAAGAGTCAAAATCTGGGTTAGAAATGGCTATTATATAGACCAACCCAAAGTTTAAGGTTATTCCGATTTGCCTGTCACTTATCACGATGGCGTCTGAACTTGTTTGCAGTCATATGGTTTGTGTGTGTGACTTTTCATTCATAGCCAAAGCTAAATAAAGTCTGGGGTGTCTGGGCGGGGTCTGTTCATGGGGCTTGCCCCCCTGCCCCTTCCACCGCTCTGTAAACGGAGATCGAGGCGCAAGGTTGCCGTTATTGTCAAGTAATTATAGACTAGCTAACACAAGATGTACAGTTGCATGTTAATACAGTTTTTATTTGAAATCGAGTGCTAAATGAACTGGTTTTGGGGTGGAGGCTAGATGAGGCCAGTGTCAATAGCTTAAAATTTGGTAAAAAAAAAGGCCTTAAACTTTACTAAACAACTTCTGCAATTTTCGTATTTCATAACATAACTTTCATGTTTGTTGCTTAAATCTTTCGTTGGCCTACCTATTGAGATAAATATGCATTGCTGATTGACAAAGTGTAAATAAAGTGGTGTGTGTTTCTTAACTGCATTTGTAATGCAAATCCCCAACGCAACTCGCCCGGTCCAGACTCAGACCAGTCGCAGACCCAGTCCATTAACAACTTCCGCAAATTGTCTCTGGGAGAAATCTCAATCGCGGCTTAAAATTTAGTCAAACGCGAAGGCAAACGCCCTGCCACATGTTTCATTTGCAATGAGATACACACCAACATCAACATCACAACGGCGAAACATTAGATAACTTGTTGCATGCGAATGAGAGGCTTAAGGCCCGAAAAAGATTGTGAATAAAAGCCATTGAAAAGCGGCTTATAGCCAGACAGGTCTTGGCGGCTTTTATTGAAGGGGAGAAGACAACAAATATAATTTGCAAGTAAGCTTAGACTGCACGCACCACTCAGCGCTAATTAAGAAAAATAGCGAAGCCAACTCTTGTTTATGTTTATTTCTCTCGACGCTCAGAAATCATAATTAAAATACTAATATAAGCAAAAGGGCAATGAATTATGCAACGCGTTGTTTTCCCTCGCCTGGAGTTTTCTCACTCTGGAGTCGAAACTCTGGCTGCTGCCTGAAAAGCCGCAAGCCGCATTTTTGTGCAATTAGTTGACTATGCGGTTTGGCCCAGAAAGCAACTTGCAGCCGTCAAACAGCTAACTTGTTCGATGGCTAACGCTAACTGTGCTTGTGCCTGTGGCTGTTTATCAACTTGGCCAACAGCATGGGTGTTTTTGTGTGGGTGAGCCAAGTCGGCCCGAAGTCAACTCAGGTCTAGGCTGCGCCAGCAGTAACGTTCAACGGAAGGCGCCAAAAATTATAGAGGTTTACCCAACATTTATTTACTCTGCTGTTTAATGAAGCGCACACATCGGGGAAAAGAGGGCGGGGACATGGGCGTTGGTGCAGGCTTTGACCTAACCAAAACACCATTGTCATTAGCTGACTGTGAAATCTGTGAGTCCATTGAAGGCTAAACAGCATCACTCTTCACATTTGGCGTTTGATGAAGATTCATTTAATTTTAATATTTAACTGTACAGTTAAGATAGTAATTAAAGTAGTGGGAATATGAATATTTTCTAAAAATATTTATTTTTTTGTATATAGTTTCCTGAAAATGAAAGCTAACAAAACATCAATAGCTTAGAGCAACATCATAACATCTGTTGATAAATTTAAAAAAAATTCTAAAACAATTGTAGGTATATGGGTATATGGTTTCCATTTAATTTTTGAATTTTTCCAAAATTTACACTACTTTTCTGAAATTTTAATAAATAACTTATTTTAAAAACAACGAAGCTAACATTTGTTTTCAATTATTTTTCGATTATTCCTATGGCTTCTGTATGATATTTTCGTGCAATCTGACGGGTTGGTTTTAAGTCCGAACGAGCAATTGACTAGCAATCAATTAATTTAAAAAAAAATGTTGATTAAATTTAAACCAAGTCGAACTACTAAGATAGCTGCGATAAATAGTTACTACGTAGTAGTTGATTTTAATCTTCTTGATTTGATTTAGCTTTTTTCGGCAGATAACGATAACTTATTTACATTTTAATTTTAGTAGCGTGGCTAAATAAGTGCAATGTTTTTACTAAACCTATTTTGTGGTTGCTTTTTATAAAACGGTCCAGTATTACAAAACTAAACTTAAAACGGAAAAAACTTATCACGCCACAAAAAATACAGTACCATACTAATATCCAGGTTGTTGCTGTACTGGGTAAAACCTAATTAAATTAGTTTTGAGCGAAGCAGCAAACATCCGAAGATCGGGGAGCAAAAGCAAAATAGAAAATATCTCATGGGAAGGAACTGGTTTTTTAAATATATCAATTAAATAAAAGAAGAACCCATTTTAGTAAAACAAAAATTATTTCAGGGAACTGGCGAAAGAAAGAATTGTTAACATTACAACACGACTTTGGGTTAAAATATTGTTAAGATCTCTTTTGTTATCTTTAAACTTATCTATAAATAGAGAATTTTTTTAAAAGCCCGTTAGCCAAAAAATAAAAGTTTTACTTAAATATAAATTATAATAATTTCGGTTCCTGATTTAAATAGAAAACAAATTATTCAAGGGACTAATAACTTAATTGCCGCCCGCGGTCAAACTAAAGCTTAATTAAAACTGTCAAAAGTCAACACCCTGCACAACGTTTTTTCAGCTATTATAATCTGCGCTAATGATGGTGGTACAAACGATGAGGTTAACGAAGGGTTAGCAAACAATATTTTCAATTCTCCAGTAAACTGCAAAATGCAAACTGCAACCGATTACATTCGAGAAATGCAAATGTTGTCTTGGCTAATAATAAATAAGTAATATTACCAGCTATTTAGCATGCAAATAGGCAAAAGACGACGAGAGTGAAAGGTCTGGACGCAGGGCTATTTGATTTAGTGCCTTGTTTTATCGCCCATTGATTTGGCTTTGATTTCGGTGAGTCTGTCTTTAGTTCGCCGCGTAGTAAAACAATCGTTTCGAAAGATTCACAAAAATTAGCATGAAAATGGGTGGCGTGTGAGGACGTTTAGTGTGTACTTTCGTAACTCCCATGGCTCCATGACCGCTTAAAGGTTGATTAAGCTGAAGATAGCTAATTAAAATTTATTTAGTAAACTTGCTTGGCTTGGGAGTGTGTA
Organism: Drosophila elegans; assembly: GCF_018152505.1. NCBI lineage: Eukaryota > Metazoa > Arthropoda > Insecta > Diptera > Drosophilidae > Drosophila > Drosophila elegans. Next base: position 3,473,591 of record NW_024545782.1, on the reverse strand, counting down.
TCGACAGAGCTTCAGGCGTGTGATATGAAAATAATGTATCATTCAAAATAGTCGAGCGGTGTACATATACGCTGAAAACAAATGACTTGGGCATCGAACTTGACAGCCTCCGGCCAAGAGAACCACTCATCATCAGCCGCATAACGACCCGAGCCTTCACAGAGAACAAAAGAGTTGGGAAACATACTATGAAAAACCTTTTCCATCCGCATCGAAGCTGTGGATTTTGCAATCACCATCGAACGGAGGGTAAAACTGCACCCGCAGAAGTGTGGAAAAGACTCATGGCTACACCAGTCGCAATCAAAATTCAAATATTTTCTGGGCAAACATACTATACAAACGTACATATGTACGTACATATGCCATGCGAGTATCAACAAGAAAACGGAACGATCTGTGACCAAACCGGTTGCCGATGGCTCCGCATGCAGCCATTATTGATGACACCTTCGACATTTAGCCAGCCAACGGAGCAAAAACACAAGCAAAATCAAACCGCTTGCCTTAAAATGATGACTAAGTTGAGCAAATGGTAAAAGTCAAACGGGGTACATAATTTCTGGTGAACTTTTTGTGCCGCCGGTTTTCGATTCTGGTGATTGGAAATGCAGCTGCTGCCGGTTTGTTTGCCTTTTAGAGACAGCGTTTAAGATTTCCATTTCCAATTCGCATTGGCCACCATCTTCTTCACACGGGTCCACAGTTTTCCACCAAGGCAAAGTCTGGGACTTTCACTTGCGCACTTGTCTGGGGAGCATTTTCAGTGTTTTTCGTTGCTGGTTTTCCTTTTGTTTTCGTGTTTTCTTCGCCTATGCCAATATTGGCCACACAAATCGATGTTGGCCAACGGAGAGGCGGGCGGCACGTTTCCAGTTTTTGTAGCTGCCCAACTAATGACCAAATATTATTTTACTTTGATTTCTTTTGGCCCGAAGGTCAATTGCTTTTACCATTTCTTACAAATTGAGTTAGTTTTTCGGTGTCAGTTGGTTGCTGGCGTGTCCGAGGGAGAAGAGGAAATCGTCGAGGAGAAACCAGGGCAGTAAACAAAGATCAAATGCAAATTACAGAAGATGTCGTTAAATGAAACGAATGATGGTCGTTTGAGTACCAATTGAGATCAGTTAGAGAAGCATTTATCTTGTGGCCAGCAATCAGGCTGAGTAGACCAATCCAGACTAGACAGCTTGATAATAAATAAATGCAGCATTGGTTTCATTGCATTTAATTGAATCTTTTATGTGAGAAATCAAAGAAAGCGGCCGACGTGCTTTTCAAATGGATTGAATTAGACTTTGATAAGCTGAGCGAAATGGTTGACATTCTCTTAATCCAGCCGTTTTAGATTCAAGTGACTTATCACTGGCAGTCACTCCGGTTCAAGCTGAACGCTTGTATTACAATAAGCTAACTTGATTTTAGTGTACTTTATGTAGTGTTGTTGTTGTTTGCCATTATTTACATTTAATTTTTACTTAATGAATCACTTTTTTAAAAAATATTATAAAAGAGTTCGTGCTCTTTGTTCTCGAATCAGATTCACTCTCATTGGGCTTAAGCATTCCATAATCCAGTAAACCGTTGTGGAGCTAAATTCGTGTACCACAAACAGCATGGTCATGAGGAAAGGGGAGGGACACTGAGAAGAAACCAGATATTTATGTAAATTGTGGTTCTTTCGGGCTTTGAGATTTCTTTTCCCCCTCGCAGCTATTGATCTTTTGGCTCAACATAAAAATGTGTGTTTAATTTCGACGGCAGGTAGCCCAAGCTTCGGGGAACAGAGCTTGAGGAGCTCAGCGAGTTCAGCGAGAAAAACCAGCTGGGCAGCTGGCCGATCGGAGGAGGGACCCAATGAACTAGTTTCTACGAGTGCCATGGAATTTGGGTTACATGAATTGTTCGTGGCCAAAGCTGCGGCCAACCCAATCTATCGGTCAAGAAAATAAATCGTTTAATAAGCTATGAAGGGCTCTGCTGTGGTTAATTCATTGGTCACCTAATGTTATTGGCAAGCAGTAATAAACTAGTTTTATTTTCTCATCGAAGCAGCATTTGCTACAGGCTGTTTCCCTCGACGAAAGCCAGGCAACTGTAACTTTTCACCATCCGCATATTTGTATCTATCTTTTTCGGGTTACTTGCCTCCGCCAACAGCAAAACGTTGCAACTTCGGCAGCAAAAACATTCATTTGTTTTCATGTACAGCCAGAGCCGTCGAAAGCTGGGCACAAAATGGTCAAGTGATTTCCACTGGCCAGCACTTTCACAAGCTGAAAAAGCCAAGAAGCGGGCGATGAAGGCAATTAATATTTAATTCGTATATAGACAAGGAAAAGTTTTGCTTTTCCATTGCCGCAGGCTGAACATTTTGTAATTGAAACTAAGTGAAGAAGTCCAAGTCGCATCACAGCAAAAACACAGGTACTCCCACCGAAATGCCAAAATGAAGTCAGACAGAAAGTAACAACAGGTTTTCAAAAACAACATCAACTAGAGAATGATGACTCGCCCGCGATATCAGAAAATGAATGAAGAAATTATATCACCAAAAACAACAACCTGTAGAAAATTAAAAACATTCAAAGAAATTGAATTATTATATATTTCATATTTTACAAAAATACGAGCCTCAAGATTTAATTAAGAAATTATATCACGAATAACAGTAGGTTTTTCTAGCAATTTCAAAACATTCACATTCAATAAAATTGTTAGTAGAATTACAAATTTTATATATTATATATAATATTGAATTGAAGCTTAAACCCAATCCACAATCCCCAAGAGTATCAGCATAAGTTTTTACATTTTTAGCTTTGGTTGGCAGCGACTTTTTAAAACCAGAGACCTTAGCTGCGTGGCTCGAAGATGGGCAGCCGTCAAGAATGCAGCCAAAAAGGCAAGGCGGCCAAGCCAAAACAGGTTAATGTTAATGTAAATGTGCACACCAAAGTCAAGAGTCAGACACTCTGCCCAAAAGTCAGTTGGGGGATCATTGTGTTTGGGTGTGTATGCGGTGCGAGGCAGCCATGTGAATTCTGTGTTCGAGATTCGGCAGCTCGGAATCGCAGATAGTTCCGAAAGTGAATGGAGGAGCTTGGGAGAATTGCAAGCTAGAAGATGACAAGCTAGATAACTTGGCTCGATTATAAGTACGATTGTGCTGGGCATTTCTACAGTTCCGCTCGCCTCGCTAAGCTCGATCGCTTTTTCTATTTTTAACAATTGTCGACAATGACAGCGTCAAATTTTTTCTGTTTTTCTCCGCTTTTTCCCGGCGAGTGAGCTCCACTTTTCCACACAATTCTCACAATTAAAAACATAAGCAGAAACAGAAAACGCACAGAAAAGGGGAGCTGGAGATGGAAAAATAAAGAAAATTTGTGGCAATTGTAACTAATCGACCAGCGATGTCAGATGGCTGATGGCGCCGTGAAAGCGCCCACCTTGCAAGACTTATGAAATTGTCAACTGCTTTTCAACATGATTAAGCTGCTTTTTGCCGCCGAGAAGTAGAGAGCGCAGAGATGACCATTAATTCGCTTTTAGAATGAGTTCGGTATTCGTTGGCACTTTCACTGCCGCTGAGACGGAAGTTGAGAATTTAAAAATAACAAAATTGAAAATTGAAAATCAAGATGCTCAGAAGCGAAAACTTTCGTTACCGGGAAAAAGTTGTTGACTAGAAAATTGTTGACCCAATCAAATTGCTATAATTATTTAATGATTTGATGGACGCCAGACATGCAGGGAATAACCATCGGTCTCCCCAAATAAGTTACTCGCATGTCGGCCCAGATCTTAGTCCGGATCAGCTCACTGATGGATCTCTCTGAAGATTAACTCAGACCACGCCCTGGCATTCCTTTCTTTTAATGGCCAACCGACACTTGATATGTGGCAGGAGATTTGTCTTCTCTTAGCTAGATACAAAATGCATTTTTCCTCTAATTTCATCTGACTTCTCGCACTTTCGGTATAGTTTTGAAAATGTGTCGATTTTAAATCTTTACCTGTGATTGCGGCGAACATTCACATTGTTATTGTGTTTTTTAGGGTGTCTACCTGCCGATTCTTTGGCATCAGCAGCCAATTATTGACCTTCGAAAAAGGTCTAGAAATTAAATACTTTATTCGTCGTACCCAACATAATAGATGACTTTCTGGCATTTCTTTCAGGAGTTTATTCCTGTGAAACGGGGGATTATATCAATTGAGTCAGCCCAAAGCCTTAATGCTACTTAGTTAGGTTTACCCTACGAATACGCAACTTTGAGTGAAGAAAATTGGTAAAACAATTGACACAAAGGTTGTTCTTTAGCTCCTTAAATGTTCTTTAAGAATGGTTTTGGAAAGCCCAAAGCTACACTTGACAATAAACAAAAGACTTAAGCAACAAACTGGCACTCACTACTGGAGTTTGCCATCCCCATTTAACGCTGTTCACGAATCTGGCAAACACTTCCGTTTAGAAGCTCTGAGCCAAATACCAATATACAAATTATGACTAAGCCAAAGCGACTTTAGCCACTAAGCACGCGCTAAAACAAGTTTTACTCGTTTCGATACTTTTTGCCAAACCATGGAAATGACTTAAGTAGAACTCATCTCTCTACAGATTCCTTAATCATGGCACGAATTTCAATAAAGAAACGAGTTTGTTTATATTTGCCAAATAGCATTGCCAAAAATGAACCACGAAATAAAAAGCATTATAGTGGGTTGTTTGCAGATGTGATGAGGTTTTTGTGATGGTCTTGTACGTCATTTGTTCTGCTTTTCACTTCGAGTTGAGTGAAATTTTTACCACTTCTATGGTTGTTTCGGTTTCTGTTATTAGGCAACAACAACAGCGCGCAGAGTGCGTCTTGAAATTGAGGTTAACTGTTTGGGTAGCTCTCGCTTTTCGTCTTTTCGAGGGGTTCGGGGATTACGGGGGCTTCGGGGAACCCAACTTGGCCTTTATTGAATGAATGTGACAACAAAGGCGAGTCAGACACTGCCGACAGACAATCGAAGCTTTTTTAGGTTTTGTTTAATAGAAAGTAAAAGAAATTGTTCTTATTGTTGCCGGGGTGTGCTACTTTTTATGGGTAAGTGGGAATATATATATTGAAGTCTTTATATGGCCTATAGCATAACCACACTCGCTACGGCGATTGTTTGCTCAATCAGTGGAATCAATCAATTACTTAAACACAATTAAAGCGAAGTTTAATTGCAAATTGTTGGATAAAACGAAAGCATGGCATTGTTTATGGCTGTATATGCAGATATATATACAATTGAATTTTTGCGCAATGACTGAAGCCAAAATAGGCGTGGCTTGAAATGGGTTTTTATTCATTATTGTTTATTGATTGATAGTGTAAAGCTAGTTTTAGTGATGGCATGTAGTGAAGTCAGCTAAAAGGCAGAAGAACATAACGTCATCTACAGATCGGAAGCTAGGTATTTACCAACCAATGTTGGTGGTTATTTTGCAGCCCAAGTTTTTCCCATTCCCACTCTTTTCCGGCTTATTCGCCGCCATTTCAATATGCAACTCACCTTTTATATATGCAGCTGGAGCTATAAATATAACCACTATATGGGTTGGATATGTATCGTACACGTATGCTCAGTATTCCGATTTATGTGGCATGTCAGCTGGTTATCCTTGAGCTCAACAAAAGCGACAACAACGACGTTTTTTTTCCCTTTCCCGACAACGGCGGTGTCAGTTTTTTATGGCAACTTTTGATGCTTTTTTCTTTTTATTTATTTATACTTTTTAATGGGCAAGGCCAGTGTTGCACTGCAGGGAGATATTTAAGTTGGTTAATTTTAAAGTAAAAGCAAAGCTAAAAGAAAACGCGACACATAAATGTTATTTATTATCGGCTCGGCCTGTCCTACTATCTATAGTTTGTCTAATGGGGCTGGGTCTGTTTAATTATGCATGCCGTGAAAGATCCGAAACCAGTCAACCCAAGAATTCTAGTCTCAAGTCGGAGCACGTCTTCGAAAGGCGATGGGAAGATTTGGGTTTCAAGCTCACCAAAATGTTCGAAGAAATATTTATGTTAATTAGGTGAAAATCTGGAGAGGAGGGGCCTGAAAGAATTTCTATTTCAGATTTTTGTTCTTCGAAACAAATGACTTAAGCCACAAACTTTTGGTAAGTGAATACTGGAGTTGCCAAACTCAAGCTGGCTGTTGGCCAATCTTTAACCACAAGACTGCAATTTCACAGCCCTTTTATTTTTCGGTAACTTTTTGTGGTTCCTTCTGGCCGCACCATTTCTTTGGGCATTGCGCAAAGCACTTGGTGGCCAGTGTTGCTTCTTATTCCCGTGTGTTTGTTATTCCTACGCGGGTAATGGGAGCGTAAATGCGCAGCTGGCGTGCGAAGTGAGTACCCGAGTGTGTTACTCCCCTTGGATGGACTAGTTACTCACACAGGTACTCGACTTGGCGGTAGTCTAACGTCAGTTAACAAAGTAAAGTGCAAAAGGCACAGACAAGTTAATGGACTGGTAAAAACCGAACCGCTCAAGAGAAGCAAAGAAACTACGGAGAACAAATTATGCTAGAAGTTCAACTAACTTGGTTGGTTAAAAACAACATAAAAGAATAATAGCGGCATAGCTCTGAAGAAGAAATACTGTTCCACTTAAAATGGAGTTCCTGTTTTTGTAAAAAAAAATCTTCGGCTTTGGATATTATTTTAAAAAAATATCTTAAATATTCATTAAATTAATTGCTGGTATTTATTGTTATTTGTTTATGCACTGATTTTGTAGGATTGTCCATTACACTTTTTACAAAATGTAAAATTCCTTTTATTTTCTTTGGCTGCCATGTAATCGTCAATTTCCTCATAAGACACACACGATCCAAGCACGCGCCTCCATTAAAATGCACAGAAATCCTTTTTTCGCTAGCCAGCAAACAAACACGAACACAAAATCAAACACATTGCTGCGCAAAACAATTGAATAAAATCCAGTTTCCAGCCAAATACATTCATAGACTGCACAAGCACTTATAGTTAGGACACAAAGATGTCTGAAAACCCGAGGAGCGTTTACTGTACCATGCCACACGAAGGCCAAACTCAGACTGAAACTTGTTCACCAAACTCAGCGCGGCCTGCACCTGAAGCTGAAGTTTCAGTCCACGCACACAGAGACCACAAGACACGACAGCAGAAAGCAAAAAGCAAGAAGGTAAGAAAAAGACGAGGAGCAGGCCAGAAAAGATAGCTATGGGTATAGGTATAGGTATTGGTATAGGTACAGGTATAGGTATTGGTATAGGTACAGGTATAGGTATAGGTATTGGTATTGGTAGAAATGTGAGACTGGCGAGGAAAATAAAACAGCTCGACGTGCCCGTTTTACAGATTTTCCTATGGCCGTTCGTTTCTTGCCTTCTCAGGCGGCTTCTTAACGGCTTTCGTTTCGATTCGTTTCGTTCGTTGGCTCACACTCACTCACAGAAACCCAGTGGGATCGATACATACACTTGTCTAGAGGTTGGGTTCGCCGCAGCCTCTGAACGTCCACTACGCGCCACAGTCGAAGGCAAACTAAAGCCCCGAAAGCTTCGGCTTTCTTAGGTTTCTATATGGGTTTTAGCGGCTGGTGAGCCGGCATGTCGATCGTCGTTCGCCGCCGTTGGATTCGGCTGAAAAGACGGCCTGGAGTTTTAGCCGGCTGTGCGAATTCGCCGCAGAAACGCTACCTAGCCAAATACGTGGGCTGCATTGTCTCGGCAGGATTAGTCGTGTCGTCCTTGTTTCCTGGGAAATTTCAGTCAGTTACCCGGGACATGTGAAGACGACTGTGGGTTTTACCCACCCACCGGTTTTGGGTTGCTAACTGTTTTCAAACATTGCCGCGCAACGGAAGCCGAATCCTACAAAGTGTAACGAGTAACTCAAGTAACGAACTTGCTAAAAGGGTTCACCCGCAAAATAGAGTGGGTCATAAAAGAGGGATTATTACTCATACCCCTTGTAAGTCTTTGAAACAGGCCTTTCTTTACTCATTTATTTTTTGTAATTACCCATTCTATCCCTCACGGAGCCATAAACTATGCAAGACGTGCGAAATGCCAAACGGAAGCGAAATCTATTAATGGCTAACGAAAGACTTAAGCAACGAACCCTCTATAAGAGTAAATGTTCGCACATTAAATTTTTATGAGTTAAATAAATCCTTATTATTGCAGAGTAATTGAGCTACTAATGGTATGTTTTACCCAACTATCAAGTTTGCTCTTTCTAAAGACCAAACTAGAAGGATTCCGAAAACAACCCTTATCAAAGAGTCAATGGGAAATGGAGTAAACCATTAAATTAAGATTTCTTAGTCATTAAATTCCTCCGTTTAAGTGGCTGAAATCAATTTATATCTTCTTCATTTTATGTCTACGAAGGTTGTATTGACCTTGTTTTAATCAGTTTTTTCCTTCTCTTTGTATTGAATTTTCCCATAATCAGCCCAATATTGACCAAATGCGATTTATAAGTAAAACTTATAATTATTAATTATGGAACGACCAATATAGATCGAGGGTTCTTACTAATTTTGTATGTACAATACATTTTTAATACAAATCGAACAAAAGAATAATCTTTTGTTATTTATTTTTACAAAAATGCTTGACCTTGAACTGGCAAAACATAAAAATAAAAATGTTTATTAAATGGTGTCCTTTTGGTTTTACCTCTAATTTTCAAATATTAAGGCATGATACAGAAAAATTACCTGATTCTTGTTGAAACATAAATCAGACTTAAAGATACAATTCACACAATCAGAAAATAAATTAATATAATTACGGGGTAAGCGGTTCAACTAGACTTCCTCCAAGCAATCTTCATGGGGTTATTTTGTTTTGCTTTTCAAAACAACAAATCATCATTTTATGAGTATAATTAAAAATGTTGTTTAGGAGTAAAGGGCAAGAAGATAAGACGGTACAAAATATAAGAGAGGAAATTCTTTAATGACTTCTGAAGTATGTTCTGTTTTCTGTTTCTATGTTTTGGAAAATAATTACAGTATCTCCAACTTTGACCATCCTTCTTGCCTCTGCAGTCCAATATTTAAATTAAAGACAATTCACCTCCTTAGACGGAAACGTAGACAATTGCCAGCCAATTGAAGACAATCAGACAATTGATAAAATCAGAAGGTTTAGCCAGCAGAACGGAAGTGCCATATGGGGCGCGCACTTAAATATTCCGGCAAACGCGTGAGGGTTTCGGTCCGACTTTAGATTCTGGGCCGTGCCTGGCCAAATTTGGCCGGAGAAAGTCTTGACATTTCCATCAGAATAATGTTGTATTCGATTTCCTAAAAACACTTCAGCAGCTACTTACACCAAAATATTGAAAATGCCATTTGGTCGAGACGATACGCACAAAGATTTCAAGGAACTCAAAAAAATTCCAAAGAGTAGTAACAAACACCTATATATTGGCATTATGGGCACTGTCATACCTGGCATTCTGTTAGGCGGCTATTTAGGCAAGAAGTTTGCCCAATTTCTCGAATTATTCGATCTATATACGCCCGATATTGTGGACGATGATGAATAGAACAACCGTGGCACAAATTGATCTCCGACATGGAAAACCAAAAGAATTTGGATCAAGCATGTGCACATCCTGTTCGTATGTATGCTAATGGGCCGCATAAAACAGGCCAAACGGGATGCTAGGAAAAGAGATCATAACATCAACATCAACTGCCCAAACCGGTAACCCAAACAAATCGGAGCAATAACTCCAGCAGATCAGTTGTATCATAATTATTCAACCAATTGTAAGCAATAAATGTATTTCTGCATCACAAGTTTTTAATAAATGCATAAATGAATAAATGCATTTTCTCAATTTTAAAGTATTAAACTTCTTTAACACAACATTATTTCATTTAAATTTACATTTTCGGTTAATGTAGATTTAGCCCTCTTAATTTAATTTTATATTTTTATATCTCAAGCATATTTGCTATATAGAGCGACCGAAGAGAAAAGTAGTTTCGTCTTCTTTTTTAAATATTTTTCTTTTAATTGTGGCACGATTACCCAGAACAGAAATTAGTTTGCAGTCTACATACATATGTAGAGCATGAATTAAATTTTGAATTGCAGATTTGGTCAACGCCAGACTTTAATTGCACATAGTTGGTGTGGAAGATTGTGTGTTGCTCAATGAAAATATTTTCTCTTGTGGATTACATTGAGAGCGGATTACATTAAAAAAAATAAAGCTTGCGGAACTTTTAAGGGGATACCTTAAATTTTAATCGAATTAACATAAAATTTATAAATTACTTTTTGATGTTATAATTGAGCTGAAAATGGTGGCGAAAATAAAACAATTTCGGTTGAGTACAAATGTTCTTATATAAGGTTAAGTTTACATTTTCTCAAAGTACACTCGAAAGAGAAACGGAGTAAAAGCTAAATTACAAGGACTAAATTACAAACAAACAAGTTTTTGTGGGAGTATATTAGAGGCTTTGACAATGGTGCTGAATGCAGGCAGTCTACCGAAATCCTGTTGCAATATTTTGTGTCCTTTGCCCAATGTTAAATAATTTCAGCCAATTTTGTCAAAGCAGGGAAGGATACATTTCCGGCCCTATAAATTACATACATTCTGATCAGCATCAGTGGGAGAGTCGATCTAGCTATGATCGTCTGTCCCTTCCGAAAAGTTTTCTTTGGTTTGCAGTTAGTATTTAAGTCTGAAGGGGTCGGAAAAATTGGAAAAATCAATGAAAACAAATTAAAACTTTGCTGTTTTTCAATTAATTCGAATAAACTTCGAGTACTGATTTCCTTTTTTATCATTAAGGTTTTCATTTTATTATTATTTAATTATTTAATTCTTTCTTTCTAGCGCTACAAGTTACTTATTTTAATGCCCTAAAAAATTGAAAGCCTCTTCTTAAAATATGTTAACCTAATACATTTAACATTTAACTGATTCGCTTTACGATCAAAATTCTGAGATAATCGATACTGTGTTATCTATAGTATGTCACTGCTTAGTAATAATTTATGGGTACACAGCTCCAAAATGTTGCAATGTATATATTAAAAATTAAATAGTCGATAACTTTTAAAGTTTTAACAAATAGTTGCGTCTATTAAAGGGAAAATAAGCTAATAAATCTCTAATCGAATTCAAATTGTAACAGTAACTTGTAAAATTACCCATCCCTGGGTGTGACCATAAAGAAAAAATACCGAAAAAATGTACTACTCGGCGAGTGCAGTATATAAATGCTAAAACTTGCCCAACAGCTGATCACCTCGAAAAAAAATAAACAAATGCTGATAGTAGGAGAAATGAATTAAACGCCAGGCTGCTGCCAAAACCAAAAAAAAAAGATATAAAAGTCGTTTGTTGGAAAATCACAAATATTTGGAGAAAAATGTGGCTGGCAGGAAACCTGCTTGGAGGATCCATAGCCCGTACATCCGGTCGCTTGTTGCACCTCAAACGCAGGGAGGTGTACACGGTGAGTCCGAGACTCCTAAGATCTTTAGTTGTCCGCCCGTTACGCAATGTCCCCCCAAATACCATCGGCAGGAATGCTTTCGCATACTAGGCGTGCACGAGACGGCGGATCAGAACACGGTGCGCCACGCCTACTTGGATCTGGTGAAGCGGGTGCATCCGGACTCGGGAACCGAGGAGGCCAGTGCCGAGCGCTTCCAGCAGGTGGACGAGGCCTTCAGGTTGCTGCAGGAGAAGTTCGCCAAGGGCAGACGCAACATCCAGGAGGACGAGGAGGAGGCCCTGGAGTTCGACATCAGGCACACGGCGCCGCAACACCGCCAGTATCTGTCCAACGAGGGCATCGGCATGGGCACTCCCTTCCAGCGCCAGAAGCAGTACCAGCAGGTGCGCGCCATGAAGGCCCAGGAGCGCGTCCTCGAGCACCGAATTGACAAGGCGGCGGCTGGGGAGAAAACCCTGATGTCCAAGGGCGGCGGCGGCCACTTTCGCAGACACGCCATCAAGACCAAGTACGGCATCGACCGGGTGGTCGAGGATCTCATCCAGGAGGCCATGTCCAAGGGAGACTTCAACAACCTCAATGGGGCCGGCAAGCCGCTGTCCTCGACCCAATCGCAGAATCCCTACCTGGACTTCACCACCCACAAGCTGAACAAAATTATGCTGGACAACGGATTCACGCCGGAGTGGATTAGTCTGGGCAAGGAGATTAGAGATGCGGTCGCCAAGCTGAAGCAAAAGCTGCGTCAGGAGCGCATCTTCTACGGTGAGTGGCCTCTGACCCGCTCCGAGGACCTTTCCGCCTGGCAGAGCTTCACCAAGCAGCACCAGGAGGATGTCCAGCAGCTGAACAAAACGATCGACAAGTACAACCTGATAGTGCCCATCCTGGAGAACCAGTTCTTTCGACTGCACCTTGAGAAGATGGCCGAGTCCGTATTCAAGGATCCGGAGTTGCAGCGCAACGTAGTCAGACCCGAAGTAAGAGCCAAAGCCAGGAGCCATGTGGAGAGTCAGGGGAGTACGAGTACCAGTCTATTTTCCCTAATCAGCAAACTATTGTAATGGAAAATGTGTGATCGATATGTGTGTGTGATACTAGTTTCAAGCGTAGAGAAATGATAAACTTGTGATAAGATTTTATCTCGTCAATTTTGAATTGATAAGGGAAAATTAAGAAATAGTTGTATTGATTTATGTTATTGTAAAATAATATTCTAGAGATTGATCTGTACTTGAATTTTTAAGAACATTTTAATTAAATTTTGTTATTTAAATTTTATGAAATGTTTTGAATAAAAAGGGTTATGGTTTTAAGAGAAACAAATACTAGTCAAAATGTGTTACATGTTGTATTAAGATTTTAATCTATTTGTATCCAAGTTTACAATGTTTCTAACTGGGCTTCTAGTTACGCTTTGCATTATGAAAAAATTCTTATATTTTTAAATTAATGGAGTATTTGCTTACAGTTGCGAATGGAGTAAACGAATTCCGAATTAAGTGATTTATGCCGTTTTTTAATTAATTATTTAATTGTTTGGTGAAAATAATTTTATGCAAAAAAGTTCACGTTCCATAATTTGTGAAAAAATTCTTATATTTTAAAATTAATGAAGTAGTTTTTCAAAGTTGCGTGTGCAGTAAACGAGAAAATGCCTTTCCGAATTAAGTGATTTATGCCTTTTTTAATTAATTAAATATTGTTTGGTGAAAATAATTTTATGCAAAAAATTCACATCCCTTAATAAATCCATAAAGTAAAGTTTATCCCAAACAATAAATTTTGTAAATAATATTTATTAATAAAAAACGTCATGCTTAACCTATCAAAACTTTTGCAAAAATAATTAGAGATTGGATTTAAAACTAATTCGACTTGTTTTTAGTCTTTGAGTTAGGGAATTATGTCTTTACATTGGTACAGTGTACACATATGTTTGTACGCTCTATAGATTAATTCATTCCTGTGATTTTCATTCAAGTTGTCATAAGACCTTTTGTCGCAAACTCACTGACTTCCCTCCGGAGAAAGTCGAACTGCCCCGCTTGCCAGGAGCGCCAATGCCCTGGGGAAAGCCCAATGCTCAGCCTTATGTATGCGTTGCGTCAGCGAGTCCTCATCATCGTCGGGTAAAATGGGAACTGCGGCCTGAACTAGGATCGCTCCCGTATCCACGCCCTCGTCCACGAAGTGCACCGTGCAGCCGGACTCCTTTTCGCCCGCCTCCAAGGCCTGCCGTTGAACATGCAGCCCCGGGTACTTGGGCAGCAGCGAAGGATGGATGTTGATGAGGCGTCCACGCCACTCCCGAACAAACGGAGCACTCAGGACTCGCATGAAGCCGGCCAGGCAGATCAAATCCACGCGAGCCGCCTTCAGGTTTCGCGTGAGCTCCGCATCGTAGACCTCCCGGCTGGCAAAGTCCTTGTGGGAGATGACCAGTGACGGCACCCCTGCGCGGGTGGCACGTTCCAGTCCCAGGACAGCCGGCTTGTTGCTGATCACCAGCACGATCTCCGCATGCACTCCCTGGGCCGAGTCCCGCGTGGCCTCTATGAGTGCCTGCAGGTTGCTGCCCGTGCCCGAGATGAGGACGGCCACTCGTTTTCGCGGCAGCGATAGGATCTTCTGAGTCCTGGCCAACGACGCTTCGAAGTTCTGGACCAGCACCTGCGGTTTCTTCGTGTCCTTGCGGGCAATCACCTCCCCGACGACAGCAGCACGTTGGGCATAGCGCAACTCCTTGAGCACCGCCTCAACTTGCGTGGGAGCCACCACCAGGATCATGCCCAGTCCACAGTTGTAGGTGCGCTGCAACTCGGTGGAGCTGATGTTTCCGGCTGACGCCAGCCAGGCGAAAACGGGAGGAAGCTGGTACTTGTTGGCATCGAGACGCACGGCCAGGTCCTTGCGCAGCACTCGCGGTATGTTCTCGCTGAGGCCACCTCCTGTGATGTGGGCCAATGCCTTGATGCCGTGATTCCCTCTGGACAGCAGGGAGGACAGTGCCTGCACATATATCTTGGTGGGCACCAGCAGCTCCTCGCCCAGCGTCTTCTCGCTGAAAGGCGCCTTGTCGTCCAGTCCCAGTCCCACACGCTTTAGGACGGCGTGGACCAAGCTGAATCCGTTGCTGTGGACACCGGACGAAGGCAGGCCGACGAGCACATCTCCTGGCTGAATTTCGTCCAGAAGTGGCAGGATGCCGGAGCGTTCAGTTATGCCCAAGGCAAAGCCAGCCAGATCATAGACCTGCGGCCCATACAGCAGCGGTAGAGCTGCACTGTGTGAGGCTAGAAAGGATTAAACAAGAGATTTTCTAGATCAATGGTGGGATTACAAAAAGAACACCTGATTCTCTATGAAAATTTGGACAGCCAATAACTAAAAAATTCAAAACATCGAAAAATTATTAAAATTTTAATCAGCAAAAAAAAATAATACTCGTGTAGTCTTAGATCCCAAATAATTATTATACGTTTGAAGAAACACTGTGAAGTCAGCAACTAGAATTGATTGATTTATAATTTCTTGCGGATACATCCTTGTGTTTTTATAGTCCCTTTTTATAGTTTATAAGTATATATATAATATAATGAATTTAATTCTAGATTTATTGTTCATTTCAACTGTTCGGTGTGCCGAAGTTTAAATACCCTTATACTTATTGTATATAAAAATGTAGCAATGTCGACTTTTCGATGAGTTTTTTGACCGGTTTTACGACAGGCAGGTTGATGTTGTCATATTTTTATAAAAACCCAAAAAAATTGTCGTAGAAACCTAACTATTGTTACATGAATTTTAAACCAGGAACCGCAAATAACTTTTATGAGGTTAAAAACAGACTACCAAAAAAACGGGGGTCATAGAATTTTTTTTTGGTTAGCTACCCAAAAACATATACTTTTTTAATGGATTATTATAATAAACATTTTAAAAACTTTTATTTTATATTTTAAGTGGTTTAAAAGTTATTTCATTTTTTTTTTTAATTTTATTGATATTTTTGATTTTTAATATAAAAAATATTATTTCACTGTTATTCCTGATATTTAAGAAAAAAACTTTTGATTTCTAAAATAAACTTGTGAATAATTGTTATTTTACAATTTGTATAAAAAAATCATAAAAATAATAATTATTCATTATTGCCTTTATTATAGAAATCAGAATCACCTTAACACTGTCTGTAGTTTATTTTTAAGGCGCACTTATTAAAACATAACTTTTAATTGTTTTTTCGGTGTATGTGAGCTTTGTGATTCAACTTGTGTACCCGCATTAGAAATAGATAGATAGGTAGCTTTAAAACTAAGAGACTTTTTGTGTAGAAAACGAAAAGCAGAAATTACTACATCGATTCTCCTAGTGATCCTACTGATCAAGAACATATATATACTTTATGTAGTCTCCCTCACAGCGTAGCAAGCTTTTGAGTGAAATTATACCTATGCAAGGGTATATTTATGTAAAAAGGAGCCGGGCTCCACTCACCAATAAAACTGCTGTTGGCCTGCCTGGTACCCTCCTGAACTCCAGAGAGGACCTCCTTGGCCAGCTCCTCCTGCCAGTGGCCGCATGCGTAGTAGCTTGAGAAGCTGAGGGGTTCAGCTCCGTTACAAAGGATGTCATTGACGCACATGGCCACCAGATCGATTCCCACGCTGGCGTTGCGGTTCGTTTGCTGGGCTATTTTCAGCTTGGTGCCCACGCCGTCGGTGCCCAGGATGAGAATGGGGTCCTCGTAGTGACTGGGAATGCGTGTGAGCCGACGCCCAGACGCGTTTTCAAAGCACTCTTCACGAGGAGGTGCTAGGCTCAGCTTGGCGGTCAGTTCCTTCAGCTCCTCGGGTAGCTCACGCTCGCCAAGGCCACCGAACGGAGAGGCCACCTTCTGCAGTTGCTCCACAAAGTTGCGCACCTGAACGGGTGACCCGCTGGTTTTTGACCGCCGCTGCAGGACACCCAGCACTTTGGCTCCTGGCAGGGATGTCCGCCATAGTTGACTCGACTGCGGCAGGATCAGAACCATGCCAATGCCGCAGTTGTGCCGCTCCAGGAGCGCCTGGGCACTGAGCTTCAGCTTGCCTGACAGCCAGCCAAAGATTTTGGGCACCGGCACCGCCCCGAAGTCTAGTGTCGTCTCATAACCTTCGGGCAGAAGGCGCAGGACATCGCTCAGCAGACCATGGGTAACGTGGGACACCGCCTTGATCTCATCGCCCTTTTGGAGATGAGGCAGCAACTGCTGGACATACTGGCGTGTGGGCGTGGCCAGGACATGAGCCAAGGTCAGGCCATCCTCACCACCGTCAACGGGCGAGCAATCCCTGAGATTCACTTTCAACGCAGCCAACTGGGTGAGTATCTCGTTGAAGCCAGCACAGTGGAGTCCAGACGAGGGCAGACCGACGAGGAGGTCACCCGGCTGGTAAAGATCAAAGCGGGGCAGGATCCGCGATTGCTCCACGATTCCCACGCAGTAGCCAGCCATGTCATGCTGACCGGGCGCATAAAGAGATGGCATCTCGGCAGTTTCGCCACCTAAAAGAAGGATTACGATATTGGATTAGGGATTGGCGGATCAAAAGTACTTTGACCATGCTCTCACCAACTAATGCGCACCGCGCATCGCGGCAACCGTCAGCCATTCCCTTGACCAACTGGGCGGCCAGGGGAACGTGCAGCTTGCCACAGGCAATGTAGTCCAAGAAAGCCACCGGTTCGGCGCCCAGCTCCAGGAGATCGTTGGCGGCCAGGGCGAACAAGTCGTAGCCAACGTTTTCGTACAGCTCGTGCTCCAGGGCCAGGTGGATCTTGGCGCCCACCCCCTGGGTGGCCTCTGCAATCACTGGCTCCTTGTAGCTGAGTTCCTTTATCCGGAAGAGTCCTCCGAATCCACCCAGGCCCCCGAGGACGCCTGGACGCTGGGTGCCACGGGACAAGGGCTTGATGCGCTGCACGAGCGCATCCCCAGCGTCGATATCCACGCCGCTGTCCTTGTAACTCAGACCCGGGGAGCCAGCAGTAGCTCTAGGTACGGACATTTTTGGGAGAAGACAGAAGTAGAGGTAGAGGTGTAGAAAGAAACAAAAAATCGGTCATGAAGATGATTAAATGACTTTAATATAACGCAAATTTTAATCTGGATTCTAAATTATTTATAATTTGTGAGCATTTGTCTAGCAGCTTTAAAATTATAAGGAAAGACCGACATAGATCATCTTGATTAAGAATATATATAATTTATACGTTCAGAAATGTCTTCTTATAAAAGGTATACGAAAAAATCAACTATGAGTAATATGTTTACTGTGAAGATTATTACTTTTTTTTATATTTGCAATCTTATAAATGTTTTCTTATAAAGGGTATACGAAAAATCATGACGATATAGAAATTTGGTTACTAACCTATAAGCTATGAGTTAAATGTTAACTGTGAAGATTATAACTTTTTTTAAATTTGCAATCTCATAGACCATATGTTTGCCCTTGAGTACAATATTTTAAGTGAATTAGATTTTG
The DNA here is from genome assembly GCF_018152505.1 of Drosophila elegans. Taxonomy (NCBI): domain Eukaryota; kingdom Metazoa; phylum Arthropoda; class Insecta; order Diptera; family Drosophilidae; genus Drosophila; species Drosophila elegans. The sequence goes on along the minus strand of NW_024545782.1, from coordinate 3,455,521 downwards.
TAACTACTATTCCAGAATGCAAATGTTCTCGCTCATGTCATCTAATAAGTTAAAGTCAGGGAGTTTTTAAGACTGTTCTCTAAAGAACATGAGCAAATAGATACATTTTATTGAAGACAATAAAGCAAATATTAAATCATAACTATGTTGTGTTGTGTAAAAATAAAAAGTTTAAATTGTTTTTATTACTGTTTGTTTGTGTAAAGCTTTTTCATAATTTTTCGAAGTTATGATGGGTCTAGAATCTAATTTGATAGTATGAAAATTAAAAATGATACTTCTGTTTTCAATGACTTCTGGGTTTAATTTAATTAATTACATTTTGATTGCCTTCTGGGCAATGTCCGTCCTGTACTGAGCTCCAGATCCCGAAAAGGTGATGCTGCCAGCCAATTTGGTGGCCTTGGCGGCGGCCTCCTTTAAGCTGCCGTCCAGAGCAATGGCGATAAGGACCCGACCGCCGTTGGTCAAGGCTTCCTTTTTTGCATTCACAGCAAGGCCGCTGTGAAAAACCAATTGAGTGGGGGAATTGGCGGCCGGCAGTCCTGAAAAAATCATATAGAATATTAAGAAGTTCCAAGAGAGTTGAAAACTTAATTTACCGGCTATAAGGCATCCCTTGGTGGAGGTCTCTGGATAGCCAGCACTGGCTAGGATCACACCTACGGCGCTAACTCCATTGCGCCATTGCAGGGGAACCTTGTCCAGCTGTCCTGTGCAGCAGGCCTGCATTACTTCGAAGAGATCGGTTTCGAGGAGCGGCAGGATAACCTGCGTTTCGGGATCGCCAAACCGACAGTTGAACTCCAGGACTCGAGGGCCGTCACGGGTCAGCATGAGTCCCGCGTAGAGAACGCCCTGGTAGGTGATCCGCTCCTTGACCAGACCCTTTACTGCCCTTTCCAGCACTGCGTTTTGGACCAGTTCGAGGGCTGGCTGGCTGATCAAGGGACATGGGCAGTAGGCGCCCATGCCTCCGGTGTTCGGACCCGTGTCCCCGTTGCCCAGACGCTTGTGATCCTGGGCGGGCAGCATGACCCGCACGCTTTTGCCATCGGTGAAGGCCAGCACGGACACCTCTTCGCCCTCTATCAGCTCCTCTACCACCAGTGTGGATCCCGCCTGGCCGTACTTCAGCTGTCCCAGGATCTCGTCCACCGCTTGGCAGGCCTCGTCCACATTGGCAGCCACCACCACGCCCTTTCCAGCCGCCAAACCAGCGGCCTTCACCACCAGAGCTGGGTAAGGGGCGCTAAAGGAGACAATATACATTACTTTCACTCAAAAAAAAGCCATAGCTTGTAACCACACCTTCTGATGAATGCCTTGGCCTTATCCGTGTCCGTGAAGCTCTCATAGCGTGCCGTTGGAATGCCATGACGCAGCATAAAGTCCTTAGCCCACTTTTTGTCCGCCTCGATTTGGGCACCTTGTTTGCCAGGTCCAAAGCAGGCGATTCCATGATTCTGGAGCACATCGCCCAAACCCAAGGCCAAGGGATCTTCGGGTCCCACAACCACTAGGGAAATCTGATTTTCCTTGCTCCACTTGGCAATGGCCTAAAAAGAGAACAATAGTATATAATTTAATTTGAACACAAAATGGAGACCAACAGGAAGATTGCGTTTTTATATCAACTTGTTAGTATAATAATAATAAATGCTTGTAATATAATTTGTTGAGTTGCTCATAACAAATATCCATCAATTTATTTAGATTGCAAAAACAAGTCTTTTGGATAAAATATTATCAGATAACCGTTGTTTAAGCTCGCAAAGTTGAATTCGAATTACTTAATTAACTTTGATATCATATTAACGATAATCGTACTCATTAGTCTAATTTTGATTCTTATAATATGCAACTCAAATTGATCTGTAATCTCTGTCTGTAATAAAAATCTTAAATTTAGATATCAAAATTGGTTTTGTGCAATCAAACCGGGTCACGATCGTCCGAATCTTCTTGGGGTGCCCAAAGTGCTGGGTTTTTTTGATTTTTGTAACCACATTCCAAATGGGAGATAACACTCCTCTAAGTAACCGGTTCCATCGCCAATTTGTCGCCAAAATACAAAATGCCTTCCTAATTGTCTTGCCATTAAACTGGGTCTGGGGGTGCATTGTCTTCAAATTGTTCAGATGGGAGATCAACTGACTCAGGCGCCAGCTATGTCAGCCATGTCAACAAACCAAGTTAATCCCGAGCTCGATCGCTGGTCCGGTTTCGGAGCAGCGTCGTCGATATCGTTACTTAGCTCTAATTCGAATTGGCGCCAACGCAGAGTCGGATTACCCCGATCTGGTGAAACGTGTCGACATTGCACTTGGCTGCGTTCCAGACCATTTAGCACCTGGGAGACTCATCCCGATTTCCGATAGCCGTCCCCCCATCCGGTTCGCTTGTTTCCCAGGGTTCAAGAACGTTCGCACGGAATGACGTTTTAGTGGAGCCATTTGACTTTCCAAATTAAGACCTATTTGCCAAACTCGGCCAAGGTTTTAATTTCCCGTAACGAAGGTTGTGTGCAGCGCTTATGACAGATGGAACGAACAAAGAAAAACAGGGAGATGGGGAAAGATCAACAACTTTTAATACTGTGGCTGTGGCTTTTTGGCTCTGCCATAACTCGGATTCTCCGACTGGCTATTCCCAAATTTGGTTAGAACGTTTTCGTCTTTATGCTTTACAGAGTGCGCTCATGATTTACTGTATTATATGCAAATTAAGTGCGGGAGAATGGGATCTGGAAGAAGTGGGGGTGAGGGTGGCAAAGAATGTTGCCACATTTGTTTGCGGATAAGTAAGGAATTAGATACGCTTTGCTGAATTAGCCGGACGGGTTTTTGGATTCGGCCAAAAAAGTTTCAGACGGAGATGTTTGGCAGATACTTTCGTCTAACTATCTGCCAAGTGATTCAATTATAAGTTTGGCGATGAAAATCCAAAGATCATTTATCAGAACACCTATGCTGAGCTTAATGATCGAACTATGCAATTTCTAAGAATAACTATACAAATAAAGGGGATGAAAAATGAAGGAGACCAAGTAGTAATTAAGCTTTCTTATACTTAATCCAAAGTTTCCACACATGGCATTTAAGCTGTAAAAAATTTTTAAATAAAACTAGGTGGTTTTACCTAAATGTCATTTCCTATGAAGTTAAATTAACACAACGACGAATTACTATTCTCTGAAAAAATCTAGAACGTCTAAATAGGTATTAAAATAATGATTTAATTTCCTAATAGGCCTGTTGTCGGGTAACTGTGGAAGCAATTTTACTAAAATTTCAAAACACAGAATACAGGACATAAAAAATATATACGAAAGTCCAGTTCAACGATCGCCATGGTATTTTGAGTTCCTTGAAAATGTAAGTCAAGCAAGGCAATATGAAACTTTCAAGATCAGCCACAATACACATCAAAGCGTAAGTGCCCCAACCTTCGAGTAGGGCATATCCATTCACGAATGTTTCATTTAATTTTCACTCTTCTTTCCGTTTTGCTGGATTTAACCATCCCACACTTTGGGAATTGCAACGGCGACAACGACAAATAACGTCGTTGATACCTAAATAAAATAATACTTATAAGAAATAAAATCATTTTATTTATGACTGACTAAGGCAACCAACAGCGATGATGTAGCAGTTGATGATGACGAGCGGAGATGGAGACGGCGGCTCGGAACTGGGTTTCCGAAGCGAAATACTGCCAAAAATCCGATGGTGAACGGATGGATATAAATACGAAAGCGTCCGCGAAGCAGACAAGCAGTTTAGAACCAAACTCGAACGCGACATCATGTATTTGCTTGTAAGCCTAGACTGCCTGCCAACCAGGGATTCCCCGAAAACGGATTATAATCGATGTGTTGTCTTGTCCTTGTCCACCCACAGGTGAACTTCATCATTGCGTTGGCCGTGATGCAGGTGCAGGCCGGTTCCTACGTCCCAGATTCGGATCGAAACACACGGACCCTGCAAAACGATCTACAGGTGGAGCGGGATGGTAATTACCGGTACGCCTACGAGACCTCCAATGGAATATCCGCCTCGCAGGAGGGACTGGGTGGCGTTTCCGTCCAGGGAGGCAACAGTTACACCTCGCCAGAAGGCGAGGTCATCAGTGTTAGCTATGTGGCCGACGAGTTTGGCTACCATCCTGTGGGCGCCCACATTCCCGAGGTGCCGGCCTACATACTGCGCGCTCTGGAGTACATCCGAACGCATCCCTACCAGATAAAGGATTACTACACCGGCGAGCTCAAGACCGTGGAGCACGATGCGGCTGCGTTCAATGTGTATTCGCGGAAAAACCAGGAACCAACGACTCCAAGAACCCGACAGAGCACCACACCGAAAACCATATACCTCACCCATCCGCCCACGACAACATTGCGACCTTTGCGAGAAAGACGAGGCGCTTCGAAGCATTGATGATCGATGGTCGGAAATTTTTTGGCGGGGGGAGGGTTTGGTCTCTTAGGAATTCACCAGGCGAATCTGTGAAGTTTGATCTAAGCAATTAATTAAGCCACAAGCAATAAAAACAATAAATAAATAAGCTAAGCAAGCGTAAGCTGAAATGTAAAATCTGCTGACTTGTCTACTTAAACTGATAGATCACGACATAAACATTGTTGTTTACTAGATCGCATTCATAAATTAGGGTTAACGGAATGTTTAAGGAGCAGTCTAATTTGAGAATTCAATTGTGAAAGGTACCTGTTACTGATCCCTGAACTATTATTTTAATATTATTATATAAAAGCCAAGGAAAAAAAATTAGCTTAGTTGAACCAATTTTTTTAAATGTCCAGCCTTAAAATCAAAATAGATACCAGCTGTGATTGCTCATAAACAATCGCTGTAGACGGAAAGATACCTATTAAAAAAATAAAATAAAATATTTTGGTGCAGCGGGCCAAATCCCCTTGCAGAGGGTATTAATATTTCAGTCAAAAGTTTGCAACGCAGTGAAGAACACATTTACATTTAAAGTATATATATTCTTCATGAGCATAGCTAGAAGAGTCGATCTAGCCATGTCCATTTTTCTGTTTCTACGCAAACAAATCTCTCAGTTTAAAAGCTGTCTGGGTGAAAGCTACAAAGTTTGATGTCTTTCTGGATGTTTGATAAGTTATATATATAAAAATATATATATATTTGAAAAAAAATATTGTAGATCTTTTAAACGAATACAACTTTGTTATTTCAAAGGCAAGAACTGAGTTTGACTCGAAATTGTATAACCAAAAATCAATTAGAAGTTCTTTTATCTGAAACATATATTCAGAAGACGTTTTTGTTACCGAGTCTACTTGCTATAATTAATTAACCTAAACGAAGTAGATGAAGTATTTAAACAGGTTTATAATAAAAACTCACTTTCAGTTGTGAAAGAAAACCATTTATAAAATTTGGTATTTATTCTAGAAGCAAAAAGTGTTCCACTGAACAACAAAGTTCCATTTAGTTACATGGGTTTCACGGTTTCAAAAAATATAATTTTTTTTTAATAAATTCTATAACAGCTGTAGAGTATTGTCCTACGTTTTCAAGTTTTTCCGAGTGAAATTTGAAAGTTGCTTTCCAATTTTAATGTAGCTTGAATCTTTAAATTTTAAACGCCTTTTTCACGAAGCTTTTTTTTTTTTAGTCTGTTGTCAAGAGTTCTCACAAACTACTCAGCCGATCTTAATGAAATTTTGCACAATACTTCGAGATATAATTTACAGGGCCTTGAACGAACGATTTTTTTTTTCAATTACAATTTTTTTTCCTAAAATGTCTGGCAAAAATAAAATATTTTTCTTTTTTTCCTTCGTCCAATGACGCAGTAATAGCCAAGTTCTTAATTATTTTTTTTTTAATTTACAAAACTTTATTTAATATGTATCTTTAAAACAAGAAAAAAAAGTTTGAATAAAATATTTAAATTAAAAATAAAAATATTTAATTTAAAAAAAATTATTGAAAATAGGTTAAGAGAGCACTATAATTCCCAGTTTATTTTATTTTCTTCCAAACAAGTCAAACAACAAAACAAAATACTGGGACTTACATATTTACGCATGTCAATTTATTGAAAATTTGAATAAAGATCGTTCCCAATGTGAATCTGGCAGCTTTAATTTTCCATAACTCATAAATCTTTTGTAAGCTTATGGAAATTATGTGAAATATATAAACGTTCTATTAAGAGAATGTGTTTTTGTTTAGGGTTAGGCAGACTAATAGACTTCTATAATCTCTGATCTGATCACTAATCAGCTCAGCACAACTTGCAATCGCAGCCCCTTGGCCCGCCGACGGGTTAAAACACAAGCGCCTATCAGAGATCGGCTGCAATAAAACGCCTTCCCAGTCTCGATTACGGATTTACGGCTGCCGCTGCAGCATTAAAGTTCTCTGCCAGCATGCAGATCATATTTTACCATGGTCAGAAGCCATAAAAGCGAGTCCCCCATGGCATAACAACGAAATCAAACGAATTAATTACCGAAGAATCCACAAGATGTTTTGCTGAAGCTGCCCCCCCCGCACCCCAATTAGTCAACAAACTCGCTGATTTTTGTAACTTGAAGCCCCGGACGAAGGTCAATCCAAGGACGGGATAACAAACCTACCTCGAAATCCTTAGGATCCAAAGTCTGGGCGTCCAGATTGAGGCACTTGTCCACTTGCTTAATTCCATGGCTGCCGGGCAAGGCGTATATTTTGGAAATTTTCGGGGATTGCGATAACTTCCAGCAAATCGCGTGCTCCCGACCGCCGCTTCCAATTACCAGAACGATATGCGACATATTTAGGTTCGGAATCCGCAAAAACTAATCACGTTTTTAAAGCAATAATATCGCTCTATTAATGCACGCCCACGTGTTGGCTTGGCGATCAAAAGAGAGTGAGAGCGCGAGAGAGCACAATGGTATTCTTCCAGCTGTTCCAGCGGCTTTTGAATCAACACCGCTCTGTTGGACGCCTCGTTTTCAACTGAAATTGAAGTTGAAATCTACTTCCATGGGTAGCAAACGCTAGGGCCCAGTGCCTAGGTAGATGTGTTCAGTCGTCACATATGTATGTACATACATACATACATATATACATTTCTGTTTATGTTTGTGTTCAGGTTGGGGGGCTGATAAGAGCGATTCCAGTGGAAAGATTGCAATTTTTGAATACACACAGAAAAACGTAATTTAATTTTGTTTACTATTGATCATAATATGCGGATTGACAATATACTTTGGTCAGCCTAAGATTTTATTTTTATTTTGCATTTTTATAATACAAATATACATACATGAATGATATATCGTAGTTTATTATGTCAATAACAGGCTACCAGAACCAGATACTCTACCCTTTTTTTCTGTGTACTGCTCTGTTTGTTGTTTTCCAACAGATCGGATTTAACTGAAGCGAATAAATAACAAAAACACGACGATAGCCTTTCGGGACCTCTGAAAAATCAGCGATCGCTGGGGGTAAATGTAACTGAAATTGCATCGGTTATTGAGCTTATTTTTTTAAAGGCAGAAAATAACATAAGAACGATCTAGAACTTTTCGTCTTATGTTGTTTATGTGACTTCATATACCAGCTGTAAGATAAAAGCTCTGGTTAAACATATTTCGAGAATAAAGCTCAAAGCTTTTTGGGCCTTCTCATAATAAAAATCATATTTGGTAAAGCCAACATATTTTAAAATATCTATGCACTCTTAATAATATCCATGTCAAACGTTTAGCCAACCTAACATCGATAAGTTAGGAAATGTAATAAAAAATATACACCATTGCTACGGCTTAATGAGGTGGAAAACGAGTTCAAACCAACATCCGCTGATTAATTGGGTATTGAACAGCAACAGGCAATATTCGAATTCAGATCTTGGGATCATTGTACTCCATCAAAAATAATCAGAGAAGGCAGAAAAATAAGCGGAATGAGTCACTTTCCTTCCATCAGATCCTTAAAAACCATGTTTCTGGAAAATATCTAAGCCCACTCTGGTCTTTAGAATTCGAATTTGGTTTTGCTTGCATCACTTTTTAAAATTACTGTTTCGTTTTATTAGTATGCATTATACAAAATTGTGTGGTGTGAGTTGTAAATTTACAAAATATCTACCATAGTCCGTCATAAAATTTGTTTTATAGTTGTTGATGCTTGGGTTTAGCCAGTGAATATAACAACCAACATGCGCCACACCGAAGGTTTGGCGACAAAGAATCTCAGAATGACTCGTGGGTTGTTGTTTTCGGTTGTTTTTTTTTTTTTTTATATATAGAAACATGCATTTGGAATCAATGTACCAAGATGAAAATAAGAATTTCTTGAATTAAACAGGCCACTCTCCATCGCTGTTACCGATGTTACCGGCGCATTTGAAAGCCAATGGAGCCATTTGGACAAGGACCCTTGGGCAAACGCAGGACGAGGTCGTTGAAGGGATGCGGATGCTGAGCGAGCTGCTGCTGCTGCTGATGCTGCTGCTGCTGCTGTGGGGATTGCATCGACTGCTGGCGCAGTAGAGCAGCGGATACGGATCCGCCTACAACTGGTGACCAACTCTGGGGATTGGGCGACGACTGGGGCGGCGCCTGAGCCGGCATCCCAACTCCTCCCAGTCCCGATCCTCCGCCTCCATACGGCGGCAGCCGTTGGTTGAAGTGCGGCTGCATCGAGGGCGACGGTTGCTGTTGTTGCTGCTGCTGTTGCGGGTTATGCGGATAGTAATAGTTCAGGCCTGGCTGATTGTGCGGCCCCTGGAAGTAGCTGTTGTAGTTATTATACATCGGCGACACCTGGGACATCTTTGGCGCCGAGCTGGAGCGATGCATTCCCGCTGCTGGATGGCTACCATTATTGTTAATGACGTTGTTGTTGCTGCTGGCAGCAGGGGGAGTGGCAGAAGGCGCCGAGGGCGGCGCAGCCGCACTGCTGCTGTTTACAGCTGGCGAGCTGGGAGCAGCACTAAATTAAAAAAGAAAGAAAAGCTGCATTAGATTTTTGACAAAATATATACATATGACCACATTTAGAACTCGGTTCGAGTGTTTTATTTTTTTAAGGCAAAAAGATGGATTTACTAAGAGGCATAATAACTAATGTTCCCTTAAAGTTTTCTGGACAAGATAAAATTAAGCATTTTACACCGCAACAAAGGTTATTATAGTAAAAGTCAAAGTCTGCCCCACTAGGCACATTAACAAAATATGTTTATTAATTGGCTTTCCGCTAAATAAAAGATTCAGTTCAACGTTATGAAAACTAAAAAAAATAACTCCCTCTACTAGTTCTCATAACGTTAAACAATATTTTAAATGTAATACTGCATTAAAATATATTTAAACAAAAATAAATGCCATGGGAACATCTAATTTTATCAGCACTTTCAAATTAACACTATTTTGTAATTTTAATTAAAAGCTTAGAGGTTAAGCAAAAGAGACTGAATAGGCATTACATATTTTGCTACGATCTACGGTGACCCTGTTTCTTTAGCTATAACTTTCATAACTGAGAAATGTAATAAAAACTGCCAATATAATTTGCTTTTTAATACAAAAATTTTGTAATAAAAATTCACGTGCTAGTTACTCACGGTTTATCATCCTCAGGGTTTTTTGCCGCGCCCAGGATGCGCAGCCTGGCCTCGGCGTACTCCTGTTCGCGCTGCTTGAGCGTCTTGATGGGCTGCTTGGGCCGCATCCCGTTGGTGTCCCGCCGCTCCTCGGCCTGGGCGGGGCGACGCAGTATCTTGACTGTCTGGTTGCTGGTGGGCGTGGCATAGCTGGCTGCATCGTACTCATTGGAGGACTTGTGCAGCACCATCATGACGGGCTGCTGGGCAGGCGGATCAACCTCTGCTGGCGATGGTTGCGGCTTTCGGGCAATTGTGATCTGCCGGGGCAGAGGGTTGCCGATTTGTGGCGAGTCCTGGAGGCTCTGGGGGCGTTGGAGCAGCTTCATCTTGTGGGCTGGTGGGTCGCTCGCCTGCAGCTTTGTTTGCAGAGTCATGGAAAGCTGGGAAAGGGGGGGGGCGTTAGATGTCACTTAGATGTGCGGAAATGGAACAATGGAGGGCACTTACCCCCGCCTCGTCGATTTCCTCCCAGTTGTCTAACACATCCTCGCCATGGGACATCGTTCAACAAAGCACGTTGCCTGCCTGGTGACGGATTATATACTTTTCGTTGCGTTTCTCGCTCACTTTCTTCTCTTGCGCCTGCTGCTGCAGCTCGCACTCTTACTGATACATAATTCCTTCGCACTTTTATCAGACATAAGTTTTGCGTATGTTTGCAGCACGCTATTTTTTACGAAATTCGCTCCCAAAACCCACTGAAAAAACAAAAAAACAATACGCAACAATTTGGGCTGCTGCTGATGTTGTTGTTGTTGTTGTTGCTTCCGTGTCTTCTTCTTCTTCTGCGTCAGGTCACAGCAAATGTTCGAGGTTTTATCGTTTTCGTTATCCACAGCAGCTGGGCAAATGGTTTCCGGTTTTCGGCCACCCTGCACTGCGCCAAGAGCTTCTTGGCCATCCACTTCACTAACCACAATTGCCAACTATTTACATTTAACGCTCGAACATGACCTGAGGTTCTTCTTCTTCTTCTTAACGCGCTGCTGTGTTGGAAAACGTCGGAACTCGGATGGGGACGGCCGACGGGAACTTTCTCACACGCGCAGTCGAGAATTAGTAGGTTGAGTTTCTTGTGAATGGCATCGGTGGCAATCACCGCGCTACTCTCACTACAAATCACTCTGCGCCGTTCTCCAGCACTGAAAAATGTGTTCTTCAAATATATCGAAATAACAATTCTCGACAAGCAAGAAGTAATTGCTTTTCGCTTCGGTTGTCGATCGCTATTTGGTATCGATAAATTTGTGTTTAGATGGTTCGTAATTAAAGGACCCTAATGCATGCGCATGGTTCTGCGATTGTCGTTAGGAATTTGGTATCGAAGAATTACGATAAAATTGTGTGATCGAACGGGAAATTTGAAAAGTGTTCGTTTCTCCTTGTGAATAATAAATAATTGGTTTGAAAAAGTGACATATATCTATAGGGTGTTTAGAAAATAAAAAACGAAAATCAAAAACTTGCCAAGTAGCACAAGAATTCAAGTGGTATATTTTTTTATTTGTTTACTGAAAATACCAATTAAACATTTGTACATATTTTACAAAATTTAATATTTGTGTTTTTGTCATTATTTGTTTATCAAAATTGGTCAGAAGTCCGTATGTTTCTTTACCGTATACCCATTGCGATCTTTGTTTAAAATCTTGAGTCTTGGAACTTTCGTAATCGTCTTTTTTTTGGTTACCCAGACCATGTTTGAGAACGGAAACAAAAAAGCAGATCGAAGGCCTATAACTGCCGTGTTTTGGCTATTTTTCAATTGTGTTTTTATCAGGCTTCGTAAAAAGAAATATGTAAATTAACTAAAACTTTAATCCATTGTTCCTATTAATAATGTAAACAATTTATTTTGCCAAACCTTTCTGCTGAGTTTTCACAAGTTCTTATCGCATAAACATTCTCACACTCGTACCCAATAAACAAACGTGTCTCAAGCTTGAGGCAGATGTAAACAAATAAACTTAAATAAAGTTAAGACTAAAAATCCGCTAGAATTATGACAACGCGATCCCATATTTTATGCATCGCGTTTGCTTCCAAATTTTAATCACAGCAATCCTACTTGGTTTTTAACTTCGGAATAGAGAAGATCAGTTTTAAAAGCTTCGATCCCGAGGCAACCAGAGTAGAAACAAATCAAGCTTGAACAACTTAAGAAGAAGAATTATAAAAGTTAAAATTAAATAAAAATTATATTTTTTTAAATAAATCGTCATAGTTTTTTTATAATTTGCATATTTTGCACTTTGTGTGTTATTTTGGGTGCCCTGGTTTCTATAGTATTCGATGCAAAATGCAAATTCCTGCTATCCGACTCAACATCGAAATCCCCTTAGGTGTCCGAGAATTTTAGCTTAGGGGGCGTGAAATCCGATGCCGGTAATATCTCTGATACTCATAAATAATAATAATAAATAAATAAATAATTATAATAATAATATATTAACTTACAAGTCCTGAAAGCTCCTTGAAAATGAGAATGCTTTGGCGGCTGTAATAGGAAAAAATTTTAATAATTCTGTTTTTATGAAAATATATGTATGAAAAAATCTATCCTGCATTCCGGTACTTTGATGCATACCTGATCAGATTCCCAGTAGCTCCACCGTGGTCCCATTACCCAAATTTCGATCCAGGTCCTCCTACCCCTGCGTTCATTTCCTGCACATTGCAGGTCTTAAGAACAAATTTCTCCATAGGCAGAGACGAAAGAAAGGCGAGGAATGAGTGTTTGCCGGAAAAGAATCAAATGAAATGAGCTAGTCAGTGCTGCCAACTTTTAATGAGGAAAAAAAGCTTTTGTTGACTGGATAAAAGAAAAAAAAACTAACATTTTATGAAAAATTAAAAAAAAACTGGAAAACTAAAAAACCAATAAAAATCTAGAAAACAAAAAACACCCAGAAAATGTTTTAAAAATCCATTTTATACGATTTTCCGATTTGTTACAACATTTCTATGATTTGCTCAATCTCCTCCTAAAATATTGTCGTTTTAAAAAAAAGTTTAATTTTTGTAATAGTTGCGGTATAAACACAATATAATAAACAAAACAATAACGTTTGAATTTAATGTTAAAAAGGCGGTGTAACCGTGAACTTATTACCAAAGAAATGTCAAGCCGTTTACATATAATTGTCTCTGTCACTGCCATCTATCGATTCAATGTTAACGTGATGTTAACTTAACATCCGCATGTAGTGGAGACGTACTCCGCGAATATCCAAGACTCAATCCACAAATAGCAAATACTTACTCCGCCGCTAACAGAGACACAACATTTAGCAATAGAGGTAGGGATACCCGCTGCATTTAGTGGAGACACAGGTAGTTGAGACACATTCCGCATGTAACGACGTCTAAGGGATGGGAAAACACCGATTCCTACTGATGTTAAACACCACGTCAGTATCGATGATGGTCCACCTCTAACAGGTAAAATCAAATGTAATGTTTTCGAATAGATAAGAGCAGCGCCAATTGATCATGGAAGTAGAACCCACGCACTTTTTGGAAACACACAGCATTACCATAGGTCAGCAACCTCGCGAAAAGCAGATAACGACAACCATTCGGTAGCGCTATTGTAAGCCCCCAATCATCGAACACGTGCGCCCATTTGAGAGGCTGACGGAATCCCCCCTTGGGTTTACGTAAATAGTAACCAAGTGCCGCCATGACGGACGTGGAGATCGCAACGGCCAAGAAGTCCAACCCCGTAAAATCCTTCATTGCGGGCGGCGTGGGTGGCATGTGCAATGTGATCGTCGGCCATCCGCTGGACACCATTAAGGTGAGCTCGTAAATCCACCAAACTGCCGATGTAATTATCATTTTTCATTCTAGGTGCGCCTACAAACCATGCCCACGCCCTTGCCGGGGCAACCGCCCCGCTACAAGGGCGTCGTGGACTGTGCCGCCCGCATTCTACGCCAGGAGGGATTTCGGGGATTCTACAGAGGGATCTCGGCTCCTCTGGTCGGCGTCACACCCCTCTATGCCGTGGACTTTGCGGTCTATGCTGCAGGCAAGCGGCTGTTCCAAACAGACGAGCACCTGCGGCTCACCTACCCACAGATTTTTGTGGCCGGAGCGCTGGCGGGAGTCTGCTCAGCCCTCGTCACAGTGCCCACCGACCGGATAAAGGTCCTGCTGCAGACACAGGCCGTCACCAGTGGACCCCTGCTGTACAATGGGACCATCGACACGGCCGCCAAGCTTTATCGGCAGGGTGGGATCCGAAGTCTCTTCAAGGGCACCTGCGCCTGCATTCTGCGAGGTGAGTTGTGGATTAGTAATGCTGTTTGCCCTATTAGTAATACTATTCTGTAAGCCCAGACTCGCCCACCGGCTTCTATTTCGTGACCTATGAGTTCCTTCAGGAAATGGCCAGGAAGAAGTCCAAGACAGGGAAGATTAGCACCGCATCTACGATTCTGTCCGGCGGAACGGCTGGCATTGTGTTTTGGACTTTGGCCGTGCCCTTCGATGTACTTAAAAGTCGTCTCCAGTCAGGTGAGTCACCGTCATGCACTCACAAATCGCTCTGTTGGCCAGGATTTATGTATAAATGCCCCAATTGCAGCACCTGAGGGCACTTACAAGCACGGCATTCGAAGCGTGTTTAGGGACCTTATGGCCACAGAAGGCCCCAAAGCTCTGTTTCGCGGAATTCTCCCTATTTTACTGCGTGCCTTTCCCTCCACCGCTGCGGTTTTCTTCGGCGTGGAGCTCACCAATGACTTGTTGAAAGCCTAATCTTAGGAGTTTGTATTCAAGAGAGGCTGTTTAGTTAACTTGAATAATTAAATGTATTGTTATCAAAGTTATTTTTTTGATTTTATACTGACATTCGGTATTTATTAATTAGACCGTATTCGGCCTAGTTTCTCTTTGAAAAGGATTTAAAGAATAAAGAATATCCAAAATATGTTGCTAATAATAAATTAGTTGATTGAAAAGAAATCTAGTAAATAATTATTTTATTTCCTAAGTGTAAATTAACTTTTTATTTGAGGTCTAAACAATTATTTCATCGTCTGACTGTACCAGAGCTAAGGTACTTTTGGTTTAGTATCAAATAAGCATAGAAAAGCTATTTTACCATAATCAAATGCTGTTTTGGCCTTTGAGACTCTTTGATTTTTGTAAATTTAATATGTTTACAAATTGCTTTATTCTGTTCAGTCTTTAATATTAAATATAAATATTATCTGAAACCTGGATTTTGTTCCACGTTTCTGAAGTTTCGTTCAAAAATATCCAATTTATAAAAATATTTTTTAAGAAGGAATTCATGACTTGTTGAAAGCCTAGTCTTAGGAGTTTGTATTCAAGAGAGGCTTTTTAATTAATTTTAATAATTAAATGTATTGTTATCAACGTTATTGTTTTGGTTTTATATGGACTTTAGGTATTTATTAATTAGACCGTATTCGGCCTAGTTTCATGTTGTTGTTCGTATCTCTTTAAAAAGGATTTAAAGAATAAAGAATATCCAAAATATGTTGCTAATAATAAATTATTTGATTGAAAAGAAATCTAGTAAATAATTATTTTATTTCCTAAGTGTAAATTAACTTTTTATTTAAGGTCTTAACAATTATTTCATCGTCTGACTGTACCAGAGCTAAGGTACTTTTGGTTTAGTATAAAATTAGCATAGAAAAGCTATTTAACCATAATCAAATGCTTTTAGGCCTTTAAGACTCTTTGATTTTTGTAAATTTAATATGTTTACAAATTGCTTTATTCTGTTCAGTCTTTAATATTAAATATAAATATTATCTGAAGCTTAGTTTTTGTACCACGTTTCTGAAGTTTTGTTCAAAAATTTCCAATTTCAAAAATTTCCAATTTCAAAGATTTCCAATTTATAAAAATATTTTTTAAGAAGGAATTCGTTATTATAATTATCATAAAAATATTGGACTGATATTGGCCCACCAATGACTTGTTGAAAGCCTAATCTTAGGAGTTTGTATTCAAGAGAGGCTTTTTAGTTAATTTGAATAATTAAATGTATTGTTATCAAAATTATTTTTTTGATTTTATACTGACTTTCGGTAATTGTTAAGTAGACCGTATTCGACCTAGTTTCATGTTGGTATTCGCAGCACTTCAAAAAGGATTTAAAAAATACGCAAAATATCCGAAAACTGTTGCTAATATTAAATTATTTGAATGAAAAGAAATCTAGTAAATAAATATTTTATTTCCTAAGAGTAATGCTGTTAATTTAACTTTTCATTTGAGGTCTAAACAATAATGCTGCCAAATCATCATGATGCTTCTAATTCCAGTTTACGTGATTTGATCTACAAATGAATGCAAAACAGAACGATTTTTCAGCATAAGCTGGTGGGAAATACCAATTTTGAATGTTTTTTGAGGTTTCATGCATGGAAACTTTTGAGATGAATTAATATAAATATAAAACGGACACACAAGCGATTTTTAATAATTGAAATTATGTCTGCCAATTTCACAACATTTCGTGAAATTATTTCAACGTCTGACTGTACTAAGACTAATGTACTTTTGGTTTAGTATCAAATTAGCATAGAAAAACTATTTTATCATAATCAAATGCTGTTAGGGAAAGGATAGTTAGGCCTTTAAGACTCTTTGATTTTTATAAATTTAATATGTTCACAAATTGCTTTATTCTGTTCAGTCTTTATATTATATATATAAATATTATCTGAAGCCTAGTTTTTGTACCACGTTTCTGAAGTTTCGTTCAAAAATGTCCAATTGTCGCAAAAACTACGCAGTCCACAGTTTTATAAAAATATTTTTTAAGAAGGAATTCATTACAATAATTATCATAAAAATATTGTACATTTCAAAGATATAGAATATAAAGTTAAAAAAAAGCCCCTTAGAGTTGCAAGTTTTAACACCATTTTTATTTAATTAAGAAGGCCAAAACAGTTAAAAACGCGAAAACAATATTGTACGCCTCAAATATAATTACGAAAACGTTAATAAATCGATTTGTCACTTTTTTTTTATCAAAAATTTAATTATTTATTAAGCCAAGTACTTTTTGAAAAACAATAAAAAGGCTTATGTCTTGAAGTATTGTAATCTACAACAAACCGGTTTTCCCATTATGAAAACTATTAAATTGGTATAACTGTTTACTAACCATATCCAAACTTTTCTTCTTTGAGTTATTAATTTAATTTAATTTTTGTTGATCAGAATTGTCCTCTATCAATAATATTTGTACTCATGCACGGTATCTTGTCTCTTCTTTTATTGGGCAGTCAAAGTATTATTTATTTAATTTTATACAATTCTTGAAAGCTGACTGCCACTGTGTTTTAACACAATTGCAGGCTAGTTGAATGCCCTAAATGTTCAGTATTTTACATTTCCATGTAAACGAATGCCTTAGCTTGGTTCTCTTCCATTCCAATTGGAACCAGATATTTACACATCGATCGATAGTTTAAGGCAGAATCGATCGACAGCATTAAAGGGGAATTCGCGGCCAGGCAAAGCAGTGTTTTTATTAATTCCAATCAGAAAGATATACAAAGACTTCACCAGATTGGAACCCGGTATTTATACATAAATCGATAGTTTGAAGCAGAATCGATCGACAGCATTAAAGGGGAATTCACGGCCAGACAAAGCAGTGTTTTTATTATTTCCAATCAGAAAGAATTACAAAGATTTAGTACCTTAGATATAAAATATAAAGGGCGATATAAAAATAAAGATAGGGCGGATTTCACCAGATTCAAGTAATTAGGAACAATTAAAGACGAATTTCACAAGAAGCCGATATCTTTCTCAGTCTTATCAGTTTGTTTTCGTACTACAAATGCAGGTTAGTCACCAGTTGGAGACGGAAGTCTAATAATGGCCGTCAGCAGGACAAGTAATTGGTCACTCCAGTCACTGAACATCACTTCGTATAACATCAGGGGTCTGGAGGGGAAGCACCTGGATAGATCATTTTTGGAGTATCTCGGTAACTTTGATATCTATATATTACTCGAAACCCACACGCTTCCCGAAGCCCCAGCCACCGAAATCTTCGAGGAACAGCAGCCCGACTTTGAGTTCTTGCATTGGAAGGATGCAACGAAGGTGTTCCGACGAGGCAGAGGAATTGGTGGGTGTATAGTGGGCATTAGAAAGTCGCTTAGGGACCTCGGAATAACTCACTCAGTTGCTGAAGCAAATGGCTTAAAAGTTCTACAGCTTCGCCTGGAGAGAAGGCAACTGAGCATAGTTCCACTCTACATCCATACTGTGGGTTGGGACGCAGAGTTCGAGCCCGTAAGACGAGCCTTTGAGAACAGTGAACTCTCGCTTGAGAACGCCATTGTAATGGGCGATGTGAATGTGCGAATCGGGGAACTTAAACAGGCAGTGGAGCCCAATCCCTGTGTGGCCAACACAAACGGTCGACTTGCCAACGACAAAAAGAGGGAGAGAGGAGGCAGGTTTATTTCCTTTTGCACCCAAAACAAGCTGCAAATCCTGAATGGCCTGACCCACGGCGATTCAGCAGGAAGCTACACCTATTTCAGTGCTGTGGGCAATTCCACCATCGACATAGCCGCAGTTAGTCAGGGTCTCATGGCGTCGGTGGTGGACTTCAAGGTGGACAAGCCAGAAGTGGGGCAAACCCGCCATGGGTCCGATCATTTGCCCATATGCCTACAAGTGGACCTTGACTTCCTGCGAAACTGTCAAGCCGCCAGGAGGCCAAGAGTTTATCCACTGACTCAGCCAACGAATAACAATGTCGTCTCATTTGATCCGAATATCGAAGTGACTGATCCATCTTTGGACTGTAATATAAGAGCCGAGGAAGCAATATTTGTCCTTAGGCACAGCTCTTGGCCTGAGTTATCGAAAAATGCACTGAAAGACATAATTGACGGATTAACACTGCAGTGTAATGATCTTTTCAACGAACCGAATAGAAACAAAACCGTCGTTTCGAATATATACTCACAATCTGATCTAGCAAAGATACTACTCAACATAGTGAGGAGGAGGCTGACCAGGTGGTGCAAACAAAACCGCATCCTAAGTGATTGTCAGTTTCGTTTTTCGGGAAAGTCCTCGAAGGTGGACTTTGTTTACATTTTAAGTACTGCTGCAAGTCTGAAGTTGGCCGAAAAGGGAACGAAAGTATACTCGTATTTTGTTCACTTCAAATCGGTACACCCAGAAATGCCCAAAAAACTCTTGTGGATAAAACTTCAAAAGCTGGGAGTGTCGTCAAAAATAGTAAACTATTTAAGACTCGTGTACAAAAATAAACATAACCAAGATGAACTTTTCAACTACTTTCAAATCGGCGGTGGAGTTCTTTCGGAACTGATTTTCACCCTTTATTTAAACGATCTTGCCGAGGAATTAAAGGGAGAACCAGGACTTGTGATCGATAATCGCCAAATAAGCATTCTAATGTATGCTGACAAAGTCGCCATTCTTTCTGAAAGCACTAGAGCGCTTCAAGATATGATCAATCGGCTGGAAAAGTTCTGCATCAAATGGGGACTGGCGGTGGACATGGAAAAGTCGGAGGTAATGGTGTTCAGACGGGGCGGTCAGATTTCTGCAGCGGAAAAATGGATTATCAGAGGAAAAGTGATCAAAACTACTTCCAAGGTCGCCTTTCTCGATTTTGAGTTCACTTCCTCGCTCTCAAACAGAAAACAAGTGCGCAAAATGATTGCTGACGCCAAAAGTCGCCTGGAGGATTTCAGTACCGAAACTGAACCCTGGATAAGATTGATGGAACGTTATATGGCTCAAATTTGGGGAAGTCAGTTGTTCAAGGAGATCGACAAGCTGCAGGAAAGTTACAAAAGGAAAACTGGAAATACCACTATCTGCAATGGTACCCATCTTAATAGTCTTGCCTTAGACCTACAGCTAAAATATATTGGAAGTATATATTTTTCATGCAATCAAAACTCTTTGGCTCAGTTTCTCAACCTCAAAGTGATAGAGAACAATGTTCTGTGGGCACAGCAACTTAGTGATTTTTGTGAGCCTTTCAAATTGAAATGGAAGAGCTTCCTCAACTCTGAACTAGAATGGAGTAATTTTTGCTCTAATCTGCTCACCCGCCTGGAAAAACCTTGAGTCTCCATGGATTTTTAAACAAGAGTTCTAGTTCAAATTTTTTTCTACATATTTTTTAAGAAAGCGAAACTATCTGTGGTAACTCCAGTTTTATATACCCCAGCAGATGTAAGAAAAATGTGTTAGTAATGTGTTGACTAAAAAATTTATTAAGAATTATTATCTTAAAATTTATTAAGAATTTATGTTTTTAAAAGAAAACACATACGATTAGAGGGAAAAGGTTTTTATCTAGATTAAGTGTTTTTGTTACGTTTTCATAAATATGGTTTTAATTCAGTAAATTAAGTTCGCTACATTGATAAATATCTGTCTGGACTTTCCTATTGAGTTTTGACATTCGCTTCCGTGGTGTCACTGAAATCACATTTATGTACATATGTACAAGGTTCATCAAATATAAATTCAAATACCTCTTTAACTGCGTTGTAAACTTTGAACTAATATTTAAATATACTCTGAAAGGGGACAAAATATTTTTTTGTATATAAAAAAGTTGTATAAAAACTATAATAAATATGCATTTATGTCTGATTTAATAAAAAAAAAGTTTTTAATTCATGCAGCCGTAAAGTTGTAATTTTTGTATTTAGACGAAATATTTTAAGCACTTATAGCACAAGTATATTTTTTAACAACTTTTAAAAGGAGCATCGGATTCGAACCATGGTCATGCGGTGTCATTTGGCGCTTATTTTAAACAAAACTGCCACCGGCAGTGCTGCCAACTTTTGATCAGAGAAAAGCAGTGTTTGACTTGATAAAAGGAAAACAAGAGAGAAAGCAGATACCCTTGCAGCTATTGAAAAAATTAAATATTTTTTAAAACATAAATTTTGAATTATGTGCGTATATTTTAAACAACATTGAAGCTATGATGATTTTCAGCTAAATTATTTGAACATTCCTATGACAGCTATATGATAACAATTTCCAATTTGAATAAAATTAAAAGCGTTACTATGAATTATCAAACCATTGTCCAATAGAATTAAAAAAAAAAATAAAATTAGAGCAGTTTAAATTTAGTTTTCATTGAATTTTTATATTATTATATTCCGATTGCTCTCATGGAAGCTATATGATTTTAATCAAATTTAACCCGTAATTCTAAAATAATAAACCTTTATTACGAACAACAAACAACATTAAAAAACTGCAATATTATACTTTTTAAATCTTTTTCCCGATTATTCCTATGGGAGCGATATGATAAAGTCGTCCGATTCGGCTCGTTCCAACTAGTATAGTACCTGCAACAGGAAAACAACTTTTGGGAAAGTGTCATGCAGATATGTAGTTTTAAAACTTAAAGACTGATGCTGATCAAACTGCGTTGCAAACTTGTGACTGAAATTACAATACCTCCTGCAATATATGTATATATATAAGTGAGTAAACTCAAGTTTAAAGAAAGTATAGTTTCTAGTGTTGCTTAGTGTCGCTACAGGCGAAAGTTTCCTTAGCTGCCCAAAGTTTCAAATAATGTAGAGGCTATTATTTATATTGTCTGTTCTCACATCTTAAATTAGGATTCAACCTGCAGGCCAATTCCTTTTATTGAACCGTTTTTGATCTAACTTATTTAGCTCTTTAAGGGGCCTTATACTCTCGAGGCGAGAAATTTTTTTTTTTTAGATTCGTTGTTACGTCGGCTTCGTTTTTCCCGAGGCAGATCTTTTTTATTAAGCAAAAGTAATGCAACACTAAGTGAAAAATGCAGTTTTTAAGTCATTTTGTTACATATTAAGGGATATAAAAACGGAACAAAAATGTCAAAAATCGTACTCGGCCAAATAACGGTATTTTTTGTGAACAGTTTGAAAAAAAATTATTATAATCGGAATAGTTCTTCTATAAAAATACTTACTCGTCGGCTAAAAAAACACTTAAAGGATAAATTACAGTTTATAACTTGATTGAAATTTGTACCTTTCGGGTTTCAGAAACATGCGAAAAAATATTATTTCGACAATACCCTTTTTGCTGTGCATTTAATAAGTTAAAAAAAATCGAGTTTTTGAAACTGCGTGAGTAGAAGACCCCCGTAATTGTAAGCTGTGGATTGTTATTCTGTTGCATAAAGCAAATTACGGCACTTTTTCCTCAGCATAAAGAAACATAATTTCAAACAACATTTTTCCAAAAATAAGCCAGTTCAATTGATAGTGTAACACTAAGGTAACACTTTAAGCTTAATTCGGTTTGCTAAAAACCAAACTGTTTGAAGCGGCACTTTTTGAAGACTTCTGGTACTCAGACTTATGCCCCGCAATCTAGGACACACTATTTCGTCTATTTATTTTTTAATGACTCAGTATGGAACTAAAACCAAGACAAAAATACAAAATTTGTGTCAATTTGTATTACACTCACTGAAAATAATATTTTCACCCGACAACTAAAGCAAATTAATGGAAGGTAAAGTGGAAAGAACCGGGATTGTTTGTCTCAGCTTAAATGATAAAATATAAACTGTATGTGGTTAATAAAGTTTATAACAACTCCATGATCGTACCGAAACTGAACACAAAATACAAAGATTGAACTATTCGAAATAAGTGAAATAGGGCAAAGTCACAACATTTTTAAACCATTACAATAGTAGATTATTTCGTTTTTTTATTTATCTCTGGCCTATCCCATAGTTTCTACATGTTTAATTTTTGGAATGTCATAAAATCTCCTTAAACACTATTACGAGTACTATGTAAAAATTGTATTACAGATAATTGCACATTAATCATAAAAATATTTTAAAATAGTTGCAAATAAATATGCATAAATTGTATGTATACAAAAAATGTAATGTATAAAATACGCAATACTCCTTAGAAACAATCGAACTAAAACCGAATTGTGTGAATAGCTTGGTTGATATCATAAATTCTTTGAAGCATTGGCTGTGATGCTCAATTGGTAAATGATCCACAATCGGATCAATACTTTGCTGTAATACTAATAAAGAAAATCAGGCGCTTACAAACGACACTTCCAATGAAGTTATTGTAACACAAATATTTAGCATCCATAGTCATTATCAGCTAGTTTTGCAGTAGATCTTAATCGTGATACTCGGGGTCTAAAAAGTAAAGGTGTTAAATTTAAAATATGGTGGAGGTTTCCTGTGAAACTTATAAAAAAAAAATTGTTTTAGTTGAGAGCGCTTTGCTTAAAATATTTCAAAGTTGCAAAGCAATATTACGATTGACCCTCAACTAACAGAAACAGATCTAAATCTTGATACGTAGTAATCCAACAATATTAAATAATTACAATCTTAAATTCTGTACTATTGTTTCTGGATATTGCAGTTGAAGTGAACTCTAACGAATTGCTTGGTCGAGTGGAATCTAACCAATTATTTGTTTAACACATTTTGCTTTGTGAAAGCAACAATAACAAAATCATAGATGATAACAAAAGATCAACAGATTGTCCACAATTAGTCAATTAGTCAGCTTTCACATTTCTTCGCACCTTAGAAATAGAACAAAAGTCGGATAACTAGTAAATTAGAGTCGTTAGATTGGGGGAGCTTGTGATGGTAATAAAAGATCAATGGAATATCACGATTAGTTCTTATATATAGTTATATATATTAGCTGCTCAGTTTCCAGTTCCGTTTGCAGCTCAGTCCGCTTGACTAGAGTTTGAGCCGCCGCCACCGCCGCCGCTGGCGAGTCCGCCACAGCAATTGCTCTGCGCTGCCTTGGCACTGAGGCTTCCCAGTCCGATGGAATTGCCCTCCGACTGCCGCTGGGCAGCCGCCGCTGCAGCGGAACCGCTGCCATCTTTGCTTCGTGCCTGACCAATCAGTTCGGCGGCTATTTCGTAGAACAGCCGCTCCACGTTCTCCGCCTCCTTGGCGGACGTTTCCAGGAAGTACATGTCGTGCTGTTTGGCAAACTCCTCGCCAATCTGCGTGGGTATCTCGCGATCATCCCGGTCCGTCTTGTTCCCCACCAGAATCTTGAGTACCTTGGAGTTGGCATACTCCTGAATTTCGCGCAGCCAGTCCGGCAGGCAGTCGAATGTGGGCTGGCAGCTAATGTCGTAGACCAGGATCAAGGCGTGGGCTGATCGATAGTAGCTCTGCGTGATGGAGCGGAACCGCTCCTGGCCGGCGGTGTCCCAGATCTGCAGCTTGATCTTCTCGCCCTCTACCTCCACAGTTTTGATCATGAAGTCCACGCCGATGGTGGCTCCCTGGCCAGGCGGAAACAGGCCCTGGGTAAAGCGGCGCACCAAGCAGGTTTTTCCAACGCCCGCGTTGCCCACCAGGACGATTTTGAACAGGAACTTGTAGTCCTCCATTGGGGCTACTGCCGAAATGGGTTGGTTTTTGGCTTACTGCGGGGTGTGTGTGCTCTGCCTCTGCAAACGTAGTCGAAAGTTAGTCGCAGTTCAGACACACCTAGGCAGCGACGCGTAACGCAAACGATTGGTATCGTGATGGGGTGGTGGCACGTTGGATCGGCTTACGCCATCCTTGACGAAGACTACGCCTCTCACCTGTGGCTCACCTGCGACTCTCTTATTGCCTAGGTAGTAAGATGGGTGGTTCTAACCACTGATGGCCTTGTTCTGTGGCTGTTTTGACCAAAAACTGATGACTCAACAGCAGTAGAAGGTGCTTGCTTTCCGCTTTTCGCTGCGGATGAACCCTAAATCCATTCAATCTTGGCCAGGCTCTCGCTCTCTTTATCTGGGAAACTGCAATCAACTGGTTGCATGCTGGCGCATTAATTGCCAGATCTCTTTTTACGTATGTTTACCAACAGAATTTAGCTGCTTTTCGACTTGTGATGGTATTGAACTAGAGCTGGAAGCAATTTCGATAGGCCGATGTTCTACAATCTTTTTCAATCATCGATAGTTTTGTACAATGCTCTAGGCTTTTTTCGATTTCGATTTGAATTTCAAAACAAAATAAAAAAAATAATGTCGTTTAAAAACTACTTTTACCGAACTAATTCCGATTTAAAGTATATAAGTCATGAGTAGGTTTCAATTCAAAATATTAAATATGGTTCATCAACATTTTTGTATATATTTATTTATTTATTATTTATGTTTTATTTATTTGTTATTTATTATTTGTTTCTAATAAATCTATTTAAATACATATATTTCTGAAATTTGTTTAATTTTTCTCTGCATATTTGTATTTTTTTAACGAATATTTTTAATTTTTTCTACATAACATATGTGTGACGAATTTATATCGATAACACTAACAAACACGAGTATATCGATCAAATTTGTGCAAGTTTGCTCATCCCCGTCTACTGCCAACTCGGTCCAATTACTTCGGCGCTTGTTTTAAAATGTCAGTTAGAAGGTAAACGATTTATATATCTATCTTAAACATCGAGAAATGTTATGAGCTTAGTCGAGGAGAAATAGAGCTCGTAAAAGGGTGAAATGGTCCAGACCCTAAAAAACCAAATCATTTGCTTAAAAACTGACACGACAACAAGGTGCAATCGCGGGATTCCCGGTATAAACGTGTAATTCATCGACAATGGTAAAATTTAAGTTAAGGGCGTCGCACACCTCCCGAAACTTTGCTCTGAAAATAAGTCTATATAGATAGAATTTTTAATTTCAAAAGACCAAATTTACACCATTACGACGGACAACGAAAGGAACATGGTAAACCAGTGGAACTTTTAAACAGCTGCGATGATGAGGATGCAGACAACGAGGAAGTTTCTGGTGAGGATCCCGATAAAGAAGGACTTCTGACCAATATCCAAATTCACTCTATAAAGTCAGTGAATTGTGCAGCCCACACCTTTCAACTTGCCGTAAAGGATTTTTTTCAATGCATCGAATCGGCTTGTTACATTGACAAAGCTCGAGGAATTCTTAAGCTTTTAAGAACGCCAGCATACAGGTAATGTTTTTTCATTATTTTGATTAAACTGATAAAAAAAAACGTAATAAAATTATTTATATATTATGTATTTTATTTAAAATTTGTTCGCTTTGAATTTTATGTATTGGAGTTGTTAGTTACTTAAAAACATTTAAGTAGTTGATACATATACAAATATTTATTTTTATTGTTTTTTTTTATTGAAGACATTGTAATTTGCGTTTTGAATTTTTAAAAAATCGGACAACCATATCAGCTGTTAGATGTTGCGCCTCGTTGAAACTCAACATGCAATATGTTGAGCAAGTTGCACCAATTCGATTTACAAAAATATATAACAATATTGCCGAAAATCATTTGAGTTTTATTTGGTTGGAATAAATTGAAAATCATTGAATTATTAATTTTTTCATTTTGGTATATACCATTTTTTTCTTTTCCGATCTAGTCATCATTTTATTCTCTTTGGGATCGGAGAAAGAGTGCTGAAAAATGTAGTTGCAACATGTTCTAGATTTGGTAAACAATTTTATCGGGAATTTTGAAACATGGTCATGGTGAAGTAGTTCAAATTAGTAATTTACAAGATAAAGACAAAACATGTTTGTGAGTCCCAAACGAACAATTCACTTTCGTAGGTTAATTTTGGCCCGTTCCCTAATGACCTCTATTCACACAGTTTGACATTTATGAAACTCAGATTTCAGAGCACATTTACCTTGTACTTTCCGATTCCAGCTGTCCTGAACAGCTTTGGCTAGTCAAAGGAATGTGGATGGATCTCTGTGGAAGGGGGCTATAATAGCCCAGTACCAAAGAGCCCATCCAAACGAAACGGATGGGATTATTAATGGATGGTGGACTTTCACCTCCACTCTTTTTCACTACCAAACTCTTTTAGAAGTACTTTTCCGGTTTTTATCTTCATGCTATGGATTAGTTGTTAAAAGGTTGTCTGAACTTTTAAAAAATATGTTATGGCTACAAATTGCTACTACGCCACTGGTTCACAGAAACAAAGACGGCAGCCACGTCAGGTCAAATTCTTTCGCGCCAAGACTTTAGAGTTGCAACGAAAAAACATGAGCTAAATATCGGCTAGAAATGAGCGGTTATGAACGTTAATTCCACCTTTACGGAACAACCGGATCATTTTTGGCACGGCAAAACTTTACTTACCATCTTTGAAAGAGATGTTAAACGGTGGATGGTGCTCTGTGGGAAGTTTCTCAAAATTTTATAGATTTACCGGAATACACTTAGAATAAAAATCAATTGTAGGAATGCCCCTAACAAAAAATCTGTTAAAAAATACCATTTATACCGCGAGTAGTACTATCGATTGTCCGCCATCGATAAGTCTGTGACAACCCTGAAGCCGAAAACAAGTAGCCACGCTAGAGAAAAAATCTAGTGGAAAATTCACAAAATTTATAATTTAATAAACGCAATTGTCGGAAAAAAAGTTCGTAAGTGGTCTTGCGAATTCCGCTGTGCGTTCCCACCCCATTTTGATTTCTCCAAACGAGCCAGAAGCAGAGAAGGGGACTTTTTTCACGGAGCACCCGCACAGCAGCGGAAAGAGAACCGAGGAAATTTTAAGCATGGCCGAGGATTTTGATGTGGAGGCGATGCTCGAGGCGCCGTACCAGAAAAACGTAAGTTTCCTATACCTAAAATTAGGCGATTATCGTATAAATTAAGACCTGCTGGTTTTTGTTAAAACCAAATGCGAATATTTTGATGCGAAAATAGAAAACAGTTACTTCATATGTATGTTTGTATACTTCTTTTCCCAAATAGACACCCACAGGCGCGCTTGTGTGCGTACGTGCATTTTGTGTTTGTATGTAAGTCGTCGTCTCGGGCACACACACACACATGCACATGATGCATACTAAGTGGTCTTAAATCGATTTTTAACCTAATTTTGTTGTTAAATTAAAAATCGGCAGACAAAACGCGGCCGATTTTCGTATTTTTTGTATAGTTATTTTCATACTTGACTGACTGCGTGCATACAGAATTACTTAGTCTACGGAAAATCTTCCTGTGTGTGGGTATGTGTTGTTTATTTTCCTCCTGCCGATGGATAGGGTGTGTACAGTGGGGTGCAAAATATTTTGCAGGGTTGCAAGGGCATCAAAAACGTGTAACAAGTGTCTAAAAATATGGAGTTGGTTTTAAAAATTTAAAGTAAGATCTTCCTCAAAGTGTGTGAAACCATATATATGTATTCCTTACTGACTGAACTAAACTTTTAGTAAAAAGTTTTATTTCCTTATCTTATCGGCGATCTAAGCATAGACACAAAATTTGCAAGGCCATGTAAATTTTAAAATAAGATCATTACATATTTAGACTTTGACCCTATATAAACTTTATTATTTGTTATCAGAATAGTAATGTAGAAATGTAAGTCTATCTCAGTTTATTTATGTACGTGTCTACTTAGAATTTTATAGTAACAACCGATTAAATTTGCAATAATAAATAACTAAACAACATATAAATGTTCGGCCATCAAAAAAATTTCTTTTATCATATTCGAATTATAGGTTAAGGTTTGAGTTGAAAGTTGAAGAGGCTTTTGAATATTTCTTTCTAAAGAATTTTAAGATATTTTTTAGTAGAGCTATTACCAGAAATTACCAGCAAATATTTTATCTAAGAAATGTATTGCAAACTATTTAGGTTCATTGTTTCGGTTAAACATTTTTTTTTTGTATATTGAAAAGCTAAGTAGATTTATTTGAACAAGGAAAAGAATTTGGAAAAAAAAATATTCTAAAGGTCTAGAGATTAGTTGTCTCAAAATGTAAGTGTTATCTAATGAAAAAAAAAAAACAGGTGTTTTTTTGTGGCAGCGCTATCCCCAGAAATGGTTATCAGATAGATTATGCAACAAACGTGAAACTTTTACATTAGGAAATCAATATAAATATATATATAAGACCTTTTTATATTATATAACTGGTGGATTTTGGTATTCAGTTTATCAAGTATAGTCTCCAAAGTATGGAACTCATTGAAATCCCTTTCTCCCCGAATCAACAAATCTTGAGTTGAATGCTCTTATTTCTTCCTTCCTGCTGTCTCACTAAGAACAACCAAAAACTACCCACACACACTCACCATTAAAAAATAAAAAAAAAACCGAAAGAAAATGCTAGAATAATTCTTAAGGGTGAAATGTCTTTGCAGAGAATCGAATAAGCTCAATATTGTTGCTAGAGATTGTTTTGGTCATTCTAAACACAAAAAGCTGGAGACCATTTGGTAAGTTTTGAATGTGCCAGAAGCTGCGAAAAAAAAACAATTACAAATTACAAACAATAAAAAAAAAAAAAACCAAAACATATCTAGGCATTTTGTATTCAATATGATTTGTTTATGTTTGAGTTTTTTTTAACACAAACCAATTGCAATTCTATATCTTACTGCTCTATGTAAACCAATGAAACTGAACGTGCACTAAATTTCAGATTTACTCCTCCTAACTTGTCTGGGGCAGCAGGCAGCACTACTACTACTCTCACTCACAGTCAGACAAGAAAGAAAGTATCGCTCAAATTACAGATTCAAACAGAAATCGAAATCGAAATCGAAAATAAGCAATAATGACCAACACAAAAGCCCAAAAAGCTAAGCCTAAACCAAACCTATTTGAACAAACAAAAAGTAACAAGCAATTCTTAAACTATAGCACTACAATCTTACTTATATAATGTCTATGTCCTATATATATATAGACGACGTCTTTTTGAGAACCAATCAACCAGTCCACTCCACTAGCCAGCGCTAAACATTCCCCCAAAACTGAACTGATTGAGAATGAGCATGAGAAATTTGCCCATGTGGAGACAACTTTTCTCGCCGTCGTGAACCATCTGTGTGTGTGCCATATACAATATATATTGAATATATTTATTAAAACTACGTATAAGATCTCTCTCTCTCTCTTTATCTATATCCTTATTACTACCTTGCTAAAAATTGGCAATGATCCCCAAATGATCATTGTTGACTTAAGCATTTCTACTTTATATACTTGCAGATGCCAAAAATTTAACTAATTTACTTTGATTTGCTTTCTCTTATTCAAAAAAATATTTACGAAACTGAAAAAAATATATATCATAACAAACTCAAATGATATAATCGAAAATCAACCAACATCAACAACGACAACAACGTAACGAACGATCAACACCCGTTACGTGTTCCCACCCACCAAAAAAAAACTGAAACCAATCGACAACAAATAATCCACTTATCTGTATCTACATTATTGCTTGCGCCCACCCCACCCATCCTCCCCGTCCACTCCCACACCCAATCCAATCCCCAAAACAAACAAAACAACCTATCTGTGCAGAATGTCAGTGCGGGCACCGGTGGACGTGGTGGACGCAGGCGCAGCGGCAGCAGTCCCGGCGGCGGAGGCCACGACGACGACTACGCCGAGAACGGACCACGGAACGGCAACGGCGGCGGAAGCTCACACAAAAAGCAAAGCAAGCGGTCCCGGTAAGTGCAATTTAATCTGGAGGACTTTATGTCACATCGAGACACCGAATTTACCTTGAATTACAACATATTATAAATGATCTATTACCATGGCAAAATCTATTCCAACGGAAAAGAACGAAAATTAAGAACATTCCGATGTCTAGTTGAAATGTTTTAGACTATTGTATTTTTTTAAATGCTTGTGTGAAGAAAAAATTGATGACTATATTAAATAATAGAAAAGTCGTTCAGTTTGTATTGTTTTTCAACGTTTACGCAAGTACTTTTGGTTATTGAGAAGACATTTCCGCTATACGAGTTAATATAGCCATGTCACTCCGTCTTTCTGATTATTTTCCGTGTGCAACCTAACTTTAAAATTTGAAACATATACAATATATACAATATTTTTGTTTGTATTTGGCGAAACCTTTCCCTGAGTTGGCTATATTTTTTCATATAGCTCATGCTTATGACTATACAATGTATATTCCGTTTTCGTTTTGTTTTAAACTTCTATTCCAAATGTTATGTAATGCAAAGATATACAATCCGAAGGTGTTCCGAACTTATATAATTTTGTTCATCTTCTTTAAATTTAAATTTGCCGAATATTCAGTAATACTTCAATATAACCAAGTCCATATTAGGTCCAAATCAATAATATAAACCAATGCTAACGCAATACCTTTCCTCACTTTTGCAGCAGTAGAAGCGGCTCACGCGATGGCAAAACCCGGCGGAATCGGGGCAGTGAACGCAGCAGTCACCGGGAGAAGGACAAAGAGCGTGATCGTCACCGCGATGGAGGCGACCGGGATCGACACCGAAGAGAAGGTGGAGATCGGGAAAGGGAGCGGGAGCGTGAACGTGAACGCGACCGGACTCGTCGTAGTCGATCACGGGATGAGCGTGGCGGAGGAGGAGGCGATGATCGTCGTGGGCGGTACGGGGATCGCGAGAGGGAGCGACGTTCCAGAGATCGTCGTGGCGGCAGCAAGTCCTTGCAGCGGGATCGGTCCCGGGATAAACGCCGTCGGAGTCGCTCTCGCGATCAGCAGCGCAAACGGCTGAGTCCAATCCGTGAACGCAAGCGCAGCCATTCCCGCTCAAAGGATAGAAAGTGAGTTGAATTTAGCTTTAATAGCCAGCATACTTGTATTGTGCAAAATATCAGAAGGTTTAAACTTCAGTTTAAAAACGTGGAAACTATTGTGTTTAATATATAACTAGAAAATCCCTTGGAGGACTCTTTTGTTGTATGCATGAATCTAACTAACTTTTTTTATATGAAATCTAACAAAACTTTAGATTTATAAACGATGACCGTAAAAATTTGTCTACAAAAAAAGTTTTAACTTTATGGTCATATGTACGCTTTTTGTTAATTTGTATTTCAAAAACTGCTATTTAAAGTACTTATAAACACCATTAAAATATTTAATTAATACAATTAATTATTTTCCGAATGCAGCAGTCGTCGTCGGGGCACCCACTCGCCCCGCCGTCGATCGCCGGCAAATGGAGCAGGCGACCGAACCCCGCCCACCGAGCTCAGTCCCGAGGAGCGGGACGCCCGCACCGTCTTCTGCATCCAGCTATCGCAACGAGTGCGAGCCCGTGATCTGGAGGAGTTCTTCTCCAGCGTTGGCAAGGTGCGCGACGTGCGGCTGATCACGTGCAACAAGACGAAGCGCTTCAAGGGCATCGCATACATCGAGTTCGAGGATCCCGAGTCCGTCGCCCTGGCTCTGGGTCTCTCGGGCCAGCGGTTGCTCGGCATACCCATCATGGTGCAGCACACGCAGGCGGAGAAGAATCGCCTTCAGAATGCGGCGCCCGCATTCCAGCCGAAGAGTCACACGGGTCCCATGCGCCTCTACGTGGGATCACTTCACTTCAACATCACCGAGGACATGCTGAGGGGAATATTCGAGCCGTTCGGCAAAATCGATGCGATTCAACTGATAATGGACACGGAGACAGGCCGATCCAAGGGTTACGGATTTATAACGGTGGGTTTCTGGTCACTCCTATAAGTTAGTGTTACAAGATAGCTGGGTTTTTAGCTAATAAAAATTTAAAATTACTTATTAATGGTAAAAGTTACAATGAATTTCGTTTGGTATGGTTCAATGTTTAGGGTGTTTAAAACTTTAAATAATATAAGCTTCTTTTTCATTTTAAAATAACATAATCTAATGTAGATTCTCTCTTTTTTCTGCAGTACCACAATGCTGACGATGCCAAAAAGGCTTTGGAACAACTGAACGGTTTCGAGCTAGCCGGCCGCCTCATGAAGGTTGGCAATGTGACGGAGCGACTGGACATGAACACCACTTCGCTGGACACGGACGAGATGGATCGCACGGGCATCGATCTGGGTGCCACGGGGCGTCTGCAGCTGATGTTCAAACTGGCGGAAGGAGCCGGTCTAGCGGTGCCTCAGGCGGCGGCCAATGCTCTGCTGGCCACCGCTCCTCAACCGGCGCCGGTGCAGCAGCAGGAGGCGGCTCCATCAATAGCCACGCAGTGCTTCATACTGTCCAACATGTTTGATCCGCGCACTGAGACGAATCCCACGTGGGACGTAGAGATCAGGGACGATGTGCTGGAGGAGTGCGCCAAGCACGGCGGAGTGTTGCACATCCACGTGGACACAGCCTCGCCCACGGGCACCGTCTACGTCAAGTGCCCGGGAACAACGACGGCGGTGCTGGCGGTGAACGCACTGCACGGACGCTGGTTTGCCGGACGCGTTATTACGGCCGCGTATGTGCCCGTAATTAACTACCACTCCATGTTTCCGGACTCCATCAACGCCGTCAATCTGGTGGCATCCACGCGCAAGAACACCGACGATTGAGCAGGATATGCGGACAAAAAGATTGTTATTATTCGTTACAAAAAATAATTTTTGGTCTAAACATTTTCAATTTTTTTTAAGATTTTCGACGCAAGCTGAAAACTAGGGGCACATATACATATACAATTAAATACATTTATAAATATATGAATTACAACATTATTTTAAACTTCTCTCGCCTTGAGAGCTCCTGAAATGCTGCAAGATCGAATTACTGATGGAAAAAAAAACAGTTCTTAGTGCTAAACTTATTTGTAATTTGCTAGCTTAACCGCCAAAAATGTAAGGACCCTAACCGACCTATCGATAGTTGGCTTGGACGGAACATGATTTTAAAACATTGAAAACTATAAAGTTCATATATTTGTTAAGCCCCCCTAAATTTACTATACAAATATTTTGTAGAAAAGAACACTAATCAAAAATAAAACAAAATCAAAGAAGTGCTTCGAGTTTGCAATGGATCGCTACTCCATTTTTTAAATAATCGGCTTGAAATCTGCCAATAGAGTCGTCATTTGTGCCACTTTTTTTTTTGCTAAAAAAGGTTACTCTTACCTTAAAGTATAGGCTGTAAATTAATTAATACTTGCAATATTGCGCCGAGTATTTTCGGCCACTGGTTATTCGAGGATTCTTGAAAAATAACATAAGTTTCCGATAACTTCTATCGACATTTTACCAATCGAAAAATGTCTTCAGCGACGAATTGTGTATTAGAAGAATATAGTTTATTGCTAATCATAATGAAAAAAATTGTTTGCACGCAATCATAGAAATCCAGTGATAATCTCGTTTTAGTAAAACGCATTCGATAACGATTGTCAGGGCTGCAACATTATCGTTTCAACCCGATAGGCCCAGCGCAGCCCTGGTTCTTGCATGTGTTGGGCAGCTGCCAATCGAAATCTGGCTAAATAGAATTAGTTAAATTCTTTACCAGCATAATCGCACACAGACGGTGCACATCGAACATTTTAAAGAGCCTAACTAGTAGCAAACATTTTCAAATACTGACGAGCGCGATGTTAAGTGCGGAATTGAAGAGAATTCCATGTGACCCCTGAATTTACCAACGGCGTGGTGTGCGTGTGTGTTTGGGAAAGCAGCGCAATGAAAAAAATGGCAAACACAAGCCAACTACAACAAATCTAGGTACAACAACAACAAATAGAAGGGGCAGTATAAAGCCCAAAATGAAAATTCAATAATTGCACGCCTTGGCGCAAAGGTTAGTTTTTCCAAAGAGCTGTGAAATTTATTATGAAATGTGAGACGTGTGTGTGTGTGTGTGTTTTATAATTCCCGCACACAGACAAGCGCACAGCTGCGCCCCCGCAAACTTGTACATGTGTGTGTGACAATTTTTGACCTCCCCCAAGCAGCATCCCCCGCCCACTGCCCCCACAAACCAGCTGATTCACGCTGCCTGCGATAAATCAATGGTTTAATAATAACGAAAGTAAACTACAAAATGCTACATTAAATGGTGTCGTCTAATGACCCTGCCCCATTAAACAACAACAAGCGACGCGCGTCTTATATAAGTGAGGAGCCAAGTGTTGGTGTGTGCGTTTGAGTGCCAAAACAACGCAACTTTAGCAAATTGGTTTGCTTTTTGGCAAGCGTTTGAGAATTGTCGTCGCTTGGAAATTAATTTTAGAGCATTATGCCATCCTCGCTAGTGTTTTTAGCCTGACAATTGCGCGCTTTCCCTCTAGAAGAAAAGAAAATTCAAAATTGAAAAATGTCTTCCTGTGTGTGAGTAAGAGAATGCGTGCGCGTGTGTGTGGTTGGCGGCAGCGCTGCAACTGCGCTGCCAAACTATTACCGTTAGCCGCCGGTTTCCATTCACGATTTCTGTTTTGTTATTTATGGCTACAGGCTACAAATTCCTCTCAGTTCTTCGATTTTTTACGTGTTATGCAATGCAAACTGCAGCCAAATGAGCGAAAAAAAAGCGCCATTGATTTTCTAATGTTATCGCGACCATATCGCGATTTTGCAGGGAACACCTTTTGGCGTCACATGCTAAAAACTCTGCTCTTTGTGCGTCATCATTAAAAAGTCAAAACCCCTTGCAAATTGCAATCTCCAATTCACACTCAACTGTATGAATTTCCCCATCACGATTATTGCTTTGTACACAGAAAGAAAGTCAGATCATTTTGCTACATTTTTCATATCGTTCGGAATGCTAATAATATAAAAGGAATAAGATATCAACAGATGTTCGTGAAAGATGCCGTAACACTGTAAAGCTTTCCAAATCTGCCCTTGGTAACAAAAGTAGGGGTTCAAAACCCACCCCATCCAAAAAGTGTCAATATTGCTGGGGACTAGAAAATATAATTTTTATATTTAATAAAATGTATGCACTAGCATAAATTTTAGAAATAAACATTAATTTCAATTCAAAGCAGTTAAATGTTTCAAAATGATATACGAGATTGCATTTTATGATATAGAACTTTCTTTCTGTGCAGTGTTTATTGCCTAATTACACTCTTGTACGCTCGTTGCGTTATTATCACCGCGGTTTTTGTATTTCTGAGTACAGGGGACGCGCCTCTGAGCACGTAGCCTATCTGTTCAACACGATTTTAGCCATCTCTTTGGCTTTGTGTGTTGCTCTTCGAGTACTCCAGATTTCCGACCTCGAAAACATCGGTATGACTAGACAAAGCTCGCAGACTCCACTCAATCAATCATTTGTGGGCCAAGAAAAATCAGTTAACGCCTGCCCGACGCTCTACGCACATCGGTACTAGTTAAAGAAGTCAAATATACAACAAAATATAACAGAGAAACGGACATGGCTAGATCGACTAACCTAAAGATGCTGATCAAGAATGTATTCTCGATAAGTATAACTAGGAGACTCGATTTAGGCATGTCGGTCTATACGTCCGTCTTATTCTACGCAAACTAGTCTCTCAGTTTCAAAGCTTTCTGCAAGAAACTTTTCCAAAAAGTTAACTTTCCTAATTTTAAATTGTTTTTAACATATATTCAGATATAGTAATATTTATTAATATTTTAGAATAACGGTTCTTGTTTCTAGTTCTTGCTCTCATAAAGATAATCGAAAAAAATATATGAACAAATTATAATTTTGCTGTTTTTCAATTGAATCAAATAAACTTTGATATAAAGTAATGGTTTATTATTATAGAATTACGGTGTTGATTTGATTAACGTTTTAATATAGCTGCCAAAGGAACATATAAATTAAAGTTTTCTTTCTTTCTTGTTCGTATATATGTATGTTACTATACTGGTCTACGGCTTAGGAGGAATTTTTTTGAAACTTTTTAGTCAAGTGTATTCAGACATATGTAAGTGTGATGTATTTTTTTTCATTTAAACCAAACAATATATTCCACTAGTTAAATTCCCAAATGAAATTGTACCGTTAGAGAAAAACCAAGTCGCATATTTCATGGAAACCGCTGAGTATTTCACTCGGGTGTGGGACTTTGCGACTGCCAATTTAGTAGTTGATAAATATTAGTCGAAAATCCTTTGACGTTTTGCTAATATTTATAGTATTAATAATCATTCACATTCACCAGCCGACTTTATCAGCACAAAGATAAGCGACAGTCGTGTACGTTTCTTCCCCTCTTCGCTTGTTAGCAATGAACTCATACTCATGGTAAACAGCGAAAATAGAGTGGAAAAAGTCGCTTGGCAGCTGGCTTATTAGTTTCATGTGATTGCCCGAAAATTAACACAAGCCGCCCGCCTCTCCCTCCCAACTTTCAGTTGAGCAACTAACCAGACGCGGAACAGAGGAGGAACCCATCGACCAACGAAGTGTCCACCCCAAATCCCAAAATCAAAGAGTTACAATTCCACGACAATACTGCAACCCAGGAGCGATCATCATTTAATGCTATCCGCAACTCTGGGGGCCAATGGCGGCTCACAGCCGCTCAGTCCCTCCGCCCAGGCGACGCTCAGCAAGCACCTGCCGCGCCTCCAGTCGAAGCGTCTCCTGCAGCAGACGCCGTCGCCGGCTGCCCCGAAACCACAGACCTGCGATGCCGGTTGCCTAACTGGTAAGTAATTCAACTCGTTCTTGACTGCAGTCAAACTTCCCTACCCAAGTAAAACTAGTGCCAGCTTGGCTATCTCAAAGTTTCAAAGTGAAGTTTATAACATGAAGTTATAATATATAATATTAGCTCCGGGGAATATTAAAAGTATCACTATTAAAACGACGTCTATTATCTGAAACTTGAGATTTGGATAGTATACAATATTTTTAATGTCAACTAAAAAATCAACTGTCCTTCAAAAAATTAAATTATGTAGTTCAGTAAAGGTTGCAAAATCTAATAAAAATGTGTGTAAAAACAAGCAGGTTGAACAAAAGTAATTGTTTTGTTGGTAACTTTGCCGGATTAGTTGATATTGTTACTATTTTATTTGGTTTCTTTATGGTTAATCGAGTTTGACTGTAGTTGCATTATGAACAAAATTGTGTACCATCCTGCTAATTGATTTATTTCTAACCACAGAACTGTGCAGCAGCGAAAACCTGCCTGAGGTGGAGATTTTTTCGCTGCTAGAGGAGCAAATACCCAAGTACAAGGTGCGCAACGATTTCCTCACAAACTTTTCGGGCTATGCAAACGAGGATTGGTTCGTTCCGGCCCCCGCGCTGCCTATTCCGCCGGAAGGTCTGGGACTGACTAAGGAGCAGACAAGAGAGTGCCTCAATTATTTTCGTAAGTTTGCATATCTTAGTCTACAAAACCAAACAGTGACTCAATAATTTTCCGAATTTGATTGAGATCATCGAAACAGAAATAGAAGGCTTTTACTTTTGGGGTACTAGGAATAATAGCTGACTATGTAGATTCTTTATCTTTATCTTGTATTATTAGATATCTGAGGCTAACCAGATGAGTTCTTGGTTTCAAGTTTTAAATATAAAAGAAGAGCCTACACTCGAGATTTTTCTTTAGTGTGAACAGTGTTGTGCAATTTATTTAAATGCACGTTACATATTTAAATTTTAAGAAGGTTAGGTTAGATTTAGTATTTTTTAAGTATTTGATCCAAACATATTGACACAAAGCCAGCCTTTGACGTAGGGCAACACAGGGTCATCTCAAAAATATAGATCAAACTGCGTTTAAAAGATAATATAATTCTCGATCACAATCATAAAGCCCTTATTTTCATTTGTCAATGTTTTTTTAAAACCAAACAAAAAAACGAAAATTATAAAAAACCACTGTAATTTCTTTTTGATTTATTTATAAAAAATGTGTACAAATTCCAGAACTATTGGCTTCGTCGTTTTGGCGTTAGGATGTTTACCGATTTCTGAAATGGCATTTGTGGGCAAAACGACTTTTAGTTAGTTTTTCTTACTCGAAAACGCAACATAAAAAGGCGCTGCTCAAGTCGATTTTCTTGAAATCTTAACATAAAAATCTTGAATCAATGTTTTTGTAGTTTTATTTGTTATAGTTTATCCAAACAGAGGACGAAACTAGAGAGCTAAAGAAAAAAAAAATTTACTACTGAAGTAAAAAATCCTTTTGCCAAAAAAATATTTTTTGAATATATTATTTAAAAACTAACTTTTTTTATCAAACATTTTTTATTTGCTGACCCAGTGCTAAAAGTGAATCAATTTTAAAGTTCATTTGGTTATAAATCAAGTATTTCAAAGCATTAAAACCTTTATAAGGGACAATCAATGCGAAAACTCATGGTTTTTAAAAATTTGTTGTTGTTGATGCAGCAAATATAATCGGTTTATTATCTTTTTGGGTTAAACTAAAAGCTACTAAAACGTGATGTAAACAAAAAAAATCTATAGAACATTTGGATACAAAATAATACATTTATAATGAGTATTTTTTTTTTGTGGTACCCCGAGAGCACAAATTCTACATACTTTAATGTAATGAACTTCTGTCCCCAAATAAAATCTTTAAATCGTTTACTAGTTTAAGAATCTGAATTTTCAATTAAACTCCCTTTAAATATTACACATTGTTATTTAAAAACAACCCTAAAACATTTAAAGCATTCTGTATCTACAATTTTTATATTGCACTCCATTAATGGGGGAAGTCCAAAGCCAAATTTCCTAACATATTTTTTTTATGGTGCTGGTGGCTCTTTGTCACTATACAATTGCCCAATTAATACAAATTTATCAGCGGAAACTTGTGCGGTCAGCCTTTGAATCATAGTCAGTTTGCGTTATTCAATCTTTATATACTATATTCTTCATAAATGTGCACGTATCTGTAAATTTTCAATGGTACTTTCCTTGTCAGCAACACAGTGTGTGTTTAAATTTGTGTTTATACCTTTGTTTTCTTAAATTCCCATACGTTTTAAATATTTTTCGTATTGTTTATATCCCTTCACTACGCAAAAAAGCAGAATACAAATAAATTGCTATACATAATACATGCAAATGTTTTTTCTTTTGTTAGTCACATGCAAATGCTGTTTGTCTCTGACATTTTTGCGAATGTTAGTGCCAATATTAAAAAAACACTTTTTTGAAATGATTTCGTTCTTGTTTCGTTTTTTTTTTGTGGGCTGGCATATACCATAGATGTTTCTTTAATAACTTAAGAGTCTGCTTTTGGCAGGGTTTTTATAACATCACTCAAAAAGTGACATTTTGTTTGAAGCTTTTGGAAAATACATTTAACCTGGGCGACTATAATTATCAAAATAATAAGAGGAATTAACTAGCAGTGCTGACGAATATTGATACTGAATTTACATTTGGGAATGAACAAAATAAAGATTACAAAATTACAGCAAACATAGAACGAAAGAGTAAAAAGTTGCCGCGAAATTTTCAGAAGAGTAGAGGGTAGACTAACATTAAGAACAATGGGCAATTTCATTTAATTTCTTTTAAAAATAAATAAATAATTAAAAATTTTCTTAAAAGAGAAGAGCGACCAATATTTCTTAACCTAGGGCATTACAAAAAATTCCCTAACCCTATAAAAGTATATATAAACAAGTGAGTCGATCAATCCATGCCCGTCGTTCCGACCGTTTCTACGAAAAATAAAATTAATGTTTTAGTTTAAGAACAGTCTGACGATATGTTATATAGCTGCTATAAAACTGATCGAAAAATTTAGATTGTTTTTAACTATATACGCATATAAATCTGTCGTGGAATATAACTTTTTATTGTAAATGCAAAAGTTTAAAAACTTCAGCTTTTATTCCGTTCTTATTAAAGTTACAAAAAACTGTATGGTTTTATGTAAAAGTAAGATCTGGTAGTGAAGTTTGATAAAAACAAATGTAATTCTGTTCTAAAAAAAAAAATTGAGGAAATGTCGGAAATGTAAATAAAAAATAGCAATTTTTTGTTTTGGTTCTCGCGCCAACAAAGCCCCATAAGGCTTTAACGATTTATCGACTTGGGGTACAAATACAACACTTGTTGCTGCAATCGGTGTTGTAAAACGTCGGCCGGCAGCTGTGGCTTGCCATTCAAACATGACAGCCCCCAAAAACAGCTGAGTGGGGCCCGGCCGGCGATCTGGCAACGCTGTGCATGCTTTTGTCATTTCGCCTTATGGTTTTGTTGAACGTTCGAAATCGGTGGGGAAAGGGAAAAGTAATGGTGCTCCGCGTGCTTGTGTGTACATTTCAAATGTCTTAGCGCCGCGAAACAAATACGAAAACCGTGTGCCAAAAAGAAAATGTAAGCGGTTGCCTCTGATTAATAAGTGCAAAAATAACGAAAAATCTGTGTTCGTTGGCAGTGAAATTGTGCGTGTGCACGTCTGGCATAATTTGCCGAAAATACTCGAGGAATATGTGTGCCAAATAAAAGCAAAACCGAAGCAATGGCACTGCCGAAAAATCATTAACGCAAAATATTAATAATACTCGCTTTGTATTGCTCGTAAGCGTTGTGTGCCAAAGCATTTGGAAATTCTCCAAGTGTTGTTTGTTCGTGCTGTCATACGAATTGAATTTATTTTTAGGACAACTATTGTGAGAGTGTGGTGTGTGTGTGAGTGCCAAACTTTTTTCTTTCATTTTTTTTTTTTTGTGAATTATGAAGAGGAAAATGCTAGCTGTTGTAAACATTTAAGCGAGCGCGTTTAATGAATGGTATTATTGGGTGGAGGCCATGGGCAGGGCTTGTTTTCTGTCAGCTTAATTTGTTCTTGTCTTTAAATAGGGTTTCTCTATTTGCAGTTGTCGTACCGTCTCTTTACATAATCGTTTTTCCATGCCCCGCTTTTATTTCGTCTTTCGGTTCGCTGATAAGGGGAATTTTAATTCTATATTGCTCTCTATCGGAATTTCCTGTCCATTTCTGTCTCGGATCGACATTCCGTCTCCCTCATTCCAACCAGCTGTTCGCCGATGTTTGTTTTCCATGGGTGTGTGTTCATACACATGTGCGTACTGGTCGTGTAATTTACCATTTACCGCTACACGAATGTTTGACTTCCAGTTCTTTGAGTGCAGCCGGTTTACAGTGATCCCTATCCTTGGATGAACCACATCGGGTTAAAATTTCCCAGATCAGATGCTAATTTGTATTTTCCAGGTTCCATAGTCAAGAATAATACACACAAACAAATACATGCATGGTCAAAATGGATAAACAATCTTTTTCGATTTTTATTTTCGTTATATAAGCAAACTTTGGCAACCCCAACCAAAATAGACTTAAATATGTTCGGTTTTGTCATATTAAAAACAAGCTTTTCATTGCGTTCGAAGTAATTGCACTTTGTTTTCTTATCACAGATTGTATAACTTTCGCGAGAATAACCTGTAGCTGCATAAAATAAATCTGAAAACATTTATCTAGAAAACTTGTTATCTGAACAAATGATCTTAAATTTTCTTTATATGGCGTGCTATGAAGGCTTATTTTTTATAGCTCTGCTTACAATAAATTTTGAAGTATAAAAATTTTGAGTTTAAAAAAATTGATTCTTCTTTTCGGTAGGTTATCTTAATAAATCGTTCGTTATACAATGCTATAATAGTTCAAAACATTACAAACATTAACCAAACTTTTTTTTTTAAGTTTTTGAAAAATAACCTTTTTTTCATTAAGGACCGGGTAAAACCGGCGACCGCAAATCTGTTGTTTTTAATTATTTTGAAAATGTTTGTACCACATACAACAATTATATTAGTCATACTAATTTCGCAATCTTTACCTAATAAGAAAGTAAATGATTAATAAATATGAATCATGGTCCAAGAAATGTTATTATATAACATTTTTCAATACTTCTTGTGTAGCTAACTACAACTGTACTTCAATGGCGTGGCATCTTGATCGATTAGCTCTATCGCCCAGTGGCTCTTCCGCATCAATCAACGGTTTATCTAGCCAAAGAACGCGTTCCGTTGGCTCATCAAGTGTTCCGCTGAAAACTAACCGCAAGCGTACAAGTGTACAAATGGCGTTTGAGCTATGGGGCACGTTAAATGGACAGTCATAATCGCTCTGGCAATTGTACTTTTATTGGTGCTAAGCTTCTGCCGAACCAAATGGCACACACAAATTGGTGCCATGTTCGTTGGTCTAACACGAAAAGCGGCTTATGTCCGACTGACCATGCTGCTTTTTCAGCAAACAATTGTCTGAGATGGTTTACATTTTGTGACATACTTTCATTGCGTCATTTCGCAAAGCATTGCACCTGCAGAGGCTTCGTCCAATCTGTCTGATTTTCTTCTACCTCCACCCCTTTCGCGCTTTTCTTCTGTGTCACTGGCCTATTGAGTGGGACATTCACATTGCCGACGTTAATTGGTGCAAGAAAATGTGGCTCAAAGCGTTTTCCTCCGTAATAAACATATGATACAATAATAAGGCTGGCCATTACTCGTTCGCATATCAATTGCAGCGGACATCGAACTTCCTGACTTTGCCGTTATCAATTGATCGATCACTGGATATAAAAAAGAACAACTAATGTTTGCTTACACTTAATTCAAATTTAAGTAAACAAAAATGTAAGGAAAATCAATTACATTTCATTTTATATTATCAAATAGTTGAGTTAGTATGGCAATACATTTTTTAGCGATTCAGTTCGAGTTAGGTTGAATAACAATGAAAATATTTTCAATACCAATGACAATTCGGGCCTTAGGAAACTAAATACCTAAAAATTGATGTTTTCTTATCTTGAACTTTTTGGTCGTTTAAACAGATATGATGGCGTTTTCCAAATAAAGTCTTGTACATTTCTTATCTTGTACTGAACACAATAACATGTTTAAATGCAGCAAACTTTTGCCAATAATTATTTACAAACAACATTTGTGAAAGCTGGATGTGAACCAAATTCATGGCAAAAACTGCACAAAATAACATGCCAACAACAGAGTTTGTCTAATGTTACTGCGGCCATTTTCGTTTTATTTTCGCGTGTACGAATTGATTGGACTTTTTCGGATGTTTTGCTTGCTTTTCCCTCAGTTATTTATTCAGTTGTCTTTACATAATTACCCTGCGGCTCATCAATTCGCGCTCGATTGTCTGTTATTTTTGCCCATTTTGTTTCATATTTTTTCAATCAGCTAATCAAGTTGAATGTGTTCATTCTTGAAGTTCGTTTTGTCATATGTATGCCTTAGTTTTTCAATGTGATAACGAAGTTTATTGGTCGGCTCCCTTCGATTGTCCGGTATTTAAAGTTGGGAAACGTGACTCACAAGTGCATACGCTTTGTGCATGTCGATGAACCTGAAAGCAGCGACTGAAATGAGGTTTTTACGCAAAGCGCATCAATGCTTTAAACTGCGGGGACAAAAAATGATTAACGCTTAGTCTAAAACGGTGAGTCGGATCGGTTGAATCATCTCCATCTCCACCTAGGTTTATGATTTTTTGTTCGACTAGCCAGCTTTATGTTGGTCATCTCATGATTGCTGTTCATTTGGCACAACCGTTAGTATCTTGTATCTAGCTCGACGGCCAACTCTCTGTTGGGTTCAGCTTAATTGTCTTTCACTTTGCCTGGCCGGGCATATAAATTATGATCGAATGGCTATTGAGAGCGTGAATGGACCAGCTTCTTCTTCTTCTTCTTCTTGGGATGTGCACCATTTCCCACCCGAGCAGGCAGCATTCTGAGCCAACCCACGCTGCTTCCTACCTGCGTTCAAGAACTACGAGTTTACGATTTTACGAGTTTTCCCGGCGACCTACGTGATCTTGGCCATGTTGTAGATTTGCTCCATTCGAATGCATCTCATTCCAATTTAACTAATTTGTAAAACTTGTTTGCGCCCAACTTTCCTCTAGTAGTAGCCACTAAATTTCCACAATGCCCACAATCTGTCCACTCTTCTCCTGGGCGTTGCGGTGTGAAGTCGCAGTTTTGAAATATTTGTGATTTATTTTTCGACTTGCAGCATTGTATGTAAATGTTGGGAGTTGTTGGCGCAAACAATTTGCTATTGTTGTTTTATGTTTTTATTTTTTTTTTTTTTTTGTTATTTTGGAAATGAGGCAAACACCTTCCGCAGATTGAATGCTGACTTGCCTAATAATCTAAAAGTAACCGCTAGCTCGCTAGTCGGGTAAAAAACGCTGATCAATAATTGCAATGCTGCTCGTAAAGATAACAAATCGTTCGACAAAAGTTCACCACTACACCATTAAATTCA
The DNA here is from genome assembly GCF_018152505.1 of Drosophila elegans. Lineage (NCBI taxonomy): Eukaryota > Metazoa > Arthropoda > Insecta > Diptera > Drosophilidae > Drosophila > Drosophila elegans. The sequence goes on along the minus strand of NW_024545782.1, from coordinate 3,410,795 downwards.
TAATCTTTATAGGCACTTCGCCCACTCTGTATTCCCAAAAAGCAGACAATAAGAAAACTTTAAAAATTCCAGTTATCAGTGTATTGTTCTTGTGTTCAAAAATATATGTTAAAGTCGAAAACCAAAGCAAAAGTATCGCGTTAAAGCAAAGAAATGCACGTATAGCAAAATGCCACTCCTTAACAATGCAAGCCGAAGTAAACCCAATCCCAAGGAAGAACCAGAGCCACATTATCCCATCAAGAAGCTGGAGGCCCTGCCCATAATAGTCGAGCAAGAGGCGGACGACTATGGCCAAACCTTCGAGAATGGCATCCAGCTAAACAGCACCTTTGGCGTGGATGAAGAAGCCAGCAGTTCGACGACCTCTCCGCTCTTGAGCAAGTCGAGCAGCTCCCTGTGGTCGCATGCCTCAGAGGATGCCCTGAATGCCACCCTGATCACCAGTCAACCCTCGAACTCCAGCAAACACTTTGAGAACACCTACAAGCTGCTGGGTCAGCATCTGGACACCAATTGCCAGCGTTCGGCGGACAAACTGCAGCAGATCAATGGGTCTGGCAGCGATTTCGACAGCATCTCCAGCTGTTCCTCAATGTCGGCGATTGTCAACGGGACTGAGCCACCGCCCACGCGTCTGGAACTCGAACTGGAGGCGGTGGATCGCATGCGATGCATTGTGCAGAAGATGAAGTCCGGACCAAAGTCCATGGATCCACAGCTGGGCGGCTCAGCTCCTCTTTTGGCCCTGCTCCATGATTTCGCGTCAAAGGGGCAGCGAAAGACGGAGGTCAGTGTTCCGGGGACTCCGGTTCCCAGTCCGATCTCTGGCCCGCTGGAGGCACCGCACTTCGAGTTGCCATCAGAGCTGCTGCAGGCGGCCAGCAGTTGGGAACTCATGTACTACGCCTCCAAGAAAGTCGATGGCAAAAACTGCCTGAAAGTGGTGCGCAGTCTGCTGACAAACAAAGGTAATTCTATGATACCGGGTTAATTTAGGTGCTTAATGAACATGTTCTTTAATCAGTTACGGATTTGATAAAAGCATTTATTGAAATTATATTCCATTACACTTATTGCACAAGAGAAAAGCAAATCTGGGTGATAATTGAGTATGCCTTAATCAATGCTCTCAAAAACTAGATTTGATATACCATATGGCAACATTATAAGTAAAATGTGCTTCAATTTCTATTGAAAGTGTGCCCCCAAGTGACCTTGATACTCGTTAATAATTTTTGTAACGATTATTTAATTACCTATTGTAAAAAAAAACTTTTTTCAAGACATTAAGTATAAGCCGTTCAATATTAAGCAATCTATAAACATTATCAAAGCACTTGAATTGCAAAAAAAAAATAGCTTTGTAGTTTGTAAAAAAGGCCTCACATTTATTTACTTGCTACACCTATCGCTGAAGTGCAGCCTGCAGGTCTATGGTCTCTATTTTTGTTGGCTTTGAGTTGTTCTTATCTTATCTTAAGGCTTTATATATTTTCAATTGATGAGTTTTATTGTTGTTTTCGATGTTTTTTTAAGTTAATTTGTTGTGGTCGACGTGTGAGCAAACACGACAGCCATTTTTTTGCACATACAGGCCGAGCCAATTCTTAATTTCTCAATTTTTTCTTTTATTTCCTTGAGTGAATTTCAGACTTTGTATTTTTTTCGATATACTATATCGATCGTGCCGACTCGTCATTAGAGTGCGATATTGATATTTACACAACGTATGATGACTTTTTGTAGCCTTCTATAATCGTCGAGGCTTTTAGCAAGTTCGTTAGACAAACTATTAAGTTTGAGAAGGGAAAGAAAATAAGGCAAACAGAAACAGCACATGATCTCATCTTGTGCCTGGGATCATGATTGCTTATCATTGCGAGTTTGAATTAATTTATTTTTCTTAAATTTCAGGGGAGCTTTTCCTTTTTTTGTTTTTTTTTTTTTTTGCTTATCACTTAATTTCCAGCCCTACTATCTTGGCCAATTGATTGCGGAAAAAAGCTCAAGTCACACATTATCATTAATGCAGGCAAAACCACATGACATTATTGTCTAAAATTCTATTAGCGTAAAAAACTACCGAAATCCCATTAACTATCGTTTATGACTTGCACGTAGTTCCGTTTTTATGGATCTTAAAAAATTGTAAAGCAATATTGACTACTGATTTGTTTTTATTATACATATATAAATATTAATATGTGAACAACTCACATTCTTGTAACTCACATTTGAAACAGAATAAATATATTTTTGTTTTCAAGAAACAAACTAGTTATAATATTTACTTTACTTTTTATACCCTGTGAAAAGGTTTTTTAATTTTGGTCAGAAGTTTGTTAAGCAGTGAAGGAGATTCAATTGCGAACCTACAAAGTTTTATTAAAATTCTATTGTAAGGTTAACTTAAGATATGCTTATCAAATAAGTAAATAGATAAATATGTAAATACAATATTAAATGGATCAACAGGGGATCATATCCCAAACAAAGTTTATTATTTTAAAGGGTATATAAAAAATGTAGACTCGTCCAATAATGAGTTTTCTTTTCTTACGATATTTATGACCGATCGGCACGTGCCGAAAATTATTGAGCTGGCAATTAGTTAGTACCCAAACTGTCCGGAAGAATCGTAAATCAACTACCCACCACTGATCCTATCTTATTTCATTCTTCGCTAAAATTTCGTACCTGAATTTTTCGAATACTGTTTGTTTCTCGGAAGTACATATGTTTCTGAATAAGGGTACGCGGAATATTACCCGCGTAGTTTTTCGCACCCTTACCATGAATGGGATTAGTATAATGCTGAAAATGGTTCCAGATTTTCAATTGACAAAGAAAAACGAGAAAGGAAACAAACTTTGTCAAGCCGAAGTTGTTATAGCTTTGCAGAAACAATTTCAATATGTATGTATATTATTTAAGTTCATGGATAAATTGTTTAAAAAAAAAAGACAAAACAGATTTAAGTAGGAATGAAATCATTATTTCTGTAATGGAAAAACAATGATATTTTATAGAACCTAGGTGCGTAAAATTTAAAAAATAACGAAGCTATACATTGTAATACCCTTGAAGAATCATTTTAGTCGAACGTGTGCAACGCAATAAAAGGCACATTTACGACAAAACAAATTATATACTAATGTTCATGATGAGAATTACCAGCCGATTTAGTAATGTCCGTCCGTCTGGCCGTTCGTCCGTTTTTTTAATATTAGAAAACAAAAGTTGACAAAAATTACATTCAACAAGATAACAGAAGCAGTAAAATTCTACTTTAACATTTTACAAAATATATCGCCATAACAAAAACGAATATTTGAAAATATTTAAATGGTTTTGGTTTTAAAAGTTTTCAGAGTTAAATTTAAATATTTCATAATAAATAAGTTTTTGACTGATGATTACTAGAAAACACAGTATCAAAAACTCTACCACCTTGGCACTCTACTCCAGCTTTTTTGAGCTGGCAATACTGTACTGCTCTCTTGCTCTCTTATTTGCTCTCCCCAAAGTGGATGGTGGTGGATTCCAATACAACAAACCGAATTCATTCACTCTTGGCTTCCACTCCTCGCGTTTTGTCATTCTCTCGAGTATCTGCAATCTGTAAATTACACAATTTGTGCAAAATTCGAACGGCATATTAAACAATTTACGAAAATTGACAAAGTTAAGAAGTCGGAATTTTAAATGGAGTGCATGTATTTAAAGATGCTGTGATCTGTTCGAAACGTTTGCAAGCTGCAAAAAGAATATACAAAAACAACACGCCAAAGACGTAAGAAGAAGAAATACGATTGTGTGTTGTGTGTGTGTACCGTCACGAGTTCGGAGCGCAGTTTTTTCCGTCTTTTTCACTTAGATTTGAAGTTTTCGCATTTGTATAGTTTTTTTTTATTTTGTTTCCGTTGTGTGTGGTTAATGTCTCTGACCTTTGGACTTTTGAACTGGTATAAAATATTTATTGTGAAGTGAAGTAAAGTGAGACACAGAAATTTTTGGAACCATGTGAGTTTTTCAAGTTTGTGTTTGTATCATTTTCCATTTAGAATTCCCAGCTGAACAAATGTAGCTGTATACATTGCCATTTTCATTTTCCTTTCTCGGGAAATACCTGGGAAAACGCCTTTTACTTTAAGATCTGCTGAAGTTGTTGTTGTTGCTAATGCTGTTTCTATTGTTGTTGTCTGCGCTGCCGGTTCTCCTCAGTCGCTGCCAACGTCTCAGCTGCCATTTGTGAGTGTGCGTTTGCCCGAGCAAGAAGTTCCACTTCCAGTTTCCAAGCTGCGCTCATGGCTATTAATAAAAACAAAAACAGAAAAGATAACATTGAGCAGTGAAGCGACGCGTTTACATATACAAATATAATTTTGACCGAGCGAAATCTTTGAAAATAAATTAACGAGTGCTAAGTTATATTGCGCATGCTCCGCGTTTAGTGGGTGGCAAAGAGAGAAAGAGAGCAATAAAGAGTGGGGGAGAGCAAACGCGATGACAGTTATTCATTTTCTCCTGTGACTCTGGACAATTCGCATTAATTTAGCAATTAGTTTTAATGTTTACTTTTACAACCATCAAGGCAAATGAATAAAAAAATACAATATCATGTGACCCCGATGAGAGATTAAAAGAAAGGAAAAGGGGAAATCGCAGAGAAAACTAAAACACCCCTCTAGTGCCACAAAACTAACCGAAAGTGCCTGCAGAATTTGTAAAATGTTTTAAAAATTACATAATACACATCGAAGCGGAAATAACCTAACCAAACGATTTAAATATAATTTAAATCAAAGCAAAAATGCAGTGACTAAGAAAAGAATTTGCCTTTGACTCTCAAGAAAACGAAAGAAAACATCAAAAGCAAAATGACGCACGTAAACAATGTGGAAAAGGAGATGGAGCCAGACGCAGAGAGCGAGAGGGAGACTGCTGCCGGCAGCGGGGTCCATCATCGATTTTTAGCCAGTGCATCAGAGCGAGATGGCCATAGAGATGCATCGAAAGCTGCTAAAACAACAACTATTACCAACTTGGAAGACTTGGCCTTTGAGGCATGCCAAGATTGGTCGCAATTACACCAAGACTTCTTCATCACGGACGATGAACTTGAGTACGAGGATGAGCTCTCTATTTTGGGCAGCGGCAGCAGCAACATTGCAACAGAAAATGCTGCAGCAGTTACTGGAGTAGATGGTCTAATGAGGGGAGAGCAGGAGAACGAGCAACTGTTAATGGAAGGTGCTTAAAGTGTTAGTCGATGAATACAGCTTAAGGCCTTTGTCTCTTATCAAATACTGTTTTAACAGTCCTAATTAATGACAGGAAAAGCAAATATGATAATATGTTATCAGTTAGAACTCACTCTTCAAAAAGCCGTTCTTTAGACATCTACGACTTTCACTATCCTGAATTTTAGATCAGAATCGAATGTGTAATTGTTTTAACTAGTCTTTTCTTGTAAAGCTACATATCTGGAAAAACGAAAAAATTAATTTAAAAAAAAACAACTAATTCCTTGCTTTTAACAATAACCAATTTAACTTAAGATTTAGTAATTATTCACGATTTTCAAAATACTTTTAAACTTTTTTTTAAAAATCCAACTATGGCGAAAATCGAAATAAATGTATGAAAATCATAATTTTTCTTGCTATTAAACATATGCGCATATAGCTTAAGAAAAAAAAACGCTAGTTATGATTCAGTCGTTTTTTTGTATCAGCATTGGTATATAAGCATCGGTTTCACGAAGTTAGTTTTCTAGTGTGTTTATTAAGTTTATTGACCGATTTGTCTACACTTAGCTCTGATTTAACTTTTCTCCTCTTATTGTTAAGCTTAATGTTGGTTTTAAGTTGCGAAATTCCATTAGATTTCTATGGGAAATCCTACTTTTAGTTTACCATCAAGACAAGAAACCCATTTTAAATCTTAATTGCTAAACGGTTTAGTGTCAACGATTTGGAGCCACTCTGTTTTTCAAACACTGTCAAACAAAGTTTGTGGAAAAACAAGCCGGGTTGTCTTACGAAAAATTTTCAAGTTACATTATATTTATTACATACGATATACGATACAGCAAAATCAGCTTTTAAAGTTCCATCGTTATTTGCTTTTTATATGTTTTATAGTTCTATGCGGCAACCGCGTTAGCCAGATGACTCGGGCGTACGATGACATTGAGGCCGTGACGCGACTGCTGGAGGAGAAGGAGAAGGACCTGGAGCTGACCGTGCAAATCGGCAAGGAACTTCTCACCCAGAACAACGCCCTCGAGGCTCGCGTTGCTGATTTGGAGACCGATCTTAAGGCCTCTAACGACGACCGCGCACAGCTAGTTCACGAGCTGCACAAGAAAAACGAACTTATATCAGTGCTTACCAACGATGCAGACGATGGCACGGATACTGGTGGGTTTTTTTTTTTACTTTAACCATAATTAATTAATAAACGGCGGTTTACTTATTACTGTATCTTAAGGCGAAAAGTTTTAACCAGAAAACTATCAGTTTTTTCCAAAGACTTGATATCTTTATTCCTTTGCAAAGCAATGAAGGAGACATCTCCGACCCTATAAAGTATATATATTCTTGATCAGCATCACTAGAGTCGATCTAGGCATGTCCGTCCTTAATTGAGCTGAAAATCATCATACCTTCAATGCTTTTAAACATTTACGCATATAATTCAGATCTTAGATTTTTTAAAGAATATTTAATTTTTAAAAAAGCCGCAAGGGTATATAAACTTTGGCTTGTCGAAGTTTGCATCCTTGTTTTCCTTAAAATCAATAAGCTGTTCTAATTAAAAAATTAAAAAAACCTCAACTTTATCTGCAATATTTAATGCGTTTTGTTGCTATTTCCACAGACACGCCCACCATGTCCAAGTCCATTACCCTGGACCTTTTGCAGCGTAAGGTGAACACGCTGCTCGATGAAAACAAGTCCCTAAAGTGCGAGGCTACCCAGCTAGCCCACCAGACGGACGAGGTAGAGGAGCACGAGCGCCAGCTGATGGCTGATATCAGTGCCCAGCTGAGCGATGCTAATTCGCAGTACGACAACCTCAGTCTTGAGTTGGAGCGGCAGCGGGAGGAGAACCGACTGCAACATGAGCAGATCGTGAGCCTGACCGCTCGATTGGCGGAGGCGGAGATGCGTCTGCACCAGCTAACGCAGGACAACGATGAGCACCTGTCGCTGCTGCACGTGACCAAGGAGAACCAGAATGCTTTGGCATTGGAGCTGGTGGAGTTCAAGCAGCGCTACGAAGAGGTGCTCGCTCTGCTCCACTCGGCACAGGATCAGCTGAAGCAACAGCGCAAGCGGTCGCAGCCGCAGGCGAGGAGCTCATTCCTGGGCGGCCTGGGCACGAGTGGAGCTGGCGGCGGCTTTCTCCAGCCGGACTCGCTGCAATGCGAGCTGATGGAGTCGTCGCAGTACTCCGAGAACAGCCTGGACTCGGGCATATCCGGCGACAGCCAACGATCGGCGGACCGCATTAGCCGCATGATGATGCACATGCCCTACGGCGGCATGAGTGCTTCCACCATGGGCGGCAGTATCTACGCCGGAGCTGGTAATGTGCCGCCTTACAAGAGGGTGTTTGACACGGTCCGATGTGCCGGTAAGAGCGGAAACTACATGGACAGCGGCAACGTGTCGATGACCCAACTCGGCGCAATGTCGATGAGCAGCACATCGGGGCCGCGCATGGCTTCCATGGCATATCCAGCGGGCTCTTACTATCGCGGCGGCAGCAGTCAATCGCTTGGTGTTAAAACTCTGTCCAGCGAGAGTCTCAACTCCCAGTCAGATGACGGCTACCCAGCCCAGCCCTCTGGTGTGCCAGGAGCGCCCGGCGCCAAGGAGCTGGAGGCCGCCCTCAAAAGGCTAACGCCTGCCGAGGTGTTGGCCCGTCGTGCTATGCTGTCCTACGCGCCAGCTGGAACCTATAACTACGATGAGCCGACGGCTCACGGAGCAGGAAACGACCGCAACTCGAACCTCCCGCTGGGCGTGCGCACGCCGGACAGCATTATGTCCACCGGCTCCTCGGGAATGTCGGGTTCCACGAACCACATGTCCGCCTCCATGACGCACCAATGGCGCTTGCCAGAAAAGCTGCAGATTATCAAACCCATGGAGGGATCGCAGACGCTGCACCATTGGTCGCGCCTGGCCACGCCCACGCTTAGTGGCCTGCTAGACGAGCGTCCGGGAGTGACGATTCGCGGTGGTCGTGGCCTGGACGACCTGGGCATGCAGATCTACACGCTATCGGACGTCGAGGAGGATGTTAGCGATGATCTGCCCGGCAAACAGTTCGAGGCACCAGGCTGCACATTCACCTACACCAACAGCATGGTCATGCATCCGGATGATGGCTTTGTGAACGATCTGTCGTTCCTTTCGCAGTCGCAGATGTCCTCGCGCATGGCCTCCACTTCGACATCAAGACAGCCCAGGTAAGGATTGAAAATTACTTTTATTAAGGGAATGGACTAATAACTCTGGACCACTAGGATTTTACCTGTATATTACCACTAACCATACAACATATAGACTGGTCATTTCATACGACGCATTTGGACATAAAAAAACGGACCGCGGAAGGTCCACCGCTCTCACAGCAGCAGGTCCATGCACTTCGTGTGCGTTCGGGTTTTTTACTCTCTCATTCTTATTCTCATTTTTATGCTCGCGCACTCATTGCACGAGTTCAGTCGTTCAGTCGCAGAGAGGCGCTTTTTGAAGAAGGCTGCCCTGCGCTTGAATTCGTCTTTGTTTGTATGCGTGATCATGCATTCTCATACACGGGAGCATGTGTGCGTTTATTTCATTTCGGCGCATCAAGAATATTTTGTCTTTTGCCACTTTTCAAACTTGGTACCCTAAGAATATGGGCGTATTTACTATTGGGTTATGATATAAATATTAATATTATATGTAACAATATATTTTTTTAATATTTCAGCATACATTTTATTTTTGTTTACAAATTCAAATCAGTGGTAGCAGTAAAATGTTTTACATATATGTATGTATTCGAATTTATAGAAATCAGTCCACTGAGATGGGAACAGGGCATATCGCAGTCGTGTCACTTGAAACACCGACTGCTCTTAAGTGGTTAAGAAAACTTTAAACTAAATCAATTCTTGTCGATGTTTTGCGAGCGGTTGGTGCCTGCATACCCTACCGACCGGCTTTTAGGACACTTGTTTTAAATGTTATGTTTAGTGATCTTTGGTTGATTTATTTTTTAATGATTCGCAGTGTTATTTTAATTGTCTTTAAACAATTCGTTAAAATTCAAGATATTGGTACAATTAAAATCTAAAATTATAATCATTAAAATAAATTATTATCATTAAAAAAATGTGGATTTTTATATTTGTTCCATTTACATTTTCAAAAATATAAAAAGTATTTTATTATTTATTACTTGTTTAAAGACAATTAAAATAACACTGCGAATCATTAAAAAATAAATCAACCAAAGATCACTAAACATAACATTTAAAACAAGTGTCCTAAAAGCCGGTCGGTAGGGTATGCAGGCACCAACCGCTCGCAAAACATCGACAAGAATTGATTTAGTTTGAAGTTTTCTTAACCACTGAAGAGCAGTCGGTGTTTCAAGTGACACGACTGCGATATGCCCTGTTCCCATCTCAGTGGACTGATTTCTATAAATTCGAATACATACATATATGTAAAACATTTTACTGCTACCACTGATTTGAATTTGTAAACAAAAATAAAATGTATGCTGAAATATTAAAAAAATATATTGTTACATATAATATTAATATTTATATCATAACCCAATAGTAAATACGCCCATATTCTTAGGGTACCAAGTTTGAAAAGTGGCAAAAGACAAAATATTCTTGATGCGCCGAAATGAAATAAACGCACACATGCTCCCGTGTATGAGAATGCATGATCACGCATACAAACAAAGACGAATTCAAGCGCAGGGCAGCCTTCTTCAAAAAGCGCCTCTCTGCGACTGAACGACTGAACTCGTGCAATGAGTGCGCGAGCATAAAAATGAGAATAAGAATGAGAGAGTAAAAAACCCGAACGCACACGAAGTGCATGGACCTGCTGCTGTGAGAGCGGTGGACCTTCCGCGGTCCGTTTTTTTGTGTCCAAATGCGTCGTATGAAATGACCAGTCTATATGTTGTATGGTTAGTGATATTACTAACTGGAATTTTAAATCATTCCACCCCATGTGCCAGTTTTGACCAAGGTCAACATATTTTTTCTTTACAAATTAGTTTGTTTTGTTTATTTTTTTGATTTTCAAAATTCTTAAAGACCGTTTTATATTTTATTTTATTAAATGTCCTGCGGATTGAATTCGTTTTGAGTTGTTGATTTTGGTTGTATTCAAATTAATGGGGGTTTCTGATATAACTTTATTGCCGGCAATTCAATAATAATATTTTACACAGATTCACTTCACAGCTTTAACTTTACTCATCTGAGATGCTTTAAGTTGTTATTAGATTATACTAATGCCAGATTTTCTCTCCCACTTTCAGTTGCCCCGCCACGCCTCGTGCTGGACTGTCGCGAAAGAACTCCTGCTCCACATTCTCGGTAAACCTGGGGCTTGCTGGGATGCTGAATGAGAGGGGCATCAAGGCGGTGACGCCCAGTGCCCTCAACACACCAGCAGGTCCCAACTTCTCGCCCACGGTGACGCCGTGCAACAGTCCGGAGGGATCGCCACCTCGCGCCCAGTCACCCGAGCCGCTTTTTGGCCTGCTTTCGTCGGGGGCGGATCTGATCCGCCGCAAGATCGTCGGCGACCAGCAGCAGCAGCAGCAACAAAAGCAACGTAGCAGCCTCAGTCGGCAGCAGCAGCAGAAGATCATGCTGTCGCACTTGGAACGACGGGCACTGCGATCGCTAAACCTGATCGAGAAGGTGGAGAGCATTGGACTGGAGAACATAATAAGCGCACAGCGAGGCCTAGGCTCGGGAATAGCGAACCGCAGCAGTTCGCCGCTCAGCAGCGGTAGCCTGCAGAGTCTGCACACCAGTAGCAACAGCATTGTGGACGATATACACTTTGATCGAGCCCAAATCAAGGGTGTCCTGCATCGAGGTTTGAAGTCGCCCACGCCTGCGGCAGCGTCGTCATCAACACCTGTAGCGGCAGGTGGGGTGGCCATATCGACGAGCAGCAGCACCAGTGCTTACAACAGCGATGACAGCGACGATCAGGGTCTGGTGATGAAGATCAAGCCATCGAAAAGCATGGCACCCACAGCAAAAGCAGCCGCACAAAGTCAGCCGAATTCTGGATCAAGTGCATCGGGGACGACAACCAACGGCACGGCAAGCGAAACGCGCCTCAAGCAGATGCAGCGTCAGAAATCGCGAAGGCAACTGAAGAACGGAATGGCCAACCAGAGACCCGATTTGGGCACAATTTCTGGCGGAGGCGGAGGAGGCGGCGGCGGCGGACGGGTGCGTCCTGATCTGGGAAAGGTAGCCGACAGCGGCAGCAGCAGCAAGCTGGGCTCCAAGCTGAATGCGGCGAAGGCAGCGGAGGAGGAAGCGGCACCGCAGAGCATCACACAGGCGTTTGTGGGTTCAGTTAGTTCCTTGCTTTTCGGCCGCAAAGGCGGTTGGCTGTAAAACTATGAACTAATCATTCACAACTTTATTCTTACACTTGCTGGACTATAGTTTACGGCCGGCCTTTTGCGAGCTAAGAACAAATTTTATTTAAGCACAACGCGAGAACGAGTTGAATAACGAATGGTAATGTTATCGTGTAAACGTTTAGTTTCATAGTTTTTTTTTTGTTTTTTGAGCCCCGCATAACGCCTGTAATCGCCACCTTAAGCAACACTGGAAAAAGGTTTTAGTGTTTGTAGCTGTGATTTGTAAATACATTTAGAGAAATGTTTAAATTTAATAGTTATTAATCAAGTACTTCGCATATTATTATTATTTTTGCCTTAATCGACGGCGTCAATTTAATAACCAAACAACGGCCAGTTCATTGAACACCGAGTTCCAAAGCAGCTATTCTTTAGTTTAAACAATATTTTGCCAATTTTGTATTTAGTTTTCCTGTGTTTATTACCACTTAAACGAAAACGAAACCATGTATACATTTATTTTTATAATTTCCTTGTGTATAGGGTCAAAGCAGGTGCAAAGTTGTATATAGGAAGAACAAAAAGAGAGAGAAAAATCAATCTGTAGCTTGAATGTGGTTAGGAAAAGAAGAAGTATATATATTTTTTTACACGCGTATATAGTTTGCTGTTGTTTGCTTTCTACACAAGAGACGTGCTCCTCCCAATACTGCTTTACAAGGTCATAAATCAAAATGCTATTGCTTTGACTTAACACTTATTTCGGTGCTTAGCGCGCTGCCAAACGAAAATACATAAACTATAGCGAGAAACGATTATTTTTCTAGTCCTATCCTGGGTCGGTGCTCGTTTGGCTATGCAAAGCAAAAAGCATAGCTTAAAAACAGAGCACCCTCAACTCGAACAAATGTGTGAAAATATGCGTATTAAAAGATTCATTATAGAGAAACAGCAACAAGATCCAGTAATCCGATGGCTGTTGATGAACAGTGCACTGATGACCAACCCAGCAGCATTACACGGACACATGTTACAAAACACTTGCGATCACACTACTAGCTCGAAGTTATAGTCTATTAACAGGATTCTCAAAAATTGTGTAAAAAATTGAATACACCTACAAATAATTTTACTTCGAAGTTCGAACGGTTTTATTTTGAAGAGCAAAAATATCATGGAATAAGAGAATATTGATTAAGATCAAGAAGTAACAGATGTTTATTGGAGTGGTTCGAGTTTTCGAGAATTTATGTTTACTAGCATTTCAACTGATGAGTTGACATCAAAAGCTAATCGAGTGTGCGCCCAAAACCGTAATTTAAACAGAAATTTTGAATACAGAACAGATTGTAAAAGTTATTAGTTTTAATTACCAATATATTTATTTATATCTGCAAAATAAAGAGAACATCGTTAAATAAATACTAAAAAAAAAAGTATTTTTTGGAAATGAATTGCTTGTGAAATTACAAAACTTTAAAATTTTTACACATGCATACGTTCCTTTAATCAGAGTACAATTTTTTTAACATTCAATTCAAAACTACTGGCAATCAGCTGGGCAAGCTTGCAACTATTATCCAAACATTAAATATTGTAATACAACATTTAAAAATGTAAAATTATGAAACAAAATTATCATGATCTTTCCAGCTTTTTTCTCCCTGGCTCTTTTAACAAAAGTTGCATCGTAACATTTTATCGTCTACGCCTAAGTATTGCATCCGCGTTTTTTAGTTTTTCCGTTTGTTTTTTGGTCCGAGAAAAACCAAACCCTGGCTTTGACAACTCCAACTTGAAAAGATTACATTTTTGTTCTTTTCGCTAAGGGAACGGAATATGGAATAGTGATTAAATGGTTATCTGAACTTTATTCGCTTACATCTTTTTTGAATATAAATTGGTGACTGGGGAAGCGGTTACCTTTCGATCCACCACTTTTCTTCCGACTACGCCTCTGATTCACAGAATCTAAGAATCAATACAATTTTTTTGCTTCATGGGGTTTGTTCTTGGCAAATGGTTCAAGTTTTCTGATTGCCCAGTTTTTCAGAAGCCTCATCATAATTTCCTTCTGCTCTGATTTTCATATATTAGAGCAACGGTTTTTTTTTTTAATTAAACAGTTTTTTAATTTTTAAAAGTTTCTAAAATTCTTTAATGCTTGAATTCTTTATGGAGTAGAATGAATGAAATAGTTTGTTTCTTTTAAATCAAATAGATATCAAATTTTTTGGGAAATGGGGTCTTTTTAATTTATTTAATAATGAGCTAGACTTCCGAAAGTTTTTTTCGCCACAAAAAAGCAGAGAAGCGCCGAACATGAATAATATTTAATGTTTTTGGTATGTTTCATGCGCTGCTACTACAGCTTTCAGCTTTTGTCCATCAGGCACATTTCTGTTAATTTGTTTTGAGTCGAATCTCTTTTCTTTCGGTTCATTTTAAAAAGACAATTCGACAGGGACCCAAGTGACATTTCCTATGATAATTAAAAATTAAAATTCAGTGAGAAGGAAATACAATCGTTTAATGAGTATTTATAACAAATGTCATTGGTGCCGGTGCCCTGCAGCTACCATTTATATTTATACTTACATATGTATGTCCATATATTCATATCCATTTCTCTGTTGATCCATCTTAAAAAAAGTTATTCAAATTGATATTGAATTTATTTAACTATTACATATCATTAAAGTTCATCAAGTCACGACGTTGCATCAACAAATGCCCCACTCATTGTGCGTTTGTTATTATACAGAGGGTATTATAATTTCAGTCAGAAGTTTGCAACGCAATGAAGGAGAAATTTCCGACCCTATAAAGTATATATATTCTTGATCAGCATGACTAGGAGGGTCGATCTAGCCATGCCCGTCTGTACTCCTGTCCGTCCGTTTCTACTCAAGATAGTCTCTCAATTTTAAAGCTATCTGCATGAAACTTTCCCAAAAGTTGGTTTTCTATTGCAGGTAGTGTATAAGTCGGACGACTATAGCATATAGCTCCCATAGGAAAAATCGGTAAAATTACATAATAAAATTATAACTTTGCTGTTTTTTAATTTCTTTTTTATTATTAATTAAATATTTCAGACTTACGGTTTAAATTTCATCAAAATCGGACGACTATAACATAAAGCTCCCATGGAAACAATAAAAAATATTTAAAAAAAAAAATTTTTTTAACTAACTTTTTTATTTTTTAATTTTCTTAAAAAAATTGTTTTTGACCTTTTAATAATTTGAGAGTCTTGAATTAGGCTTTTAATTTTATTAAAATCGAATAACGATATCATATTGCTGCCAAAGGAGCTATGGAATAATTGAGCTGCAATTCATCATAGCTTCAATGTTTTAAAACATATACGCAAGTTAATCATAATTTTAATGTTTTTAAGAATATTTAATTTGTGCAATAGCTGCAAGGGTATATATTGCTTCCTTTACTGTTCTTATTGTTTTCGGTCGTTAGATGTGATAGTTGCCCACGATGATATATCGATATGCCAAAGATATCTAGTAAACATCGGTAATAATCAAATTTTTTTTCAAGAACGTAAACCACACTTTTAAAATAAGTCACAAAATGTATCAAAAGAAAATGTTGTGTCTAATTTTATGAATCTGGGTGTTCAACTACATCGTAAAACGGTCTTTGGTTGCTGATCTGGTTAAATTTTAGCCAGTTGACTTTTTATGGAACAGTTGACCACATATCAGCAATTCAGAGATTCAGTTGTTTAGGGAATACCCTAAATGATTTATAAATGCCGACCTGTGTTTGCTATTGAAGTGCTAGCTAGTGATGCGACTAGTCTAAAAACGTTATTACTCAGAGTTGAATAGCATTAAAATACCGCAAAAGTACCAAAGTACTAATACATGGAAGCGCTTTGCAGCACTACTCCCGTATGGACACGTGCAGGTTATGCAACACTGGCGCAGAGAGGTAAACACAACAACGCAATATTTCGTCGGAATTTCACCTGGTTTTTGTTGTTACCAGTCCTGCCGCGCAATAAGCCTATCCCATTGGTGCCAAAATAGGCACAGATAATGCCCAAGTCAAAATAAAATCGAGTGCGATGCGATAATCGGCGAATTCGGGCGGCAAACGGGAACTGCGTGTCAAGTGGAAAATATGTAAATCGGAGGGTGGCGGGTCGACAAAAAAAAAAAAAAAAAACACACGAAACCGAAAACAGCAGCAACAACAAAAGCGAGTGAAAGAAAGGTGCGAGAAATTCACCTGCCCCCGTGAGCCGATTAATTGATGACGTGGACGTGGACGAAGGACGCAGGGCCCACAGGATATATACATATTTTTGCAGTGCACATGCATGCTGCACACACGCATGCACTCACATCTATGCAGAAAACCAGTTGTTATTGTTGTTGCTGCAAATGAGAAGTGCAAGTGAAGCAGCAACAGAAATCCTGCTCTTAAAAGTACAAAGCGAAGAAAAGGAGAAAATAAATAAGCGGAAAAAGGGCCAAGAAGGTGCGACAACGACAAAAAGTTGTTTGTCAACTTGTTGCCAATGTTGCAGCCACAAACTGGCTGGCTGTACAAACAGCAGCAGCAGCAGCAGCAGCAACAAAAACCCTGCATTCTGCATCGGGCAAAACCAGGCGAAAGTCCCAGGCCATCAGCAGGATAATAAGGAGCTTAAAAACGGAGCAGGTGGAAAAAGGCCCAAACTTGCCACTTGGGTGAGCTTGTCAGCCCTAACGTTTTGTGGCCGTTTTCAAATATTGGTTCTTATTTCTGTCAAAGCTCATCAATTGCGGTCCAGAAACAGTTGGAAAATAAATGAATCTATTTGGTAATTATCACATTCTTTTCATTGTTCTTCGTATGTAATTAAACATGTTCCGTTATTCTCATGTGAAGAAAAAGGGTATAAAGGACATAAGGGGTCACGAACGGACTCTAGATTTCTCGCGCATTCTGTAAAAAACTTGGGTATGTATCAAGTATTTCGCAACTAAAGGGACCTAAACTAATATTAAATAATTTTAAGGACTTATTAGAACTGGCAGAACATCATAAAACACGACGCGGGATTATAACTAATCGTTAAAAGCACTTTGTCCATTGAACAGAACGAGGCAACTAGTTTTGGGTAAGAATTTTTCACTCGTCAAATAATTATGGCAATCATATTATAAGCAAGTTTCATATTAACTTAAGATAGAAACCAGGGCTAGTATAGAGGACGTCCACGGACTATAACGATAACAAAAAAACGTTTTTTTTATACAAAATTTCCTAAATGTTTTGATATCAACTTGCACATTTCACTATAGTTTAATTTTTCCAAAATATTTCGTATTTAGCCGTACATTTCTGGTCTTTGAATTATTGGAAGTAAGCATTGACAGCTTTTAAAAAAAATAAAAATATTTTATTAAATTACTATTTTTAGATTTGTTTCGTTTATGTTTGAAAGCAAAGAAGTTATGTTGTTTTTACGCTGCATTTTCGATATTTTACATTTTTTTTTTCCGATTGTTTTTATTGTCTCTACATGACAATGTGTATATATACTTTTTGAAATTATGAATTACTTTATATTTAAGAGACTATAAAACGGAAAACCAAAATTTTAATGAGAGTTTGTAAAAATGTATCTCCACAAACACAATACCACAAATATGTTTTAAAAAGTGTTGGTGCTTAATCCGTGAAACCCATCTTACTTCCTATAAAAAATACATTTTACGAGTTCAACTAAAATTGTAACATAACATGTTGATAAAGAGTATTGAACAAGCTCCTTTAAATTAGCTTATAGTAAGGGTGTTATTTACTAAAAATAATTTTTAACGTTTCAAACAAATTGTTATATATTATTCTCTATGTTTTTTAGTATTGCATTTCGAGGTCTTAAGGTCCTGCACGTTATTGCAACCATGTCCACGATTACTAGAAGCGCCAGTGCTAGTCCCATGGCGCTCAATGGCGTTATCGATGCCAGCCTGTTCCCTCTGAAGTCCACGGCCGATGTGGTAAATCTATTCCGACGCGCTCTAACCTCTGGAATCGAGCCCGACCTCACCCTGCTCTCCATTGTGGTTGGCTACATCGAGCTGTCTTTGACGACTGGAGAGGCTGCTGCGCAGGCCGCTCAAGCAGCCGCTGCCGCTGCCGCAGCAGGGGACATCAGTCAAGCGGCGACAGGTGTGTATTTGCCCGTTGCCTTTACCGCTTGCGTTCACCGTTAACCATTTAGCAAACGGAAACCAGTTAAAACGGAAGCGATTGCATACAAATTGGAATCGCTTCTGGGCCCTGTTTGGGTTAATGGCACACATTTTACAGCACTTTTAAATTCCTAATTTCTTCACTTCGCTGCAGAGGAAATTGTAAATAACAAGAAAGGAAGCAAACTTCAGCAAGCCGAAGTTTATAATATACAATACAAAAAAATTGAAACCGAACAACATATCATAAATCGTCGATTAAGAGAGATAAATACATTATTTTACGATTTCAAAACTGATTTTAAAATCTTTGTCATCATGAAAATTAATTATCGCAAATAGCTTATTAAATATGCAAAATATTTTAATGTAAAATGATTTATATAAATTGGATCGTCAAAAAGATCATATTTTTCAATTTAATTTTTAAATTTCCTTACGTCTATAATGTGTAATGTTTGTGTATCGCAAAAATAAAATTAAAAAAATTTATTTTGGAATTTTTCTGGACTTTCGTGCTAAAAATTGTATAATTTAATTTGAATTTTATGACAGCAAATCAAATGAAATAAAACCACCAAACTTGTTATCTTTTACCTTATGCAGGCGCAACGGACGTCATAATGGGCGTCCCCTTTCCGGTAGTGACTCATGAGCTGATCGCTGGGCTGTACAAAAAGTTCCAGACGATCCTGTCGGTGGTGGAGAAGCCAAAGCCCCACCGCCAGGCCACCCGCGAGGTGATCAAGAAAGTATCTGACGTGATCTGGAACTCGCTAATCCGCAGCAGCTACAAGGATCGGGCACATCTGCAGAACCTCTACAGCTATCTGTTCGGAAACAAATTGGACTGTTTCGGCGTAGCTCTGGCAGTGGTTGCGGGTTGCCAGTTGCTCGGCTACAAAGACGTCAGATTGGCCATCTCAGAAGATCATGCCTGGGTGGTATTTGGCCAGAAGCGGGTGGAGACCATCGAGGTGACATGGCACGGCAAGGGCAGCGAGGATAAGCGGGGGCAGGATATTCGCCCGGGAATTGAATCCGGATCGTGGCTATATTTAGGTAAGCTTAAACTAATGACGTAAAACATGGCCTTTTCAAACATTAAACACTAATGACCAATTGCAATTAAAGTAAACGGTAGGAGATTAGAAATTTTTAGGCTATTTAAATTTTTAAATTAAATTATTTAATTAATTTTAAGGAACAAGATACATTTACAACAATTAATACCTTTAAAAACGAAAAAAATTGAGTTTTTATTCAAAATACTCGAATTTAAAATATTATAATATAATATGTTTTAACAGCCAACAGCATTATTTAGCGAATTGGTGAATTTTTTTTTGTTTAGATGTCCAAAATGTTGTTAGCATTGGCCAAATCAAAGATGCATTTTCTCATAAAGATATAATCTTATGCTGGAAGCATTAGTTTCTTAATATTATTTTTTCGATTTTTCTTTTTAAATAATCGTATGATCCGATATAATTTATTTGGCCATTGCTTCTCTCCGTTAATAAAAAAAATTTTAGTAATGATTTTATAATACGAGTTTCGGCAAACTACATATGTCGCCTTCTTTAGGGAGCCTGATTTAGTTTTGTATAAAAAAAAACAAAGATACATACATCTTTGTTCATGGAAATAGCAGTGCAGAAAATTTGAATATCCTTGTAGACAGTATGTCCATC
Source organism: Drosophila elegans (assembly GCF_018152505.1). Lineage (NCBI taxonomy): Eukaryota > Metazoa > Arthropoda > Insecta > Diptera > Drosophilidae > Drosophila > Drosophila elegans. The sequence continues at coordinate 3,391,237 of NW_024545782.1, read as the reverse complement.
GACCACCAAGCACGGAGTACCTTTTAAATCATTCGGTCAAGACAGTAATGAACGGTTGCCTTAAAATTTTGGTGTGGGCCTGTTTATCTAAAGCCCAATACACTTTATTGATTGGATTACGGACCAACATTTTTAAGTTGACATATTGTCTAACGTTATGACGCCATATGCCACTAAGAATATGCCCCTAAAATGGGCATTCCATTTGGATAACGATCCAAAACCAAAACCACCAGCAAATTAAATAAGAATATACGGCCATATCTAAATCCGGTAGAAAACTTTTGGGGGGACATCAAACTCTATGTCTCAAAGCAATCCCCGTCTTCGAAGACAATGCTTTGGGACGTTGTTCGAGAGGATTGGGCGCAGGTTCCCATTAAACAATGCCAGGACTTGGTCGACTCAATGTGACCTAGATGCGAGACAGTAATACCCAATTAAGGATACACAACAAAGTATTAGGCAATAAATAAATATATTATTTAGTTTTAGTTAGTTTTTGAAACAGTTATTAAACGTATGTGCTTTTTTCCGTAATGGGCTTATGACACTACATTGTTTGCCTCATTCATGTTTAAACTATACGATTTTACGTAAGTGCGAACAAGACAAACGTATGACGATTCCAATGAGCAATGAATGAAGAAAATTGTCAGAACCCGAAATACTCGACGGAATTGGGCAACAAAAATACTATTTGAATGCAAAATTGTGTTTAAAAAGTACAATTTTGCTCGTTGGAGTTGACGACAAAACGGAATAAGAATGCGAGGCTTAAATGTATACGAAATATTTGTTATCATTTAATGGTAACAACTGATAAAAATTTAAACGTTAAAATTAGCGGGATAAACACAATATAATAAACAAAACAATATCGTTTGAATTTAACGTTAAAAAGGCAGTATGACCGTGAACTTATTACCAAAAACATCTCAAGCAGTATCCATATATTTGTCTCTGTCTCTGAGCTTTAATGAATCCGTCAATGAATAAGGCGACCAATGTAGTGTCATACCCGTATAAACACTGCTATTTCACTGAACATCATGACGTGTCGTTTTTTTGTTATTCATGCTGGAAATATACTAAAAACACACAAAAAAATGGTTTCTAAAGTTATATGAAAATAAATTCACTAATCGTGAGCGGACCTTACATTACCTTGCTCTTGTGTGAAAGTTTCATTCAGTTAGATTAGATTGCAAGGGTATAATAGCAAGGGTATTATAAATATTAAAAGGTCTGCAGGGTATTTAATTCCTTTATATTCATCCCACTGATAGCGTTTTTATCACTATACTTTCTCTTTTATAAAGGTGGGCTGGCGGTGATTTGCGAGCGTGGTATGGAAGTGGCGGCCATTTGTGCCGCTCTTAATATCTCGTTGACCTCGAACAGCGACTGCGTGGAGGTGGCCGAGCTCCAGCAACAACTGCTGTGGCTGCTGTACGACTTGGGACACCTGAAGCGCTATCCGATGGCTCTGGGTACTCTTGGTGAGCTGGAAGAGATCCATCGAACGCATTCGAGCATCAGTTGCGAGCAGCTTTACCGCGAAGCCATAGAGTCGGCGAGGACTCACTACCGGAACCATCACGTGTATCCGTATACCTACCAGGGGAACTACTACAACCGATTGCTTAAGTACCGGGACGCTTTTGCCGCATGGGCAAATGCGGCGGATGTGATCCGTTTGTACACGTACCAGTGCCGGGATGACGAGGAGATCTACAAAGAGCTTCTGGACATTGCGAACGAGCTGATACCCTATGTGATGAAAACCGAGAGTTCGGGCCACTCGGCGAGAAGTATTCTTCGAGACTCCGAGGTCTTCGCAAATTTACTGCGCTTCTACGACGGCATCTGCCAATGGGAGGAGGACAGCTTAACGCCCATCCTGCATATTGGTTGGGCCAAACCGCTGGTCAATAATATCACCAAGTTTGACTATGACATACGATCCCAGGTGGTCATTAAATTGCCCGAGGATCTGGAGGCGGAACAAGCTAAGGCGGAGCAGGCCCGCAGTGAACAGGAAGCTAGGGAAGCTAAGGACTCTAAGGAAGCCACGGGATCTGAGACTTTGGAGGGAAATAACAATACGCTGCTGAAAAAGGAAGAGGTAAGAAAACGCAGTAAAACAAATTCATTCGAAAGTATAAACTCTTCTTACTTAAATTTTTAATAAAGGCAGAAATGTTAATTTAATTTGATAATTCGTAACAGAAATTTAGAACAACTGCTTTGTTTTACGCAGTTTGTTGTTTATAAACATCCTTCTTGAAGTCCAAGTTTAAGGAACTTTAAAATAACTATAAAATATTTCAGAAAGATCAACTTGTGGCTTTCTATTGAAAAACATTTAAATGGTTTTATTGCTTCTTATTCAATATCAATATTACAACCATGTGACTTTACCATCTTAGGAATCCGAGTTGGACTTTTTATGTTTACAATTTTTGCAATGCATAAATCCCTTTCCTCGGAACATCGTCTATCCTGGTGACCTGCGGGCATGTCCGTCCAATCCCCAATATGGCAGCAATACATGCCGACTGGAGATCTAGAGCGCCTGGTATGATGTTCATCTTCGACCAATGAGTCCAATGCATGTCTGGCATAATTCTTCGAATAGTGCCTAAGCCTGGAATGACAATGCCCTTGGCAATTGAGTATCGTCGTATCGTTGCTCAAACGGTTCATATGATTGTGCCTTGGATCATCGTTGAAAGAGTCTACAGAATCTGGGGATTTTGGATCTCTGTCATAAGACTTTTTGGATACAAATTCGATGCACGTCTTCGTTTCTTTGCTACGACGTGGAGGCATCGTTTGGTGTTTTATAAAACTACCTTCCCTGATTAGCTGAACCTTGAAATGGGATGCTGCATCATGGTTAGTTTCCCCTTTTTCATGGGGTCCACGCGGAGGTACTGCCGCCACTTGGGGATCAATAAAAAGGATGTTTTTCATATTCTTTACAGCACACGTTGGATTGTTACTGTATTTGATAAATATGTGTTCCATATTATTCCATTTTTCGGTGAGCTCTCTTAGCTTTGTGTCCAAGCGACGTATCTTGCATTTTAAATCATTGATAATAAGAACCTTGGTCTGATGATCACTTATGTAGTGATCGCACTTGTTGCTCAGAGACCGAAGACTCTTCGGATTGTTTGAAAATTCTATTGTGAAAGCCTTTTCCTCAGAATGGGATGATTCTTTAAAATCCCCTCTTCTATGTGGTCTTCTCAGAGGTACTGCCGCCATTTGGGGATTCATGAAGAGGATGTTCTTAATTTTCTGAACAGCACACGTCGGATTGTCACCGTATTTGATTAACACTTGTTCCATGTTCTTAAACTTTTCAGTAAGCTCTTTTATCGTTTTGGCCAAACTACGTATCTTGCATTTTAAATCATCGATAATAAGAACCTTGGTATGAAGATCAATTATGTACTGTTTGCACTTGTTGCTCAGAGCTTTCAAAGACTTAAAACTTGTGGAGTCTCGACCATTCTTGTTTGTCATCTCGATTGTGAAAAATGCCCGTGTCAAAACCTTTTCCTCAGAACTGAGTTTGTCCAAAATCTTGTTTTGCCGAAAAGATTGCTGACCTCCCAAATTCAGCTCATCTTCGCTTTCCGAAGGTAGGGGCACGTACTTGCTCTCTGGGTGAAATTCCAAAAAAACTGAGCTTTTCTTTGGCGGCGGCTTGGACTTCTGCTTTATAATTTGCTTGTCCGGCAAAGTCTTTTTGAAATTGATACGATCACAGCTTATACTACCCAAGCAACTTCTTCTTTCGTACTTGTTCGGATCTTTAATATGATTAAAGTTCATCGACTGACACTTTTGCATGGCATTGGCATTGCGTGTCATACCAACGAACTTGGGACCTCTGCTGAGGCCGATGGCCGAGTTTTTCCTAACTTTTTTGGCATCGTATTCGCGCCCATTATCGTTGGTTTGAAAGAATTTGTACATCCAGTTGCAAAGGTCATAGTGACTGTGCCCCAAAATTAATTCTTCCACCGGAAGATACCGCGTTACTTTTAGCTTTTCAAAGCTGTTTTGCAACAGCCGAAAATTTGTTTTGAACTCGACTTTGCTGTGCGTATAAAACTTGACTTTTTCGATAAGAATTGACTTTGGAAAGAGCCTATGCATGACCTGGCAGTATACTGCCCCTGTTTTTAGGTCGTCCATGCTCAGCAATTCGCAATCTAGTGTTTTATTAAAGAACACGAGCAGGTTTCTTATGGAGATCATCTCACTTTTCTGTACAAACACATCTTGCACATTTTGGGTCGGTTTGGTTTTGGTTATCCTTGCCAAATGTGTCATAGTTAGGAGGTTCAAGGTTTACGCTCGTTGTTATAATTGAAATTGGTGGTAAAAAGTCAGGCACCCAGGCGCTACGACAACCTGACCATTAAGTTCCTAAATTTCTAGTAAAAAAGGAAGAATTTATATTAACTAAATAAACGTTTTTCAAGAATTCTTACCGTTTTGTTTTCAATGCTACAAAATGTAAAAATCTGTATGTAGTTTATATTGAAATGTATTTTAGATAACTTATAATGACAGAAGATAGATTGGTCACAACATACCATGATAGTCCAGTATAAAATTGTTTTAAAATTTGAATACCACTTGGATCAATAACAAACAAAACGAAAAATTATCGTCGAGTTCCCCGAGTATAGGAAACCCGTTACTTAGCTAACAAACTTCAAACTAAATATTCATTAACATTCATTAACAAAAAATATACCGGTCTATGTGGCGCCTTCTGTCGAATTGCATTGCCAACACTGAGCTCAAGCTTCTTTCTCTACATCAGCGATCACCACAGCCCTATCTAATAAGCATGGGATAATGTTTTGCTGGCAAAGCAGCGGCCGAGCAGCGGCAGAGTGGAGGCAGAGAGCTTTCTAACTAAATAACTTCTAATAGTTAAAGTTTTCGAGATTTTCACGCTCATACGGACAGACGACCTCCTTCGTCTCGGCTATTGATCCTGATCAAGAATACATATACTCTATGGGTCGGAAACGCTTCCTTTTACCTTTTACATACTTTTCATCGAATACAATATGCCCTTCTACTCTACGAGTAACGCGCTTAAGAAGCAACTACCACATTTGTTCACTAAAATATACTTTTAAACTACTATAAATTAACAAATGCATTTTTCTTTTACCAGAAATCAAAAAATTCGGAGCTACCAACAACTTTGGCCGATTTAACTGCAGCGTGCGGCGAGAAGATTCTGAATCCAGACTTCCTGCTCCAGGGCGGTGGTCAACCCTTTGCCGATCAGAAGCAACAACCTTCTGTCGGGGAATCCGATGTCCCAGAGCTCAGCAATAACAACAATAATACCAACAGCAGTAACAACAACCATAGTTCCGACAAAAAGGAGGCTCCAGTTACCACAACAAGAGCAAGCAATGGCAGTGTAACCTTAGTCCAGTTGCCTGTTTCTAGTGAGGCCAGTAACACTGGCCAAGCACAATCCATTCATCAACCACATACCCAACTGGGGAAACCACAGCACAAAGAAGCTAAAAACGAGGATGCAAGTGACGATTATGATCCCTTCGAGATAATGCTTAAAAGGCCAGTAATCACTTTGTACAGCCAGAAGATGAAGGGTCTGAAGGATCTTTTGCTGGCCGAAAAGCTCAACACTCATGCGATTTCTCTCCAAGTCACCGCCCAGTCGGTGGCCTCCCGAAAAGTTCGAGGAGTGGAAAAGCAATCGGCCACAATTTCAGCCACCATCACAACAATTTCGTCGAGTTCTGGGGACGGGGCTCATAGTGGAGTCAGTGGTGGAGGTGGCAGTGGCTCAGGAGGTACTGGAGGAGCATCCATGGCATTATCGTCGCCAGGAGGAGATTCGATTGCCGCCTCACGTCCAAAGAGAACTCGTCGCGAGTAATTCTCGTTGTTGTGTATTACGTATTGAAACATTTTTATTAGTCATGTGTGCAAATTGAGGTGGCTCAATTTTTTTTTTGGCCCAATTATAGAACCGGATGTAGTTTGTTGGCAGCTTTGTTTGACAAGCGTTTTCTTAGGCACATTAAAGCTTAAACATTTTTTAGGAATTAAAATCCCCATTTAAAAAGTTTAAAATGAAAAGTACTAAATGGTTAAGGTCTATGTATCCATGAACGAAATTTCGTAAACTATAAAATTCTTTTCGGCAGTTTTCCGCCAAAAAAAGTTCGAGCCACCCCATTATCCGTGCATATAAATATATATATGCTATCATATTTTTGATGTTCGATGTGTATTTATGTAGTTCGTAAGCGCGAGACGAAACAAAAATGTAAGCCGTTAGAGAACGCCTAGCGTTTTAAAAGTAAATATAAACAGTGAAACACACACAGACATGTCCCAACAACGCTAAGCTATGCTAAGTATTTATAACATATTTTTAGCTGTTATACTTTTTCTCAATGTATTTATTGTTAGAACTATGTATTTCCCCTCCAGCATGTTTGAAATTTTTTTTTAAATTATTGTTTAAGCGTAAGTTAGTTGGTGCTCTTTTTTAAAATCGAAAGCAGAAAATCGGTTCTATATTTAATTTCAATCACTTTTATATATAAACCTTAAAGGTGACTGAAATCAAAAATGGTAACACAACTGCTTATGTACTTGTATTTACTTTAAAGCATTTTATTGAGGCTAAGCTGTTTGATTTTATTCTATTTAAACATATATCCTGAACTATTTAATAAGTCAATAATTTGTTACGAACTGTTGACTTAAAGCAAGCAAACAGTTGGCGACCCCGAATGGAAAACAAAAGAATACATATTTAACACTTCCTCTATATGTGATACAACACTTTTTCTAGAAAAGCTTTCGTTTTATCTTATAAAACTAAATAGAATTAACCACTCTCCACACAATCTAAACGAACACTACTCAAATGGGCTGGCAGCAGCAGGACGTGCTCTTGTTTAGGGATAGTCCAGTCCAATAAGCACCCCGAACTCACGAATGTCCTTACAACTTGTCACTCCATTAAGCTACAGCAATTATGGACAAAATCGGAGCTTGTAACAAATTGTTAAATGATGATAATAATTGCATTGAATTTAATTTGATCTGTGCGTAGAGCATCTGTGATGAATAATAACGTTAGAAGAGAGAGAGAGAGAGAGAGAGGAGAAGAAGAATGGAGAGCCCGAGACAACACACAAAACTGATCAACAATATTACTAATCAAATGTATGGTGTTTTATTCCTCATATATAACATTCGCAGACTAAAAGCAAACAAATGAAATCAAAACAAACTATTTAATTATGTAGATTTGCAGTCCGCAACAACTAAATGTTAAATGTTGAACTACAGTTATATTTAAATGTAAACTAGATACTGAGACTAACAAAACAACAAAAGGAGTATATATTTTGGCATACCAAATTTTTAAAATTAAGTGAACGAATGTGCGAATTCGAATTGCGAAATATTTTTTTTATTTTCATTACACTTCGGACAGCACGAAATCCAACCCAAGAAATAGAGTTACACTGAAAGTTCGCTATCGCAATAAATCAAAACACAGCAACTCAGCAACAGAAACAATATGCAAACCTATAAGAATATAATATATATATTTATTAATGTTAAAGTAACGTACATTTTTGCTCTACTTGTTTAAAATAGCCAACCAGCAGCAACAGTTAAATTAAATGTAGCTTAAAATCCAAATGCTCAATAATCCTTTTAGCTTGACAGTCAAATAGCCAACAGTGAAAATGTTATACAAATCATTAAATGCATAAAAAACCAACTATTTTTATTGCTACTATGGACCTGAAAATATTTAATAGCAAAGCAGCTATTCATCAAAGCCATTTCCAAAAGGTGTACTGATTAATATCGTCACTAAAACAAGGTTAAAGTACTGTTTAACTTTTGAATATTTACAAGTAGATTATTGCTCTTAAAAATTATTAAGTTGAACAAAATTAATTTAAATATTTGCTTTGCTAAATAAATTTTTCCGGTTCACAGAAGTCTTTAAATTGCGTGTTTATGAGGTGTGGGAAGTTTAAACAAAAATGTGGTACCTCTTTAACTTAAAACCAAAATGTGTAGCACCTTTTACTTACTTTGGTGTTGACTTTTAATTTACGAAAAATTCATAAGGAATTTCAGTGCAAAGTGTACTTAAAGGGATATATCAGTGTAACTAACGAAAAAGATATTTAAAATTTCATTTTTTAAAAAAAGTACCTAATAGAATGTTTTAAAATTTTTTGCAAATAATTAGATTAAGTTTCATTATTAATTTATGTTTTTTGTTTTTTTTTTTCCGAGAAATCGATAAATTTAAAAATATAATGAAAGCTAAATATATTTCCCGAACAACGACCTTCGATCTTTAAAACAGATTAATTATTTACAAAATGGCATCGGTTTAAAAAAAAGGAGTTTTTGGGGTGAAAAAATGATTTTTTAAATTCTGTTAAATGGACAATTTTTAACCAGTCCAAAAGTTTGTATAACATTGTAGGTACAATGCATTTGAAACCGATCAACTTAAAGTCGAGTAATTATTTCAGCAGTTTTTTAAAATGTCGTTTCGAGATAAACGCGGTTAAAGTTTCAGGTGCCGCGGTGTATGCCTGCGAGCGGTCGCTCTTTAGAACGCTGACATTGAAAAACTATTTTCTCAGGATATATTAAAAATTGTAAACTATCGATTAGGCAAAAAAAAAATTGATTTAAAAAAAAAAAGTTACTGGGATATCCCCTTAAACTTATTTTGCCAACAGTGATCTCAACCACGGTAGCTCATCAAAACATAAACAAAGATGATTGACCTTTTGACGTTGTTTATGTTTTGACGATCCACCCAAAAAATGTGAAGAAAAAAAAAATAAGATATTTCGTCAGTGTCACCATATACGGCCAGTGTTGGGGTGTACCTACATACTTGTACCTTGGTTTATACCTAGGTACAATTTTTTGATACCTTAATACCATACCTATGTAAAAAATATGTGAGATGAAATATTTAGGTAATGAAATATTTTTATTTTTGTTTTGAAATTACTTGACAGCACTTTTTAATTTTATAATACTTTAGCAAATATGCTAATAAAAAACAGTATAATTTCTTAAGAAAAGGTAATTCCAACCTGACTTAGGGCCTAGTTGCACTTGGGTTGCTTCATTGCGTCATTGCGGTTTTTTTTTACATCTCCCTTGTCGTTCGAAAGCATTGCTGCGCATTAAACAGTCCCTTCAAATTGGAAAAAGAGCAAAATTATACCAACACAAGCAGGCATATTTAAAAAGTCTACCAATGCGCCAGTGGAATTAGGCTATAAGACCCACAGTCTTTTAGAGAATATCCATATTATTTTTGTGCACCATACACTATTGGATTGTCTATCGATATATCGATACAAATTAGCGATTCTATCGCGAGTGGTTGGTCCAGCTCTATGAGAAGTGACTAGGCATCATTTTGGCAACAAAAAGGAAAAAGCGTCAAAAATATAATTCAAACGCTATTCGATTAATAAAAAAACACAAAATGTCGGCACCTGATAAAGAAAAGGAGAAAGAGAAGGAGGAGACCAACAACAAGGGCGAGGATTTGGGTCTGCTGGAGGAGGACGATGAGTTCGAAGAGTTTCCCGCCGAAGGTATTAGGGTATATTCACTGTCAAACCGAGTTTTTCTAATGGATTTAACGTAGATTTCCGCGTCGGCGACGACGAAGAAGAGCTAAATGTGTGGGAAGACAACTGGGACGACGACAATGTGGAGGACGACTTCAGCCAGCAGTTGAAGGCTCATCTGGAGAGCAAGAAGATGGAGACGTAAACCGGCGACCCCCTTGTTCAATCCTAACCATAAAAACGAGCTGAGCTGTTTTGCAGTTTATAGAATAAAATCAGTATATTAAGTGGAACCGAACTGCCAAATTTCACCGAGCGCCTCGCGGAGCCGCTCACTCAAAATGCCCTGCAACTGGTGCTGGCCCAAATTCCGCTGGTTCAGCTCTTGCAGGACGGTGCCCAGGTCATCGATGCGATTCTTGCCCTCCTCCAGTTCGTCCTGCAGCATTTCAATTTGCTTTTGTAGCTTCTGACCCTCGACATCGTGCTTATGCTTTCGAGCGTCGTACTGTTGGTCGCAAGAGGAGAGTTCTTGCTTCTTGACCTCCGAATCCAGGCCACGCATTTGGTAATTGGCCTCCAAGGCGGACACTTGCTTCTCCACTGTCTCTAGCTTCTTGGAGCTCTCCGTATAGTCCTCCACTTTGATGGTAGTAAGTACGGCGGTGGCCTTCTCCAGAGCAGTGACTACCTCCTGGCTGGCTTCTATAACCTGGCGATGATCGTTGGTCACCTGCTTCTTGCCTGCCAGCTCGGCCTTGCAGCTCTCGACGTGCGAGCAGGCGCTCTTGATTTTCCTACAATGAATGAAACAATTGAGCAAAAGGAACTCCAGGCTGCCCCGGCACCACTCACTTTGTCAGTTCCATCACTTGACCGTCCTCCACGACCAGCTGTTCCCAGTGACCGATGCGCTTGTCCAGCTCCATCTGTTGCTGCTCGAGGAGTTCCAGAGCATTGCTCTGTTCGCTGAAGGATTTCCTCAATTGATGAAGTTTTGCCTGACTATCCTTCAGTTCTTTCTGGAGCTGGTCGATGGCCACCTCGCAATCCCGCGTATCGTTTTCCACACTGTCCGCCTTCTGCCTGCGCTGCTCCAGCTGCTGGCTCTTGGCCTTGATCTCGGCTGTCAGCGAGTCCTTCAGCTTGATGGCCTCCTCCACGGGTCCCAGGACGTTCTTCTTGAACACTTTGTAGTAGGCTAAGTAATTGAACAGATAGCTCAAAGTGGAGAGTGTCTTTTTGACAGCTGTCATGCGAAGAGAAATTATAGACGATTATTAAGGATTGATCTTTAGATTGAGGTAAAAAATAGAGAATTATGAGGGAAAAGTAATGATCAGACTAGATAACTAGTCTACACATTAGATATTTGTTAATTTAGTATCAAAACATAAAAGTGATTCTTAGATTTTCATAGGTATTTTCCTTATCAAAAGAAATAGAATCGGTTTTATCCGATATAGCGATTTTAAAACACACTAAAGACACACCTGGTTTCATTATGTCCACATAGGTGTAGGTCTTGTTGGGAAAGCTGATCTGTATGATGCGCTCCACTTGGCGGCAGAGCCGGATGAGGAAGACCCGACCCTCCCGCGACGCGAAGGCGGTTTCGCAGCCAGACTTATAAGGCGGATCCAGGCGGAAACCAAAACATCTCAGATAGTGGACCATGATCTTGGTGACAGTGCCCTCAGTGGGATTGGTCATATCGCCCAGCGAAATGTTTAGATCGGGCATCAGGCAGTTGCCCTGGCCCATTACCTTCTCCATTTCGGCCGAAAGTGCCATTTCCAAACGTTTTTTCTTTTTTAAAGTAGCGGTTTTAAATAAAAGTGCGCTTGGTGTGGCCAAACTGGGCTACTTGTAAATTGCCAAGCATTAAAGGTATTCCCATATAAGGCCTTTTACTCAGATCGACGAAATTCGTTCGTCAGCTATGAGAGAGAGCGAGAGAGAAATAGCCGGAGTACACTATTCATCAGTGCCTTTTCTCACCCCGGTACAAAGATCGACAAAAAAAATACCAGAAAATTGCATGGCGTTGCCAGATTTCTTTGGGTGAACGTACGCCAGGTACCGGCGAAACGAATACCAAATTTAAAATTTTTGAAGTTGGAGTTGGCAGAGCATAGATTTGTCGGATCAGAAAAATCGACTATAATGAAAAAACCTTGGTTTTCTTGTTTTTCTTTTTGAATGTTTAGACTTTTAAAAATATGATCCCTTACAGATTTTTCAAAATTTGAATCATTTTATGAGATTCAGCCGATTTTGTGACGTTGCTTTCGAGCCATTATAAATGTTGCCTTAACTCTAAACACGTTTTTCTACTTTATTTGATATTCTAATTCTATTGAATCGATTCCTTTGAAGTTTGGTATATATCTTGTTTATAATACTCTCTATCGCGTCTGCCTCGGACTTAAAAAAATTTTGATTTCTTAAAATATTCGAAAAAGTCGAAAAAATTGGTGAAAAATTATGAAGAATTTGTTTGATTTTTTTTCTTCGTTAAGGAAATCGTATCAACCAGGATGCAGCGATATATCCTGTATGTCGACGAATATTGTGTTTTTATACCCTTGCAGAGGGTACTATACTTTTAGCCAGAAGTTTCCGACCCTATAAAGTATATATATTTAGGATCAGCATCACTAGGAGAGTCGATCTAGCCATATCCGTCTGCCCGTCCGTTTGTCCGTCTGTCCGTCCATCTGTTCGTCTGTCTAGTCTCCCAGTTTTAAAGCTATCTGCATGAAACTTTCCCAAAAGTTGTCTTTGCATTGCAATCGGAAAAATAAATTTGAAAAAATTATAACATTGATGTTTTTTAATTTTTTTTTTTAGTTCTTCGACATTAATTAATACTGCTACGGTTTCAATTTCATCAAAGTCGGATGACTATAACATAAAGCTTCCATGGGAACAATAAGAATATTGGGAAACTTTTTTTTTTAAATGTAACTCCGGTTTTGTATTTTTTTTTTTTAATTCTTGTATTAATTTCTTATTAATAATTTGACATTTCAGAATTACGCTTTTAATTTTATTAAAATCGGAACGCGATATCATATAGCTGCCATAGAAACTATCGAATAATTGAACTGCAAATCATTATTGCTTCAATGTTTTTAAGCATATGTATATGCAAGTAAATCATTATTTTAAAGTTTTTAAGAATATTTAATTTTTGAAATAGCTGCAAGGGTATATGAACTTTGGCTTGCCGAACTTTGCAATTTAAGAAACAAACCAAGTCCGAAACTGTTTGTTTGGTTTTCTCTAGAGAACTAAAAATAATCGATGTCTGCCAAGTAAACATGTCGACTAGTTTTTTTTTTTACCATCACAACCCGGTAATAAAATCTATCTAGTACTTTTTTATTTTTTAACATTCAACGCTCTAATAAGTTGCCTTATGTCTGTCTTACTAACACTAACGTTTATTTGATCCAATGAATAAGAACAACATTGTTATATCATAACCCAGTCTTTAAAACCTATTTTCCGTTGAAACCTTGAAAACCCCTGAACAAATATAATTTTTAGTGTGCTCGCACATACGTTTGTATTTAAAACTTTATTATTTATTTATTATTATTATTTTATACAACCACAAAAATAAATCGTTTACGAAAAATAGTTATTTCCATAGCAATTATGGATAAAAAAGCAACGATCCGAAATTACTAACTTATATATTGTAAAATACTCCAGAATTCAAACTCACATTATGAAATATCGGTACAACCGGCTTCCGGTTGCCATGGATTTGTTTTACCTAACAAACTTCTTAGCGCTTTGGGTCTGTGAAAACTCTGTAAAATGGCCTCCTCCAGCGCTGTAGAAGATGAGCATCTTACCGACTCGGATTTAACCGATGATGAGGGTGAGTTGGTGCCGATGCCTCCGTTCCAAAGCCTCACAACTTTGAAATCCCAGAGCGCAGCGTAGTACCGCGCCAGGAAGAGCTGCGTCCCGAAACCCCGAAACCCTCGTATGGCGACGAGGAACTGCACCAGCTGGTGGGGTACATACAGCGCATGAGTGTGTTGAGCTGCTTGGATCATAGGGACTGGCAAGAGGGAGCCCTGGACATTATCCGCCGTTGGCTGCTGGAGGTCCACGAGCCTCTGTTGACCATATACTACGATAGAGATGCACTATCCGCCTGTCTGGGCATTCCCGCCACTTGTGTTTCAGACCTGAGCTACTTTCGCCGGGAACCGAATGAGATCTTTAGCGTGGAGGGCTTCCACGATGAAGTGAACTTTGGAACCTTGACGAGCGATGTGGATGGATGTTTGATGGATTTGCTGGATCGCTTGTACGCCCCCTTCTTTCGGAACTACAGTGAATGGAACGCCACGGTGCGAAATCGTTTTTGTTCCAGCCTGGACAGATTCCTGGCCTTCCTCACCGGTATGCATCACCAAATCTCTGGGGTGGCCGTGCTGTATGTGCCCTATGTTATCAAGGAATTGGCGGCTGGACCCGTTGACAGGCAGTTGGTCAGGAGTCTGGAGGGCATCGCCCTCTACTGGACCACACAGATCCGTACTTTGCTGGGAGATGACACATTGACGGTTCCCCATGATCTAGTCACCGTACGGGATGAGTTTGAGTTTTGGGAATATCGCTGTGAGTTAAATCGTTATGATTTCATTAAAACGTTACATTTATATTGATTACACCGTGCAAGAGCCTTAAAAATACATTGGTCTCATAAATTTCGGTGTGCTGAATACGATCTCATCTTTGGAATTTCTTGATTTCTTCAGTTTACGAGAAAAAGGACGTAAAAGTGCCAAAAAGATCGATTTTACGGGTAATCCGACTCTATATAATAATTTAATTTTACTGAAATATGATAATTTTGATATAGTGCAACTCTTTGGCTAAAGCTCCTTATACCCAAAACAAAAGGAGATTTTTTTTAAAATTTTTTATCTGAAAAAAATTTAAACACATCAAAAGCCCCAAAACTTCTTTGTTTGGTGCCTAAAAGTAGGCTATACAATTGTTTGGAAATGTAAAATATAATATCGATAATATCGGTGTAATAAATAAATAGAAAAGCAAAACATTTTATTTTAAGTTTTATGCGTTTCCCATTGGTCATAAAGTGTTTTTAAAAATAACTCAAGCGACACGAAATGTCAGTTAGAATATATATATTTTGTACCCAATTTTGTAACTTAGGGCTTCAAATTGACCTACCAATTTGGACCACCCTAATTTACATTCCTAATCAGCATCAGTAGGAGAGTTGGTCTAGCCTAACATTGCTTTCATTTTATCCAGCTCTAGAATCTATATTAACGTATTAATTTATCTTTATAACATAAATGGTGAAACAGTGATGTTACTCTATATAAAAGTCCAATCCAAATCATAGACTCAGGTCTACTGGCTTTTAATAGAGGGGAGAAACTGGCGTAAATGAGCGCAGTCTTTTAAAGTTTTAAAATGTTAACCTAAAATAAATAATTTGTATTTATCTTTTCAGATGAAGTTCTTCAAGGAATCAACGACCAGTTGGCTCAATCGGATGTTCAGAAAGTGTTGCTATTGTTGCGTAACGCCCATTCCGTACACATGTCACAAATGGATGGTCTTATAGAAAGGGCCAAGCAGGAGCTACTTAAAGCATTGTCCAACATTAAGTTTCTTCACCTGCTGATCGAGCCTTGCTCTAAAATCGATGTGGCCCCCAGCCCGTCGGACTTGAGCAAGCTTTTACCACGTATTATCTACCTTATACGTTTCATTTGGTTGAATTCGGAATATTACAATACGACTCGACTTATAGCTGGACTGTTTCGGAATTTGAGCAATCAGATCATAAAGTAAACATTAATAATAAGTATATTGAAGAGAATTAACCACATTTCTTAAACAGGTTTTGCACGGATCAGACCAAAGTTGAAGATATCCTCTCGGGAAAACCACGATTTGGTATTCAAATTTGCAACAATGCCATCGATTGCTGCCTGGCTTACAAGGGAATCTATGATAAAATGTCTAAAGAATTGGCCGGCAAACAGACCAAGTTGCCTTGGGAGCTGAACGAAGGCCTGATCTTTAACCATATCGATGCCTTTGTCGAGCGGTTGAATGATGTGATTGACATTTGCGAGTCCATGATTGTGTTTGGTCGCTTGGATGAAAACGGGAGTATACCGAAGCCCGCTTTTGGCGGCACTTGTGGCGATGAGCTGGAGAGGATTGCCGAAAATGTGGAGCAACAGTTTCTGGACACGCTAAAGCAACTGCAGGGCAGCTCGCAGGCATATATTTTAAATGTGCATCGCTCGGATTGGTACAAGGATGTGGCCAATTTCCGCAGGAGCATGCAGAAACTGGAGGAGACTGTCCAGCGGCTAATCTTCAATGTTTTCCAGCGCGTGTCGAACGTGGAGGAGACACTGGAGGCCCTGCAGGCCTTGCTGTTCTACTCCTACCGTCAGAGGGGAACTCTGAGGAAGACATATTTGAAGGAAGTGAGCAGATTGTGGAGGCTGTTCTCCCAGGAAATGGATGCCACCTCGAGAAAACTACTAGAGGAGCGGAGGCAGGAATCCTGGATATCCAAACACGTTTCCACAGCTCTCAACTACCGCATCAATTTGGAACGTTTGGCGTGGCTGAAGGAGCGCTTAAAGAGCGCCGAGTGGTTGCCTCCTGACACGGAATCCTCTCCTGTGCTGGCCAAATTCGATTCACTGCGTCATGAGTTTCAAAAGGAAATGCGACTGGCCTACGAAGACTGGGTGGTCAAGTGCTGTGGGTTTTCTGGGGATCTCAGCCAGCGTTTGGACCGCTACTTGATGGTTCGCAGTAAGAAGTTCAAAGGCCTTTTGGAGTGCAACGTTGATCCATCTGTGTTGGAGCTATGTGAGCAGGCTCAGCACTTTGAAAGGTTGGGATTCGCCATCCCCAACACCCTGAAAAAACTGTACGAACGCACCGACATAATAAGATCCTTGTACAATAGTGTAATCCAACTTGCCCTTAGACACAATTGCATTTTGACCGCCTTGAGTGAGAAAGAACGAAAACTGTTTCGACCCTTGATTCAAGCCTGTGATCGCCAGCTGGCTCCGGGGATATTCAAGATTACCTATGGCTCTGAACTCAATGAGGATTTCTTCGAAGATGCCAACGAGTTCATCGGGGAGTTCCAGGAGTTGGTTCATATATTCAAGCGTGCCAATCGGGGAATGGCGAGGACTTGTGAGAAGATCTGCGACACTTGTCTCATGCATTTTGCATTCGCTGGCGCCGTAGATATATCCGTGTTTCGGCAACATTTGTCCGCCAGTCTAAGCTCCTCCGGTGACATCCTGAGGAGCTACTACAGCAACATATTGGAGCTCTTGGTCGCCTTTAGCCGGCAGTTCCAGTCGGTGGAGGATGAGGTAAGTGGTTGAATTATAGCCAAATTTAAAGACAACAACAGCAAGTAAGCTGATGAAAGTTGGCCATAACTAAAATAGAGGTATGTCAAAAAATACTATTTCAAAATGAGTATTATTAAAATTTTCTTCAAAATTAGCCTTTTAATTTAAAAAAAATATATAAGATAAACTTTTTGAAAGCTGTAACTTAATTCACTTTCACACATGTAAAGTGTACCAGGTCGTCTACAAAACTGGACAGTGTGGCAGTCTATGCGTCTTGTATGATTCTCCCATTTGCCGGTCGTCCAGGTATTAGATTGTTACATGGGCGTAGTCTTTTAAGTCTGGATAGTGTAAATTCCAGTCTATTTGTGGCTATATTCGTGATTGATCTACGTACAGGATTTATTTTGAGATCTATGTAAAAAAGGTAGTGTTTCGTGTATAATATGGGGCCATTACCATGTGTTTTTTGGCTTGGCAAGATTCAAAAAGCTATATGGAAGTATTACAGGCAGTGCCCCAAAAGTTAGTATAGCCATGATCCGTAGCACGTTAGAAATTTTCGATAGAAAAGATGAATTAACTATGATATTTAAATAGGTCAAATGTTATGTTTATATTGTGTTTCAATGTTTTCTCTCTAAACTCTTTAGATGTCTTCGGAGTGGATAACTTATGTAAATGATCTGGATGACATGCTAGCCAGCGCCTTGATGACCAGTGCCCGAGGGTCCTTAAACATGCTTTACAAGGCCCTCCACTGTGAAGAGGACATGGCATTCGCTCCCATTATCGTTCTTGAATCGGATGTGAAAGACGGACGAATCGTCTTCACTCCCGACATGGATGCTATCGAAGAAACAATGAATGGAATCGTGGACAGTATTCGCAGCATGTTGGATCAGTTTCCGAGGCTCGGGTATAAACTAAAGCTACCGAAGAAGCATCAGCGTCAAGGATTCGCCAGCGTTTTTCGGGAAGATCAGGAGTGCTCGGACTTAATGAGAAGCATTCAAGCGGAGATCGCTAGACAGCAGGACGAGATGGCCAAGTATGAAATGGTTTGGAACCAACATCGTGTCCTTTGGGAGACCACGGAGGAGGAATTCCGACAGCGATTGATGAGCAGTTCCCGGACAGCCGGTGTTTTTGAAGGTGGCATCGAACACTACAGTGCTCTGGCAGATGACGTGATCTTCGAGGATGCCATTACGAACGTGTACTTCATACTGATTAACCAGAACGCTCTGAAGAGCACCATCCTAGATTGGATTGAAAAGTGGCAGGCCCTCAATATCAATATGTTGCTAGATCATGCCAGCAATTTAATGAGAGGTAAGGTTTGTTTTGACAAAACACAAATTAAAATTAGTTTAGATTTCTAAAAGAGCATACAAATAAACAAGAAAGAAAGCAAACTTCGGCAAGCCGAAGTTCATATACCCTTGCAGCTATTGCAAGAATTTAACATTTTTGAAAACATTAAAATTATGATTTACTGCGTATATGTTTAAAAACATTGAAGCTATGATGATTAGCAACTCAGTTATTTGATAGTTATTTTATATATTTTTATTATTTCTATGGGAGCTATATGATATAGACGTCCGATTTTGATCTAAGCCATTATTCTGAAATATTTAACCATTCCTATATGTCGAAGAACTGAACAAAAAATTAAAAAACAGAAAAGTTATAATTTTTTTCATTTATTTTTCCGATTGTTCCTATGGGAGCTATATGCTATAGTCGTCCGATTTTGATGAAATTTAAACCGTAAATCAGAAATATTTAACCATTACTAAACGTCGAAGAACTAAACAAAAAACTAAAAAACAGCAAAGTTATAATTTTTTTTCATTTATTTTTCCGATTGTTCCTATGGGAGCTATATGCTATAGCCGTCCGATCCAGCTCGTTCCGACTTATATACTACCTGCAATAGAAAGACAACTTTTGGGAAAGTTTCATGCAGATAGCTTTAAAACTGAGAGACTAGTTTGCATATAAACGGACGGACAGACGGACAGACTGACAGACGGACGGACAGACGGACGGACAGACGGACATGGCTAGATCGAATCTACTAGTGATGCTGATCAAGAATATATATACTTTATAGGGTCGGAGACGTCTCCTTCACTGCGTTGCAAACTTCTGACTGAAATTATAATACCCTCTGCAAGGGTATAAAAATTATATCTTTGCTGTTTTTTTAATTTTTTGTTTAGTTCTTCGGCATATAGTAATGGTTAAATATTTCCGATTTACGATTTAAATTTCATCAAAATCGGACGACTATAGCATATAGCTCCCATAGGAACAATCGGAAAAATAAATGAAAACAAGAAAGAAAGCAAACTTCGGCAAGCCGAAGTTCATATACCCTTGCAGCTATCGCAAGAATTAAATATTTTTGAAAACATTAAAATTATGATTTACTTGCGAAATGTTTAAAAACATTGAAGCTATGACGATTTGCAGCTTAATTATTTGATTGTTCTTTTATATATTTTTATTATTTGTATGGGAGCTATATGATATAGTCGTCCGATGTTGATGAAATTTTAACCATAATTCTGAAATATTTAACCATTGCTATATGTCGAAGAACTAAAAAAAAAATTAAAAAACAGCAAAGTTATAATTTTTTTCAATTATTTTTCCGATTGTTCCTATGGGAGCTATATGCTATAGTCGTCCGATTTTAATGAAATTTTAACCATAATTCTGAAATATTTAACCATTGCTATATGTCGTAGAACTTAACAAAAAATTAAAAAACAGCAAAGTTATAATTTTTTTTCAATTATTTTTCCGATTGTTCCTATGGGAGCTATATGCTATAGTCGTACGATTTTGATGAAATTTTAACCATAATTCTGAAAGATTTAACCATTGCTTTATGTCGAAGAACTAAAAAAAAAATTAAAAAACAGCAAAGTTATAATTTTTTTCAATTATTTTTCCGATTGTTCCTATGGGAGCTATATGCTATAGTCGTCCGATTTTAATGAAATTTAAACCATAATTTTGAAATATTTAACCATTGCTATATGTCGAAGAACTAAACAAAAAATTAAAAAACAGCAAAGTTATAATTTTTTTTCAATTATTTTCCCGATTGTTCCTATGGGAGCTATATGCTATAGTCGTCCGATCCGGCTCGTTCCGACTTATATACTACCTGCAATAGAAAGACAACTTTTGGGAAAGTTTCATGCAGATAGCTTTAAAACTGAGAGACTAGTTTGCATATAAACGGACGGACAGACGGACAGACGGACGGACAATCGGACGGACAGACGGACAGACGGACAGACGGACGGACAGACGGACATGGCTAGATCGACTCTACTAGTGATGCTGATCAAGAATATATATACTTTATAGGGTCGGAAACGTCTCCTTCACTGCGTTGCAAACTTCTGACTGAAATTATAATACCCTCTGCAAGGGTATAAAAAGGAAGCAAACTTTGGCAACCGAAGTTCATACACCCTTGCAGCTATTGTAAAAATGAAATATTCTTGAAAACATTTTAACTTTGATTTATTTGCGTATATGTTTTAAAACATTGAAGCTATGACGATTTTCAGCTCAATTATTCAATGATTCCTATGGCAGCTATATTATAACGTTTTCTGATTTAAATAAAATTAAAAGCGTAATTCTAAATTAATAAACCATTACTATGTCCAAAAGATTTTTTTAAAAACTTTAAAAATTAGAAAAGTTACTTTTTTTTAAATTTATTTGTTTTAATGTTTCGACTGTTCCCATGGAAGCTACATGTTATATTACTACTACCTGGAATAGAAAGACAACTTTTGGGATAGATTTCAAACTGAGACACTACAAACGGGTGGGCGGACGGACGGACAGACGGATAGAAGGACAAAAGGACATGGCTAGATCGACTCTCCTAGTGATGCTGATCAAGAACAACATATATACTTTATAGGGTCGCAAGTGTATCCTTCACTGTGCTGCAAACTTCAGGCTGAAATTATAGAACCCTCTGCAAGGGTATAAAAATGTTTGCTAATATATATTAATTAAATATATTTACGTTTATAATTTGTATCCTTTTTAGCCACCTACCGATACATGGGACGCAATGAGCGTAAAGTGATGAAAGTTCCTCGTACCATTCGTGAAACCGTGGCTGCCAAACAGCGTTTTGAGAAACTCCTCAAGGAAGTACCAGTGAAACAATCAGCTTTTACTCCGATGCTGGAACTTTTTGTGCTTCTGCACAAATACCAGGTGCAGCTGAACGAGAAGACACATCAGCAGGTGATGGGATTGGAGTTGGCCTGGCTGCACTATCTCCAAGCGCTGGGAGAGGCGGATGAAATGCTAGATAATGAGGGCAGTGAAACCAAATCGGAGTTGGCCAAACATGGTGAAAAGTTCAAGTTAATACTTAAAGAATTTCTGGAAGATTTCTACTCCAAATTACCCAAGAAATAAGAAAATCGCTGTTAATTCAGCCTAAGAAATTCTTCTATACTTTATTTTATACCCGTTAGAGTAAAATGGTATATTGTAAACGCAGAAAAGTATGTAACAGGTACCCTAAAAAGTACGGCTGCTCAAAACTGTCTTAAGGCAGTGCATTTACCAACACATAAGTCAGTTTAGAGAGGGGAAAAGACAAAAACAAATTTTATTTGACTCAGCCTTAAAAAAACCAATGAAACTGTTGTCCCCTTCCCTCGATCTTATCAGTAACGAAAAATTGTTAGTGTGTAGCAAATTATGCCTACGTATTGTGCATAGTCGTGAGCACCCATGCTATAAAGTATATTTATTCTTGATCATGATCAATGGCCGAGTCGATCTAGCCATATTCGTTTGTCTGTCCGTCTCTCTATCTGTATGAACGTCGAGGTCTCGGAAACTATAAATGCTAGCGATTTGGGATTTGTAATGCAGACACTAGTATTTCTTAAGCAGCGCAAATTTGTTTCAAAACGGAGCCACGCCCACTCTAACGTTTACAAGTCGCCAGACACTAAACGCGTCTGTCGCGTCACTCTGAGAAGTTAGCTATCGAGCTATGAATTATTTTAACAGTACTAGGGCTCTGCCGCTGCTCGGCCGCTGCTCTGTCGGTAATCGCTGCAGTAGACAGGCAGAACGAAACTAAACTTCGAATATTTTGTGGAGGATTATTTAGTTTGAAATTTGTTAGCTGAGTAACGGGTGTCTGATAGTCGGGGATCTCGACTATAGCGTTCTTTCTTGTTTTTATTTGTGGCAATGTCGAATGACTTTATGAGTTTTCCTCACTTAACTAAACCAAAAATGTATTTAAGCGATTAAGGTAAATACAAACTTCTTCTTTAAAATAAATATTTGCTTTGGCAGTTCTCATCCCCTTGACATTTAAAAAATAGAAAATTCTATTTTCAACGATTCTTTCACACGACTGCGCTGTTTTTTTTCATTTTCAATTAGAATGCAAAAGCTGTTAAGGTAAAAAAACCGCAAATCAGCTTTTATCAAGGCTTAATTAAGTTTGTATTTTATTGGGCATTGATTGACGAGCGGTTAAGGGTAATCAATTGGTGTGATGAACGGCTTTGTGGGTGTCAACTAATATCGGATATTAAACGAACAAAGATTTTATATAATTAAGTAAAGTATTAAAAAATATGCTAACCATTTCTCCTTTCATGTAAATTCGTAAAATGTACTAACTCTTTATGGACTTGAATATTAATATTAAATATACTTTCAGTTTAGATATGTGTCATTATTCCTACTCTAAAATCTTTCTGATCCCATTAGGTGCTCTTTTTTATACAGTTTTATTCTGTGTCATTTCGTCAGATCAATGACGTCACGGTGTTGTCTTTCGTTTGGTAACCAAATGGTTTGTTATCATTTTGATTGATTCATGGTGCGCTGAGGAGACTCAGCTAATTACCAGTTAATGTGAATTTGAACCGCGGACCTCAGTCATGAGCCGATCGCCGGTCAGTTTGTCACCTTTGTGGCTCGTCTACATAACTTTTTCTCTGTTGCCGGGTAACTCAACCCCAGTGGAATCCCATCATATTTTGGGTCTATTTGTCAATGTGCATCGGTCGCAGTTGATGGTCCATTTGGCAGTATGCCAAGCGCTTCTACAGAAGGGTCACCACCTGACTTTGGTCACCACACTGCCATTGGAGGAGCAGGAGCTTCGAGGGAATGTCACTCACATATTAATTCCATGGAAGCAGCCAGCCGAGGAGGACGAGCATGGATCCTCGTCAGACATCTTTTTACGTTTGCAACGGATGTTTGGGCGCCTGAAACGATCGGGAGATTTGCTAGATCTGCCAGAATGGAAGCAGTTCTTAGAAAGGACACCTCACTCCTATGATCTCCTACTTTTGGGCTATCATTTCAACGATCATCTGCTGGGAGTGGCTGCACACTTCAATTGTCCCGTGGCCATAATAACCACCCAACAGCCAACTGGATTTGTAAACAGTTTGATGGGCAACCCCGAGGAGCGTTGGTATGTGCCCCAGCCATACGATAGTCACCAGAGGAGAGGAGTCTCAGCCTGGCTCTTTGGAATTTGGGAGAAGCTCATGGAGATTTTGGCAAGGAGAGTGCTGGCAGGGATTTATAGGTATGTTTCGTAGATTATGTTAGTATGCTTTGTCTAAATATATGTTCGAATTTCAGCTTGCACTTTCCCGAACCCCGGTACCCCAGCTTTGAAACCATGCGCCGATCGGTTGTCCTGGCTCTAAATAATCACCACATGATCAGCGAGGGACCTATAGCTCCCCTGATGCCCAATATGGTGGATATAGGAGGTATAGTCTTGGAGCAGAAACTAAATGAAACCCACCGCGAAATATCGGCTAGAAACCGATCACTAATCATCTTCAGCCTAGGAACTCGATTCACTTGGCGCAAATCTTCACAGAAATTGCTGCAGACTTTCACAACAGCCTTTTCCCAGTATTCCGATTATGAGATATACTGGACTTACGATGGACCAAATCTCAGTTCCATCAGAACGAAACTTCCCCACTTAAAAATCGCCAAGTGGTGGCCCCAATGCCAATTGCTGGGAAGTGGTAGAGCTCGATTGTTTATCACCCATGGAGGTAAAGGCAGCCTCTCGGAAGCCCTTTATTACGGAGTGCCCTTGCTGGGACTACCTTTGTTGGGCGATCAACGAGCAAATCTGCAGAAGATGCAGTCGAAAAATTGGGGCTTGACATTGTCTACTCACAACCTCACTCATTTTGAACTATCCAAGGCAATGGATTTGATACTCTCCAAACCAATATATGCTGAATCTATATCAAAAGCCTCCCAAGTTTATCGCGATCGTCCAATGAAATCCAGCGATTTGGCCACCTACTGGATCGAATACATCATTCGTCATAAAGGATCTAAAATTTTGTATAATCCCGCCAGGAACTTAAGCTTCATCGAATATTACTCCATCGATGTCTATTTGACCATCTATGGGGGATTAGTTTTAACGATAACCATGATCAGAAAATTAAACCGTTTGCTGTGACTAGAAGTATCGTTTAATTGTATACAAATATATTACATAAGTAGCTTAGATGAACTTAATCGACGTTTACTTAAGTACACTCGAATGTTGTTTGACAATACTTCTTCTGATCGGAACTTGGGTCTCTATTTTATGTATTTTTGTTTCTTACTGTTTTCACTGGCATCTTACTTTCAGCATTAGTTACTATAAAAGTACATTTTAGGAGTACCTCTGCAAAAATCATTTGTAATTGTTTATAAAGTATCGAAAGCCCAAGCTGGCCTTTAACATTAGGAAAAGGCATTTGATAATTTAGATCATATTACTACGACTAAGCATATGGAATTTCCCATAAAATGCATTTAGTGAATCCAAAGGATCAGTTCTAGATTCGTTTCGTTCAATGGCTCATGTGTATCATTAAATAGTAGTGTTGTATAATTAGTTTTTAGTTTATGCACAGTTCTGGATTGATTGATTTCAATGGGGATTTTGGTTTAACTCTTGCCATGCTGGCGCCTCGTCTGGAAATGTTGCAGATTTAGGTTCCGATTTGGAAGTCCCGGACAACGGCCTTTTTTCACATCATAGGGACCGTAATTGCAAAATGGCGCACTGATGGCTCCACCTAGAATGAGACTGTAACAAAACGGAAATGTGGCTTAAAACCGTGAGCTTGCTGAATTAATACTTAAAATTTGATGAATGTATTTTAAAGTATTAAGGCGGAGTATAAAAAGTCGCTCATGTTAGTTTTATTTTTTCATCAAATACATTTATTGTGGCAGGATAAAGTAAATTTTAAGTAAAATACTTTCTGTAAGTTTAAATAAATATTTTTATTAAAGTGTACGATCAGTACCAATTTAGTTGCTCTGTGTAATTAATTAATTTTAAATTTTTTATTTCCTTAATATCTGATTTTTCTTAGGAAATTTTTCCATATTTTGTTGGTATTGATAAGAATTCTCGCTAAATCGTCCCGACATATTTTTATTTTGTACAGTGACCAAAGTAAGTATTTAGTATTCTTGCATTGCCCAAATCACAAAAGTTGAAAAAATAGTCTTTATATAATATAAAAGTAAATGAATTTCTGGAAGTAAAAACCTGCGCTAGGAAAAAATTCAATTTGCTAAATTTTATTTGGAGTTATTAAAATATGTGACTTAGGAAAGTTCGAGTTAGGGAACTTTCACTGTTAGGGAACTTTGTCTTTTGAAGTGCAATCAAAACTCACCGCCGTTCCATCACCGAGAATCCCTCCACGCCATTCTTCAGCCTCTTGCACGTGTCATCGCTGAGGTGGCAGTCGCATCGGCAGCGGTGCCCCTTTCGCTCCTTTCGCTCCAAAAGACCCATCACCTGGTCGTCCTCATCCTCATCCTCCTCCGCCTCCGGATAGGTTCCTGGCCGGCTGAAGTCGATGAAGTGCTTCGGGCATTGGCAGATGGGGCTCCGCTTGCGGCGCATCTCCACCTTCACGCACTCGCACTCCGTGTGGTTCTCCATGTACTTGATTTCGGGCCAGGAGAACCGGCCGATCTGCTTGATGAATACCCGCTCCACGGTCTCGTTGGACTTTGCCTGGCAGGTGGACCCCGCAGCGCAGCACCCGTACGTGTCCCTGCACCGGTGCAGGATCGTGGCTCGAGGGGAGTAGACCGTGTTGGTCTCCCTCGAGATGTGGACCACCTCCGGCTTTGGCACCTGGCAGGCGCCCTCGGCGGCCATCAACCTCAGGTGCTCTGCGGCCAAGCGGAGGAGTTGCGCATTGTAAGTTCCTGCAAAAAGCAAGAGAAGTCAAAATGTATAGTAAAAGGGTATAAAATATGTATGTGATATATAATATAACTACGTGAGTGAGTTCTTCATATAGCCGCAGGATTGGAAATCTACTTTGATGGTCCGATCAGAACAAATTAAATTAATTAAATTAAATTTATTAAATTTTTTGTTCATCAGTTTTCATACCAGGACTTTTCAAAGTCAATAATTTTGCAGTAAACCGAAAAAAAAATTAAATAGGAACATTTTAAGATGAGTAAAATACACCAATGTTTTAAATAATTTATAATCTTTTCTTTACCTTTTTTTTTAAGTTGGGGTACAAAAGTTAGTTTGTCAGTTTGTACGTATTTTTTTTTTTTTATTTTAGAGTTCAGGCTTATAGCAGTTTATAAATATTTGAATTGCTAACTCCACTTAACATATCTTATCCGAACACAATAGCTACGAGGCTATGGCTAAAATTTTGTTTTGGCGGTTCCTTGTTTTTTTTTCTAAATAGTCTTGTTTGTTTCTAACAAAATTGGGCTGTCATAATTATGTATGTTTTTGCGCTACTAATACTAGAGTAATAGAACTAAAAATGTATATATATATATATATAATGGTGTGCTCGATTTTAAAGCTGTCTAAATGAAAATTTTCAGAAACGCTTGTTTCTATCGCAGCCATATAGCTGCCATAGAAATGATTGGAATGGGGAAAATGGGGGAATGGGGAAAATTCAAATTATAAGGTTTTCTTTGCCTAACTTAGCTTCTATTCTTGTTTAAAATAAATTACATATAAGCCAAGTTAAACAAACTTTTTTTTACTATGTGAGCATATATTTATTTTATAATAATAATAAAATCCGAGGCGTCCTGCTGCTTTCAAAAATCCTCTCAAAAGTTTTATTTTCATGTGCAGCCTGTTATCGTAAACACAATTTTTTCCTTATGTGTGTCATTGGAATAACGAGAATACCAGGCTCATTACTTAATAGCCCACTAAAGTGCTGTTCATTCGCCTTTTCGATCGGACGGTTAAGTTCAATTCCCCCTTGCGTTTCCAGTGTTTTTCGCGTGCGTTTCGGTAGCGTTTTCGAGCGCCCACTGGCTTTTTGCAATGCCAACGGCTTAAGATCATTTGTGCGATCCGACTTTTTTTTATTGATCGGCGGCTGGAGATTGCACCTTTAAGGCCTTTGGCTGGCTTAAGTTTACCGTTGCAGGCGAGTTTTATTTATCGTCTTTTGTCGCGACCATAAAAAAAAACGCTCAGAAGCGATCTTTGCATGCGGAATTAATTTTTTTTTTCTCGTCCGCGTGGCGGTCATAAAGTTGCAGCAGCCAAGCGATTTGCGGGAAGAGGAGGAAAGTGTGCTCGAAGACCACCCAATGTGCAGTCAACCAAGCTAATCCCAGATACTAGTCCCGGTCCCCATTCATTCACCTACTAGGAGAACAACTTTCCGGGCGAATCTCCAATCTCCAAGGGACTCGGCTGTTGGCTCCATGTGTAATTTTCATAAACGCTCCATGATTGAATCATCAACATAACGAGCACACTGGGAACGGGCGGGAGTGCATTCCTACACAGTCAAAAAAAAAATCTCTCAAAAACCTAATTATACCGCTAAGGTGTTTGAATCCATTTATTAATATTTCAAAACAGAAATAAAATATATTTGAGTCCTACCCTTCATATATAAAGTTATAATGACACTTATTTGGCCTTAGTTCATGCGAAAAACATTTCAAATATAAATGTATTTAGGATTTCTGGCTAAAAATTTCGAGTTTTGCTCAATGTATTTGAGGTAGCTGCAGATGGAAGTAGTGCCAAAGGGTGGAGGAGGACTTCGACAGCCTCATAGTTTGAGAAGCTGCTTCAGCCACAACAGCCACATGAATAATTCAAGGGACTGAAGCTCAACAAGCCACGAGTACTGAAAACACAGGGCTTTCGAAGGGAACGGGGGCTTGGCAAGTCGGGGGGAGGATAGTGAGAAGAAAGCGGGGCGATTGCGAACTTGCTGAGGAAAGTCTGCTGGGCCGCTTTTGAACTTGAAGGCATTGGCCATGAAAATGTAGGCCAATCTTCCGGACTTCGGGGAGAAATAATTGAGGGAAATCCCCCCTCCCCACCACAAATTGCCATGATTTTGAGCTTGGCCAAAAAAGTAAATGTTTACACATCATAAAATTAAGGGAAATGTATACATAGATTATTACCAAACTATGTTTAAGCCAAGGCTGTTCAACTTTTTAAGGATATTAACCATACATGGAACTGATTTATTTTATTGATGATAATATTGATAAGCAATAGCCGATTATTCTTTAAATCGGTATCGTCTAGAAAAATAAATATCTTTGTGTTAAAGAGAAAAAAGGAGTTCCAATGCTCCTCTTGTCCTATGCCTTTGTATATTATATAGAAACCAAAACTCATTAAAATTGTTGTTGAAATGACATTTCTAATGGATATATAGAAATTTAATGGAAATTTACTATACGTGATTTATTATAAATAAATTAATTGAGCCAAACGTGCAATTGTAATAACCAATTAATAGTTTACTGGCTTATTAATTTAAAAAGCTCAACATTATTGAGCTCAACATTAATGAAAAATCGGATTTGGTGTGACATTTTGTACACTTTCTTCAAAATACGACTACATATTTAGTCTGAAAGTAAAAATAATGAAGGTTAAAATCATTTCTGGTTTTTAGCGGAATCGAAATGTAGTTGTCTATGACTAAATAACTCACCAAAAACTGGCATCTTCAAGCGAAACGACCTTGAAAAACAGCGATGGTTAAAAATTCGTTTGCACCAATAAGCGTATTTGATTAACTAGAACAAACAAACTGGAAACACAACTGCAACTGGATATATTAATTGACAATGTGATGAGTAAATTGTTGCATCATTATGCGTTTACTGCAACTTCTACGACAATTCCATTGACAATTTCCCAGGCTTAGTGACACACTTTCGTTGGCTTTTGCACCGACTCTGTCCACACGGTCTTAACGGTTTCCCAAAAACATTTTTTGCGCCCATTAAGCGACAGCAATTTTCCACTCAAATGCAAAAGACTGAGAAAACGGGAAAGGGGGGTTTGGGTAAAAAAAAAAGATATTGACTCAGAGCGAGCTCACATTTCATTGTCAGGGGTCGGGGTCTTGGCTCAGACTGTGGTTGGATCGTAATTGTTGTTACACTGAGGATACAGCGGTCCTCCGCTAAAGTATCGTAAAATTAATTTTTCAAATTATGTATATATATATATATATATATTGAATCTATATATATTAAAAAAGATTCAAAGAAAAAATGACAAAATGAAAACAGGTTTTTAAAATTTTAAGTAGACAATTACTAAAATTTGTTGTGAGTTTTGAAACATTTTATTTTATAGCATTTTATTACTTAAGTCACATGACTATTTCTCTCAGTACCTTTGTAAAGCCTAATGGCACTGAGTTTGTTATAAAGTAATTGGCTAGATCTCTCGAATTCTCTCCTCCAAAAAGCAGCCAACTAACAACATGAATTAAGAGATGGGAGTGTGTTTGTTAACTTAACAAGGTATCTCTCCTTTTAATTTCAATGAAAGCTTAAATGCATCGTCAGCACCCAAAAGACCGAAAAAGTAAAAAAAGAAAGAAACGCAATGGAAAATAACCTTATGGGTAATTATTCAACTCCTTAAGGCGGAGTTTTCACTCGTTTTTCTACGGTTAGAAAGTAAAGTGCGTGCGTGAAGATCGTGCTTGATTTTTCACCCATCCTGTTGTTGACATTGTGCTCTGGTTTCCCATTATTCGCAAGGAGAGTCACGTGCCAAAGGATAAAACAGTCATTTTCATTTCCATTGTCATAAATAACAGGACAAACAACTGGGACTCCAGCTACAGTTGCGGAATTTAAAACATAGCTTGACATTTTCGAATTTTAATGACCCTTTGAGTAAAAAAAAAACATTAGCTTTTCTAAAGAAAACTTGTTCTTAACAAGGTGTATAAAGTGTGATAAAATAAACATAAAATTCTCCATAACAAAAGTGCAAGAAATTAATTTTAAATTAAATTGTATTTATTTTGATAGCAAAATACTAATGAAGAAATAAGGATTACTTTATTTACTTGCTCATAGTTAAAGGCCCTGAAGCTGGTACTATTATCATCCAATGTACGCCTTAGTTTTTCAAAAAATAGTCTGTCACATTTATTAAATAAACAAATATTTACTTGCTCCTATTATTTTGACTTTAACTGTTCGCCCAGCACTTCTTTTGCCACATCAAAGGCCGTTTCATGGCGTTTTGTTTGGCTTGTTTCGCCCTTTCGTCTAGTGAATTGCATAGAGTTCGCTTAGCACATTTGCTTAGCACATTTTTTATGGCCAGAACGTGATGATCATGGGCGGGCGCCTCGGACATCTATTTGCAGCATTTGCCAAAGGAGGGGAGACACCTTTAATGGCCCCAACGAACTTAAAGAGAGTAAAGGGCAGGGTACTCACTATTGAACGGCCTTTCCCTATGTTCGTCGACGTCTTTTTGGGCTCCCAGTTGCTTCCCCTTAATGTCCATCAGAATGCCCGGCTGATCCGATTGATAGTCATCGTTCTGTTGAGTTCATGGAAAAAACAAGGGGAAAAATATTACATTTTAGAGCAATGGAATGAAACAAGGCAATGCAAAAATATCAAAACATATGTGAACAAACTCTCGATTTATAGTTGGTACTCATCTGTTATTTATTTTTTTGTTTACACGGCGGCCACGTAATTCTACATTCAAGTTTTTGTGGCTTTTATTATTATTACACAATGTGCCTTTTCAATATATATTTTTTCAACCATAAAGTATTTAGAGTTTTGTACGATTTTTTTTAATGCGCAAACATAAGTCTGCTAATAAATTGGATTGTGCAATGTGGAAGATTGATAAGTTATGTGCCCAATATTTGCTGAAAAAAGAATTACATATTGTTGTGCAATATCATTTTTTACAAAGTATAACATTAAGAATAATTTATCAAATGCATTAGTTTTTGTTGTTTATTAACTGATCGCTTTTGTATAAGTTGGTAAGAAAATATTTTTAAATTATTCTAACAAACTTAAATTTGATTATATATTTTCTCTGGTTTTTTTGGTGTTTTCTGAGTCTTTTTTCCACAAAGGGCGAATAAAGAGGAAATTCAATTTATGCATTTTGATTTATGCTCGCATGTTGCGCTCACGCAGCAATTGTGATTTATTTAACAGATTTTTAACACGCTCAACACAAGAGCCGCAGCCAGAGAAATAACAAGTGCAGGAGCAAAGGGAAAACTGCGTGCCACACCTGAGAGCACCTGAAAAGGTATCACTTACAGCTCAAAGAGCAACGGCAGCGGATGTGGGTAAAACTTTTACAATTTGCATTGCCTCACACACACATATTGATTTTCAACAAAGGGATGCACTTGCTCCTCCCCCGATTTCCCAGCCCGAAAAGGCGCCCCCCCCCCAGAATGTCATGAAAACTAACGACATGCATATAAGTGATACATAATGCGACGAGGAGGAGCGGTAAATCGGAAAAGCAGGAGTGGCTGCCTGCTGGGTGTAATAAATGAAGTGTGCATGTAAGGAAAATGACACCAGCAGGAGCAGAAAGGAGCAAAAAGGAGCAAAAATGGTGAAGCAGCCACGAACAACTCCATTCGTTTTCCCAGCGGAGTCGCCAAAGCGTTAAGTGAAATGGCCAGCGAAATGGGCGATGGTTTTGGGGCTGGAAAATTGGGTGGTGTAGCATGGATGAAAAGTCGAAAATGTTGGCGCAAATTTCATTTATTGGGGATAAATAATTAAAACCGAATTTACTTTTTTTGTTTTCCATAGATTCGGAATTCAGAGGTGTTTTGAATTGTATAGAAAAATTCGGGCAATATCAAACAATTTGCTGCTTTAATTGCTGCCAAAAATTAAGAAAACGAGAACAATAAAGGTAATCAAGTGGCTATTTTTTTGTAATTCTTACATTTTTTAAGTTGTTTGTACAAAAAATTTATAATCGAAATTTGAATTTTGTCTCCCGAGCTCTATGCGTTGTTTCTTAGAATTGATGCCAAACTTTTTGACTTTTATCCCATTGTGCGGTGGGGGATCGTTTGCAAATTGAAATTGAAGGTAATGCCAAGTCATGTCGCACATGCAAAAACAGCTAATGGTTCAGATGAATAAACTTTATTTTTCGGGTGTTAAATTAATGCTTTGCATGCAAGGATCTTTTTACTTGATGAAATCAAGGGTTCCATTAATCTCACATTTCATTGGTATTTAAAAATAAGTGTTTAACATAAAGTCTACTGTCGATTTATTTGATGATCCTTATACAACTAAATTATTATTTACTTGTCCGTCCTATTTTAGAATATTGCCTTTCCGTTTGCAGTCCCCAATATCAAGTACACATCGTTCGTATTGAGTCAGTACAAAAAAAATGTCTTCTTTTCTTAGAATCATTCTTGGAACTATTTTTATGCACAATTTTGTGAGAGGTGCTTTTGACTTTATAGAATTGGTAAGCCGCTAAATTTTTAATGTGTTTTTTTAGTTAATACCCCACAATATTAAAACGGCCCGCGCGTGATTAATTCCGTTGGGTTACATGCTTGTAGTTTTTTAGATCATCAACGTTTAGCAATATAAAATTTTTTTTCCAAACCTCTTTACTCTTTTAATATTACTATTTTTATAATATAAATTTTTAAGATTTTATAAATGTTATTTTCTGGTTGAAGTTAGTTATTTATTCATTATCACACTACACTTATAACCGTAATAAACATTATAAACGAAGGTACTCATGATCTAAAAAAAGATTTTTTGCTTAATTATCGCTTTGCCTAGGTAGTCCGATCTAAAACCTCTCCGTCCTATTTCCTTTCCATCCCGTTTCACGCCTTTTCTTAGCTCATTGGCGGCAATACCTCAGCTCTATTCTTTTATAAACATTTCTACTTAAGCTTCATTACGCATGCTCAGCCATGACACGGCCATTTCATCCAGGTTGGCAGTTGGTGACTCCCCCGAAGGTCCATCAATCTGCGTGCCAGACCCAGAAGCGGAACCCGGAGCTATAGTTGCACGGAGAAAAAGTTATCCCAACCCAAAATAATGCATTTATCATTAAATGTAATATTTGGTAGATTTTGTTTTTAAATTACTTTACACAGTTTGGAAAAACAATATACAAGGCTTGAAAACTTTTAAAAAATTATTTCTAAATTTATTTCGAACTGTTTTGTAAAATAAGACCTTTATTTTCTTACTGTAGAACTGAAGTTGGGGCAGGGACACATGAATGAGCACAAAAAAACGCATTAAATGTCTGCCAAGTTGACAGTATTCGAAAACGGTTGGTTTTGTTTTGTTGGGCCCGTTCCACCTTCCACCACTGCCACTACCTTCAGCACCTCCCCACCCAAAAACCCGTACCTCTCTCAAAATAATAATACAAAACAAACTTCATTTGCATTTGCCGCTGGTTCTGTTTCGAGCGTTTGAAGGATGCTTTGGTCGGAGGAGCAGTTTCTTTATTATTTTTTACTCTTGTTTTTTCCACACCTTTTTTAGCCTCAATTGGGATTCCTGGCGTGGGTGCGACTTGTGTTTGGTATTTTACGAGCCAAAAGGTAACAACAACAGCAGCGACAACAATAATAAAGAGCCTGTCGTGGGTTTATTCGCAATCAAAAGAGTTATGAGCCAAATGCAAATAGCGAACCCAGTACCCTGTTTAATGGTCATCCTCCGTCCCTTACACTCTAAAATAAAATCTATAATTGAAAGGTAACACTAAAAATATTTCCCCTTGCTAGGAGTTAGTACCAAATATTGTAAAAACCCGTTCAATCTTAATTTAATCCCCTGAGGCATAAATTTTAAAGCTATCTGCATGAAACTTTCCAAATTCTTGTATTTCTATTGCAGCTAGTATATACATAAGTCGGAACGATCCAGATCGGAGCATATAGCTCCCATAGAAACAATCTGAAAAATAAATTTTAAAAAGTTATAACTTTAATACTTACTTTACTTTATATATAAATGGTTCAATATTTCACAATTACGGTTTAAGTATCATCAAAATCGGACGACTATATCACATAGCTCCCATTGAAACAAAAAAATTATTCAAATTATTTAAAATAAAAATAAAATGTAACTTTTTAATTTTTTAATTAAAAAAAAAAAATTTTTTATAGTTTAAAATTTGGCTTTTAATTTTATTCAATTCGGAAAACGATAACATATAGCTGCCATAAGAACGATCGAATAATTGAGCTGCAAATCATCATAACTTCAATGATTTTAACATATACGCTAATAAATCGCAGTTTGAATGTTTTCAAGAATATTTCCTACTTGCAATAGCTGCAAGGGTATATAAGCTTCGGCTTGCTGAAGTTTGGTCTTTCTCGTTTTGTGTTAAAGAGTACTATTTATATAAGTGTACTCCGTAGGAGAACTAGGTCTAAAACCTTTGGCTGCAAGGTTTGTGTCCGTGGTCAAGATTAAATGCCCCCATTTTCCACGCCCCTCGTTTCCATGTTGTGAAACTGCGTGAATGGGCAAAAGATGAAAAGGAAACGGAAGGAACATCGTCAACAGTGGCAGAGGCGGCACAGAAAGTCTGGCTAACAAATTCGCCGACAACTGTGCAAATAAACAAGGGCGTTGTGTGTGAGGGGGGTGGCAATGGCCAGAAAGGAGACAGTGCTTCATATAGTACAATCCAATATTTGTTCATGCCAAGCGAGTGCAACAAACAGGGCCAACTAAATGTGCACTGCGTCCCTCTCCATCTGCTATTTCCCCCGAGTTCTCCCTGGAATCCACAACTATAAATGTGCAAGTAGACCCACAATGAATCGCTTTAGCTAAATTAAAATTTTCACTCCGAGGGGTATGACGAGATCTACGATTAGCTACTAAGTCAATTAAAAGAAGGAAAGCACTCGACTGCAGAGCGACTGCGTAATATATTCATTGATAAGCGTTTGGTAGATCTTTAAGACATTATAATACATTTTTCAATTGATTATTCGGTTAATTGTTTCAAACAATCAACCCCGGATTTTATTTGTTTCCGCATTTATGATTAAATTAAAACCAGTGTCTTATTATTCACTAAAACCATATGTTATAAATATGTTTTTTTTTGTTTAAAATATCTTTGAATTTTAAAAATTGAACTGTAAAACATCGTTTATTTAATAGTTGCTTCCCACATTGATTCAATATATGTTAATTTTGGACTGTTCCTTTTAATTATTAACCAAAAACCTGAAATGATCCTGAACTTGTATTATCCTGTTGAGTTTATCAAAGGTCTTCAAATTCTGCTTCTTCTTTAATTTAAAAATAAATTTTGAATTGTATATTATGTACAAATAATTTGATTGTTTTATTGTTGATCCATAAATTTGTTTACATTTGTTGGTAAGGCAGACGATTTTTAATTGACACAGTAAATATGTTCAGAGTATTGTAAATTAATTAATTATTTCAGTAGTTCACTGGCATCGCTTCTTGCATAATTACACCACATTTCATTCATTGAAAATAGTAAATACGTTTCATTTATTGTACATTTTCTTTAAATTTAAATGTTCTTTTCTCTAGGGCATTCCCAATTCGTAGAAAGATTCGCCTATTTTTAAGGCCTTTTAGCTTGTGTTTTCTTAATTTGTGTTGAATGCAATGCCACGAAATGCAAATGTGGCAATTGCAATTTGGCTAAAAGCTAAGCAGGGAAAATGGAAATGGAAAAACAAATCTAAAAGCGCAACGAGGAGCGTTTGGCCAAATGTCCGCCTCGATTTTCTCATTTTTTTCAGAGCAATGAACAAGGCCCAGTCATGCACTGCTATGAAAATGGGGAGCAATGGATGGACCGCATGGCGTATGCTCAATATCTCAAGGGTCTTTCTCTTTCTCAGTTGTATTCCCAGTTTGCTCTTTACACTTTTTGACATAAAACTACCAATTAGGCGGGCACTCACCGCCCTCGCTCTTCCCAATTATGCCATTAACTTAAGTAATTAAAATCGGCAACACTTTGCATATGTACTCAGTGTTTTTCATTTTGCATCTTTATTGAAACTACTCGCATTAAAAGACCATACAATTTTATACTTTTTAGCGGGGCGACTTTGAAAGAAACAAAAAATTCAAAAAGAGGACTGGCTGTATAAAACGCTTTTTAATTTTTAACGAGCGAATGTAGCCGCAAAATCTGTCGCGACTGCTTCGCCCGTTTATTATGACAATTTTATATTTGTTTGGTTTCGGCCGACTGCGAAAAGGAAAGCAACAAAAAAGGAAAGCATCAAGGCTGAAAGCTGAAATCAGATAGCAAAGACGCCGCCTTAGTGGCCGTAAATGGCCATAATATCCAGCCAATGCCAATGACAGAGGTGCTGCTTTAATCAGAGTACATTTGCCAACTAAAAGATGCACAGAACTTTCTTAATCTGTTTTCTTAAAAATATTTTTTTGTTCAGTAAATATTTTTTCTGAGTAAACTTTTTAATTTATTGATCTAATTTGTGCACATATTATATTATCATTTTACTGTATTTTAAGAATTAGTATTATTAAATATTTAGTTGAATAGAAGCTACAGCTGATCTCCAGGAACTTCTCTCAAAAAAGACGTTTTACGGTGATCACTATATCTCTGAACTGGATCCTCCGAAACCAACCCACAGAGATTTCGTTAAAGTAATGTTAAATCTAGTAATTAATCAAAGAAATAAGCAATATAACATTTTTCGACCAAATGGCAGTTTCTCAAAAAAAAAAAAAAGAAAATAAAGCCAAAATATATATTTAATTTGTACATAACACCTTAAGTTAAGATTTAAAAAACAGCTTTAAAATCCAGTTTGTGCTGTCTGCATCCCAAGCAGAAGTTGAGTCATCGAGCCACGGAGGCGCCTCCCAATTATATCTACCATTCACATCAAAACTCGCTACAACATGGTGCAAGTTGCTGTTGGCGCAGCTCGGCCAATGCCGGAAATGTGAGCTGATGCATCATTCTCATCGTCAGAGGGATCGATCGAGAAACTGATTGCCAGACGAGACGTCGAATCGAAGAACATGTCTGGCGAAATGGGAGGTGATCGAGATTTGAGGGGGCTGCGAGTGTCGGGGAAGTCTGACTCTTCTAATTGCAACGCCCACACGCACCGATAGATTGCCGCTAGATTGCCCAAGAGATTGAAACGCTGCGGCTACACCGATTCACCGATCTCCCGACTTGTCTGGCCTGCTCTAGATTGACTTTTCAATCTGCAATTTGTTTAAATCTATCAAGGCGATACCCTGACTAACAAAGAGGAAATATTGACTTTACTGCAAGGGTCAAGTAAACAAGGGAATACGGAAATGGGAATGGTTTTGAGTATAAAAATGAATACAATTTCGATTAGGGCTATATATTTAAGATGCGGTTGGTATACGTTTTTATAAAAAAGAAAGTTAAGAACTGGCACTTTGACATAAGAATTGAGCTTCAAAAAAATTCCCCAAAATTTAAAGATCATCACTTAACTTGCACAACAAGTAAATGATTAATTACAATATATTTCATTTCTCCCTTAGATCGCTGCGCTGCATTCCGCAAAACATTTGAGGAAACACATATGTGAAAGGGAGAAATGGCGATTAAATTTAGAACAAAGGAATTTGTATGATTTATGCTCGCGTGGAGTGTATTAAAGCCTCGTCTTGGCCATGATTTATATTTCTTGGTGGGTCTTAATTGCGTGACTCTTGGCGCATGGCCCGTTTAATGGCCAACAAGTCGCCGGCGATCAATCAGCCAGTCCGTACAGTCGGGGCCAGTTAATTATGGCCAGCAGCCGAAAAGCGTGAACTTTTTGCGCTTAATTTATGGGTCTGGCGACAAGTTTCTCTACACTTTCCTCGGTGAATTTTCCACGTTTATTAGCCAAAGTGCCGACGACCAGAAACTAATAATATAAAACTTTATAGATTTGTCAAATATATTCAGAGCTTCCGCATAATATACTTGATGTCGGCTGGACTATAAATCATGAGCAGATCGTTGGTATGTGTATACTATGCAGACCGCCCGAAAGCTGTTGCTATTATGTCATAAGCCGATTTGCCCGTCATTAGCTTTTATTTTTTTAGGGAAAACGCGCTACATTAAGATTGCCAATAAATCAGAAATCCCGCCGACATTTACACTATTCCCGAATGCATATCCATACGCGTGCGTGGCAACGGATTTCATCATTCAACTCTGTGTGCCAATAGACGTGGTCAACTTATATTCGTGTTGTTCCCCCACTTTATAGAGCGTGGAGAACTTTGTGTTTGTTCCTTTATTCGCCGACGAAACAAAAGTGAAATGATTTTAGTAGCGAAATGACGGAAAATATTTGCATGGCCTATAAAGAGATTAACTCTCGACTGGATTGACATTCCAACATTCCAACAAACATCAAATTTAAACTTTGTGAGCAAACAGTTGGTTTGTATTGCAAAACCCTTCCTAGAAAAACTGCGTCAACTACATATTTACCGAAGATAGCCTCCATATATTCCAATGTCGTTGAAGATAAAGGCATTTTCTAGTCATTCAACTATTGCGATTATACAATTATGAGACGCGATGCTTACAACCAGATCAATTTGTATTAATCGCACATTCGCCCGTAAGCACTATAAATACATATGCAGATTTCAATTTTATTGACCTTGTCGCTGAGCAACATAGTACTTGATGATTAATCAATTGAATACATTTACCGATTTATTTGCGTTTGGTTTGGTTTTATGTCTGATTTAATCAGGGTAATTATTGTGACAGACCTTTTTCTTTTAAAATGATTTTAATACAATCATGTCAACTTATTTTAATATTGCCCAATAATAAGTAATAAACAAAATTACTTTAGTAAACAAATAGCTCGAATGTTTGAACTCATGTGCACGATGTGAGACCATTCCACTCCCAGTTCATAATCTCAGTGCAGCTATGCGCCCGGAATGTGATGGCAAATAAGCAGCCAAAGGTAAACACACAGAGAGAAATGGAGTTCAGAAGCAACTGCAGAGTTCTCCCAAGGCGATGCTTCTGTGAAAAATTGGTGTGGGCGGGACAAGCAGGGACTGCAGTGCAGTGCAGTTTCAACGAGCAGATATTAAATTCCTCTTTTAAGAGGTCAAAGGAAGGAGGCCATGGGAGGGTGGGATGTTCAGGTTAAATCATGACCACAAACCATAAGCTTTTTATGCCGCCTGAGTGCATTCCACTTCCACATCCACCACCACTTCCAATCCACCTGACATAGAAGCTTATTAAAACATCACCTATGGGCATTAAATCATGTAGCTGTGAGCGATAAGAAAAAATCAGACTCCGGGAGGAAAGCAAATCGCTAGCGGTAGCTGTTGGAATTGATAAGCCAATGCATCGCAGAATCAAGTCGAGTATGATTGTCGCCAGCTTTGGGGAATTCCAGAGCTAAATGTGTTATAATGTGCTCATGCAAGTGTACGTAATTGTGCTTCGTTTTACCCGAAAAGACGGTACAAAAAAAAGCGTCATCTGGGCATTTCCCAAAATTCTAAGAAGAATTGGAGTTATGTTTTTATGACGGTGATTAAAACCAGATGGTTTTCATGGAATGCTTCACCAACATATTTATTACTAAGAGATAAGTTGTATAAAAAAATACAATGCAGTAGGATAAAGCTATTGCCTCAATACAAAAGCAGACCAGTATCTATAGCTTAATAAAACATTAAAAGGCGACTCATTGATGAATTTTAGATCAGAGGATCCATCTCAATGATGAGTAATCAATGTAAATCAGTTAAATTACTTCCCAGTAAATCCCCCTTATTTGAGTACGAATGATTTCCCCTTAAGGGCGGCAACAGTTACAACTTGTCAGTCAATTAGGCCAATTAACCACCATAACGGAAAGTCACCTCTTGAAGATCCCTTGAGCAACCCGTCCACTTTTTCCCCTTTGTGCGATCATCGGCCAGCTGTCGACCATGGGGCAGAAAAAACAAAGCAACAGCAGCGACAGGTTCTGCTGGAGATGCCCTCGTCGCCACCATCGTCGATTTTAAGCGGAGCGGCACAATTACAGGCCGGAAAGTGAAACTGAAACTGAAACCGATCGTTGGGCAGGGATCGGAATCTCTCTTCTGGATCTGGGCATTGTGCTTGCTGGCTGCCGTTTGCACAGCACCAAGCCAAATTGGCTTGTTAACCAAATTGGTGGCTCCTACCTGCCGCAACGCGTTTCATAATTGCCGCCGTTGTGTAACTCCTTCTTACCGATCTTACCCAGCCATTTGGGTGGGCTCTCCGATCACCGATCTCCGATCTGCGATCTCCGATTTGCAGTCGGCGAGTGGCTAGCAGATCGGCGCGATTGCTAGTCTCAGGGTTAGTCACCCGTCTCCGACTCACTTACGCCCCGGGGTTCAAGGTGAGCCATCTCATTGCGATCCGATTCTGATTACCATTTCGATTCTAATGCGCAACAAGTAGTTGCAGCTACTGAAGAGACACCCCGGGGCTTCAATGTAAGCGGGCAAGAGGGATACAGAACAAAAAAACTTTGACCTAGTCCTTTCCCGCACTGATACAAAAATGGAAAATGGACAAGAAAAATAAATATCTGACTATTGAATTTAAAACTGTAGATTAAATATTAAAATTAAATATGAAATCATATTATTAAATAGAATACATATTAAAGTACATGAATTATTATGGATATATTAAATTTAGAATAGGTCCGATTTGATTTAAATGTATTTTAAATGAGTTAAACGTGGTTAAAATTTAAAAAAAAAAGTTTAGATAATTAAATCAAATCCGAAAAAAGTCAAATGAAAAACTGAAAAAGTTTAAATATTTTCATATTTAAATAACTAACAACCGCAATGGATGGAAATCAAAGGGAAAATATTTTAATGGAATACACAATATTTAGGCTTAGTGGGCAATTCCCTTTTTTCGTAATTGTCTTTAAAGTATAGTTAAACTTTCAATTATTTGTAAAAGAGTTTATTTATATTCTACAATTGAGAGGAATATTTGACTATATATGACTTGCACATGCCGAAAAACCATAAGTATTATTTTAAAGACTTCAAAATGAATTCCTTTTGATTTTTTTTTTTGTGAATTACTATTAGCCGATTTTTTATAGGCACTTCCAAAAAATAATCAAAATTAAATCATAGAATTTATTTAATCTCTGACAGTTTTATCTATTCGCAAGAATAATTGATAAAAATTCTTCTCAGAAATAATCGTATTAAGTTCTTAAACATCAATTTTGCGCTTCCCAAATTATTAATTTTACCATTTTTGTATTAATTTTGGCTTTATGTATGACACTATACTTATTTAACCTCTGAAAACCTGTTTTGTTTGTAAGAGTTGATAATTATCAAAAATTTGTATTATAAATTTTACCTGAGAAAATGTTAAAAAAAGTATTAAATATATAGTTCATATATTTTGGTGAGTTTTTCATCAATCATTTCTCTGTGACTATGAAGCTTTTAAGAGATTCATAAAATATTTATTTTATAGACACATTGTAATGAAAGTTAGAATAGAAATTTAAAATAGTTGTTTTTTTCTCTGTCAGTTTGTTGAAGTTCCAAGAATCAACGCACAAATATTTGATTGGCTCCAAAGAGTCAACAGGACTATATTTTTATGGGTACCGAGAAGTATTTGCCTTCGTGTGGGTCCCCAGATAAAAGATGAAGTACTCACCCTGTCGTCGGCGTCTGTGAAATAGAGGTGATTGTCTTCACCCAGCAACCTGGGGGCATTGAAGCTAGCCGGATGACCACGTGCCACTCGCTTGTGAAAAAACTCGCGATCGTCGTCATCCTCCTTGTTGTCGCTGCGCTCCTTGTAGAATTCTCTTGCAGGCAGGAGGGGGCGATACGAGTGTGGGTGTGATGTGGTCCTGGGCAAGGTCAAATTCCTCACGCCAAGATAATTGTTATTTATGCCGAACGGAAAACTGGGAGATGCGTATGTCGTCTTCTTAATGAAGATGGCGATTATCGCCAGCACACTTAGGTAATTCATTATAAATTATTTTTTCAACCGAATTGAAAAAGATTGGTGTCTTTTAATATTTTAAGCTACTTGTGATTAGAATACTGATGGCAGTATTTTTATTTTACCGGATACACAATATTATGCATTAGGCACTTCTCTGAAAACAAATTAAAATAAAACAAATTAGATTTAGCTATGAACTGTTTTTAATTTTTATGTAAAATGTTGACGTATATTTATCTATTTCTGGTGTTAAAGAAATACACAGAAACCCGATTATATATGTTTATTTTTGAACTGTATTTGACACACGCCGTTTACATAATGTATTAACTTAGATATAAAACGTTATAATAATTTATAAAAACACGTTTTCTTTTGCTTGCAAATTTATTTTGTAATTTCGTTAACCACTTATTTCGTCTTGTTAATTTATTTTGTAGACATTTCCTCACTCCCCCAGCCTGTCAAAGAACATTGATTTTTTTGGCACACGCCAACGCACAGCTGCACACAAATGTCAAATATGTCGAATAAAAACCATACAACAAATAAAAAAACTTTTTACTTAATAGATTTTTTATTTACAATAAATTTCTTTGCTGTCTGCCTGTCAAAAATAAATAAAAAATGTCTATTGGGT
The DNA here is from genome assembly GCF_018152505.1 of Drosophila elegans. Lineage (NCBI taxonomy): Eukaryota > Metazoa > Arthropoda > Insecta > Diptera > Drosophilidae > Drosophila > Drosophila elegans. The sequence continues at coordinate 3,348,058 of NW_024545782.1, read as the reverse complement.
TCCGGCAGTACATTGTTATATGATATCCAAAAACTTAACTTAATATGATATTTCTAATGCGATATTTGCTTCGGCTATATATAAAAAAACAACAAATTTGGAATTCCTAAATTTGTAACTGCAATTTGTATGGTGCCGGAAATATTTTTTTTCAGCTTTCCAAATTATTTGAATTCTAGCTAAGTTCTTTGCAACCAGTGATGAAATTCAATTAATTATGTGTAATGCCGAATTAGTCAAATATGTACGTGCAGTCATAGCAATGCAAATTTATTTAGAAATGCAATTAATAGGGGGTTTGATTTTAGTGTAAAATCTACCTTTTTACACAGTTTGTTTGCCGAAATTGTTTTCACTTTTAGACACTTCCACGTACTACAACACTCCGATTTATTATATTCAGACTTTTGTGTTTCAAAGGATCTGCCTTGGATCTGTATCTGTATCTTAACCGAGCGAGAAGTGTTTTCGATGCGGTGAGTGCGCGCTGAAAACTGAATCGAAGTCGTCGTCGGCGAATCGCAGCAGCCGACCACTTCGAGAAAAGCTCGTGCTCTCCTCGCTCTTTCACTCTCTTCCGATCGTGAGGTGTACACAGAGAAAACACTACGAAATCTTTGTTGAAACTGAGCCAGTTGAAAACAAAACCGAATGTTTTGAGAGTCGAGTGAGTGCTCTCATTTACTTTGAGAGAAAAATTCCAAAAACATTAAAAAAAAAAGGAATTTTAAATTAAAATGTCTTAAATCAATCATTTTATTTAAAACAAATTTGAATGCATTTTATAAGTAATATATGTTTTAATTGCTTTGTTCTCGTTTGAAGAAATCTAGTTTGCATCGACTTATGAAAACAAATGCAACTCAATTCAAGAACTTTGAGAACAGTGTTCACTCATATTTTCACTCATTTGAGAGCTTCCATTCCATTGCTCCATTTCACGCGATTGGTGCGCTTTCTTTTTAAGAGCAAACTGACTCGTGCTCTCTTTTTTTTAAATGCGTGACTCATTTTGCAATAAAAAAAGGCTCTGTTCTGGGAACTCGACCAAAAAATGTAAGTAATAATACTAAGTAATGAATTTAAAAATTTATGAATTCCTTAGCTTTTTTCCTTCTTTCGATAACTAAAGTTCGCTTATTGACATAAATTGTTTCATCTGAGCTATGAAATCATAGGCGACAATATTATTAGTGGACAAATTGTAAAAACTGGGATGGCATAAACAATTAAACAATTATAGAGGATATATAAGTCAATATGTAAATGCATTAGTAATAGTTTCGACTTCGTTATTGTCCTAAATGGGCCGAGAACCTTGTATTTTATATATTTGAAACAAAGTTTGTACACATGTTTTATCTTTATTACCGCCTTATTGTCTTATTATACAATTTCACAATTTAAGAAAATTTTAATTTCTTACAATTCGTATGAACACTGGCTATTGTTTTCATTGAAACGATTATGAAAACTTTGCATAAATTGCTGATTCTATTCAATGAATTACAAAATTTTGATTCAATTAAAGATCACACATTGGCGAGTTAAGTCAAATTAATGGTATAATAATGTGTTCTGCTTTTAGATATAAAAAAAGAAGTCATTTACAATCTTTAGTTTTGTCTTGTCACACGTTTAAATATATGTAAGTGATCTAATAGTAACCATCCACATTCTTATGTGGCGACTTTTTATGCCTCATTTAGAGGCCAATTACAAGTATGCTTATCGATAACATACCTTGCACTGGGTTTTATTCCGTTTTCATATGCAAATCCAATGTGAACGATGTGATTCAGCTGCAGAAGTCGGTTCCCCTGTCAACAGGTTTTTCGTTGGAGATGTGCTCGAATCCATGACGGTTTCGTCTTATTTATGGCCTGTGGCTGGTTCTGCTAATAGCGCATAAATCTTATTAATGATCTCTGTCAAGTGAGCGAAGAAAGACCGCAAGATCTGCATCCATGCACTTGTGTTTCATTTCTCGGTTCTAAGTCGGAAATTCTGGGCCGAGAATGAGAATGTTCTCCCCACTCAATACTCGGTTTTGTGGTGTTGATGATGGACAGCAGCTTTCAGCGCTACCGTCAATCAGAGGGGCTGACAAAAAGTTCTTACCCTTTTCCAAGGAATTATGTGTACAAGACGTAAGTGTTCGTCCGCTAAAAATACAATATATTTATTAATGTATTTTCTAGTTTGTTTCCCTTGTACAAGTACAAAACCAAATTTAAATGCAAATTCAAATTCAAAAACAGCCACAATTATTTGATTCATCTTTAAACTGCTTGTAGGTATGTAGTTTTACAAAATTTGCATATACAAAATTATTTAATTATCCAATTGGATTAGTAAGAAATGCCATTTCCAAAACCTTTTTTGTAGTCTTAATAATTAATCTAACGCCATTAGCAGGGTATTCTCTAATCTACATATGTAATTTCTTTGTGTTCCTATTGCACACTTTGTTGTGCAACACTTAACACCCGCCTTGCAGGAAAGGGGCGTGACTCGTGGGCGTTGCTGACTTCGCACCAGGCCAATAATCTTTAATAGGTCTGAACATTTTTTGAGCTGTGTACTATCTGTTCAGTCAACACTAAGCGCCCCTCTCCCGCACTTTCCTTCCTTTCCCTACAATTTCCCCCCTAAAAAATCTTTCCAGCCAGTGTTTGACATTCGAGTTTTCTTGTCGACACCCACGATCCCCAATTTGCATATGTGTCGCCTGATCTGAATTTAAAATTTCTATTTTTGCCCCTTCCACGATTTGTCATTTGTGCACACATATTATGAAATATCTTTGCATCGCCATTTTCTACGTTGCACAATGTTTTCCTAAAAAAAAGCAAGGATTCGGTTTCAAAGTTAGTATCAAAATATATTACTTCATAAAACATAAGCATTAACAAAAATTCACTCGTGGCATTGGCATTGACATCACAAGATGCTCGTTTCTACAGCGATTAACAATTGTGAGTCAAGTAAAAGCTATAGAATAGAAAATATAGTTTCGCCTTGACCTACATTTTACATTTTTTTTTTCTTATTCTCGTTTTTACCTACATCATGCAATGTAATATTTAGCCTTTATCTTCCATGAATGCAGCGTAGCTTCGTCAAGTCGAAGTTTATATACCCTTGCAGCATTGCAAAAATTAAAATATTCTTGAAAACAATTAAATTTTGATTTATATGCGTATATGTTTAAAAACATAGAAGCTTTTATGATTTTCAGCTCAATTACTCGATCGTTTCTATGGCAGCTATATGATATTGTTTTGCGATTTAAATTAAATTAAAGTCTGAACTATCAAATTATTACTATTTCCAAAAGAATTTTTTTTAAAAATTAAAAACCCTCTGCAAGGGCATAATGATTCATTTAATGATCGTTCAGGTTTTCAATTGGGTTGCCTGAAGTGGTGAAATAACTTAAGATTAATTTTTAGCGGGCACTTGCATAAAGTAAAGGTAAGACAGCAGTCATAGAATGAGTTAATCAGCCTGCGTTCCTTTTTTTATCAACAATCCGAAGACCGTACACCTGTGTTTATAAACCAGCACAAACAAGATCGTTGATTGGTTTACACATCATTTTCACCTTAATCCTATTTTCAGATAAAAGCAAAGCATACAAAATCGTTTGAAATAAAACTAAAATAGGAAAAACAATGTTCTTATAATGTAATGGAAAAGCAAATCAAGTCTTAGCCTTGACTTATTTCTTCTTTGTTTCAAAATATGTGAAGAGATCATGAAATTAGTGGTGACTCACTCTAAGCTCCGATAAGACCAAACTTAAAACCAGTGTGATGCCGACTCTTGTTGTAGTACTGTTTTGGTAAAATGAGCACTAAAATGAATGCTTCTGCCTAGTGTGACTCATTCGAAACTGTAAGTAAAAAATTTGCAGCCGGAATCAACGATCTCAGGGCCCCTTTCATGAATGGAGAGCGAGAAATGCATTAAAGTGTAATCTCCTCTTCATCTTGCGAGGGCGTTGGGAAAAGCGATCGTTTACTTATCACTCAGGCCCCTCCTTCCCTCTGGTTAGTTGAGTTGTCCCAGTTTCCAGTGTGCGGTTTTTGTTTTTTCCGATCGAGCCACAGAATTGACAATCAGTGAAAGTGGGAAATGTGTCTGGTCTGTATTTGTGTATTTGTACTCTGGGTGCTTGTTGGTGCCTAAGACCAAATATCTGTGAATGCCTTTTATGGCTCCGCCAAGATCTCTCGCCTGGGACGTGTGAATATTCAAGAAAACTAATCCCCATGATTTGCACTTTGCTCACAGCACTCTAAGAAATGACTGAACATTTTGTACATAGTTTTTGTTTTTCTGTTTTACATTTTCTTTGCTTTGACTGAATGTTTTGTATTTTGTTTGCTTTAAGGTTGCTTAGACACTTAGACAATTGTATTACTAGTAGTTAATGAGTAAGTTTCTACAGTAATCATATAAACTAATATATTCAGCAACGATAACGTTTCTTTTTAAAGGGTCGCCTTAGAATACATTTTCATTATTATTTGTGAAGCCGATGCCACATAGCTGTTCTTTGAAAATATAATTTAATAAGTTAATAATTTATAATTGACTTATATTAAGTACTTATCAACACACAAGTGTTAAGTCGAAGAATTGTTTGGGAAGGTTTTAAGAAATTAAGTTTCTTGACGTCATAAATGAGGTCACTACTAGCAGGAAAATATATTTTACCACCAGATGGCATCTCAAAGATAATTGCTAGTGGCTCCACCTGGTGGGGTCATAATGGTTTTGCCAAAAGAGTACCGGAAATTTGATGGCACTCGAAATAATCGTCCCTTCTTGTATTTAATTTAATTTAATATTTACAGTTTTATATACATGTAAATTTTTAGATTCCGGACCGTTTAGCTTTGCTTTAAATATTTTTCCCAGTGCCCTTTTCCTTTCGTGACCCATTGATAAAGTCGCTATGTAAGCAATAAGCAAATTATCAGAGCTCCGAGATTAATAGTCCGCGACAGGGCTTAATAGATTGTGGCCGCGACAAATTGGCTGGGTGTTTTATGCGGCCCAAAAGGTAGCGATAAAGAGGGAAAATCACAGCCGTCTCGGCCAGCTGGCTGTTGACTGTTGGCCTACTGACTCGAAACTGTGCCAGCGAATTTGCAAGTAAATCAAACGCAATGTACGAATAATTTGGCAGCGAAACCAATCGAAAAACGAGACAAGACGGCGGCAGGCAGCAACCTAAAAATAAATGCCATGACGGAGTCGACACTCGATGAGACATGTGTTACGCTGTACATGCTGTATGCTATATCCACATTATATAGCGGGGAGGGGGCGTGGCAGACATCGTGCCACAAGTTGCCAAGTTATTTTTTTATAGTGTCTGGCGATTGGCAATGATGCAAGAAGCCCCCCCTTTGTGGCTTATTTTTTACGACGATATTATTTGCCGGCCGTTCTTGTGGCTATTTTTTTATGACATTTTCTGCGGCTTTCTGTGCGTGGGCTCTCATTGATATTAATTGCTCGCTTTTCTTTTTGGCAACCAGCGTAAGTGTTTATCTGGCTTATGTCTTCCGGCCAAAAGGAGAGAGTAGTGCCGAATTGTGCGAACTGAACTTAAAGGATTTGTAAAAGTCTATAGGTTAGCTACAAGATTTGTATAATATTTAATTATATAGCATAATACACAAGGGTGTGATGTAAACGGTTGCTATTTGATTCCCAAACATATATTTGAAATGTGCATTTTGAACCTCCAACAGGTCATTATGCCATTTAAGCAAGAAACAAAAATTAAATTTAAGCTCAGATGAGAAATCGCTCTGAAAAAAAATACCTTTATGCTCTTTTGATTCACTAAAATCAAATATTTTGAATTCGCACTAATGGCTAAGACAAATCAAAAACAGTGTCACATAAACCTTTAGTTGGATCGAACATTATATCGAAATTGGTTGGAAGATATTTCTGTGATAATTCGAAATGTCAAATCATTGAACTTAAAGTTAGTTTTTGACAAAATAGTTTTAATTAAACAACTTTTAGAAACGGCAGCATAAATTTACCTTTTCTCACGACATTATATTTTGTATTCTCCGTAAATTTTAGAGAGCATCCAAAGTTCATTCTGCGGCTGAAAAGGACAAGCGACATAAACTAGATATTTTCTGCCACATTTTGCGGGCACTTTGGTGTCTTTCGCTTTTGTGGCATGTGCTGGGGACATGAAAAGACAAACTGTGCTAATGTTTTTATTTTCTCATATGCATATATATTTCCTTCGCTTCGGGGGCGCCAAGCCAAAACCAATTTGGCGACAGTTGCTAGATGTCAGCTCTCCAATTTTCCCCCTTCCTTTGGCAATTTTCCCATCCGAACTGTTTTTGGGGGTGGCAACAAGTGCCTGCGCGGCCATCGTAATTTTCCTTTTTTCTCAGTAGATTATCTACTTGGCCAAAAGAATGTGCGACTTTCAATTGGGTCAATTCGGCGAGACCCATCTGCATATCTTGCTCTTCATTAGCTGCAAGTTCAAAGGTTTCTAGCGACCCGGATGCAAATACATAACCAGATGTACAATGTTCGCGCTGCAAAGTCTCGACCAAATTTCAAAAACAGATAGGAATCAGGGAGTGCCCTTCTACTTCTGTATGTTTTTTCTGTGACTTTGGATTTCTCTTTGTGTTCACATCGAACAGCAGTTGGTTATTTGGCCGATCTTTCGATGCATAAGCAGATACAAAATATATAGCTTCAATGAAATGAAAACTTTTCATTTATCTGAAGAATCACTAGTTTACTATAAAACTTTTGTTTGCTTTTTCCAATGTAATTCTAGTTTTGTTTGCCACTTTTGCTTAGGCCTGTAAAATGTACTCACATTCTACCACAATAAAGTGCTGTTGTATATGCCCTTTGTTTGTCCTGATATGTTTGCTATTGTTTGTTTGTTTGCTCAACATGCCTCGGGTTAAGTTGAGAGAAGTGGGATCCCATAATTGCCTTTTTTCGCCGGCGGACGCCTCAAGATATGCTTTGATTCTGGCCGACTTTTTCGCTTTTTGCTTATCGGAGGAGGAAAATCTCTTGTTTTCCACATCTTCCTCATCCGCACAGTTCAAGTTCAACGCATCTTTGCGTGAGGTCTTAACTTCTTAAGATTTCGAAATTCCCTTAACTCATCTCGGGGTATCATAGTTTTTATGGAAAGTTTGCTTTAAAATAAAATGGTTTGCGTTGAGGGTTTAATCATGATTGTTAAATTGTATTGAACCCGAAATGATGCTTAAGGCGATTAAATTCATATGACCAAAGTTTCTTAAAAATTATGATGGTTTTCATAAGTCAATAAAAACTATTTTTAAGAATCCTTTTTGGGTTAAATAATTTTTTAATTTTAACACAGGTAATTAAAAAGGGTATATTTCCCCGCTACCAACGACTTTATTGGATTCCCCTTTTTACCGCATGTTGTTTGACTCAAAATTAAAATCCTTAACGCTGTGCACGTGAGTCAAACAATGATCTCATGCCCACAGCCTCCAAAAAAATGTGGGATGCTTCTATTTCAGCTCGTCTGTTTTTCAATTGTGCCTCAGTCTGCCCGCCAGATTTTCCAGAGTTGTTTGCCGACCATGTCGATAAGCACGTGGACAGTTTTCCGGTAGATACACGGAGGGAAACGGGGGAAACCAGAAGCTCGGCCAACGTGTCGCTCGTCACGTTCAAAATTAATTCCGGGCGCTCATTGAGCTACATAGAAGCACCGCGACTCAAAACCGAAACGGACTGCATTTTGATTGATTAAACAGACAAACGTCAGTCGATGACCACCGCCACCCCAACCCCTCAATTAGTGCGGTCCAAAACGAAATTGCGCGATTGCCCAAACAAGAGATTTGGGTGTAGAAAATGTTGTCCAAGTTTTGTCGCCTAATTGCAAGAGGCCAAACGGGCAAGAGGTGTTGGGATTATTACCGGTTGACCTTAGCGCTTAACATTGGTTACCTCATGTGCATATGCTGCCCGCTCTCTCGATTATGAAATCCCGAACTTCGGATTTTTGCATACAATTTTTCTAAGCTTTTGTTTTTTGCATACAAATTGATAGCCCAAAGCGCCGTTAAAAAACATGTAAGCAAAATTTGTGGAAAAAATGGGCAAGTACACAGAAGGTAACAAAAAAGCAGCGGGAAGTAGCAGCACTAAAATATGAGTTTTATGCAAATTGCTTGGTAAATTTGTGATATTTGTGTCTGGAAGCGGTTTTTCTGTTGTTATATCCTGCACTCTCCGCCCATCTTTCCCCTTCTCCAACCCACCTTCTCCGTCCTGTATTTTTCCGTTTGTGGTTATTGTAAACCAATTTGCTTATGTGATTTGTCTTTTCCTCAGAGGGTTTTTCCCTCCGACTCCTGTCTCGCTCAATCTTTATTACCCCTTTGGGTTGTGGGTTTGTGGGGAAGGTGGATAAATTGAAGGTGGGCACATGGGGTGGTGGATCGGGCGGGGGAGGTGCTTAATGGCCTCAGCGTGATATGTTGCCTGTGGGAAGGTGTGGGGCTTAGACCCTGACATTTGACAGAAATGTGGGGACCTCATGACTGGTTCTGCATTTCCCATTGTTTATTTTTGCAACCTACAGAGGTACAGTTGATATCGAATTCATGTACTCGTATATATAATTATTTGATCAAATTTTATGGCATATCGGTAGTTCTAATTTTTCACACGCCTTAATCGAAATCTTAATTTGCCAATTCTAACACTTAAATTCTTAGTTATCTGATTTTGGAATAAAACTATGAATACCAAATTATGGTTTTTGAGTCACTTAACAAATTAATTTCAATACTGTAAATGTTAGGTGGAGTATAAAATGTTGTCTTTCTTATTAATACAGTAATGAAAGAAGCTTGTCAGGGGTAATTTTTTAAAAGGGCATCACTCTCATTTGGTGCTTCCTTGTACTGAGTCATCTCGTTGGGCTTCGTTTTTCCAGGTTTGTCAAGTGTCTTGTGCAATGACTCACAGCTACCAATACACAAACTTGCATTTTTGGTGATTCAATTGATTTTGGGAAATACACATTTGTTTGCCAACGCGTTTTCCGGTTTTTACATGCCGAATATTAATTACACATTCTATATGATCCAAAATGCTTAAAATAAGAACATTTTTAACAAATCATCGATTATTCAGAAATTTGTCATTAATCCAAATTTCTCTGCATTACAAATTTCTGAGAAATGTTAAATATTGGAATTAAAGCTTCTTTTTAACACGCTTCATATAAAAGCATCCAAATTATTATACAGAAGCAATCAGTATTTTAAATTATTTTGAAAGTCGTTCCCCACAAAATGTAGGCCAGTCGAAAGGTTTTGACCTGCGATACAAAACGACATACACTCGTTACCTTTGGGCGCACATATGCGATGAAATTCAATTAAACTGCAGCGATGCCGAATTAAAATTTAAGTTTTCCATTTTTCGTCGTGTTATTTACAAGTTTTCAATTCGAATGCGATAAATGCGAGGGGCCGAAACACAGAGCACAGAGCACACAGATCGCAGATCGCAAAGCCAAGTCAAGCGCCAATGGCCAACAGATTGCATCAGACAGCCGGAGATCACCTGGAAAGAGGGGTAAGGTGGCGGTGAAGTCGGGGCCCGAGATTATGGGTACTCACATTCAAGACCAAATCGATGTCGAAGTCTGTTGGGAGCGAGTCTTGGCCTTTGGGGCGTTGTGTGGCTGGCAATTAAATTGCAAAATAATAATTTTTATTACCAAATTGACGGCGACGACTGCGGTGGAACACTCTCCATCTGCGAATCTGTCTGTGAATGCAAACGAAATGAAAATCAATTGCCAAGAAACCGACAGACAGTGCGCAGATCGAAGTCTGAGATACCCTTCTGTAATTAGAAAATGAAAAAAATGTGAAACAAAAATCTAAAACCGATTTGCATGCAATTCATTATTTTCTTATCTTAAGTATTTTGTATCAACAATTTCTCTTACAATGTACTATCAAACAGATTCTAGTAAATTAAAATATTTTTGGCCGTAACACATTCGAAATTTGGTCATTAAAAATTTTATTAAAAACTTACTGCCGCTTTTAGTACCTTTAAAGGGAGACTATCTTTTGAGTTATTTTAAAGGATAATACGTTTTGGTTAACCTTTTGTTGTATCTAAATTGGTTTCCTAATATTTAAATTTACTTACGATTTTTGGGTCTGTGACTAACCATTCAAATATAAACTGGAGTTGCTAGTCTACAAATTTACCACAGTTTTTAGCTAGGGTATAGAAAGGAGAGGCCAAGATGCCATGTTAATTGAGCCGACTTTTGACGCTTTTGCGGGGGCGATTGGGTCGTTCGAGTTCGGTGTCGATGCTGTGGGTAGATCTTAATAATTGGCCATTGGCTTTCCCATCCAGCAGTAAAACGCAGAAATCTGCCTATTAAATTGAACCAAGACCGTTCAATGACCCACAGATCCTCAAGATCCCGCCCCTCTTCGCCAAAGTGTGGGTGTCATGAAAATGAAAATGGGGCGAAAGGTTGTTAAATGATTAAGAGGCGTTACATTAGCAACAATCCTTAGCCCACCGATTTCTCGCCTCCTTTTTCTTGGATGTCAGACGGAGTCGACGGTGCATTAGAAAGTTCGTGGGAAGTCTTTTCAAGTGGTTGCCGACGCAGAGCAAAAGTGGAGGAAAAGGTGAGGAAATGCAGGAAAAAAAGGAGTGAAAAGAAGGGAGGCAGCAGGAAAACGGGGTGCTGAGGAGGCGAACTGACTCTTGCTAAAAGTTTTCGCAGTCAGTGTGAAATGGTTTTCATAAAGGAAGTAAGCTGAGCTCTGCGCACATATGCAAAACTTAAAAGGTGGTAATGAGAAGCGCTAATATAGATAGCTACTCACACACGCATTAAAGGTAAAGTCTGGTAAAAGGGCGAGTGTAGTAGAACTTGTATGGCAAAATCTTCTCAAGGTTAAATTTGGCAAAAACATGATGCAACTGTATTTAAACAACGTTAACTTCAAAAGGGCTCATGCGGCTGCCAAATTGATATGATTAAAAATTTAAATTGTGTTTAAAAATGTCATAAAGAAGTTTATAAGCAGTCTTTTGCAAAATAAAACATAATAAGTGCTTTTAAGTGTCATATTACAAGACCTACAATTTAAAATAAAACAATAAAATATTTTCTTTTGATTTAACAAAACTTATTTATTATAATCGTAAGAAAATTACATTTTCTTTCTGTGTGTGTCTGTGTTTTTCTGTATGCACATTTTATGCTAATTGTTGCAACGCGTCAATGGCAATTTCCTAGCATTTCTCCTTCTGCTTTCCACCACTCTTTCCCTCTCCCTCTTTCCCTCATTCCCTTCTCCTCTTCTGTTTTCCCTTTTTCGTTTTCCGCATTTGGTTATGTCAACTGTGATAAGAGTGCCTTGAAAAGGTGACAAATCTGGAACCATTTCGCAAAAAGAACCGAAAACTTTTATTTCTATGTGCTCCACGGGTGTGTGTGGGCGAAAACCGAAGTTGACTCGAAGAAAATGTGGCTTGGTTTACTTGTAGAATGAAAAAGTTTGCTGAAAAAGTTGCGCTTTTGAAACGCATATTGCATTAGAAGATTCTGCCTTAATAAATATTATTAGGAACGTGCTGAAGCACATACATTTTTTTGAGCTTGAATAAAGCGTTGAGTAAAAAAATTATGCTTGAGAAAATATTATTATTATTAAAATATATGTTAATATAGACGCAAACGACTATAAGACCAAGATCAGTTTAATCAGTTCGTTTGATTGCTACACTAAACTTTCTTATTGGACTTTGCTAACATTAAAAGTATTACAACATTTGTTTTCAAGATTAACTTGGCTTCCCTTAAGGTTTTAAAGTGTTTCACATTCGCAAATCACTTTCAATTCCCATTTGGTGATCAATATAAATTAGATATTTATCGCGGTCGCATATTTGGTCAACACACTTAATATCCGCTTGAGTGTAATTGAGTCGAACAAACATTGAACACGACGAAACTCCCCAAGCAGCTAATCAATTATGATCATACCAAAGACCCAAACTGAAGCTGCCACGCCCCTTGACGCCCAATGCCCCTTTTCATGGGGGAGAGGAGCACGCTGCAATGATTCCCATGTGGAACATTATCGAGGCGATATATGAGCCAAAAGAGCAACACAATTACGAGGCCTAATAATAAATATCAATAAGCCAAAAATTTATTGCCAACTAACCGCAGAATTTGCAAAGACTTCTGTGCTTCCTCTGCCAACGAACTTCATTATTCCTGCCGTCCTTTTCTCTTGGTATCTGCCCTCTCTTTCGCCTGCTATCTTGTCTCTCGTTCTCCAGTTCCCTCTTTATCGCCTGCGGTGCCAACAAATCCCTTTGATTAATTCTAATAGCCTCAGATGTTCAGGCTCGACATCATTTCTTTCGTTTAATACTCAATTTGGTGTTGTCCTCCCCCTCGTCACCCCTCTCCGTCACTCCTTTCTGTCTCTTTCTTAGCACTTTCCCCCCCTCCCTCCGTCCTTTACAAGGCGTCAAGTTGTTTGCGATTCTGTTCTGTGACTAATATGCAAACAAGCGAGCAGAGCAGCAACAGCGGCACAAACTTGGCCAATAACTTAACTTGGCTCAAATGCCGCCTTCCTGCAAGTGCCCCTCCTCCCGCCCCTGCTCACTCACACTCTCACATGTCATAAGCAGGCTGGGCCAACATTTACGCAGCCACCAAAATGGAGAGAAATAAAAACTTACTTGTACGAAGAATAAGGGAATACCCTCAAGCAAACAAATCGCGCTTGAGACTTATTGATGGTTGATCAGTGGAATAATATTCAAGTGTCATCGTTGAGATTCTAAAACCCATTGTACCGGAGGCTGTAGCAGTTTATTTCTACAAATTTAAAAAAATCGATTTATTAGACTTTTAAAAGAATAAGGATTTTTCAAAATTCAAATTATTATTGAAGACAAAGCCAATTTTGGGACGTGGCGTCCACTAGAATTGTTTCATAAACTTTAAACGCGTTTTTCGAAACTAATTTTTTTGTGATTGTTGTTGATATGATATTTCAAGTTCTACTGAACCGATTTAATAGTAAGTATTTTTAGGAAATTCAAAAAGTCTAAGGAATTGGGTAAAAATTTGTTTTTGTTCAAGTCGACACCATTTTCTCATTTTTTCTGTATCTCGGCGAATTTTGGTTTTTTATTCTTGTTATTTTTTCAAACTTTTTTATCTTACTTAAAAAATGCCTAAAATTCTGGCTTTTAGACCCCCTTAAATATAATAAAACAAGTTACTTAATCGTTTTTAAAATCAAGGAATCAAAAATATAATAGAAATTTTAATAAATTGATACAAGTTTTTTGCTGTTAATCAAATCTTTGAATTGATTTGGACTTAAATAAAATAAAAATACGAAAAATGTATTCTCTATGTCCTAAACTCTTTGAGTAGGTTGACTCGAATGAGTGTATCGGTAAGCTGCAGCAGCACAAACATCAGATACATCTTGCGAGGGTATTATAAGTGGGGAAGTAAGGAGAAAAAGTCCAAGAACGTCGGGACCATAAAGATAAGATTAGCACACAATTCGCAACGTTCGCAGCTGGTGTCGGCATCTCGGGGAGTTGGACTTCGATTGCTTTGTTTTCGGATTCCAGACAGCAGCCAAAATGTTAGTACACCACAAGTCAATGCAAGTTGTTTACCCAACAATTCGGACAATAAACGGAAAATGTGGGTGCTTGTTAGCAGCTGACTATTGAGTGCCGTTTGTTTATGTACAACTTACTTTTTGAACTTCCATTTTCCTTGTCTGTACTACACTGCTCATTTTAATGAAATTCCTTCAGTGTTCTGGTGCATTTTTATCTGCCACTCGTTTGGGTTTCCCTTTTGCCGCCATTGAGTCAGGTTCATCCTCCGCAAGTTACCTTGTTCTTTATTCCGTTCGTGCCCCACATGCGTAACCCATCATAATGCCGCGTATCAAAATACATTTGTATCCGCTGGAGCTCTGGTGCGTGTGTAAATATTTTTTACGAGCCCTTTCCCCCTCCCCTTTGTACCAATGGCTTTTGAGGAGCTGGAAGGATAATCGCGGGCTTTTATGAAGCCTTCGCCAGACTCCTTCCATCTTTGTGCGGGGTGCTTCAAATGTGCCTTTTGATGTGTGAAGCGTGCCTGGGCACTGGGGTCGATGGTATTTATGGGCTTAAGGTCAATGCTGAGTAACCCGGCACGATCTCAACTCCCACTCCCACATCCCTGAACTCACCCACTTGGGACCAAGAGTCAAGGTCGATGGTGTAAGAGTTATTCGCTCAAATGCGACAGTAAGCCTAGAGATTTCTTGGTGGCTCCGCACATAGCCAGATAAGTAAGTGAAAAGGGAAAACAATTAAGCTAATAGAGAAAATAAATTTCATAATTCACCATAGCTTTTCTTTCTGTTTTTAAGGCGACTTGGTATTTATATCACTATATTTACTTACGGAAGAATGGAAAACGCATGGTGGTGAAATTAAACAAACGCTATCTTGACCAAAATCTGTTTTTCAACTCACAATTCGGAATTTGTATCCGTTTATACACAGAAAGTAAACCAAACCGTCAATTATGATATAGTGTATTCTAAGAAACTCATAATTAAAATCAACTTAAAGCTGAAGGCATTTCATTCAAACGCCTAAGCCATAAACACATCAGTTTATTTCAATTCAAATAAAACGGAAATAGCATACAACCATTTCCCATGAGTCCGCTTAAATTACCCAAAATAAGAAAGGAAGAAATATATATATAAGAAGCCGAAGTTCATATACTCTTGCAGCTATTGCAAAATTGAAATATTCTTGAAAACATTTAAATTTTGATTTATTTGCGTATATGTTTAATAACACTGAAGCTGTTATTCCATCGTTCCTATGGCAGCGATTTGATATGATATCGTTTTCCGATTTGTATCAAATTAAAAGCGTAGTTCATATCATATTATAGCTATGTCCAAAAGAATTTTGTAAATAAATTAAAAAATAGATAAGCTAAATTTTTTTGTATTTATTTGTTTTAAACATTTTGATTATTTCCATGGGAGCTATATGATAGTCGTCTGATTTTGATGAAAATTAAGCCGTAATTCTGAAATTATTAACCATTATATATCTCGAATATTTAGAAAATAATTAAACAAGAAAGGAAACAAACATCGATAAGCCGAAGTTTATATACCCTTGTAGCTATAGCAAAAATTAAATATTCTTGAAAACACTTCATCATCAACATTGATGATTTTCAGCTCAATTATTCGATCGTTCCTATGGTAGCCATATGATATCGTTTTCCGATTTGAATTAAATTAAAATCGTAATTCTTACTATTTTCAAAAGAATTAAAAAAAAATACATAAATAGAGACATTTTTTTAAAATCGTCCGATTTTCATGAAGGGTATAAAAGGGAGACTCGTCAGCGGACACAGCCACAATTAACCGTCAATAAGGCTGCTGGCTGGAAAATATTAAAATTAGTTTCGGTTAGTTGCAATTTGCAAATAGACGCTTTTTCCAAGCAATTAAAATCGGTGCATAAATGCGAAATGGTAAATTGCATTAATGCTTAATTCTTTGTAAATGTATGCCAATTTTCGTTTGCCAAATAGAAGCATAAAGTAAAATAAATTGAAAAATTTGCGCATTTATAAACAAGTTTAAATGCCACATGTGTATAATATACATTTTGAATGGTTTCATTAATCTGTTTTAAAAAAAATGGGTGATTGGAGAAAAATTTGAAAAAAGAGGACCACTCAACGCTTGAGAGTAGTGCTTAATCTCACTGAAACGAGGGAAAACATTTAAACAAGGCAAATGCTTAGCAATTTAGTGAGTAGTTTTTTGAGTTTTAATAAATTAGAAATTAATGTATTTAATCAAGTATTCATTGTTTGATTTTTATGTTCTCAGAAGCTGTATGAAATGATTTAATATTCATTCAAAACAATTTATAAAAATTATATTTCTGAAGAAAAAAATAATAATGTTCCAAGAAAAAATGTACATAAATAAAATGCTGAATTAATTGTAGAATTTATGAACATTGTTCACCGACAATAAAGTTTGTAATTGCTTAAAATTGGTGGTCGGTTTTCCCTGACATTGTTGTTCTACTAACAATTCGCTGAGCGACTTTGTCCGCGACATTTTAATACCTTCCATGTATTTAATGAGGCAAAATATAAAGTTTTGTGATTACTAATTAATAAAAATAAATAAATTTAAATGAAGAATCACAAAATTTTAACGCTCATTATTATATTTTTTGCAGAAAATCGGTTTATTATTTTCCTTGAATGCAACTAATTTAATGATTACCGAATCATTATGCTCATTTGAAGCTCTCTTCATAAAAATTGTTTCTTTGAATGTTCCAGGAACATACAACTTTAAAAAGTGGCACAGCCCGAAAAAAATGATCTTTTTTCGATATGCATGCTTAATGGCACTTGACTGTGGTAAATTAGCCTCTTCTAAGCATAGTTTGCCACTACAGCTATGGTCCCATCAGCTTATCTCTACAGTTTTTCCCCTTTACTTTAGAAAAAACATCATTAATTAAAAAAAAAATTTACCCTAGAATTTAGTGAAGGCAAATTTCTTGTTATTAGGCTTAAATTTGTTTTCACTGTATATCCTTCTACCCTATGAGTACTAGTACTTGACAGCTATAGCTTTAACGTTTCAATAATATACTGATATAAATTGTGAATGCGACCTATTGATTATGCATAGGTATATTCCCGCTGTAATTTCCCTTTCCAATTCGTCATATATCACTATCAGACGCATCGCGTTGGATCTTTTTGCAGGAAATTAAATGCAATTTAGCGAGGACTTAAACGCCGGACGGCTCTTTATGTTAACTTCACCTGTCTGTATAGCCTTCAGTGTGTGTATGGGTGTGTGTTTGTGTGTGGTGGGGGTGTATCTGTGTGTGAATGGAAGAGAGTTCCAATTTCAGCGTTGCGGCATTTTCCGTTTGCTGGCATTTCCTGGTGGGAAAAACGGGGAATGCTACCCACTTGAAATTTTGTGTGTGTGTATGAAGTGGGAATTAATTATGCAGGCATATCATGGCTACTTCTTCCTCCTTCCCCCTGCGCCTCCTTACCCACACACATGCGAAATGCGTCACACACACAGACTCAAACAGTTGGATCCGTTCCGTGTGCGGTTTTAATTTGTGAGCTCGTGCCCGTGCATTTTGCTTGATCCTTTCCTTTCCGCTGTTTGCCAGTGCAATTTCCCCTGCCACGCCCACGTGCAGCGGTCCCCTCACCACGCCCACGCCCACTCCCCACCCACCGTTTGTTGCCCCTGTCGTGTTTGCATTTCCGTGTGATTTCACTTGGCTGGCAGCAGAAATCGATGAACGACGCGGGTCGTGTTAGGGAGTCTTACTCCTTGAGAAACGCACTTTAAGGTCCCAAAACCGTTTGGGGACCACTATTCATTGCAGTTTCAATTGATTTCTATGTATTGAGCTGTTCTATGCCTTATTATCCACTTATTTGAAACGGGAACAAAATCAAGAGCAAATCTGCTTGATTTCCGTATTCTTCTTTATACTTTTTCTGAATGAATCGTTACATTTAGTATATAAAATTAAATTCAGAGGACTTAATAACTTCTAAAATTATCACCATATTGAGAAGTTTTTCTGGATGTTTTGATAAGAACAGCTTTCCAACATAACTTAATTGTCTTCTTACAGCACTTTTTTTTATCCTTTAACAAAGTGTGCTAAGCTACAAAACGACGGTATTCGATACTCTCATTCCATTAGCTAGAAACAGTCAAACCGACAGAGCCTTAATGTGGAAACTAAGTGAGCTTATCTCCACAGCGGTTTCCGCACCCGCCACTAGGTGGCGCCACTATGCTCGTTGCCCTGTCTGGGTGCACTTCACTTATAAATTCTATAAATTTTAGATCATAATGTGACCAGCATCCATCCCGCTGTGCGTCTGTGTGTGAGCGAAAATTACATCTGTTTGGCGGTGCAGGTGGGTGGCGAATGGATGTCGAAAGGGTGGCAATTGGGTCAAACTGCTGGTTACTACAGGGTGACCTACGAAAAATTTGCCTCTTAAACTGACTTTACTGGGCAGAAGTTCGCCGATTTCTTTATCTTACAACATATCGTGCTTGCGGTCACCATTGACGGTTATGTCGGCTTCTGACTTGACTTCGAAGAAAAACGGGCACCAAAAAATCACTCGTTGTGGATGCGTTGGCTTCTCGGAGCCTCAAATGCGGCAAATTTTCTTGTTAAAGTAACCACCGAGTTGAAAATGATCTTCATCTGAAAAGATGATTTTTAGGGAAAAATGCTAACTTCAACCAAGCGCTCTTCGTACCATTGCACGATCTGAAAACGCCTAAACCATTCGTTTTTATATTTTATAGTCTTTTCTAAACGCAACTTTTTCATGGGCCTCCCTGTATATGTTAAGCATTTTCATTACCACAAACTTTTCAGCTCAGACGCTGTCATTATCACAAAGTTGACTCTCGAAATGGGTCCACTGATAATAATCGGCGAAAAAGAGTAATCAAAAGTCTAAGTCAAAAGAGGTTTCTTTAATTTGAGAATACTTAATAAATGAGAATAGTCAAGCGTTTTTAGAAAGTTACTCGATTGTAGATTATGTTTTGTATATATTTTGTTAATGTGGCGAATTCAGCCATGAATTAATTTCAATTGAAATACTGATAATGGATATCGAATGACGGGATAGAGGCTTCCAACTTAAGAACTAATTGCATGCAGTCGAGAAATCATCATACATTTTATGTGCTTATATTATATAGATATAAATATTTATTTGGCGACGCCTGTTTTTTGTTGATTAGTTTAAAGAGTATTTTCCACCACCTCGTTAGCTGTTTTTACTTTCACCCTTTACTTTCCCTGCCTGAAAATAGGTATACCGGCAGCCTGCTCATTAAAACGACTTCACCCATTCCAAAAACCACCTCCGATATTGAAAATCATTAAATTTTAATTGTTTTTGTTCACTTTCATATTTATTTGGATTTTGCATAGTAATAATATGTTGGTTTATTAGTATTTGTTTGTTTTTCAGCTTAGTGCTTACTTTAAATTTTTTATACATTAAAATTTATGCCTAAAGTTGTAAATAAAATCATTTTGAAATGTAAACTTCCGTTTATTTTGCTTGGTATCTTGACGTAGGTTCTCTAAACAAATACACCGATTTATTGAAGTATTCAAGTCACATTCAACGTCGCATTGAGATTGCGTTTTCTATATGCGTATGCTTATTTAAGAGTGGGTGCGAATATTAATAAATACTTTGCGTTGAGCAACAGTTTGCGCTTAAATTATGATAAACTTGTGATGGAGTGGGTAAATAGAAAAGAGGCACAGGTCATTAAATGGCGTTTGAAGTCTGGCTAAATGGTAAATAAATTTACAATAATTAAAGCCCCTTATTTCGTTTGAAATTATTAATTGAGCTCATCAATTGCAAACAGACAAATGTCATTAATATGCAAATGCGAAATGCTATCCGAGAATATTTCTCTTTCGGTGAAATAATTTTTGCCATAATTTTTGCAAAGTGTTTTCATTTTGAGTGCCGCTTAAATGTATGTTTTATATAAAATATATATACAGTGCTTGGTGTCGCAATTAAGTAGATAAACCTAAAGTCTGTGCACAAAGAATATATAAATGAAATTTGTTTAAAGTCGGGTTCGCTGAATATGTATCTATGCAACATTGAAAAAATCCTTAGTAAATTTTAGTTTTTGCTTTCAAATGCAGTGAATAAGCAAAAGAGTTATGGGCTAGTTCACGTTCAGATGATTTATACATTTATCTCTCAGTATGTATGCATTAGTTTCTATATTTTATGCTATCCGCTTCGAATGTATTTTGCTTTAGGGATTTAAATGGCGGAATTCACATTCGTTTAAACATTCGTGGCCATAGGAAAAACACAATTTAAATTTGACTAGAAATTAAATATGAAACTTACATTTTGTTTTGCTTTGATTCTTCGATTATTCGATTGTTTGATTTGTTTTGTTTGATTTGTTTTAAAACTTAGCTTAAGCAACATGAAAAATATTTCTGCTTTTATATAGGTAATTTATAAATTTAATTTGTAATTTTAATGATTTGTTTTTGTTTGTTCATTATAATTAAATAACATAACATTAGTTAATTAAAACTAAAACGCAGTCAATTTATATATTTGGAATTTCATTTAGCATACGCATAAAATACACATAATTCTTTCTGGTTTATTTATGGATCTCGTACATTGAAATATTCATAAACAACGCTACAGCTTCATATTACTTTTTTATGTTTTTATCGGATCGAGGACAGACAGTGTTGTGGTCTTAATACGTTTAATACACAATCACTGATATTCATTTACATAATTAGTATGTGTATTTTCGGTAGGGTCAATTTTGTTGAAAGCAAATAATGAGTAATCCATTTTAAAGACAGTTCCTAATATATTTTTCTTAAGATTCAGCTTTCAGTTTTAATTTAAAACTTAGTTAAAACTAGTTGGTGTTTAAATATAAAATATAATATATATAATTAATTATATTTAATGGCGTGCCAATAAAAAAACTTAGTCAACTTGACATTAGAGCGACCTGTTTGGTATTAGAGATTTTTGTTTTTAAGAATTATCAAAAGAATTTAAAGATTTAAGATTTCTCAGAAATTCAGTATATTTGCTTTCTTCTAATCGACCCATCCTGGTGTATAAATAGATTTCTTTTCGTTTTACTTTTGTGTTGGTTTGTATAGGATATGCAACTAAATTCACGTCTCTCTTTTTGCTTTTACTCTATTCAGGAAAGGATCGTTTCCCAAGATTCCCCTCTTGTCTGCTTTTGAGTTTGCCACCGACTGAATAATACTTTTCCTGGTTTTGTGTGCTCCTCACTTGGGATACGCATCGCCTATGACATGGCATTATAGGCGGGTTGTTCGTGTTGCTTGGGGCAGCGGCCGTGTTTGTCCATGTAGGGACCGAATTCACAGGTGGGCGGCTTGCAGCGGCCTTGCTGGATGCACCTATTTAGATGGGGTAAAGTCAGGACTGGGGTTCTCAAAGGTTGGGATTGGAATTTTTCGGCCACTCACTTGCGATCGTTCATGGCGAAGTGCTCGTTGCCACGCTTTAGCCAATCGCAGTCATAGTTTCCGGAACTGCAGTCGCACCGGCACTGCCCGTCGTCCTGCAGGATTTTCTCGAAGCTCTTCGGACAGGTGCAACTCAGTATGGTGGCCCGCACCACCGACTGCCCGTAGTGGGCCATTGCCATGGCCGTGTCCTCGTTGTAGTTCGATCGCTCGATGCAATGGCACTCCGTATGGTTCACAAAGGTTCTCTTCTCGATTACGCTCCGGTGCTTGCTGCTCTTCACCTGCGGGTAATCGGAAAATGGGGAACTGCTTAATTAAATGCCACAAGCACATCGTCACCCACATCCATTCCCATCCCCAAATGCCGGCCGACTATTTGCATATGTAGCTCGCATAATTGACCCCCGAACTCCGTGACGTGCTCCCATGCTGAACAGAGACATATATACATATCTTTGTATCTGGCAGCAGGGAGTTGACAGTTTGCTAAGCTGACTGCTCATCAAACTTGTTGTCATTGTTGCCCTGGCTCGATGACGGCCGGTTATTGCTACAGCACTTGTAGTTCTTAAATGAGTTGTCAGTTGTTGGCGCAGGGGCTTGAGCAGTTGCGGAAATTTTGGAAAGGGGTTATGATGTGTATTAGTACAATCAAAGAACATAATTCCCTGATTTTAAGAAAAACAAGAGAGGAAGCAAACATCGGTAAAGCGAGGTTTCTATACCCTTGCAGCTATTCCAAACCTTATTTATTTTTTGAAACATATAATTTCGAAGTATATGCTTAAAAACATTGAATTTATTTTTCTTTATTTTTTTGTATAATTTAAATTGTTCTTAAGGGAGCTATATAGTCGTATGATATAGTCGTCAAAATTTGATCAAATTAAAACCGTTACTCAAAAATAATAAACCATTTCTATATATCAAAGAACTAACAAAAAAATCGAAAACAGCAAAGCTAATTTTTTTTCTCTTTTTCCCTAATTGTTTCTGTTTGAGCTATATATATAGATCCGTCTCGTCCCGACTTATAAACTACCTGCAATCGAAAGACACCACTTCCGAAAGCTTCATGCAGATCGATTTAAAACTGAGAGGAAATAATAAGATCGACTCTCCTAGTGATGCTGATCAAGCATATATACTTTATAGGGTCGGTAATGCTTCTGACTTAAATTATAATACCCTCTGCAAGGGTATAAAAATTGCTTAGTTTAAGGTATAAAGGACTAACAAGAGCCTACCAATAATTTTATTGTGGAAAAAATTAACTTGAAAATGCAACTTGGCCAGCTCGATGAACTTAAGTCATCTTTTTAGTTCATGTTTCCGTAAACTTATATGAATAACTAGCTTAACAATGTAGTACAATATTTACACACTTTATCCCAATTACATTAATCAAACAAACATTTCCCTAGCTTATAGTTAACTGTTATCAGCTTTTTCGAGGCATTAATTATAGCTTATAAGCAATTATAAATTGTCTTTTCCTTGGGGGACCCCTTTATGTTCGGTCGGACGCCACTGGCCGAGAGCCATTACAAGACCACAAGACTTCTACAGTTGCAGATTGGTCTCGTGGTCCTCCTCACCTCTGTCCACCTCTCCACCGCCCTTGTGTCGC
The DNA here is from genome assembly GCF_018152505.1 of Drosophila elegans. NCBI lineage: Eukaryota > Metazoa > Arthropoda > Insecta > Diptera > Drosophilidae > Drosophila > Drosophila elegans. The sequence continues at coordinate 3,325,152 of NW_024545782.1, read as the reverse complement.
CACTTTGGTGGCTGGCCCGTGGTCCACATTTCACCCCACTCCCCTTGATATTGTGGGTCTTGTTGCATGACAAGTGCAAAATGATGAAATGCGTATGAATTGCATAAATTAAGTTGGATTCGTTTAATTAAAATAACAAGTTGGCCATTAATCAAGCCCTGGCCACTCATCCAGCGCAGATATCTCAGTTAGTAAGGAGCAGAAAACCGAAAATTAGCAAGGGAAAACGTCAGAGTTCGTGCAACAAATTTGGAGAAAATGACGGAGTGCTGTGAAGCATTTGAATTTTGATTGGACGCATCAAAGCAGAAACAACTGGCAAACCCAATAAGTTGACAAAGCAAAAAACAGGGAAAATTCACTCACTCGTTCCAGGTATTTATGAAAATGCTTCAAATTGAGTTTTTAGTTTAGTTCGGCTCGTGTTGTGCGGGTCCTTGAGTTTGTGTTTCGGCTTTGGCCAATGGAAATGCTTATACAAATGCAACTCAACCTGCCACGAATTGAAAAAGTTTTTCCCAGTCTTCGCCTAAATGTTTTCACGTGCTTTTGTATTCTGAGAGGCATGAAATTCCTTGAGAACTGGTGGTTTTTGCTGACTAGAAGCAAGAATAATTGCCGGAAGCGGAAGTGCCAAGTACTGGTGTTGTTACTTTACTTTGGCAAAACCACTATTGTGCAAAAAATTGCACTAAAGTGCTTCTCCTGTTTTTCTGCCCAGTAAACATGCAAATATCAGCCTATGCACTGAAAAACAGAGGAAACAAAAACTTGTGGAATAGTTATTTTTCTAAACTTTTTCAGATCAGTTATCAGAAAAACAACCTTTTATTTTATTTGTAAAATTTTTTTATAATAATTGCAATATTGTGGTTGTACCTTAAGAGTATAGCTCTTTTGAACTGAAGACTATATTAAAATGTCCCTGTACGATTTTACTTTGAGTGCATTGTGAATATAACAATATTGTTTGTGAGTGCTAGGGGGGGTAGATGGGTGGTTTACTTTCCAAGATGGCCTCTCTAATTGAGGTTTGGTCTTTATGCATGAAAATGCATTCATAAACCCCTTTTTCCATTCTCTCCATTTCTCTCGAGGATGTGCGTGCGTCCATTTGTGTGACCCGAGCAATTAGTCAGTTATTGCTCGGTTTGCCAGGGAATTTCAAAGGGGTAAGCGGGGGAGGGGAAGGGGAAGGGGCGATTAAGCCAGCTCAGTGGCATGAAAGCATAAAATGTTTTTCGAAATGACCTGAGTTGTTGTTCCGACACAATACAATGGAAAGGGACTAGAACTTAGTTGTGACAAAAAGAAAAATCACATAGTTGTGAAGACTACTTTTGGGGAGGTATTTAAAATGCGTGTTTGTCTAAAAAATATATGAAGTATTGACCTGAATTGTTGATTCTGGAGCTGCCCAGACTTTTGAATGGTCTTTGCAATGCTTTTCTACCGTAAACATATCCCATGAGTGTTTTAATGAACTCGTTTGTATTCAGCAAACCGAAGTATACATTCAAAAGTCCAACATTTTAAACAAGGCTTGATTTTAAACTTTCCAGCTTCAAAAGAGTTACTAAGATATGCAATGTTCTGGTCTGAAAACAATGTCCATTTCCTCCTAACAAAATTGATGTTATTTCTTAGCGAACTTCAAACTTTGGCAAAAGAATCTTGGAAGTTATAAGCTTAAGCATATTAGTACAGAGTTAATGTGGTTTTTCCACCCCAAAACATTGTTTACTTGTCCACTTTTGCATATTTCACTTCCTTGTTTCCCAACATGTGAAAACAAACAATTGCGAACTTGTAACTAACATCAACGTTGCTGATAAAGTTTTGGCATGTTTAAATCACCAAAAGGGAGTAACAAACGCAGAGAGATAATATATGCTCTGTTAAACCTATCAGGAAAATCACATGACAGATTTGATATTTCTACGTTATCAAGCTTCGAAACAAAGGATAACACAATTATATTATACCACTTAAATTTATAAACTGGTCAAAGCATGCAATTACAAGGAGTTTAATGCCAAAATTAAATATTCTTTAAAACAAATAATTTCGATTGACAAGCGTGTATGTCTAATAGCATTAAAGCTTTGACGATTTTTAGCTTAATTATTCGATCGATTTTATGGCAGCTATATGAAATGGTTTTGCGATTTTAATGAAATTAAAAGCGAAATAATTTTTCTTCTTCTTGTTATATATACTTTATAGGGTCGGAAATGTCTCCTTTACTGCGTTGCATGCTTCTGACTTAAATTAAAATACCCTCTGCAAGGGTATAAAAATAAAAAATCATATTAGAGCGTCATTTTGCGTAAGAGCAGTGAGGAATTCTGCACCTGTTTCCACCTGTTTACGTGCCCGAAATTTGCGTTTCGCTCCGTTTTTGGCTCATCAGTGTGCAAACGTGGATGCATCGCAGCACGGGGATTTGAGCTTGACAAAATTGCAATACGCAAAAACTGGCAATGGAAGGGTCACGAAAAGAGGTCACTTAACCGTTCTCAATGAAAACTCGTGTACTTTTTACTTCACCTGGTGGCGTTTTTCAGTTTTTCCAACTCATCGCAAGCTTATTATGTACACGCCTTGAGCCGGCCACATTTTGTGGCAAATTAATTAAATCACTGAAGTTCAGTTCGAGTTGAAGTATGGACGAGGATACACAGAGAAAAACAAATGTGAGTAGAATTTTGGCATATAAATATTTATATTTAATAGCACATACAAGTTTTTTGTTACCCCATATTTTATCCTTGATCTTGATCCCTTGTCTATGACAAAGAAATTCTTTAATTAGATACTAAAGAGATTAAATAGAAAGTTAGATAAAAGATAGATTTTGCTACATTGTTTTTGCGTGTGGATGGACTTGAATAGATGAGGAGTTGGCCATTTGCCTGTCAGCCAATTGACTTTTACTTCGGCTTTGGTCCGCTAGGCAAACCAAAGTTTTGATGGGAGAGTGTGTGTGATTTTATTACTGCTGCTCGTGGGCGTTGGCTTTCACGTTTAGGAGGCCTTTGATTTCTACTTTGAATTTCTAGCCCCATCCCCCCCGACTCTTTTGCCACCCCGCCAGGCCCCCTTCACGCTCCTTTTTGACTTGGGTGAAAGTGGAGGGCATTGAACCCGAAAAAGAGAATCCAGGAGGCGAAGAAAGGAGAGGAGACCGCCTCATAAATCTCACAGCGCTTACAACATGTGCCGGAGTTTGTTGTGGAGTGGAGCTCGTGGGGAAGGGGGACAGAGGGACAGAGGGGGAAGGTCATTGCCCTTTGCAGACTTGCACAATGCAGAACAAACCACACCCCCGCACCTCGTCACCCTCCGCTCCCGAAAACCTTCCACGAAATGCAAAATTTGCGGAACATAAATTATGTTTTGTTAAAATGTTTACGCTTTTTTATCGTGCTGCTGTTGCTGGCTGCATCCTCAGCCTGGTTATCGCTCCTTAGCCCTCCCACACCTCCACCTACTTAAACCTCTTTCTACACAGAGAGGAAAGCATCAATATTACTCAACAGTTATTAAGAAATGTACTCCAACATCAGATGGACCTATTTGTTTTAAAATTAATTAACAGAGTGAAATGGCACATGTTCTTAATAATTAATTAAAATATTTTAAAATGTTTAAGAGATTTATATGTGCCAGATGATAAATACCTACACTGGTAAAAAAAACGTTGTGAATCCAAATATTTTGAACTCAATTTTAATATTTTCTTTTTGATTTTCGTCCATTATGTTTTTTAGTTATTTTAAATATGAATATATAACATTTTTTTTTTAATTTTTCATTTGACTATTGACTATTGACTATTTTCGGAATTGATTTTAAAATCTGCAAATTTATTTTAAATTATATTTAAATTAAATGAAATATGTTTAAATCGAATAAAAATTATTTTAAATCTTTTATTTTCCTCATTAACAAAGTATTTTATATTAAATCATGCATTTTAACACGCATTGAATTTAAAAGTATGACTTAATTTAAATTTTAGGTATTCAATTTTGAATTCATTAGTCAGATACTCATTTTAACGTATCCATGGCTTTACCAGTGCAGTTGTATTTTCGAACTAAGAAAGCCATATAATAAAGCTAATCGCCCTAAACCAATTGTTAATTTAACAATTTTTTTCCCTAAGCCAAGATATTGTTTTGCTTTTGATATAACTTTTCTCCCAGTGAGCATCCTCCTTTTCAGCTCTCCAGCTGTGTGGGTCTGCGTGTGTTTGCCTGCCACTTGACACCTCTCAATGACAAACCGCTGAGTTGCTCCCTTCTGGCAGATTCTCCTCCTGCTTCCTCTTCTGCATACTGTCATGCTTCTTCTTCTTCTCGCCGAGCTTCTTCTTTTCCTTTAGTGGCTTGTATTTTGTGAGCATATGTGTGTTTTAAAGCTTTTGGACTACCATCAGCATAGCCGTAGCCTTAGTTTCCTGCTTTTGTCCTGGCCAGAAATATTCTTTTGCCTTATTTGAAGAGTGGCCAAGGGGCAAATGGAGAGAAAAGTGTGTGAAAATAGGGGGTACAAATGGAGAAGGGGACACTAGAGTTCCTTGGGGCCATACACTTTGCTGCCAAAGAGGAACAAGTTTATTTTGGGAATTTCCCATATTTGCATAACAACACTGGCTTTAAAGCAGGCATACTAAAATCACAATATAGGAAATGTTTTAAGTAGCTTAAAAAATGTGTTTCTTTAACGCTTTGTCAATGTATGTTGATCAGCCGCTAGTTAGTTAATCGCATTTTGATTTTACCCTTTTCTTTAAAGCTCTTTAAACTGGTAAGTACATATATGAAACCTCAAATTGGTTGGGGCTTGTGCCAGACACTTTCTGGGCTAATCTTGTCCCTCGTAACTTTCCCATTAATTTTAAATTCCCATCGCTTATCTGCCAAGTGAATCTCATGGGTTTTTGGTCTAGTGCCGAAAATGTTAAATTGCCATACAATAATTTTTGTGGCATTACTTCCAAGTTTTATTGGATAATTAAGTGGAGAGTTAACCCTACTCCTGCACCGTCATTTCCTCTATGATGGCTCATGTGTGGGCGTGTGTGTCTTTTTCTTAAGCATTTTGCGGTTCTGTTTGCCCCAGACTTCGGGCCCTCTTCTGACTCAGAGTGTGTGAGCATAAATCTTGCAAGTGAAAACTTTTTGCGGCAAGCGCAGCATAAATATTTGAAAATTAAAAGCCATCCTCGGAGCTCAGAGTTACGAGTTCCCTTGCCGGCCCCTAATAAAAAAATTGCAGCTGCAAAAAGGCAAGAGTGAAATTTATGAGTGTTCTGCAGGGACAGAAAGGAGTTAGGAAAAATAGTCCCCTACAAAGTCGCTCATACTGGGAATCTAAACAAATACTGACCGAATTATATGTAAACAAGAAAGGAAGCTAACTTTGGCATAACGAAGTTTATATACTCTTGAACCTATTGCCAAAATTTAATAGTCTTTAAAACATTTAAATATCTATTTATATGCGTTTATTTCATTGTTCCTATATATATGAAATCTTCGAACAATTTTAATAAAACTAAAAGCGTAATTTTTAAAATTTAAACTATTACTATGTTTGACATATTTTAGAAAAAATAAAAAAATTGAAAAGTTAAATTTTTATTTTATTATTCGATTCTGTCTATAGGAGCTATATGCTATAGTCGGTCGATATTAATGAAATTTAAATCTTAATTTCGAAATATTAGACCAACACTATGTCTTGAAAACTTTTAATAAATTAAAAAGAGTTATAATTTTTTTGTATTATTTTTCCGAATTTTTCTATGGGAGCTATATGCTATAGTAGGCTGTTCTTAACAAAATTGAAATTGAAATTTCGAAATATTCATCTCGAAGATCTAAAAAAAATGTAAAAACAAGAAAGTTATACTATTTTGTGTATATTTTTTTGAATATTTTGATTGTTCCTAAGACAGCTATATGTTATAGTCGTCCGATCGTCCTTTCCTAGTGATGCTGATCAAGAATACAAATACTCCTTCTCCTGTCTCCTGTCTCCTTCACTGCGTTGCCAACTTCTGACTTAAATTATTTAACCCTCTGCAAGGGTATAAAAAGATTATGCTTCCTGTTTTTTTTTTTTGCGACTGTACTATGACTATACGCAGATTAAGTTAAAAATCCTTATAGGCGAAAGTCTTTATCATATAACTGCCATAGATAAGATTCAATTTATCATATTTGGGTTTCTTGTTTTTGAATTATAATTATCTTTTGCTGTCTTTTGTTTATTTAACTGTTCATATTTTTGGACACATTCTCTTAAACTTAATCATCTATCATACTGACCGGCTATCCACAGAAAGTTCGCGCAACACACGCTGATTAAGTTACAAAGTCTGACAGGCTTAAACTAACTCACTTGTTAATTTGCGGCTTGCAAGGCTATGTTAGCTTTGTATAATTTGCAATTTGTTGGGTTAAAGGATAAGTTTTCATTAAACATACGAAGCTGACGAATAATTTATACAAGCTAAATTGATATCTCTTTTTGTTAATTAACTACCATATCGTCGATCCAATCTGTAGCATATTTAAGTTAAGCAAAATGCGTTTTCTGCCCCAGAGCAAAGCACAAATGCTTAATTACATTCTCGGTTTCAACATGTATTGAATGCTCGTTACGCAACAAAAAGACATCGAGAACAATGACGGCAACAACAGCAGCAACAACGAGCCACAATAATCATATCATGAGCATAAATCACCAAACAAATTGAATTATCATTGCGTCATTAAAAAGTCATTTCAGCCAAAAGCCCACGGTAAAAAATAAGAACCACGAAAAAAAAAACATAATGAAAATAAAGGTGAAACGATATAATTATGTTGCAATATGGCGCCCTCAAGCATGACCTACGCCCACAACAACAATAATAAAAACAACAACGGCAATTACCACAAGTGAGAGAGAGAGAGCAAGAAGCATGCAGAAAGACAGAGACGGAGCATCGGTACTTAAAAGTCACAAAACGCAAGCAAAGCGCACACATTCACTTTCGAAAACCGTAAGCCCATGCACAATAAATGCGTTCAGAATGTCAGAATGAAAATCGCTTTTCATTTGTTATCGTTGTTGCTCTGGCTGCACCCAAGCGCAGCAATTGAATGAAAATTATGTTCAGAGAGGCGAGGGCGTGGTTTTGTGAAGAAGTCAATAAAAAATCAAATAACAAGAGCTTTGTACTTGAACACTTGACATACCATCATACAGAATTTAATACAATAAATAAACCGATAAAAGTATGTTTAATGTGTTCGTCAACAAAATTTGTTATATTTTTGTAAGTTATGAGTGTCTTGCGTTGCGTGGGTCGTTTTAATCAATGTTGCTGACTGAATTTTGCTGACTATAACAGTTATACATTTCTATTTAAAACTTCTTTCAACGATATTTATATCCGTTACTCAGAGAGATTCGTTGAAAAGTATGTAACATGTAGGAGGAAGACACGAAAATGTTAAAAATCGAGCAATTATTTTAAATGTTATTGAGTTATTGCCCTCTGCCGCTGCTTTGCCGGCCAAACCCTATCATCGTCATGTGGGCCTGCTGTTCTTTGCTTCTAGTGTTCTCTGTGCAGTTCGAATGTATTGGGGATATTTAAATTGAAATTTGTGAGCTGAGTAATATCTAATAGTTTTTTTCGATCCCCCACAAAATTTTCATTGCAGTCATTTTTAGATGTACTCACGAAGAAATGGAGCTCGACGTTGTGGATGCTCTTGGCGGCACATATTTGGCTCCTGCTCGGACAACAACCACTGTCCTCGCTGCAGCGGTGCAAAATGGTGCAGTGGGGCGTGTAGATCTTCGAGGGATCCTGCTGGACCAGCTGACAGCGCTTCTGGGGAACCCGGCAGGTGGCCTCCTTCAGCACCTGGTTCATGTGGGCGTGTGCAAGGGCTGAGAGAAAGGTACTAGTTAGCAAGTGTTTTTCCTCTGTCCCCGGGGAATGGCTTACCTCTCTCACTTTTCTGCTTCTGAGCGTGAAGGCGTCTCGCCTTGAGCGCCGCTTCGGGGGTTCCCAACTGCTCATCCTTCTTCAGGGCTAGCTTTCCCGCTACGTGGTTGCGTGCGTAAATGTTATTCACGTCCTGGAAAGGAAAACAAGGTTGGGTGTGCTTCAGTTATGCTATGCTAATTGGTGGTTTTGTCCTGTGCTCGTTTTCATGCCCATCCCCCTTTTGTCTGGCCTCCGTGCAATCACTCACATTACGCATACGCCACCGGGCCGCAACCATAAAAGTCGCACACATTAATAAAGCCCCCATTTGTGCCGTGTGATGACAATTTGTCACTGTTTTTATTGTCCATAGTAGGCAGAAAGTAATGGAACGGGAGGCACACACATTGAGGTAACATGCCAGTGTAACATTAACGAGAAGTTGGTACCTTACAAAATGTGCGGCCAACTGAAGTTCATAAACTAAGAATTCATGTGGACGCAGACGGCACAAAAAGCAATATCCAAATAAACAGCAGCAGCAGGTATGACACAAAAATAAAATAAACCTAAAGATGACGGAAGAATACTCTAAGCTTGTAACTATATTTTAGATATTTAACATAAGCTTATAAACTTTTCCTTCACTAGCTAATGCTGTGAATGCACTTGCCCTTCAACTTGTGTGAATGTACTATTTTTAATGGTTACATAGCTACATATATAACTATTCGCGTAGATAGTTTTGATCAACTACATGTTTTTTATGAAAATTTAATTCAAGTCTTAAAACAAATTGTTCCCTTTTTACTTAAGCTATTTTTTATTAATCTAGAAACTGACAATTTGTATATCTGTCATCTCCGTTCAGAATAACTCACGATACAGTAGTCAGCTATAAGAAGACCTAAGGAGATCTTTTGAGGGGTAAAAAACGAGAAGTTTATTTTCGTCGAAAAGCTAAAAAGTCTCGTGAAATATGGCGATGATCAAAAAAACAAGGCGAAGAAGTTTAAAATTTGTATAAATCTGATGAATACATCCTAAAATACCCAAAACATACAAGCCCTGCGAATTTTTACTTTATAACTGAAATAGAACTATCAAATAATTAAAAAAAACTAAAAACAGTGTGATTTCTCATTCTAAGCAGCAAATTAATCCCACATTAATATCTGTCAGTTTCTGCTCAGTTGTAAAATATTATTTAATTATTAATCTTTAAAAACAGTTGAATTGACGAAACCCATATTTTTATTGAGACTTGTAAGAGATTATGAATAGTACGATGTTTCCGTTATATTTGCTAGCAAGAAGTGATCGTTTCACGGCAAAATTATGTAAAACTCCGCTTAAACTTCGATTAATTGTGCGATCTTATATTAGTCATAATTTAAACAAAAGTAAATGTATTTTTTGGTAGAATTTAAATAATATTATTTATTACATTTTCCTTTTATGAGTGAGATATCTGTTTTCATTAACTCTAAACATTTAAACACATACATATATAATAGTACACTTATATATAAGGAACAACACGCCCATATCTTTTCTAGATTTTGGAAACCAGCAAACTGAGCCACCAAACCTCACTACCTTGACCCATAAGTGCAGAACAATGGGCACATGAAACAAATTGGCATTCAAGGCAATAAACACGACTGCGAGAACAATAGAGAAGAAATTTTCGGATATGGCCATATAGTGATGCCCGGGAAAAAAAGGAAATCAACCTGGTCTGCAGCCAGAACCAGAACCAGAACCAAAAAACCAGGCCCAGTCAACCACGAATTGAAGCGGGACGGAATGAAGTAAAAATGTTGACCAATGCGCACAATTGGCAATTTGTGAAGTTAAGCGAAATTAATGAGCTGGCTGTGGCCATAGCTCTTGCACATACAAAAAAAATATATATAAACATACAAAGACTTATAGGCAGTGTTGGAAGGAGCGAAAAATCGTAACTTGTGCAAATGTGGGTGGGCCAAATGGCTAAATAAAAGGCCAACGTACTGCAGTTGGAGGGCTGGTTTATTAGTCACACATTGAGGATATATATACTGCACAGTTTTCGTTCAAGGTGCTCAAAAGCAATTGGCATAAATCTACGTCTCCAGCCATTGTGCGTTGTATTGTGTCCAATCCCATTCCCATTTTCATTTAGGGGCTTAGCATTTCTGGTCCATTTGCTTTGGCCAAAAACAATGGATCTTTGATGTTGGTCAATGATTTTTAGTGGTTTAACCTTGAGGCTTATGAATGGGCCCCTCATTGCTGTCGATGCTTTTCGATGGCTTAAGAAGGTCATTAGGGGCTTGAGGAGGGGCTCTGTAGATCTTCGACCTTTGGGCCTCTGCTTCACGACCAGGTAGATCCACTATTGCCCATTGGACAGCTTGGGAATGCAATTTTTGAGCTCCTTCGTACAAATTGAATGTAAATATAACGGTTAATCCCTTCAAGATGTTCTATATTTTGTATTTTTTCGAACATCGATTATTTTGGGCTCACCGTCGATAGTATCGTTCTTGTTTATTTTGATTATTTAATATTGAAATTACATTCCCGTTGACACACTGCATTTCCAAAAGCTTCGAGGTAGGCTAAGAACTTAAACAAAAAGTTAAAGTTTATGTAAGTATGAATTCGGTATAATTTGCTTTGTTAGTCAGCTAAAAATAAAACATTCGATTTGTTTTCTTGATATATAGTCCTATTTTTTTTTAAGTCTAAACAGTTTACGATACTATCGATAGAGGCCCCCAATCGATATCCAAAAATATCGACAGTGCACTCTATCGAGTTTTTACCAACCTTATAAAAACCTAAATCTACTAACTACTTGGAATAAAGAAAATAAAAACTTCTCTAAAAACAGCTTTTCAAATTGAACTAAGTGCACCAGTAGGAGCACCGACCACCCCACCAGCGTCTGAATTATTCTCTCATTTGGAAAATTGCACTTGAGAAAATGATTTCGCTTGACCCGTATGCTTTCGTTTTCCCCTTCTTCAAAGCCTGGCTCTGCAATTAAATTTGTATTTTCTCGGCTTCCCTTTTCATCAGATTTTCCCGCTTTTCCGCCTTACTGTTGCCGACACTTCAGTCTGTGACGTTGGCTGGGAATTTATCACCTTTCGGGTCTCTTCTCGTTTGTCAACTTTATTCAATTTTGAAAACTGCAATGGCAGCGAGCAGGAGATACGGTGAAAGGAGCTACACGGACTAGCAGCCTTCACTTTCATCAAACTTCTGGCATTTGACGCCGCGCTGGCTGCTTATTAAAAACTCAAACGCTCTTCGAGGAGAGCTTCTACTCTCCTTTTGCCCCTTTCCCCGCTTTCGCCGTTTTCCCCGCCAGCAGACACTTCGCTGTCGACTTGAGTGCTGAAATATTGCAGCCCCTGTGTGGGGATCCCCCGATTCCCAGGCCATTCCTGTCTGGCTGAGTCCGGGTGCTGCTGTTTGTCATATTCCATTCCGCAGACGAGTGGCATTTTGATGGCAAAGAGGAGACGGAATGAGTGCACGCAGAAAATCTTGGGCAAAAAGAAATCTAGATTTATCTTCAAAACCGCTATTTCTTTCTTGCAAAATAAGATTTTAACTCCATTAATTAAAAAAAATCATTACCCAATCAAATTTAAACTAAGAAGTAAAATCTTAAATCTTTTAAGCATAAACTGGATCAACTTTATTTACTCCTAACTCTTAATTAATTAAATCAATATCATTATTCGCCTTTGACATACTTTTAAAAATAGTCCTAATTAAACGTTTTTATTTTTAAAGATCTTAAATAATCGTTATAATGGTATTTATTTAACTCATTTGAACAATATCATCCACAATGTATACAAAATAGAATATAATCAAACACTCTAAAAAATAATTTTCTTAATTTGGTTTTTTACAGTTTGTCTCCATATTTGAAACAGAAATATTAATAAATTGTTATAAAGCTCGTTGTGCTTGTCACAGTCAACTCATGTTTGTCAAATTATTTAGATTTGTTTACAATTTTTTTTGACTCAGTGTAATATTGCAAATTGGTGCAGAATAAGTATCCTTGGTATCATATCAAAGTTGAATGCTTTTATTTATTACGGACACGCAAAATTGACTCGGCAAAATTAGAATTCCAGTTTAAAGTGATTTGAAAAATTTTTGAAATGAATTTTTTTTACATTTCGAGCTGCATACTTTGGGGGTGTTCATGCCAAATTGCTCATACGCCGCTTGTGACGCGCGGAATTATTTTAAAATGTATTTGCATAGAAAAACGAAATGAAAGTTTGCCAGATAAAAAGCGATTCGAACTCAGAAGCGGAATGAAAAGTTTCGCATTGAAAAGTTTTTGTGGTGGAAAATGCATATACGGTATGCGCCCGCAAAAATGTTTTGGTTCGCTTTGGTAATTGTTGTTTACTCATACTCATACTCGTCTCTTTCTCCTTTCAGCTAGCCGTCTCTTTCGGTGTATGGTTACCTGTTTTTGCCTTGATGCGTTTTGTTGCATATAAATTGTATTTGTTGAACTTTATAATGGCAATGAAGTTGATGTTTTTACGAAGCAATTTGCTACAACACAACTTCTGTCTGTCTGCCTCACTATGTGCCTCTTTGTATTTCCTGTTTTCTTTCTCGCCCTGGCCTTTTCCTGTTTGCTCTGTTTTTCGCAAAAAACTTCTGCCAAGTTTTCTTTTCAGGCTGGGCTCATAAATTTGTATTACGAATGCACATATTTTTCAGTTGCAATTTTCTCTGCGCTTGTCTCTTTCTAACTGGCTATTGCCGCCTCTTTCGCGGTGAGGCGTCTGCGGTGCAAATATGTGGCTCAGTTGGTGGCCAAGTTTGGTGCGGTTAACGTACGTTTGGCAGCTATTTTGGCTTCCCACCATAATATTGCACCGAAAATGTAAAATTGTGTGGCATAAATTGTATTTGCCAAATAGTGATGGTTTTAAAATTTAAACACATTTCACATTGAATTTCCTAGATACAATATTGCTTGCATTATTTGATACTAATCGGCGGCCGCTTTGACCATTTAAAATTTAATTAAAACATTTCCCACATCCTTGTTAGCTCACGTGTAATTTGCTTTATATACCAATTTAAACTTATTTATGTTGTGCCTCGCTTAGCATTTACGCAAATTTCCCAGGTGCCGTATTTTTAATTCAACAGCAACCACCGAACTCGTAAAATCCAACAAACTGAGTGTGCTGCGAAAAAGGCAGCTTAAAGTCCTTTAAGGCCAATGGCAAATGAATTATAAATGGTAAGCCAACTGAACGGTGGCAACTTTTAACAGTTTCACCTCAGATCTTTTCTGGGATTTGACCCTGGAGGGGGATAAACATTTTACATATGTTTCAGATGTATATTTACTTGCAATTTCCTTTATTCTTTTGGTCATTTCGGATGTGCTTTTGTACGCCTGCAGAGGATTATGCAGCTTTGCACAGAAAATACAGTTTCTGAATGCTTAGTTTAACTATAAATACATACACGATATGCTTCAAACTTATAGGCAAGTAACTTTTTTGTTTGTTTTATAAAATTTGTGTTTGCTTTTATTGAACTTGCATAAGCTAGTTTATTACACTACAATCATAGTTTTATATTCCATGTATTACTATATCTACAGCCAGAGAAAAACCACATATTAAATTTAAATATTAAAATATTTGAATGTTATAGTGTTTTACAAAAGATAAACTTACTTAAATAAACTTAAAACTTGGTAATGTAGTTATTGACATATTTAATTGGTTTATCTAAAAGCAAAATTGTAGATTTCATTTTTTTTTTAATTTAAAACTTAATTTTTCCACACTTAAAAATAAAAGTGAAAATGTAACACACATTGATTTAAACACAACATCTCGGCCAAAATCTGTACCGAACATATTAAATTCAAAGTCAAACTATTTGGATTTGTCATGATTTTTCTCTGCGTGTACATTGAAAAGGGAAGCGCGCTTAACTATTCTTGAGGTTTTTAATATAAAATATATTATTTGTTAAATTTTTCTCGATGCATTCCTGCCATTATGCCCTTGTAAATGCTGACCACGCCTACGTATATGTGAGCGGAAGGTCGGTGGGGAGGGCGTGGTTGTGGGACCTGTCCCCTCGTCTTTTTGCTTGTCATCTGCAGCACCAGGTGGCCCTTTCGAGGGCATCGAAAACTGCATTACAATGCACCTGCTGGGCAACCCGCCCCTCCCCTTCATTATCAACGGCAGCCGCCCTCATTGCGCCCTTGTTAAAGTGAAGTTTGGCGCACCTTGCTGCCATTGGGTTGTAACTGACCCATGGACGGGAATAAACATGCCGACCTCACCTCGGCAACAATGGACACCCCGAACCCGAGCCGCATTCTCCAGGTCGCCCACCATTTAATGAGCCTTTGTGGGTCGAATATCGGGGGTGAATGCCTGAATTCAGTTTGATAAGGGAATCGAGTGGTCCGTTCATCGGCGGACTTTCACTTGCTCTGAATGTCTATCTGTCTATTTGACTGACAGGAATGTTTGTTTTGGGGCAGGCAAACGAGAAGCAATGGGACCCAAAGGGGACACGGAGAAGGATGTCTAAAGATAATCAGGATAAAAAGAGTCGGAATTACAGGCTTCTGACAGCTGTCAGTCGATGGATCTGTCTGAAATGAAATAAAGACATGCCAGATATGCAGAACGGGTCATTTCATTAACATTTATATGGATATCTAGGGGCTCAATAAAATTAAACAAAAATAGAGTTTTAAAATCCAATTTTGGTTTCCTTTAATGATTGAAAGATATAGTTAGTTTAGTTTTCTGTCATTTCTAGGATTTTAATTATATAATTTGTACCTTAAGCTTAAAAATCTGTGTAAAAATCGACAACATATTAAACATATTAAACTGGTTTGTTTTATTTATTATTTATTCAAATTTCGCTACCCGGTAAAAATTAAAAGACGTTTACTAAATTTAAAATAAAAATATTCCTCTAAAAGACTGTGCAGCCTACTTTAGAAGGCAACTCGCGAACTCCCATTAATTAGCCGGAATTTCTGTTGGCAAAGGAAACCTCAACAATCTGGGATAACATTAATGCCGAAGCCAGCCGCAAAGCGCATTAGCCCCTAGTGCCCCACTCAGTAAGCCCTACTATTTTGCAATTCAAAGCTGCAAAAAAGCCGCAGCGAGCGCCAAAAGTTTCCTTGGAGATAAAACCGCAGAAATACTTGCCAACAACTGCCTGCAATCTGCGAAAAATTTGACCTGGACTTTCCAAAAGAGCCAACGGATTTTCCAGGACCCACGAACGGAGCCGGGGGAAACTCACATGCAGCCAAAAAGTGTCAAATTTATGAACGGCTTGCTAAACAAATTTTAAACTGCAACGCCAAGGATGTCAAGAATGGCTAAAAAAAAGGCGTCGACTGGAGGGTAAGGTTTAAAGCCTGGTTTCGGGCGAAACACAAAAACCCCAAAAAGTTTCGGTCTGGCCAGCAGTTCCCGAAAAAACCGCAAATGCGAGAGAAACGAGTGCAGCCAAAAACCGAAAATGAATTTTCAGTGTTGCCAACTTTGTGTGGGGAGGCACAGGGTGGAAGGGTGGAAGGGTGGAAGGGGGGAAGGGCGGAAGGTGGGCGTGGCAGAGTTACGCATGTTATTTGTGCAACGCAAGTTCGGAGCTCGTAGACCGAACGCGGGAGCTAAACGCTTGCCATAAATTCATTTAGTAAGGCAACTCTGGCCATAAATTTCGCAGCTATCGATTGCACCGGAAATTCAAGTGGCGAGAGGAGTGTGAAAGTGGGTGGCCAGGAAAGGCAGCTAAAGCCAAATGCCAAAGGCAATAAAATATTTTATTTTCCCTGCTTATGTGTTACGTAGAGTAAGCTCAGGGCATATAAAATACAAATACGTCGACTGTTTAAATAAAACTCATTATTATAAGAGAGGAGTTGGGCCATTAATTTTTATACATTTGCAGAGGGTATTATAATTTCAGTCAGAAGTTTGCAACGCAGTGAAGGAGACATCTCGGACCCTATAAAGTATATATATATACTTGATCAGCATCACTAGTAGAGTCGATATAGCCAAGTCCGTCTGTCCGTCTGTCCGTCCGTCTGTCCGTACGTCTGTCCGTCTGTCCGTCCGTTTATATGCAAACTAGTCTCTCAGTTTTAAAGCTATCTGCATGAAAAAAGTCCCAAAAGTTGTCTTTCTATTGCAGGTAGTATATAAGTCGGAACGAGCCGGATCGGACGACTATAGCATATAGCTCCCATAGGAACAATCGGAAAAATAAATGAAAAAAAATTATAACTTTGCTGTTTTTTAATTTTTTGTTTAGTTCTTCGACGTTTAGTAATGGTTAAATACTTCCGATTTACGGTTTAAATTTCATCCAAATCGGACGACTATATCATATAGCTCCCATAGAAACAATCGCAAAACAACTACAAAAAAAATTATAACTTTGCTGTTTTTAAATTTTTCTTTTAGTTCTTCGACATGTAGTAATGGTTAAATATTTCAGAATTACGGTTTAAATTTCATCAAAATCGGACGACTATAGCATATAGCTCCCATAGGAACAATCGGAAAAATAAATGAAAAAAATTATAACTTTGCTGTTTTTAAATTTTTCTTTTAGTTCTTCGACATATAGCAATGGTTAAATATTTCGGAATAATGGTTTAGATTTTATCAAAATCGGACGTCTATATCATATAGCTCCCATTGAAATAATAAAAATATATAAAATAACTATCTAATAATTGAGCTGCTAGTCATCATAGCTTCAATGTTTTTAAACATATACGCAAGTAAATCATAATTTTAATGTTTTCAAAAATGTTAAATTCTTGCAATAGCTGCAAGGGTATATGAACTTCGGCTTGCCGAAGTTTGCTTTCTTTCTTGTTTTTTATGTATCCATTTTTAAATTGATTAATTATTATATTTTTTTTTAAACTAAAAAGTGTTTTTGAATGATAACGTTCTCTGGTTTTTTCGAGTTTAAAAAAATCCCTTTGTTTTATTTTTAAATACTGTAATCAGTTCGATCTTAGCAGCATTTAATTGTATTAATAATAAAATTTATAATCGTGTTTGGTTAGATCATTAAGTATATAAAACAAGGCGGATAATGCTTAACAGACTCTCTTTGGGATCTTGATCGGGAACTAAATTCTTTAAAGAATTGGTATAAAAATTGCAAAATTCATGTGAAAGGGGAAATTAAGAGTGCAATCGGTAATGATAAAGTGGGGACAAGCTTTTTTTTATTTCCTAGTTTATTTTAATTGAGGCAGCAATAAAGTGCCAGCGAAAAACAAAAACCCATTGAAGGTGCGACAGTTGTCTCCAATTAAACGGGCGACTTGAAGTCCCAATCTCATTATGTCCTTTTTCGGGTTGCCGGCAAAACTTAATATTAATGACTTGCTGGCGAAATTAATTTCTTCACTTGACTTTCACTCTCCGAAAGAAGGGGGGAGATGGATGTTGGCCTGTCTCCTTCTGTTTCCCGATCCCATTTCCAGGTCCGTCTTTTCTCTTGAACCCCAAGTGGGTCAACATTGATTTCCGTCGGTTGATGTCCAAAGACGCAGTCCGGGCGATGGACGCAGCTCATAAATATTCAGAGCGGCACGCGTTCCTCGCCAAACAACCTTACCGCCCCAGCCCCGCCCCACCCCCAACCGGCTACTCCCCCTCGACCCCCCTCTCTTAAAAAGAGACAAAACGAGGCGACAAAGCTGCTCAGCATCGCTACGCAGCAATGCAAGGAGACTGCTGCACAACTGCTGAATCTGCTGCATTGATTGAAAATAAATAAATTCGTTCAGTTGATGGTCAAGGCGCAAAGAAGAAATTTGTTGAATAAGTTTTTAAAAGAGACCAGGAAAGCGAGGGACTGGCTGAAAAAACGGAGAGTACAAAGCAATCGTTTTTTAGAAATATTTCAATGAGCTGTTTGTACTCACAATAGGGGAATCAATATGAAAGGAATTCTGTGAATGAAATTATGCGGAATGTCTTTCTGGATTATCAGATGGATTTATTATCCTTGGAAAGGCAAATTGTATAAATCAAATAAATAATAAATATATAAGATGTCGGCATAAAATTGTGCCCTAGATTTTCCTCAAAACTAAACCGACATTTGATTTCGAGATGGCTAAACCTCTCACAAACTATATCAAACATAAACATATTAACTTAAAAGGATCAATGAAAGCTCAAGATTGTGTACTTTTGTTGTAACTTTATTTGATGAGTGTCTGGCTTATAAATCTCTCAATTGTGTAAAAAAAAAAACGTTGTTATCAAACTGTTGACTTTAATTTCATCAAATACATTTTAGCTTGCAAATATTTCTCCAAATGCATAAATAAATTGAACAAAATCCTGCAATTAATTCCAACGGTTATTATGATACTCAAATGCTGAAAGTTCAAACAATTCTGTTTGTTAATTTAATCATAATTCAATTTGTGGTGTTCCTGGTAAGTTATTTCCTTACATGTGAAAATCCCTCTCCTCGTCAACTTTCTTCTATTTTGTTAAGTCGTTTAATCACATTTTTTTATACTTTTTGATTTTCACCCGCATAAATGGTATAAACATCGCTCACACTTTGACACCCTTGCCATATACAAAATCGCTTAAGTTTTTGCATGCATATTTAATGCCAGCGTGTGGAAGTTACCAACTTGCCTTTGAGCCGTTGCAATTTATCGATTTCGTTTCGCTTATTTAATTTCCTTCTTTTCGTCATTTTAAAGGGCCATGACAGGCTTTTGGCTAGAATAAGTGATGATGCTGCCAATGTTTAAGGGCTTAAAATTCTCAACTGAGAAAGCATTAACATTTTGAAAGTTTCTCGAGAATTTTGCGGGCACTTTAGGAATATCGAAGGGAGGGGGATGGGCCAAAGTCAAAGTCAATAGTCGTTGATTTGTATTTAGGGTTCCTTAGCTTGGCTTAACGCCCATCTTTTGAACTTTCAATTCATTGTTTTCTTCTTGTTGTTTATTGGATCTTTAATAATATTTTCCGCTTAAGTAGCGGCAATGCAACCGAAAATTTTCAAGTGATGGCTGATAAAAATTTTTTTTTGACAATCCGCCATCCCACAAACTTCTTTGCCAGCCTCTTATCAGTGGAACATTTTCTCGAGCGGGGATACATGCCCAGTTTATCCTACAGTGAACCCCTTTGATTAGAGCTCTGTCTGTTTTCTCTGTATTTTCCCGAGCGCTAGCACTTTGAACTCTGACTGGGGTTAGCTCTGGGAAAATATCTTCTAGTTCTCCTGCCTGGAATATGCTCTTACCCTTTTTTCTGGCTACTCGGAGATGTTTGCTGCTCGTAATTGTATAGCCCCGCAGTCGTGCAGTTACATGCTCCTCGGTGAATGCAGCTCGCACTCCCCTGCCACTTGCCACCACCTCCGCTTTTCCCGCCACACTTTCCCCTTGTAGTTGCCGCTTTTCCCGCCCTAATGGGGGCTAATGAACTGCGGTTTCGAGTTGGGACGAGAATCTCCGTGAGGGAGGGGGAACCAAGGCCAGGTAGAATTATGTGTACACAAATCTAATTAGTAAAGCGATGATGATATATCCAATCCAATTGCGGCGGTCCTGAGCCGATATTTCGGTAAGACAAGTAAGTTGAACCGAAACGGACATTGGATTAATGCCGAAAACTAAACAACATAAATCCTTTAAATGACTTTTATGTGAATCATTTGAAATGGAACAAAAGCTTTTTAAAAAGATACCAACAACTTCAAAGCACAAAACTTTATAGAGGAAAAAAAAGGAACAAGACTTGAGTTAACTCGGAACCAAACTGCCGAAGTTACACAGGAGTTTTTATGTTGGACTTTCGATAAAGGAATAATTTTGTCGATTTTCCCATGAATGACACTTCTAATGTCGGTAAACATCCTGGCGCCAAAACTTCTAAACCAAATGTTGTGAAATTTTTTTCACGTATTCTACAAATTAATCAAAACGAAAATTAAATTTTCGTTTATATTTAAAAAATAGAAAACACCGAAATTATTTGGCCAAAATCGAATTTTTAATTCCAAATGATGCAAAAAAGAAAATAAATTAGAGAAAAATTTTAGAGAAATTAAAGTGGATTGGATGATTTATTTAACTAGGAAAATTTTTATATAAAAAATTGAAGCCTTTATATTAAAAGTTTGTATAATTCATATCCAACATATAGTGTTTGTTGTGTAATAGAACAAGAGGTTTTTAGGGGAAAAACAATTAAATTTTCAACAATTTTTTATAGTACATATGAACATTTTCTTAATTTACGCTAGTTAAGTAAAATCAACAAGATCTTGTTTAACATTTTTTAAACTGTTAAGCTGATTTCATTTTTTTCAAAGCCCTAAAAACTCACCAATCTGGTAGACCTTATAAGTAAATATTTAATTTTTTAAAAATTGCAAAGTTAATTTTTTTGTTCGTTTGTTTTAAAAATTAATTGATATAATCAAGGAACATGAGACAAATTATAGATGTTAACCTTTTGGAGTAAAAATGTCCAGTGACAATTGAGCTGACGACTGGTCAGGCTAAATTACCACCTATAGGACACAACTTACTACTATATATCCGAAAGCATCCAATCGATGAAAACTATGTTTACAAATGAAAAAATATAAAATATATATGATTTTTCGGTAAAACCCATGTAAGTCCTTACAAAAATATTTAAAAGCAACACGTTTAAATCTAGTCTTTAACAACTGCTCACCTCAGCTAAATAACAACAAGCAGCCAAAAAGGAAATTAAAATAAAGCAATTAAAATTCCATGCGGGCAACAATAAAATCTGTCACATACCCATAAATATTTAACAATTTATCTCTTCTGCACAAATGTTTTGGATTAAATTAAAATGGCAGGCGGTTGCATAAAATTTATAGAAACAAATCCAAACAATTGAAAGTCGTTACGAGGTTTTCGCCAATCGCAAATTGAATTTGTGTTCGGAGGACATTTAAATATTTGTTTAAATATTTTCGCTGATGTTTAAATAGTTTTTTTGGTGTGCATTTATTGTCGGGCATATTTACATATGCATAGAACCAATAAAATCCGATTGTTTCGGCGAGCTTTGGTTTTTGTGCGGAAAAAATAAATGACACTTACTGCTATCTCTTCGTATTTAGGTTCAGTGTGGTTTGTTCACGGGTCATTTTGGTCGTTCGCTTTGGGAAAAACAATGCCACAACAACACAAACATTGACCCACATTTCAATTTATTTTATTTGCTGCGGGTGTCGTTCTAGCGCATTCGTGATTTGTGCGAGAAAAACACAAATGAAAGTCATAAATTGTAGCCCAACATGGCCAGGCTGGCCCTTTTTCCCTTTTTCCATTTTCCAAACCCTCCTTCCTACAAATAGATGTGGGTCACAGGGTAAGTAATGTAAGTAATCGTAGGATAAGGCCATGCAGGCCCAAAGACATTCGCCAGTCAAATCAGCGTCAAGTTCGCGAGCCAACGTTTCAATTAAACTAAGTTCGCGGCAAATGATTCAGACTGTAAGACTGGCGGCAGACGGGAGCCAGACAAGTCACGTTTTCTTTTTCCAGCGCCAAGAGCAATATATGGAAATGATTCGGTCGGGGATCTATACCCTACATGGAAGTGGGCTGAACGCGAGTTTTGTTTTGAGTTCGATTTGGCCATAAAGAGCGGAAGTTTTTTACAGTATGCTGGAACAAAACAAGTTATAAGTTGAATGAAAAACTAAGAACTAATGCATTTCATATAATGTTTAGATTTGCATATAAAACATTTTGATTTAAGTTTTATTGGAAAAAAAAAGGTAAAAATGCACGTCAAATGAAATTTGGAGTCCCCATATATCAGCATTTTTCCCTTAAACTATAAATTTTTTCAAATAAATAATTTCTTAATATTTCTCTTATTTCTTGCATTAAGTCTGATATTTGTGGAATTGAAAACTGTTAGAAAATATTTAAGTTTGGGATTTAAATAAGTTGAGCTTCATGACTTGTTAGCCATGTTCTCTAGTGCATTCATATATTCACCGTAGATTTCTCCCCTCATTTTCCGATGATTTTGTTTGGCAGTCGGCGGCTGTCGACGCCAGTTTTTAATTGAATATTCAATGCACAGACTTTGCATCGGCATGGCGCATATTGAATTGATGGACAGGTCTTTGGTGGGTGCGACACTGTTCGAGTGGGGCTCCAAAGAACAAATAGAGATCCGTTCTCTATTCGGTGTGTAAATATTTGCGAAACGATTGCAGATGCAGTCGCAGATGGGGACTGGCACTGGGATCTTGTTGTTGATCGTTGCTGTTGATGGTTGACCAACAAATTGGTCACGATCGTTAAGCAAGACGCCTATTGTAATTGTTCGGAATCGGAATCGTTTGCAGGTCATCCACCCGGGGCTCAACAGATGCATTTATAGTGCGACTCTGTGCACATAGACGATCGACGTGATGATGGGGGCGTGTATGTATATGGCAAGTTCAATGCAACGGAAGTGCCGGCAATTGTCAGGAGTGGTTGCGCTGCGGTTTCGGTGTGGTTTCAGTTTAATTTGCGTGTCTATATTTCACATGACACATCTAGACAAATCGACTGGCATAGACTAAGCGCCTACTATGTATATAAAAAAACGGGCACGCTAATAGCAGAGCCAAACAAATTTTGTCTATCAAATCTTAACTTGCGCTTTGAGTTACTGGATAAAGCAGTAACAAGGAAAGCACTGTGCATAGATGAAACTATACTTTATAAAAATAACAACTTTATATTTACTATTAATAAAAATTAAAAGATCTCGAAAAGCTTAAACTTTAAATTTTTGAATAAAAGTCCAAAAAATTAACTTTTAAAATATATAATTTTTGCTCTTCAGAAGTACGGTTTTAAATTTTCAAACAATCAATATTCGATCAATTTGAAAACAAAATCTTCTTTTAACCGTATCTGGTTTAATATAGAGTATAAGTAGAAACTTAGCAAACTACGATTAATTTCTTTTTCTAAATCATAAGTTAATAACTATTCGTTTTAGGCGTATTTTATTTGAGGAAATATTTCTTTTATAAAGTTTCTGGTATCCGCTATTCATTTGACCACAACTGTTTACCAAGAAAGTAACATGTGGGTGGGTCTTATGTTGGTGGCGGTACTTACATGGCCCTCGTTGTCTTCTGAAGTCTTAGCAGCACTTACCTGCAACAAAAAGAGGAAGAAGAAACATTATTTCAGTTGCACTCGAGTTGGGTTCACAAGTTTTGCCCGTGGGCGGATCGAAACAAAGTTGCAATTGTCTAAGTCGGAGTTCTGTAACATTTCTGCCACTTGCTAATGTGAGGCAGCCATTCAACCATTCAACCGTTCGGGGGCTGGCCGAAGTTTCCCTCATTTAAGAAGGGCATAAAAATAGTTACGGCCAGTAGTAAAGCCCGTAGACAAAACAGAGTTGCCTTACAAGCGTTGAGACATCGGGGAGTTCTTTGCCAACATGGAAATAAAATTGGTAGCAGATGTGTGAGTTCCAAACATAGGCGGCAAATGTGCAGTTTATTAGAGGATCTCCTGGTACCAGAGCGGCAAGTTACTACAAAATTTAAGTTTAATGCATTCGATGCATTCGATTTCTACAGAATTCATGGTGCCACATAAATCACATCAGCTTTAAATCAGCTTTGATTGCAAATCGAAGCAGCAGTTTGACTAAATCCTTCTATAAAACTCAGTTACGATTCTTTAAACAACACTCTCATACAAAAGTTGCGACTATCAGTCGCAATCATTCGATAATAGCTCCCTTAAAACAATCTTAAGGTAGTTTAAAAATAAATATCTGGAAGCTTAAATTTCAGCCCGGTCATGCATCAAAAGCATGAATTCATTTGACTGTTGCCTATTATTATGAATATATATAACATTCATTGTCCTAAAACGCTGA
The DNA here is from genome assembly GCF_018152505.1 of Drosophila elegans. Taxonomy (NCBI): domain Eukaryota; kingdom Metazoa; phylum Arthropoda; class Insecta; order Diptera; family Drosophilidae; genus Drosophila; species Drosophila elegans. Next base: position 3,301,143 of record NW_024545782.1, on the reverse strand, counting down.
GGTCGTGACACTTTTGTGGAAAGAGACGAAACCTGCTAGGAAAGTATATTTTCACTAATGCAAAAACATAAAGGTAAAGTTTTGTAACATAGGGATATTTTTGTAAAGAAAATAAATAAATACCAATAAATTATGAATAATATTAATAAAATAAAATACGTATTTAAATTTGGGAAGGTGTAAGATGCCAATTTTGAAAATGAAATGCCCAAAAATTAAGTTGATCAAAGATGGAGAGTCAATGTCCGTGTTGATATTTAAATTTTGATAATATTGGATTGTTAAATATCATATAGCTATTTTGCATTAGCACTTAACAGCGCCAGCAAATGCAAGATTCTAAACAACTTGTTTGGATAAGCCGTGTTTATTTTTTAATCTTAGACCTGGCTGCCACTGAACGTTTCTGCTCCTCATAATCATAATCAACTCGTATGCAAACATTGCAAAAACCAAACAACAAATCGAGTGTGGGTGTGCCTCGTTTTCCGTCTCTTTCTCCACTTATCGTCCGTCTCTTTTTGTTGGTGCGTGTTGCAGCAACCTGCAACTTGTTGAGTCACTCGGGCGTTTAGTATTCAAGTGCCGGCCCCCAATGAGTAACGAGCCCTCAATCATGGGTCCAACTACCAGCAAGCCATCTAACAATATCAAGCGAGACCTGTCTGCTGGGGCAGCAAAAGTTGCCGGTGGGCAGCAACAATATTACTGGGAGGATCGCAATGATAAATGACAGTTTACTCAGAAACGCCGACATTTCCATCGTTTAATTAACTGATTTTTGTTCTAGTTTAAGTTTCAACTTTGGTGAAGGTTTAAAACAACCTCAAAAGGTATTCATCAATCAGTATCACCGCTAGTATCATGTTGAGTAAGCTCTAATTTATGGATTTGAGTTTTATGACAGGCGAAAATGCCTTCCGTTCACTCCGCAAAAGTGTATTGAATTGCCAAAAGCATTGCAATGGCTTTCAAGAAAAAGATATATGTTTTATTTGTTGCTCCTGTGCAACTTTCACGCAAACGATTTCGCCGACAAGCTTTCAATCTCCTTTTTTATTGCACACAAAATATCAATTTTTCCGTGGGTGGTCTATAGCCTTGCCTTAATTTAATTAGTGCAGAGAAAAGATTGCCACAGTGCACAATTGCAATAGTTTTCAATCAACAAAAAGTCAATTAAAACGCTTTAAACGCCACCAACACATGTCGCTCCCATTTTCGCATGGTTTTTCCTGCTAAATGATTTTTAATTGCTCAGACAATCGCGAGGCAGCTGGCAAAAAATCCTAGACAATTGGCCAACTACCAAATGAACAAAAATAGTTGAGTTTGCTAATTGTAAGCCGTTTTTTTAAAGCTGGATTATTTTACTTATGATTAAGCTGCATAGTTGTTACGCTTGTCTTGTTGCCATTTTGTAAGGCTTTAGAGGCGGTTTACGATTAATTCCAATTCAAATAAAAGGCAAATTGTTTCTTGAATTTTTTAGTGCAATAATAGACAATTATTTTTCCAACGCAATCCTTTTAGACATGTACAAAACAAATGCATTTCAATTACTTATTGAATTTTACGTCTATCCTAACTTTGTTGTATACTCCAACGCGAGTGCACAAGTTTTCTGTAAAGCAAATTATTCCTTCAATTTAGGAGTCAATGGTGTCAACTGTTGAATAATGTTTTATAAAATTTTCAAAAACCGTTTAGAAAGTGCGTACCTGGAAACGCCTCCAGTTTTATAGCCGGGTGCCAAGCCCCAAAATCACATTCAATTATTCCCTTCACACCAAACGAATTATGCAAAAGTGCCAGGGCCATTACAGGCAGTCTAGCGAACACCCTACTTCTCTCCCCCATTTCTCCATGGGAGAACCAGAACAGGCTTCAAATTCCACGCAGAGAAATGCTCTTTCTCCCCCTGCCTCTCTTTCTCCAAGATGTGGGCACGCGACAATTAGCACATCATTGACACATGTGCGACACAAGCAGAGAAATGGTGAAAAGAGAGGTGACGAGCGAGAAAGAGAAGGGCGGGAGAATCGGCGAGACAGAGACAGAGAGATTCCGACTTTGGGTGCGTGTCGCTTAGCCGAGAAATGGAGCATTTTATGCTCCAATAAAAATAATTAAGTGGCGTAATTGATAATGACTTTTTTCCTCTGTTGTTTTTTGTTTGGTGTGACTTTTATTTTTCATGTCATAATTTTGTGAATTTATGGCATCGTCTTTGAAGGCGTTACCAGCGTTTTTTTCATTCCTTCATTACTTTTGTGCGTTGTCAGTAGCGTGACAATTTTATAATCGATTTTGATAAGCGGAAGGGAAGTGAGTTTTTGGGGGAAGTGGATGCAAATGAGCGCCCAACCAAATTTAAATGTTTGTCAGAGCTGTCGAAGAAAAGCGCAAGTGATAGAAGCCAATTTTAAAAGGTCGCCAAAGATCAGTGTGTTGTAAACTTATTTTTACAGACGAATTTTGTTGTTTCATTTAAATCTAGTTTTAGAACGTGTCGAATCCGTTGAATAAATTAATATATCAGGATACATATATTTTACATTTCATATATTGGTATATTTGGCTTGGATATTTAAGAAACGACAGACACTAATCAAAAAAAAAAAAAAGTTTTAAGTGGGGCTAGCCTCTCAAAAACATATTTAAACCTGATGCATAATTACTAATTTTGTAATCACATTAGAAAAACGTTTTAAATATAAAACATTGAATATGACAACAGAATAACGAAAGTTGCAACTATAGCCTTTCAGCTGATAAATCCTTTTGCAACGCTCTGCGTGCTTTTAATTTATGTTGTGTTGGCCAGAAATCTTTATTTACGCGTTGAGTACGGGCGACTTCAACAGGCTCATAGATCACTTTAATGGCATTCGGTTTGTGCACTCCGTCTCTTTCTGTGCCTCATTGTCCCTCTCAATCTTCTGTTCTGATTTAAAGTACTCGGGTCTATCTGTTTTAGCCATCAATGAAGGCCGCCTGTTTCATTTTGGTAGGCTGTCGAGTGCGCGGTGGGCGGTGGATGGGCGTGGCAAAAGTTCAACAGTTCGACGGAGCACTTGATACGTTTTATGTTGCCGTTGTCATTGCACGTTGCACTCTCCGCTTGTCAATGGCAGAACTTGTACAAGTTTTTTCTTGGCCCAGCATTTTTTATCCATTTTCCGATTTTTTCGAACTTGACTTAGTTGGTGTGTGCACAACTGTACAACAAACAGGAATCATGTTGGGAATTGTTGATGCACTCGAGACACTCGAACTTGCAAAAAGGAAAAGTGAATCAGGATTGCAGCCGGTCGAAAATCCAACTAAATCAATGAAGTCTTGCGGAAATGGTGTTTAAATTGCACGAAGTCTTGCATTCGAATTGAGAGTATGTTTGCTTTGGCTCAAAGTCATAAGCAAGTCTAATAGTTTGTTAAAATAAATATAATTTAAAGCAACAGCTTTGGATCAAATACATTTTATTTTATTTACAAAAAAAAACTAATTTCTTAAATTTTTAGTTACGAAATTTATGTACTATTAATATTGCTCGATAAATATCACAGAAATTAAAATTTATGATCTTTAAACTGATAAATAAAATGGAACCGTAATTAATTGTGTTTTCACCGTTCTCAGTTCGGCTTCCCAGTAATCGAACATATTTAAATACCAAATAACAAACAACGCTGTACAAATACAATTGGAACTACAGCGAATCCATTGAAAAGCCCACAAAAGGTCTCATTTTATTTTTGAGGACCGCCGCATAATTTATTGAATATATTTCCATTGCCTCGTTTATTTTCCCTTCCAAAACGGAAGGTCAAACGGAAAATTAGCTACGCCCACTTATGATTGCGATTGGATCTATTTCAAAATTTATCTGACGAGTGCATAACCTTTCCAGTGCCCACTCACTGTTCGATTTCATTTTCGATTACACTTTTATTGATTACAAATACTTGTGTTCATCTCGAGCGACAAGTGCTGTAAATGGCACTTTTAGTTGAGATTTTTGTTTAATTTTATTCATTTTGTAAAACCCTCTAAAAACGAGTGTTGTGAAATCTCCCAGTATAACGGATATAAACGCAATCAGTGATCTATAAGGTTAAATTTTTAATGTGTTTAAAGTTAAATTTGTAATAAATGTTTTTGTTCTAGTTTTTCAATACCAACATACATAATAAATGTTAATAAATAAACAACTAGTGGACACAAATACGATAGTAAAACGAAACTATCGTAAAACGATCGTAAACGGACTTCAAAATAATACAAATCAACGAGCGTAGACTGAAGACTCGCTAAATTTTTCAAACGGACTTATAAAAGAACGTTGAGTAAACAAATACCGGGTCATATTATTTCACCTTTATGCCCAGTTTTTTCTCACTTTTATCGTTTTAGTTTCTTTAAATTTATTTATAGTTTAAAAGAGTTTTATGATATGCCTACAGAGGGTGTCGTCCGAGGCCGTCAAATGAACAAACAAAAACATGTCGTCAAAACAAATATAATTTAATTTCATCAAAATTACTTTCGGCTCGTTAATGATATTAAAAAGGCGTTTACGTTATCGTTTACGAAATTTTGGTCCACTGGGAATGTTGAATGCCTCTCCATTGAATGACATTCCTTACCGTTTCACCAAAATATTACTTTAATGACAGTTGCACGCAACAAGCCCTGATCTGAATCATTTTTCATTCCCAACCATATTATTATCATATCAAAAGTCAATGATATCCCGCTCGAAACATGGTCATAGAATTCATCGTCATTTGAATTGCTGACCTCCACATCTCGACACTTAACTCATCACCATAAACCGAAGCACGAACTCCGAACTCTGTCCCCTCGATTCCACTCCTTTGATCAATTAGAGGGATTGAGAGACTGCACTTGGCTCATGTCATATGCACTTTAGCCACACTTGGAAATATTTATGAAATATTTATGTTCAGCAATACAGAAGGGAAAGCTTATCTTATAACTTTTATATTCAACTTAAACATTTCATTTATGTGATTCTAAGCAGGACTTTTAAACAAAATTTGTTCAATTTTTTTAGAGAAACTTTAAGGGTTATTTTACGGTTTATTAAGAACATAAATAAAGTACAAAGTTAAAAGCAACTTTAACAAAAATGAACATTACCGAAAATTAGTTCAAAATACTTAGCTTAGAAAAATAAATTTAAATAAGAGAACAAAAATCTTTATGATAATACTTTTTCAGAACTATGCACTGTTTCCCATCTTTTTTTAATGTGTAATCTAACGTAGCGCCTCAAAAACAGAGAGGAATTATGAAAGAGAGGCACAGAGGGAATTTCCATTAGAGCCACGCAACGAGGGTTAGACGAGAAAAGTCTTTGCCAGAGCTGAAAGGGAGGTAGACACAAGCGCCGTCTATAATTTGTTGGAAGACACTGTGTGTGACACACTTCAAGTTGTCAGCATTTGATGGGTCACGGTGGCCACTCTAAGCCACTCCCATTCCCTCTCGAATCTGCCCCTTTCAGACCCAATTAAGCTATTTGTGGCCGACCATCACATGAAACACGCACACTGACCATTGGCATTCAAAAGACAAGACCCTCACTTTTTCCATTTATGGCTAAATAATTATATTTCTATTTTACTATCGATAATAAACACAATTTTCACTTTGGGTCATAACACTAGTTGACATTTTCTATTATTTCACATTTTTTTATGTGATCGTTTGACTTCTGTGGCTAAGCATAAAATTAAGTTTTTTTTTATGACCGTTTATTAGAAAAGTAATGTTTGTAGATATAAATGTTTTTATGGAGTCTAAGAAGGGGTGGGAAATGGGTCAAAGATCTCCAAAGATATGAAATTTGGCATCTAAGTTTATAGAATATGGTTCGGCTTGCAGAGGGAAAGTTTTGAGAATTAAATGATGATAAAATTAAAATAATAATATTAGCAGCGATTAAGTGGGTTTTTAACATATTTGATTTTAAGTTTTGATGCCTAACCTTTTATAGAATTGTTTTAAGAAGAATTGCATCGAAATATATTATTTGTACCTTTATCTTTGTCTTTTGTTAATAGATTCCCACCCACTTTATTTGCAACCCACAAATTTAGAACTTTACGGGCAGTTCCTGACATTTGTGGGATACTTAACCTCTCAACCAAATCCACTCAGCCACTTTGGCGATTCGAGCTGAAAACTCCAACTTGAACTCAACCTGCTTGAGGCGCTCTGAAGACAGCTCCAAATTTATGGCTGCTTCTACTTAGCACAAGTCAGAAACGAAGTTCTCATAAATTTGGCCAAAATATGACCCAGAAATGGCGGGGTGGTGCGGGGTGGATGATAATTTATTAGAGGGGCGGGAAGTGGCTTGGTCGGATGATTTAATCAAGTCGAGAATTAAAAACACGACTAGGCGCCAAGACGAATAGCAAGGAAAAAATGAGAGGCAAAATAACAAGTTTATCTGACAGATACAAGACAAGAAGTCAACATGTGGTGGAGAGTTCAGAGCAGGCCACCCATCAACGGCCTGTCAGTTAGTCATCTTCTGGATCACCATCACCATCACCGTCACCATCACTATCTGGCTCTGGTTCTGGTTCTGGTTCGCTTTTTGCAGCAGACACAAATTCAGTTAGCTGCGCTGCATACGAAAGTATATTGCAGATAGTATCGTTCCTGGTTGATTCGTTAGAAGGCAAAATTGTGCGGTTGACTGAACGCCCGACTGGCGGAATGACTGCCGGAATGCCTGACTGAATGACTCAATGCGTGTGCACTTGGCAATTGCCTCTGTAGGGGCTCTTGCTCCCCATTTGTGCGAGCATCGGAGTATCTGTGTATCTCTCGGATGCAATCTGTAAATCGCCGCTGGCAACTCACATACGGTTTCCCACTCTCTCCCTTTCTCTTTCGACCGCCCGCATGTTCAATCAGTTTATGTCAGTCGAAAAATTTGACGAGGGCTTCAGTTCTTAATTCTTGTTTTTGTCGCTTTTCGGTAGACAATTAAATTTCCCCAGAAATTCAATAACCGAGTCCAATGGAATTCAGGAAAGGGCAACATGTCACTGCATAGTCCGGCTTAGACAGCGCAATCAGGGATGTGCTATGGTTACTACAACCGGGATAGTTACTCAATTAAAAGAAATTCTGAAAACAACAATAATTTATTTTTATTTTATATATAATATTACTCAAGCGCTATCGCTTTCCTTAAACTTATAAATTATAGATACATTTTATAAAATATTTCAAAAGATTATACATAACGTTTTCCCTGGACTTTTGTCAATAAGGGAAAATAAAAGTTATAATTATATAAGTTGGGCAGATGTGCAAACTAAAACGCAGGTTTATTTTTACGTAGATACTTATCAGAATTTTCTAAAATCAACTCAAATGTGCCACCTGAATTTATTCATCATCGATTTTACCCAATGGCATTTTTCGAAGACGCAGAAAGTACGGCGTGTTTCAAGGAGCAGGCTTGTTGTTTTGCCCCTGCGCTTTTATCTCATGAGCTACATTGGATATCAAAGAAGCAAAGTAAGATACAAAATAACCAAAAAATTAATTTATTTTTTATGTATATCACCCTATTATAGAGAGCTTAGTTGCCCAACCTCATTAATATTATTTTTCAATTGAGTTACCTTTTCCCAATTTGCATAAGCCATGAATTCTTTACATTTTTTCTGAAGTTTGTCCCTATGAATGATGCCTCGATTCTCGGATTGGCTTCATTTGGTTGCCCAACATGCGCAATGTTAGGCTTCATTAACTTTTGCTCAACGATTGGGACATTTGCACTCAGTTGGAACACTGGAAGACCAATCGTCAGCTGGGCATATTAAATGCATAGAGAAGCGACTTTTTCAAACATTTTCAGGGTGAAGTTGTTCCTTTATTTTTGTTTGACCTTTTTGTTTTTCCTCTTTTTGGTTGGGCGCAATCATTTAACTTGCTTCGGATTTTTCGATTACTGGCTCGGATTTCTCGTTTCTTTTGTTTATTCTGTCAAATTGCTTTGTTTATAATTTCTAGAGCAGTACTATGTATTTTGTTTTCACCTCAAGTGTTTATTGCAAGTAAAAAGTGCCACTTGCACTTGGAAACAGCTGTTGCAGTAACGTAAATGCATCGGAATATCGGAAAAGAAAGGGGAAGGAATGAACCTCGGGGCGTTGAACTTATGACGATGCTTGATTCAAGGTGAGATTCACTGACTAAGGTAAACAAAATAAAGAAATAGAGAACAGGTCCATATTTTCTCCTTCTCCTTAAAGATGATTTTCCGTGCAGCACGATAAGAAAATTAAATTTGCTTCTCTTCTGTTTGTTTCTGAAGAATCCAAAATTAAAACGTTGCTAGCAAACATTTTACATAAATGTTGGGTCAATCAATGCCGACATTGATCCAGAAGTAATTTTTTCCATTTAAATTCAAAATGGCCAAGAAAAAAATTCACAACAAAAAGTTATGCTTGTAAGCTTGTAACGTAATTAAAGATACATAACCCACCATTGCAGTAGATAAATCGTATAGATAAAACCAAACCTCATTTTTGTCATTAAAAAAATTTCATTCTATCCCAAAATTAATTAATAAAGAAGTGAGAAAGAATTGATTAGAAAATAATACCATTTTTCATATAGGAAAAAATGTATTGACAAAAATTATTTTAATTATAAACTGTGCATCACCGAAGCTGCATTCTTTTGTATATAATGAAAGGGTTTTTGGTAGTTCTGATCCCCTTTTGAAGATTTTTTTTAACTCTAAATTTTCAAGCCGTCGTATAAATAGTATAGATCATTTTTAAATCCCGTTTTCTGATGTCACCGCTTTTTTTATTCAAAAAAGTGCATTATTAATTCAACAATAATGATATTTTTATGTGTAAACACAAATCAATTGGCGTGGTACCATAACAAATTTGTATATGTTTGTTGCCAAAGAAAGCAATGAAAGGCCTTCAAAACAAGTTGCTAACGTCAAGACCATACAGCCGAAAATACCAACATTAGAGGCGACTTCAACTTGATTAATGGCCCAATCCGGCAAAAGAGGGTAAAGAAAAGTGTACATTGTATATTTTGAAGGAAATTGAAAAGCCAATCGCACTGACGGAATTTCTCGGGACTTGTATTGATATTGCCGGCAAAACAAAACAGCCCCATACAAATGATGTGTCAGTGGTGCCGCTCAAATTCGACAGGGCAATCAAAATGAAGTTACCTCCAACTCAGAGGAGTCATTAATCAACAAAAGTCCCAGAAAAAGAGGAAGGGTCACCCTGTAATTGGAGTACAAAAAAGCAGTAAAAACGAGAACAAAAAAAATGATTTAAAATAAATTAATAGTGGTATAAGCTTAGAGAAGGGGTATTAATTCTTTGGTCAGGGCAATTCCAAACGTTTTTTAAGTTTTCCGAACAAAAGCCAGAGGGAGAAGATGTATAAATCCATTTGACTGCTATCATTGTCATGGCAAAGTGTCTAAAAGTTCGAATTGACATCAATAAGAGCCACAAGCCAGCAAGAGCAGCTTTTTAAGACTTTATTTTTGTAATAAATGCATGTTAATTTAGTATATTTTAAAACCTTTCCAAAATATTTCAGAAAAATTTTCCTTTTCTGAACTTTGAATAAAATATTAAATATTTTTACGAACCATTTGTAGTCTTCCATGGTATTTGAATGCAGTAAAAGTCCCAATCCAGTCAGTAAAAGTCCCACACAAAAACGCAAAAGCGATACATTAAATTATTAACCCATACAATAATCGAAATCAGCAAAGAATAGTCCGATCTTAATAAATGATATAGAAATCAAAAGGTATCGCTTTTACAAGAGTTTTAAAAAATCATTTGATTCCGGAAAAATGGGGGCGAAAGAGCGAAAAAAAATGTTCCTGTTGAACACCTTTAGAGCAAAAATTCTTACTGATTACAAAACTAATTAAATAAAAATAAAGTAATTATTTTGTGATATCAGAAGTTTTTGGAGTTGAAGGGTGCGATCGTTTAATTTAACCTTGTCAAGAGGTGTTTTTGTTTGATATCTTGTATATGGCTTAATTTCAGTTAAATTATAATTTACTTTAGTATTTATGGGAATATAACTAAAATTCTTAGTAAAGTGAAAGCAAACTAGTGTTGATCTACTTATATTTTGGCTCACATTTTTTTTAGTTGAAGCAACTTATAAAACAACTAAAATTGTTTAATAACTTTTATAAATTATTAAAAATTTTAATAATTCTTAGTTACATTTATTAAAATAAATACGATTGCCTGTTTTGAAATCCATGCATCGGAGGAATCCCGATAGTTTTTGTTAAAGCTATTCATCACCAGCACGTTGATATAAAATAAGGAGAAGTGAAAGGAAAAATGCAAAGACAGAAGAAAGGGACAGACTTCTAATGGCAAAACTGTTTGAAGCCCCTCCGCAATAAACACAAGCCACTCAGCTGCACAGGACTTCCCCTTCTCAACTGGCAAATAATTAAAATGGTAAGCAAACCAAAAAATACACAAAAGTGTGCAGAAAATAAACCATCAGAATATGGCATGAAAAGTGTGTGCAAAACATAAACACAAATTAAATTCAAAGTGAGCGCAATGAGTAAAATAGCTCAAATAAAAAACGAGGACACGAAATAAAATGGCGAAAAACAAAAATTTAATTCTGCTCATGCCAAGCACGAAACAAGAAATATGAAAAATCAGAAAAGAAAAGCAGAGTCGGAGGGATTTGGGTAAGTTGGTCAGACCGCAGGCGATTTTTTTTTTTTGGGATAACGATGGGGCGGTGGCGGGTGGGCGTGGCCGTCGCACAAATTTTTAGTTAATTAAAACTAAAAGTGAAAACGCGCAAATTGCGGGTAATAAAAGCGCTTAAAGCGACACAAGGGACACCAGAGGGTAAAAGGGAAAAATGAGTGGAACCGAAAAGAAGCGGGCAGTGTGAGCAAAATGCAAATAACGTTATACAGTCAAAAGAAAAATAAAACAATGGGTGAAAGAATATAAATAAGGAACAAAATTAATGAAAATTCCGCTTAAACACATCGTCTTTTGTTAGTTTAAAATGTGTTTTATATAACGACATAACAATCGCTTTTGGATGATATAAAAAAGCTCAATTCAAATTTAATAATAATATTCAACAACTGGAAAATGACCGTACTTTTGCCACTTCTTAATCTTAGAAACTTATTTTGTACTGTGTAACAGCGAGCCGAAATTTGCTGAAATAAATAGGAAAATATGCAGGCTGCTGTGGACGCAAAAAAGAAGGCCCCAAAAAATGGAGAAAAAACGAAACCGAAAAACAAATGCAATTTACAATGCTAACACAAAAACTGGGCGAAGAACTGAAAAAAATCTAAGAGAAAAGCAGCTACGAAATAAGAAAAAATATTTTTTTGGCTGAGAAATGGGCGGGATAAGTGAGGAAGAAGGCGTGGCTGAGGAAAAGCCTGTGCGAGAACAAATGCTGTGCTAGACTGGAAAAAGAGTTGGGAAAATGCGTACATAGGGGATGCGGTAGAATCACCAAGTCTCGCTTTGTTTAGCTGCTAAAAAGCTGGACAGCTGGGCACAACACAATGGTGAGGCAAACGGGGAAAACTGGGAAAATGTGCAAAATGAAGCGCCGCAAAAAACAAGAAAATTATTTAAGAAAAGGAAAAGTGCAGGCAAAAACGAAGGGGATCCCAAAATGGGGGTTCTTTGTTGTATTTAAGGTGACAAAGGATTAGCAGGATAACAATAGGATGTTTTACTACAAAAGAAAGGGAGTGGGGTGGGGGAGGGGGTGCACTACAACTTTTCCAGTCCGGTAAAGTTTATAACAAATGTCTGCGATGTGATATTATTATATATCGTTATTCATGAATTTTTCATATTTAAAAACTTTTGAATATTAATATTCATTGGGGCAATATCTTGACCAGCAGAACAAAAAAGTTAAAAAAAATTGCAGATTAGTTCGACAAAAATAAATTGGGTATACTTCGAAAGGGTTACTTCTCTCTGTTTTTTAGCACAAAAAATAGTATCTCCAAACCTTTTGACCATAGCTGTGGGAAGAGGTTCAAGAAGTGTTTTTTAAGTTGGTTTTTTTTTTATTTCTTTCTGTTCTACTTTCCACAGTTTTCTACTGCTTTTCTCGCTCTCTTCTGCATGACAATTAGGTGCAAATGACTTAAGACGCATGGGGCAAAGGAATCTGTGGAGTTCCAAGTGCAAGAAAAAAAGATTCCAATGGGAGGTAATCTTCCTACTCTATTTCCCGAAAAAATAGAGCAGATTTTCCTTGCTTTTTCATGTTATTTCAATTGCACTTGTCGTCCAAAGAAATGGGGTTGCCACATAATAAATTTCCTAAAAATAAAATATTGCGGAGGGAAAAACACTGCTAGTGGAAATTATGAAAAATGCCAAGTAAAGTGGCTGAACCAAAAAAAAAATCATCATTAAAAATTAGCTCCACTAATTTGTGTGAAAAGTGGGTCACACAGAGTGGGGAAAGGGGCGGCTGGGGGCCTGCTTTTGGCAAACAGGGGCGTGGCGAAGGGGGACAAGTCAATGAAGCCACAAACGTTTAATTGTTTTAATGCTTTGAATTAATTGAATGTGCAAGAGGCAGTGCCTCCAATTTTCCCCACAGAAACTGCAGCTGCGTTTGTTTACTCCCGCCAAAATGTTTGAAGTGGCTCCCGAGGAAAATAGATGGTGTGGTGGAAAAGCCCGGGGATCGGAGATGGGCCGTGGGTGGGATGGGTGCCGTCAGTGAGGCAGAACGAATTCGAGCTAATAGACTGATTGCAAAAGTTGCAGCAACCACACAGGAAAAGCGAGGGGAAGCGGAGAATACATTGGAGAAGTGAAAGTGTTGGGAATCGATTTGAAAAGCAAATAAAATGGACTGCTGCATGTTTAAGCCAAAGGCGCCAAATAAAAGTGGGTGGGAAAACTGAAGAAAATTGAGGAAATATATATATATAAGAGGGAGTGAGAAAGGTAGAGTATATATGCGTACTGCGGAGAGGCAAAGAGAGTCGAGAAATCCAAGATAAAAGAGGTCCCACACTCGTTTTTATAATTAGATTCAATAATTGTTTATGCCCTAAATGTGAGTTAGCACATCGTTAAAGAATCGGAGGAAATCCAGAGGGAAATTTTAACGTTAAAGATCACGAATAAGAAATCCATAAACACTAAATCTCTTAACTGAGTTATGGGAATGCAGTTGTTATGTGTGCAGATAACGGATTAACTATGAATTACAGTTCAGATTAGAGAAGTGCATTATGTTTAATTTATTAGGGCATGTACTATATAAGAAAAATAATTTACCACTCTATCTCCTGAAGTATTTGGTTTCGTATTCACTTTACGACTTATAATAGTTGTAATACACTTCAAAATATCTTATCATATCATATGATCATATTTTAAAATCTTTCAATGCATCCAGAGAAACATATTTAAGTCCGCACAAGCAACAAATAATTAAGATAAGCTCTAGGGTATTTGTGAGCTTAACTTTGTATCGAACTACTGAAAATTTTCAAAAGAAGTCCATATCTGTTTCCATTCATAGGCAATAAACACTCTTTTATTTGATAAACCTTTTGCATTGCAGTAACGTTCGATCGCATAAATCTCAATTGAATCTGAACAATTACCCAGAGCAATTAATAATCACAAAAAACAGCCTAATAAGCTCGCAGAGATCTGAAAGGAACGTGCCGAGCAGTCACAATTAAAACAAATTAATTTGTATGCCAAGTGGCAAACTCTGCGGGCACTGAGACAAACTAAATTGAGGAATCTGTATCGCAGTTATATGGTAGAAATAAAATGTGTAAATGCCTTGGCTAAAGCCAAACTAGTAAAAATGTTAGTTCATACAAAACTCTAAGTGCAGTTTCAAAACGTCAACCTGTCTAGAGCTGTCAGCTAAACGATTTATTACATTTTTCAGTAATCAGATTATATTGGAATTGTTGTTTTGCATGCATAACTATAATAAATAGAAATTCAAATCGGATGAATAAAGCAATGGTTAGCCGTTGATTGATCTTGAATGTTGATTTTGCATTTTATCTTAAATTGTTTGTTGCTATTAATTAGCTTTAATTTGTTGTAATTAAATCAGTTATATTTTTTGTAGGTGAATAATAATTTTGAAATTCCACTTTGTTTATGTTATCTTGTGACTATTTGTTATACTTTTAAACATTTTCCATTTTCCTGTCTTCGGAAAACTGAATTTAAACACTTTGTCGTTATCAGGGAAATATATAACTACTTCATATTTATAATTAGGTTTTAAGTTTTTAAATTGGCAAAGTTCAACAAGTCATTTTAACTTAAAGCGGTTTTTCAGGTTTTCAAATAAATTGATAAATTGTTCCTACGCAAGCTCTTTAATATAGTCGTCCGAATCTTTATGACTTTATGTAGAGTTCTATGGTAAATTTAAAAAAATAAAATGGCACGTAATGGCTATTAAACATAGCTGAATGGTTCACATTAAAATAAAAACGTGTTTCCAAAATAGTAAGAATGTACTTTGTTTTAAAACATCGAAGCGATTATTTAATTAGTTGTTTAAGTACTTAATCGAATGTTCATCCTTTGGTTAATGAGACTCAAGAAACCAATCAGTTTGTACATCTAAAAAAAAAAGATAATAGTTTTTCTCAAAACTGTAAGTAAATTTCTGAAATTTCAGATACACCGAAGGTATGTCAAAATCCACCAGAATCAATTCCTGGTACCCAACTGACTTCCTGCTTTGTGTCTAACTCATTTAATCGTCTCCCCTCGGATTCACTCACATCATTATCCTCCGATTTGGCGTCATTGGGCTTCGTTGTTGTCGTTGTCAGTAGTTGTCGCTGCCGTTGTCGCTCCGCCAGCAATTGCAATTGATGTTGCTCCTTCATCCGCCGATGTGCAATCTCGATCTGTTGCCATTGCCGCGGGGAGAAGCTCCTCTCATCGCCGGTTTCAATGGTGTGCAACTCGAGATCTTCGTTATCGTACTCGTTGTAGTGGAGTCTGCGCTTAGCCAAAATCTTGGCCTTGTCATCGGCGAAGCCCGCTGTCTGTCTAATGGGCTTCTCAGCCAGTTCTACTAGCTGAGATTTATGCTGATGATGACGCACTGGCCAGCTCTGCGACTGCTGCTCTTGCAGATGCTGTTGCAGTTGCAGTTGCAATTGCTGCTCCCACGCCATCTGATGTTGCTGCTGCCGCAGACGATGTTGCTCGTGTCTCAGCCGCAAGTCCTCCTGCGGCAAATGCCGCGTTCTGGCTGAACTTTTATCACGTTCTGGTCCGAAGTCATCTGACAACACCTTCTGCCGGCCATTATTGTGGACGTTTGCCTGGGCCTCAAGCCGTAACAAATTCAGCAACATCAAGGCAAGACGCAGGGTATTTAGCTGCATTTTGTTCAATTACTTTTCCTTTGGCTTTTTTTTCAAATTAATTTCCTTTCGTTCAGTTCCCTCTTGTTCAATTCTTTTCTCTTAGTATATATATTAACTTCGACTGCCTTAATTAATGCCTTAGGTTCTGTGATTAATTGTTTTACACTTTTTGTAATTTTCTAAGACCCACCACTGGCTGTTGAAAAATGTGGAAATATTTCAAAGAATCGCGGAGATTTTCTTAGCTTGTCCAAAACATTTTGCGGTTGTTGTTAATGTGACAAACGTGGCATAAATCATAGGCCAACCGAAAAGTGTGTCACGCATTTTTGTGAATGAAAAAAACCGCTCTGTGAATCATTTGGCTTTAATTGGAGGCCAAGACAGCACGAACACACGTCCGCAGAGGAAATCGGCTAGACAAACAATTGATTGCCAAATGCCAAGTAATTTTTTGGAGCAAGTTCAAGAAAATCTCGGGGGCGGGGTAACTCAGGAACACGCGTGCCGCCTGTTGGCCATTTCACAATCCACAAAGCTACGCCACACAAATTCGGATACAAGTGCGCAACAGACGCACTCACAGATACACACAGGTGCACACACGACACTTGCGCTGGCGAACGAACCGCGAGCAAAGTGATAGACCAAAGTCTCTACAATACACTGTACAGAGTCTTTGGACAGACAGACCGTCGAATGCTCCGCAGTCGGAGCGTTCCGCTGAAAATGTTGAAAATGTTGCAGTCGGAAAAAGCCTGCAACATTTGTTGCGCCCGCTTGACGCTGCCTTGTGGATGGTAAACAGAGACAGCTGACCGGCTGGAGCAACATAAACAAAGGCCCCGCAAGAGAGCGCCGAGAGAGCGCTGCGCACGTGTGAGTGCAGCGGCCACTAGCAACATGTTGCAGCAGCATCTGCTAAATGCTGCCAATATGGCACAGTGGGTTTTTCTTTATCACTACTGCTGGAACACAGCATATTCATACTCCTGAGCAATAAATATTTTTAAAAATTCCTAATCCGAATTCAGCATTTGACTAATTTTGAAAACATCCCTATTTAAGCTTCTCGACAAGACTTTCACAAATATGTTCGCGAAAATACCAGAAATCTTTATTTTTTGCTTCCTTTCGAAGCTCAAACATGGTAGAAATACACAATCCATTATTTGCGGGCCACGAATGAGCAAGTTGAATACAAATTTAATACGCGGGTGATCGAACCAGGGCTAGTGATGATCGAATTGTGAACATTTCTTTACTAACTAACTAACGACGATTTACTCAGAAAAGGCACAAAAGAGCAGGCTAATTTTTTTAAGACTTTAAGTTCAATATCCCACTTTTTATATAAAATTATTTTTTTATATGTACCTGTCCATTTATAAACAAAATAAAATAAAATTTTTGGAAAAAAAAATAGTAAACATTAATCATTTTGGTTTTTTTGAAAAGAATCTTTTCCGTACATATCGATTTTAGAAGTTAATTTTTTCCCAAAGAGAAAAATTATTAATATTTTTTTATTTGTACAAAATGTAGTAAAAGGTAGTTTAAAAGCACTTTTTGTGGGAACTAATCAAAGCAGATTAATTTTCTTTTGAATAAAGGTGCACAAAGAAATCTTTTTAAAGTAGCACTATAACGTTTTTGAATATCTTAACAAAAAGACGTTTGGCGTTTGTGGCGAACCACTGTGCTTAGGTGACCCATGCACATACTAAGCCCATTTCTGAAAATTGCTCTTTTTGATTGTTTGTTCAACTAATTCTATTGCACCGAACTAGTTCTTTACAAAGATTAACATTCCCGAGCAGCTGGAAATCGAAAGATTGAATGGTTTTCGGAGAAGTCTTTGATGTGCATCGGAAAATTTACCAGATAAGTAGGTGCAACCATTAAAGTGCAATCAGCTAAACTTTAGCTCAACGCTTGATCTCATACAAATCTCGAAAGCACTTGGTAATAATTGCTGGAAGCCCTGCAATTCTTATTTAAAAATATTGATATCGGCGTTATTTTTGAACAATTCTCATATACACAAATTGGCATAGTTTTAAAATAATTCATTTTCTTAAACGCTGACATTATTTTTCACATGTTGGTTCTTTGAATTGCAACATTCTTATTTGAATGGTTTTAAAAAATGCACAGACGTCAATGAAAAAAAAATTTAGCGAAAATAGTAAATACAAAAAGAATTAACAAAATTATTTTAAATATCTGTAAGTTCTTTTCTTAATTTGTCTGTAAAGCATAAATTAACACAATTTTTGATTGAATAGACTAGGGCAAAAAAGAAAGCTAGCTTCCGCACATCAAAGTTAATATACCCCTGCAGATAATAGTAAAGTGTTGCGAAAAGTTAGCAATGCAGTAAAAGTAAATATATTCTGTTTTATTCCATCCGTTTCTACGCAATCTAGTCGTTCTAATAGTGCTTGTTCTAAAACATTTTCCTAGGTCAGTAGCATTTCAAACGATTTTAAAAACTCGTTTTAAGTTTTATAAAAATCATACGGAAAATCAAAAATGTGTCGACATAAATTCATTGTTTTTTAACATAAAGGCATATAAATCGAGGTATATACCCGCTTTATATTGAGTAACTTATTTTTGTTAAAGCTTAAGGGGTATTTAATGTATAATTTTATTACCTTTAGAAGGCAGCATGTTTCTTAACACCAAGGCTCTAGTTTTAATTGTTTTATTTTTTAGAATTCCTTGATGCAGGGATTTACCCGAACTTTTAAACTGTTCCCCTTACAAATTTTATGTAATTAGCACGCACCGTAATTTACAGGAATTTGATCAGACATTCCATTGTCAACCAGCGTGAAGAAGAGCTATCGTTGGGTCCTTGCAACACCATGGGACTAGCTCTTGGCACCTCGGCACCCTGGGATTTTGGCACCTGCCGCTCTGCCAGATGCCTGGGATTAGGTCTCGGTCACGTTGATGATGACCCTCCCATTGTGCGGTGCACTTTTCGCAGTGGTTGTTGTCAGCAAGTGGGCCCGCTGGATGATTGATGGACTCCACTGGGGCATGGGCATTCCAGCTGGCGGGCTGCGGGCACGCATCATAATCCTCAGAATTCACCTGCCCACTGCCATCCCCATTGAATATCATGATGATGGTGCAGAGGTGTTGCCCACTTGCACTTAATTGCATGTTTGGTCAGGCGAATCAACGCCCAGCCAGAAAACCGCCAAAGTCAAAGCCGAAAAACGCCTCTGGAATGCGCAGCCAACCATTGCCCTCTTCGGACAACTCCCCGCTCACCCACACTGAGAGAAATATTGTGAGTATGGTGATGGTGGCAAATCAAGAAAAATAAAATTATGAAAGACTATCTTGTAACATTATTAGTTCCAATTTTAACAAACAACTAGTGACAAAAACAGTTCAATTTTAATTTTTGAAAATCAGAAAAGCATTGTGGTTTTAGGGCGTTTAATGTTTAATGGTTCCATCAACAGCTTTAGATGAGTACTCTGCATTTCGCCGAGTGCAAACTCTTTAGAGGGGGAGTCCCCGCAGAGTGGCGATAGCGGCCTGCGTGGAAATTTATGTGGCCAGTTGGCCACGGCTAGAAGACTTCACGGTTCGTAGGCGAGGGGAAGCTTTTCAGGGGAAGAGTGGATGGTATTGCTGTTATTGCTCCGCTCCTGCTGTTGCTGCATAATTGATAAATGTTTACAAATTATTATGTTGCACATACAGCTGTGGGGCCAGCGGCAGCCACTACTCGATGGAGCCCACCCAGGCGATGATGCCCCACCCCATTCCCGTTTACATTGCCGAAACTTTTGTGGTGATTTTGTTCTACTCTACTTTGTATTACCTTACAAGGATTAAATACTTTAAAACAATAAAATCTAATAGGCATTAGGTCAAATGAAAATAAAAGGTTCTTAGTTTATCACAATTATTTGCATAAATATAAAGTACGGAAATATTTGAAACTATGTGTGTATAACAAAAAAATTTGATAGACATTTAGTTTATCTGGAACATTCGAATAAATATGAAGTACGGAAATATTTGAAACTATGATTTGTACACATTTGATAGTCAATTAGGTCAACCAAAAATAAAAAGTCTTAGTTTATGTGGAACATTCGGATAAATATGAAGTACGGAAATATTTTTAAATATGATTTTTTATACATATTTCTTGCCTTTTTTATAACTACGAAAACATTGTAATAACAACAAAAATAATGATTTAAAGAATATTTCCATCTTCGATGCTCATGGCTGACTTTCTCCCTGTTTGCTTTTTTTTTTTTTTTTCCGCGCAATGTTGCCGCCTTTCTCACGACTAGGCGCCAACTGCATTTTCATTAAATGTTTGCTGTAGCCGCTAATTAAAATGAATCCACGCAGACAGGCGGGCAGAAAGGGAAAACCCAAAGGTAAATGGGGATGGGAGTCTGTTCCATTAGCTGCGGCTCCTATTTTGTAATGGATCGGGGGCTATCTTTGTGGCCAATGAAATCGCTGGCAAAATAATTTTCCATCAATACTTGGCTGTTCCACATTGCCCTTGGCATTAGCTTTGTTTCACTTTGCTACACTTTTTTATTCCAATTCACATTTGCCGCATTCAATTTGCCTAAGTTGCCATTCGGATTTCGAGGGGAATTACACGGGCAGCAGCTGCCGAAAAAAGCGAAATCGAATTCAATACAAAATGCAAATGAGGCACAGGGAACCGCAAACGAAAAATGGCATGGGAAATGCGACGCCACCGAAATCATAAAAATCAAATTTGAAATTGATAGGGAGAAATCAAAGGGAGGATGTTTAACTCAATTTGAAATAGAAACCGAATACAGAACAAAGTCATCCCCTAATTGAGATGAGCTCCTCTGCATGTCAGAGATCCCCTCTTTCTTGACAACCACTTCCTGGTAATTATTGAAAACAGTTTGCCCACCAACAATGCTGATCTATGACACTTTTCCCACTGTTTTTTTTTTCGGGTAAAAAACTTCTCAATGCCCTAAGCCGCTTAGCCCGATGATAATGAGGGGAAAAGCAAATTGACTCTAGATAAAACTGCCAAGGCCCAAGGCCAGAAACGCTAGCCAGAAACAAAAAAGGGTATCTAACCCCAGTTAAAGAGCATCGCAATTTCCGGTTGCCCCCGGGGTCAAAGACAGAGATAGCAACAGAGCGAGACAGATTGACAGAAAGAGATGGAAAGGGGGACCATCCAGTCAGCATTCAAATATTTGCCATCACCAAATGACATCTGTTTGTCGTTGGCTTTTGTTTTGAAGGCCAGCCAAAAGTTCGTGTAGTCAAAGGTCAGTGCTTGGCAAACGAAGACAGTACGATTCCCCACTTTGGGGTTGTTAATCATGCACGCTTAAATACCTTGGTAAATGTGAAGAACAATAATAATGATAATATAAGTTGTATTGTTCTGTTAAGGAAAGTTGTGAGTTGAGTTATTATATGATAGTCCCAGTCTTTGAAATATTGTTGTGCAATTATGTTCCCCCAAGAAATAGCACCTAAATAATGGAGGTATAACTATAAATTCAACACTTAATACTACCTGTACTGTGTAGTTCCATTTCAAAAGGGGACGAGCCCGTTTGTTAAAGTAGAAAAATGGCTTAGCTGTAATTCAACATTCGAGTCCTTTTATTTTTACAAATTTTGCACTTACGTTTTTTAATCAATCGGTATAATGAGTGCTTTGTATGTAAAATTCAGCAAAACATGCAGCATTATGACGACCTTATGTGAACTCGAGGTTGCATTACAAAGTCAATTGATAGTCAGCGTAGCGAAGAATTTGCATAAATCTCACGGTTCAGGTGCCACGCCCCCCTCCATTTTAGAGGTAGAGTTAGAAAGTTAAAAGGTGTTCGAAGATAAAATGGAGATGGGGAGATGGAGATTTAAAAGGAGGTATTTTTAACGAGTGCCCAAGTTCCCAAGAAGCTGCAATAGTTTTCAATGGAAATTGCAGCGGCTGAAAATGTAAATAGCTAACAAGAAAATACAATAAAACCAAGTCTGATCTGACTTGGCTTCGGGACCCGACTTCTCGATTCCCCAAAAAAATACCAGAAGACCCAATGACATAGTTTGCATACTCAGAGAAGCAGGAAGCGTTTGCGGGAAAACCCATGAGCACGGGGCATTCTCAGGGGGAGAGGGGGCCCATTAAAGCGGCATTCGCAGCGTGTTGAAAGGCGTTGAAGCTGCAATTAGCCTAGGAGATTTTCCAGTGGGTAAGGAAAACTAGTCGCCGGGTAGCAGGTAGCGTGTGGAGCCCAGAAATAGAAATGCGGCTTTCTTGGGGAAAACAGCGAAGGAGAAAGGAAGCTGCTGGAAGTAGTGAGCGCTTCAGTTTATGTCGTCTTCCAGCCGAAAGTATACTCCTCCGGTTTTTATGACCCTGACATAAGGGGTTAGCAGCTCCCAATCGGGTAGAAAAATGCGATAACTTCTTAATGATTTTTGGGAAGCCTAGGAAATTTTTCGTTATATCATAAGCCATTAAAATATGATGTGGATTTTAAAAAAGTTTTTTTGCAAAGCACTTCACTTTAAATTTTTAAAGATCGGGCAGAGATTTATTGCTTTTTTTAGTATGGGTAAAACAGTTATTTTGAGTAAAGCCCCTGTCCAAAATGCAAAGCGCGATATAAATTTTGGTTTTTTTGTTTGAAAATACTTCAAAAGAAGCTAGGGGCTTCGAATTTTCGTCCAATTTTTCTCTCTAAAAAGGGAATATTTTTCTCAAAATATTTTATAAATTCATTTAAAAAACATAGCTTGTTGTTTCATTTTAAAATTTCTAATAAAAACACACTGGTCCACTCACCTCAAAGATTTTAAACTGAATTTTGGTTACTTTCACTGCTCTTTTCTTTGAAAGTTTTTAAAAGGTCCCAGCAAGATAATATAGAGCACTTTGATCAATCTATAAATTTGGTACACTCAAGATTGATTAACTGGGCTGAGAACTAAATGGCGATCACATTCTAACTTTCTATCAAGACATTAGATTGCTTCCATTGAAATCAAACACCAACAACAAGGCATTTTCCGGAATTTCCAGCAGCTACAGCGGCAATCTTTGGTATTTCACACAAGCCATTAATGTTGTAGATCCTACATTCTCCATCTCCATCTACAATAAACAATATAACACGCTGGCCACTAGAAATGCGTTTGTGAGGCGCTGAAGGAGGTGGGTCCTTTGTGTGTTTATGTGTGTGCTGGCCATTAACAACTGAACCAATTCCAGATCATGGCCGGCCTAACGATGCCAACGTGCGCCTTGTTAGTCAAAGCTTATTTTCGAGAATATTCTCGACATATTTCTATAATCACCGGGGCGCAGACGTGCCAAAGCTGCGGCAATTGAAAGGCTTCAAGCCAAATACTCATAGTTGGCCTGCCAGCTCCTCCTCCCACCTAATTAAGTGCATCAACAAATGGCGGCCGAGATTAGAAGACTGACGTGGGCGTAGCCACAAAACTCGATCCGCACGAGACGGGGGATCCCGGTACGGAGAACCAAAACCAAATCCCAACGGGCATTGTCTAACTAATTGGATTAAAGTTGATGCCTGACCTGACACAATGGACCTCTCGGCGAGCTGCTGAGTCCGGTTCTCAGGTAGGATCCCTCGCATCGCCAACAGGATACAAAGGAACAAAGGTCGAAAATATATGCATTATGTACTGCGGCACTGAAACTCGTTCGGTCTCGCTTTTGTATCTCGGCCGGCAATCAATGTAAACAGCCAAACCCACAAATAACAATGCCATTTCGGCCAAGTCATTTTCATTTTACGCGTTTCTGTACCTTTCGGGTTACCATTTTGTACATTTACGATGATTTCATGTCGACGATAACAGAACAAAACGCTCGAGTGTTTGCGGAAAGGTCGAATATTTTCCTAATCGTTTCAAGTGCATTTAAAATGAAATTAAATTAATGTTAAATGGAGGCTGGGAATTGTTTACTATCGGAGTGGTTTTGTTAAGTGGCGGAGATGTTACCCTCTTGAAATATTTTTTATTTGTAAGGCTCACTAATTACAGAAAAAGATTTTAGTCAAGCAAGTTTCCGGCAAACCACACCGCAGCGTGTTAAAACAAAATTAAGTTATATTTTTTATACATCAGACCTGAGTTTGAATATAGTTTTTATAATTTCTCGTTCTAACGTTTTTTGGATCTTTTTTTATATAGAAAACACTTTTTTGAGCCAATTTAATACTTTTTCCCAGTTTTTTAAGGTTATTTAAAGCTAAAATAAACCGAAATACCAACAAAAAAATACACATGGAAATATGCTGACAAGTCTTTTTTAATTTTTTGTTTGTTGATGAGGTTGATGAGGAATAAAGAGCTTCAGGAGCACCAGCTGAAGAGGAACTTCGAGGTCTGGTTGTGATTTTTTTTAAATTTCGGGTCTGCCGCAACAGCATTTTGCTCAACTTAATTGTGTGAAAAACTTTTCATACGCTCGACATGAACAAACTTGAATGGCGGCAAACTGTTTTTTCTCATTTTCCTCTGCAGTGTACGACAGCTCAAGAAAATGAAAGTAAAAATTATTTAATGCCATGAGAACTTTGGGAAGAACAAAACAAAGTTTACCAAAACAAGGGAGTGAAAAACACACGAATAACGCTAAACGGAAATTGAAAGAAATTGACATAACAAAGTTAGTAAAAAAATTAAAAAAGAAGTTTAAAAAAAAATAAATAAATTGAATTTTCAAGGCGTTCTTTAATACACAAGTTTATGACCAAGATTGCAGCAGGCCAATGGATAAAATGCAACATATTGAATTATTTTAAAGTTGATGTACTTAAACTCATTTCAAAATTATGCAAAACAAACTGAGAGAAAAAACAGACTAACAAACTTTGACAATATAATTTTCTTAGGTAAAAGTGAGGTACGAAGAGGGACAATATTAAAAAATGTGTGGCAATGAGACTTACCTATGAGACAACGAAATGATGATGATGAAAACTTGCTCTGCATTCATACGGATAAAAAATAAACAAAAAACCCTGGCACACACTCATACGTGAAAGGAATTGTTCTTGAATAGGGACTCAGTGTGGCGAACGAAGGAAAAAGGAGGTTAAAATGCAACGCAAACAAAAACTTCAACCTGCGTTTTAGACAAGACGCGAAAAATGTGTGTGCTCAAGTGCTAGCAGGGCATAAAAAAGATGATCGGGAGGGACAAAAAATCCATCATTCGAGTGGCAACAAAGCTTGTTGTCACTGACACCACAAACAATAAGGCTTCTTGGTTCAAATCGCGTGCACCTTATCTTGCGAGCGCGCGGTTTTGTAGAGTCTCGTGAACGATTTTAATTGGAACCAGCTTTAAAGTCGCCTTTTTTTGGGCCAGCTATGCTCGCCATTTCTCCCTAATCACTAACTAAACAATTAATCAACCAAAAAACCAAAGTTTCACCGAGACGAAGGAATGTTTGAAAATTCGTCGCCCAAGTAAGTGACATTTTCGAAATGCACGTCAACGCTACAAGAGAGCAAAAACGGCAGCAGGCAACTTCATCGCCCGTTGATTAATGAGCTGTGATGCTAGGAGACCCACCAGTGGGAAATGGAAAACTAGAAGGAAAATAGCGCGGGGGCAGTGCAAGAAAAGCCATAACCAAAGCAGTGAGTTAAGCAGTTTTAAAAAGGGAAGTGTCAGCTGAAGGATTTGTTACTGGTGACTGGGGAAATGAGCGGCTTGATTACGTGAGCTCAGCTGAACTGGGAAATTACAGAAAATAGGGGGAAGCACATCCAAAATACTTGCTAAAGGGAGCTTGTAACAGAAAAAAAAGAATATCGAGTTCTATGAAGCTTGTCAAAAGACTTATAGCTTGTGAGACGTGACTTAAAATATTACATAGCAAACAACTTCTTTAACATTTTCGGGAAATCTTGACAAGCATTCAGAGCTACACAGACATCACTCACACATCAGATATCACCCTTCAATCCAATGGTAACCTAATCAAGTTGGGAAGCTCAGTTTCCCCAATGTGGCGTGTCGACGGCGGGATGGAGTTTGCCCCTAATTTATGGTCCTATATGAAATTAAGCTGCTCCCGACAGAATTTCAAATTAAAATGATAACAGAACACCAGAAAACTAAAGCAGGGAAATATTTTTCCACTCTGGGGCAGCAAATTGCATAAATCAAGTTACAAATCAACTCGCAATCACAACTGCAGTCACAGTCACTGAATTAAAATCACTTGTGAAACAACATTTCGTCTCGATTTTCCATTCCCTCTACGAATGCCAATTCGATATGAACTGAAATTAAATTTTGATAGATATTTTCAAGCAGAATTTTTCCGCGTGGTTTTTCCCCTCGACCTCGTGCCACGCCCACCGCAACCCATTCGGGCAAAGCTTTTCGAACAAATCGCGGCAGTTGAACACACTTTTTGGGAGAATGTTCTATGTTTTGCAGATATTTTACTACGCTTTTTCGTGGCTGCATGAGATTGAAATGTAATCAAAAATTGCGAAATCTGCAAGGCTGAACTGCGGGGTTTTTTTGCACGCTTTCCCATTTTTTTGTTACGACCGCATATTATGCCTCATTGCACTGAAGGTTTAAGAGGCTTAAAGGCTTTAAAGTGCACTTTAAAATGACAAGCAAGAGGTGCATACTTTAAATTAAAGCATATTATAGAGGTTTTCGTAAGAAAAGTCAACAAAAACCACTCTTAACTGTGTGAAAAAGCTGACTACGTGGACATTCACAGTCATATTTCCTAACATGTTGAGATTGATTAAGTGAATTTATAAGCTACCATCATTCGAAGATTAACGTTTTTCGCAGGCAACACATGTAGAGGTTAATTTGAGTCACTGTTTTGAGATTTCCCCAGCAAATGGTCTAGGAATTAATTAAGGCAAACTCAATCAAGCCAAGAACACGCATAGCCACGCGGGGAGACAGCACACAGTGGACGAAGAGGTGCGGAAGTCCCATTTTTTGGACCCAAAAAGCGAGAACAGCTGCATACTAACAAGCCGCCATGAGGACTCGTGTGTGTGCCTTCAGCCTCACCTGCTAATGCCCCCCTTTCCCAGCCTGCTGATCCCTTGGTCAGACACGTGCCACGCCTACAATCCGGGGCTGGGAAAAGCTGTCAGGATGACGTCGGTACGAGCATTATGACGGCATTTGCACATCAGCTTTAGTCCCGACTCGGTCAACATTCGAGGATTAGCAGGAGCACCGAGGGCCAAGGGATGGGAACACGCACTCAAAACTCGACAGCCACAAGCTTATAAGCCGCAGTAAATATAAGCCATACATCCAGGGCTAGACTCTTGTAGGACTGATTCTGTAACTCGCCAAATTATACTTTCTAAATGATATTTTTAATAACGAATAATTACATTTTACTATAAAGCGATAGCAGTCTTTGTCTCTAAGAACAACAAACAAGTACCAAAATACAACAAAAATTCAGGTTACGTTTACAACCAATATAACAATTACGATTACGGTTACGGTTCAAATTTTTGTATTTCGGTTGCGGTATCGGTACCGCAACCAATAAATGTTGCGGTTGCCGGTACTGTACCTGTTTAAATAAAACAACATATTATATTTTTGTAATAACGCAAAAATTAATGATAACGTTTTAGCAACTTCAAATATACGCTTCATATAACGCTTAACCGACTTACCTTTTTCGAACTAAGTACACTAAATTAAATTTTGGACTTTGTAGAACGCTTATAATTTTCGGTAGGGATTTTTTTTCGGTCTCATCATTTTTAACATTTTTTTATACTTCTTTATTTTTGTATTGATATGTATTGTGCTAAAATCTTTTAAAAGGAAACCATATTAATATGTTGAGACGTTAGCAAAACCGGTCCGAAATGTTTCGGTATCGGTTACGATTATTGAACTGGAATATATATATTTCTGTTACGGTTTACGGTTTCGGTTAGGCAAAAAACAAATTTATCGGATCCGGTTTTGATTATGTTATATCCGTTAAGGATAACGCTTACGGAACCGGTTGGATACCCCAATCAATTTACATACTTCTTTATGTATTAATTTCTTCAATAATGTCATATATGTGAGTGCAACAGTATTATAAAGAATAAAAACATCTACAAACTAAATCTCATCTAAACCAAGTAGAAGCAGTTTAAGGAATGACATCTTTTTTGGGAAAAACTTAAGGGCCACTGTTTATCGCACTGGACTAGCTGGATTGACCCCACTCAAACCAAACATTCCTGTGGAAGCTTTAAAATGTTTGTCCGGCTATGCAAATAAATCCAAGTCGTGGCAAAAACTCAATTTCGGACGGCTAGTTCAGCATCTGCTTCTCCGGCATGGAAACCCCCTTTCTCCCGTTTTACCCCGCTTTTATGGGTATGAACATATGGCGACAAACAGCGGCCACCGTTTTCTACTTGTGCCTGCAAGCACGCAGAGAAAGGCCAACAGAAGAGAGCGCGACCCAACACCAAGCATCCAAGGACAAAGGACGAGTGCCGAAGCACGAAGGACGAAAGCTGCTGAATGTATGGCAGTTTGGCATGGAAGTGGAAGCGCAGCAGCACAACAACAAAAAAAAATATTTTGAAAAGCAAGTCGAAAAAAGAGATACGCTTGAATTAAATTGAATATCATTTTAAATAAATTACTTATAACTTACTCAAAAACAAATGTATCTACGTGGGATAGAGAAAATATGTAAATATTATTTGTAAATATTTTACTAAAGTAAACAAATTACCAAAACAAAATGCCCATACCTTGAACTAAAACACTTATTAAATTAAGAAAACCTTAACTTTGTACGGTAGGCGAGTAAGGTGGAACAGTCAATTTGATCAAATATGTTGTACTTTTTAAGTATAGAAGTTATAAGTTTAGTTTCTACGTAAAATAGTAATCATTGTTCAAGCATTTTCAATATTTATTCAATTAAATCACATTCGCATTTCGAACTTATACCTATAAGGGTGCTTATGTCGATATTCAAGCATAACAAACTATCATTGGCATTTTTAAAAATTAAAATGTTTTTAAAAATAAATGCCTTAAGCATTTAAGAATGAAACGATAAATGCTTATCCTTATCGAAACAGGTGTTGATATTAACAAGTTTAAGCAGTTAATTACTTATTGTCCTTGACAGACACCCCTTAAAATGTTTGGTCGAGGGCCAAAAATACTTCTTTGGTCCAGTATCTAGCCGAATTCAATCCCCTTGATAAAGTCATCATACCCTTGTCCTACAAGACCACAAAAAATAACGCACGCTACGTGAGTAAGCTGCGATTCTGAATTTCTAAGAGTAAGGGGCGCAAATGCTACGAAAAAATAGGACGAATTTCCCAGCTAGGAAATCTCACCCCCCATTTTGGGCTGCTGGGGGAGTATTTGCCTGAAATTCGTTTTTCTGCACGCTGCACACGCTTTTCTGCATTGGGATAGGTCCCGGAATCAGAAAAAAGGGATGGCAGTTCCGACTTTTGGGGTGGTCTGTCTGGTGGCACGCTCTAAATGGATTTCGCTTGTCCCGGTCTCGAATTTCGTCCGTGGCTTATTTTTCTGCGACGCCAAAAATGGGAAATGTGTTCATTTGCATGTGCCACATGTGTCCCGGAGCTGTGTGTGCAAAAAGTGCAATAAGCCGCTTCGCAAAACTGGTGTTAATTCGCAAAATCAATTGTCAAATCAATGGCAAATAAATTTAATTCTCTTAACGCCACAGCTGATAAAGAAGAACCGTCCGATGAATCAGAAGCACATAAAATACGACCTGTCACGTCCCATTACAATATATGTATATATTTGATTCAAGGTGTTTGGGCGCAGACAGAAGCCAACTACGTGGCCTGCAAGTGCACGCAGTGCACTGTTAAATTAGGGGTATAAATTCATCATTAAAGTGAACCTTCAATGTGCACTGATAAAAAAATGGAATAGTAAAAATAGTTAAAATTTTATGTTACTTATTAAAATTAATTTTGAAATCATAATAAATACAATGCTTATTAAATAAGACGATTTAATGTTAAAAACATAAATTAATGTGGAAAATATTAGATTTTAAATAGTTCCTATTTGAATTTTATTTGAGTTAAATATTTAAACCAAATCCGAAAATAGTCAAATAAAATATGAAAACTTTTTTTAATATTGACTGAAAATCAAAGGAAAAATAGTTCAACTGAGAATAAAATCAAAAGTAAAATAGTTCACAAAAAAAGCAGACATAATGAAAAGTATTTACATATATCAAATAAATTACAATTCGACTTAAATTGTTTTGATTCCACTTGCAAAATATGAAATATTTGGGAGCAAATACAAATTAAAATTAAATGGTTAGCATTTTGTTATATAATTTAATTAATTCCCCTTTTTAGTGAGCCATTCAAAGAAGCAATAGACAAAAAAATCTTTAATCAGCAGCATTTTTTCCAGTGTAGACGGGCTAAATAACAGCGAGAGACCGGAAAACCGGACGGATATTTCTGGTCTGGTCAAATTTCTGGTCAGTCGCATAGTGTTGGCAGAATTTGCGGTCACTTGATGGATAGTCTATGCACATTGGTTCTGTCCCCTGCCACCCGCCACAAAAGTGCCCGAAATGAACGATGGCAGTATAGGGTTAAGTGGGCGAGTGAGCGAGGAAGGGGCGCAAATGGCCGCAAGTTCGTCAACATGGGCAAATATTTGCAGATATCCAAACGATGTCGCACGTCGCTTTCTGCTGCCGCTGCGGCTGCTGCTGTGGATGTTGATTGTTGGTCAAGTGACCGAAAGCCAACAATTGGTCACGATCACTTTGCCTTTATTGTTTTCGTTACTAGTGCTCTGCTCCTCCTGTTTTTATTGGCTTTTTCCGGGCGATGTCTCTCCTTTGTTTTCGCACTTGCGGCAGTTCGTGATGCTGATTTGACGTGACTAATGGGTCGTTAGGCATATGTCCACTCAGCTGGAGGAGCATTCAGGTGGACGGGGCCTGGTGGAAAAGGTCGGGCTCGGGCTGCATTTTCCCCATCTCCGCTTCTTAACAAGTTACAAATTGCGTAGTTCGCTTCGCTGCCAGTGGCAATGGAGCAAAACTGGAGTTGATTACAATGCAAGCCTTAACTGAGTTCAAGGATGTGGGAAATGGATCCACAAGAGTGCAACACTTTAATATATAGAGTAAGCCTAAGGAAATTTAAAGACACTAAAGGCTCTCAGGAATGGACATTTAATTCATAGCAAGGGTAAACCATTTACTCAATAGCAGGACAGTCTTGCAATCGATCAAAATTGTTTAGAATAATATTTGGCACTATATATTAATTTAATTAATTTTCTAAAACGATAACTTATACTGCAAAGAAAAGCTATGAATTTGCATATTATAATTGCTGTTAGCCCCAAACATAAATCAAAATTAAAATATTTATTATTAAATTCTTGTATATATAGGCAAACAATAATACATTTCATAAATAAATTGCTTCAATCCGCTTGGATTCATACTAGCTGATAGCTATCTGGAACACTTGTATGATCTCTTTAGCTTACCATATTCACCACCAAGTCACTGCCAAAAATCAATCTCGAAAATGTCACTGTCAGAACTCACCTGCAAAGAGATTCAAAAAATGCGACAAGAATTAGTCAAATATTTGGCATAAATCAACGACAAACACTCTGTGGAACAAGCAAGCAAATCGCAACAGCATTCCGATCGAGGGGACACAATCAACAGCCATATCCATCACCATTAGCATCACCTTTGTCATTTCCATGCCCCGGCCGAGATTAGCTACGAAAATTTGGCATCTGTCTGTGGCTTTTCTTTATCTATTTTTTATTTGCATATGACATCATCAGAGTGGCAACAGCAGCGCAAGTCTTGTGCAAAACAAACAAACGCCCGAGCGGAATGCAAGTCAACAAATGCGGAGCCAGAGCGAAAATCTTGTACCAGCCACTGCCTGTCAAATGATTTGCAACTTTGTGCAAATTCGTTTGCCAGTCGACCCCCGCCTTCTGGTGTTTTCCCCGGCCTTCGGCAATTATTAGTTGGCAAGCGTCGTCTGTCTGCCAGCCACGAACCAAACTCGAGCCACGTAGAGCAGGGATTTTAACCAGAAGACGAGGCCCGAGACCGCGGACTTGAGACCAGATACCAGAGACCACGGACTGCAGACTGCCAGGCATTTGCAAATGCCCGCGGTGGACACGAAGGCCACGACCAAACGCAAATAATACAACTAGGAAAAACTAGCATAGAAAATACTCTTCTAGAAAAAGGGATAAAGAAGTAGAACATTTATTTTTGGAACACCTTTATTACATATTTTTGCAAAAACTATTCTCCTAATCCGCACATACATAATATTTCTCAGTTTTTCTCATTTTTTTCATCGAAAATAGCTTTACGAGTTTGAAGAACCCTCTGTTAGAGTATTGGAAAAATGATTTTGATGACTCCAAGATTTGTTTGCCATCGACTCTAGAATCCATTAACCCGCTTCCCGCTGCCCACCATCCAAATCTGGTTGATTTGCTGGCGATTTGGACGTTGATGAAGTGATTAACCAAGCCAGCAAGCATTCGGCTTTTTGATAGCGTTTAGTTTATGAGCTGACCTCGAGGGTCTTGGCTCGATGTTCCAGCAATTTGCGATTTGCGGTTGATGGAGCGCACACAGTTGAGCAGCAGGTGCAGAGCGCCACGGGTGAGATGGGAGGTGGAAGTGGGCAAGGAGTGGTCAGGTAGCTGCTTGGATACAGATGCAGTATGCAAATCGTGGCATCACAAGCCAGGCGGGCTGCTTTAATGAGCGACGAAAGACCCATGAATTGACGGACAGCAGCTCCAGAAACCTAACAATTAATGTATATCTTAACAAACTAAAAGGAAAGGCAAACAAACAGACCAAAAAAAGTATATATGTTTTCCTTTGAAATTAAAAAACGAAGCTAAAAAAATTAAACTTTAATACAAACAGTAATATTCAAACATTTTGTGCTTTTATTAGTTACACAACCAAATTTATGATTCACTGAAATAAACAAATATTTTTAATATTTATTATCTTGCACAACATGTACCCAAATCCCACATCACCGCCGGCTAAATATGCGTTTAAATATGTTTAGACTCCACGATAACCTTGACTTTGTTCCGTTGATTGGCCTTCCCCACCAGAAATAAAAGTTTGGAAACTTATAATGAAATCAAAGGCACTAAATTCAAGTTGGATTAGCTGGGGATAGCTGCTTAAAAATACTCAAATGTTCTGCCTTACGGTATCACAAAGCTCTAAAGCCTCTTTGAGTCTTCCAACAAATCGAGTTGGCTGGGTTTTTATTGAAAGCGAAAGTGTTAAGGTGTTAAAGTGTCTGTCGGCCAAAGCCCCACCCAACTGGAAAGGCAGTTATAAGGCCTGACATATAAAACACCTTCTGAGCGCGAAGCTAATGCTCGTGAGTCTCGTTTGAAGACCTCACGAGTGCATTGTTCCCAATCGGAATCCAATAAAATTGAAATAAAATTGTGTAATAAAAGGAAATCGTTTATAAATGCCGAAAATGAAATATTGATGAAACGCACTAAAGCACTGTCCGCATGTCAAGCGAACAAACTGAAGAAATTGAAGAAACTGAAGAAATCGACATCCAATCTCGTTTCTCATGCATAATGCAAACGGAGTGCAACTGGAGACGTTGGAAATTTCTAACGTTTAACATTTAACAGACACGAAAGAGAGAAGAAATTAATCATAGGGGATATCAGGGGGTATGCTACTGGGCTTCCAATACGCCAATCGAATCAATTTAGATTTATTGACGCTGGCTTGGCATTGGCATTCAATTTGCCGTCTTCATTGTCTTTCAACAATTTCGAATGTCATAAATAGTGACGCGCCTGCAAAAAAGATTTACGTGGTGTCAAGCGCACACAAAGGTTTAATGTCCAGCCACAAACGGTGACCTAACCGATCTATCAAATGCCGAAATCAACCAGAAATTGAGTTATCATCATTATCGTTATTGGCCGCGGACATTAATTAAATTGCATTGAAATGCAGATTTTTGACCTGTCAAATGCCAGAAAGAGAGACCTCCCATCATGACTTTTAAGCCGCATTATTTATTATTCAATAAGAGACTCGAATGCAGTGGAATCCACTCTTGACATGGCCAAAAATTATGCTTATTGATTAAACTGTCATGCACTTTTTCATGACCATTTTCGGTTTCCTTTTTGAAACATTGTTATTTTTTTTGCCAGAGAGTGGCAAACATAAAATTTTTGGAATCGCGAACGAGTTGAGTCTTACAGTGGTACTTAAAAGATTATTTTGATTCAAACAATCAGAAAAAAAAACAAACAAAACTTGTTTATTGCATTTTTTAATGCAATATCGAGTTGAGTAGATTGAGGTGTCGTTGGAAGCGTATTTAAAGCTAAAATACAACCATGCCAAGTCTGACTTACGGTCATAATTTTAATGTCTTCAAGAATATTTAATTTTTGAAATAGCTGCAAGGGTATATGAACTTCGGCTCGCCGAAGTTTGCTGCATTTCTTGTTTTTTTATTTATATATACATTATATTTCTTAATTCTCATCACTTTCCGTTGCTTATCGTCACTACGTGGACAGCCGCTTTCACAGAAACTCTCGTATATTTAGAACAGCACAAATTTGTCATAATTTTCAAAGTGACAGCTTAACTGAAATTAATCACTTTTACCTATGCAGATCAATTCAATTACCTAACTATCCAAAAATAAAAAGTAATAGGATGTAAATGAATTATGTATTATACCTGTTAGTTAAAAAACTAGTTTAGCTCAAGTTATTTTGAAAACTAATTTGTCACTTTAAAGGTTATCAGTCTTATAGGCCTTTTTTTATACCTCCGATTATCTTGTAATTATTAAAGCTGGGTGTTAGCCAATGAGAAACATAAAATATGTTTATAAAAAACAAATCAGAATATTACAATATAAATTTAAGTACAAGTGGTTTTATACCCGTTACTCGTAGAGTAAAAGTATATTGTATTCGTCGAAAAGAGTGTAACAGATAGAAGGAGCCGTTTCCGGCCATATAAAGTATATATATTCTTGGCCATGATCGATCTAGCCATGCCTGTCTGTCCGTCTGTATGAACATCGATTTCGGCCACGCCCACTCTAACGCCAACAAGTCGCGAAAGTAAGTACTGGCACCCGAAGACATGCTAAAAATTGGGTGTTGGTTTCTGTTTTAGTCATTTCTATCGGTAGATACAAAAATTTCAAAATCTAGCTAATTTCTTTTGTACTTAGTTTTTAAAAAT
Organism: Drosophila elegans; assembly: GCF_018152505.1. Classification (NCBI taxonomy): domain Eukaryota; kingdom Metazoa; phylum Arthropoda; class Insecta; order Diptera; family Drosophilidae; genus Drosophila; species Drosophila elegans. Next base: position 3,266,277 of record NW_024545782.1, on the reverse strand, counting down.
GTTAAAATTATCCTTAAACGCATTTGTATAAAAGGGTATAACATTATAAGACTTAGTTTTTATTCATAAGCCCTTCAACAGTCTATTTAAAATTAAAATCTATTTCAAATTAAGCAATTCAATTACATATTTAATTAAAAAACGCCATGGTATTTTAGATCCAGTTCCACAGTGCGTCCCACGAAAATTGTGTGACACTTGTCAGTGACACACACACACACCTCAGGCACATTTCGGTGGGTGTGTTTTCGTTCGCCGGGGTTCTTCTCTTGCCTCAGCTCTGTAATCGCGGCTCTTATACTTTGTACTTGTGTGTAATGGGTTTGCAATTTGCAGCGACTTTTTGACACACATACCAGGCCCTGACGCACACTACAGTCAATACTAACACACACCCTCGCACGGACGAAGGGACCCAGAGTGGCATGACTGACTCAAAAGATTTATGTTTAATTTTTAATGACCAGCCGGGCAATGCATCAACTTCAATATATATTTTGAATGAAGACATTTGCCAGGCCACCTTTGACCTTTGCTGGCTCGACTTACATGTGTGTGTGGGAGAGATTACATCAAGCACCTGAAGTATTTACACCAGGTACAGGTGGGACACCACAGCACAGCAGGTGACAGCGAGGAGGTTCAAAATCATCAAAACCGAACTTTATTTCTCTTTCAGAGTCCGCTTTGATTTATTTGCCTGCGCTTGATGAATTAGAACGCACAAATGGGTATCAGATTCATTTGTGTCCATGTGACGCAGAAGTACAGTCAAACCTTTTAAAATGGGAACAATCTCTCGATGCACAACCACAAGATTTATGGTTTGGAATTCTTTAACTACTCATTTTAGTGACACATTGTAGGCAAGGCTAGGAACTTCTATTTTTATAGCCATGTATGTCACACGTTTTAAAATGCATTTTGTAAAACTTTTAGTGTAATTTAATATAGATTTGTTTCTTCCCTATTAATGGTTTTAAACAAATTTTCGGATAACTTTATAAATCTTATTTAGCGGTGTAAAAATTTCGATTTATTAATTAGCCTTATGTATATATTTTTTTTGATCGCGAAGATTGTCCGTTCAATGAAGCTCGGCTGTACTTGCACCCAAAAGTTATTTTTTTGATATTTTTGTATGTTTTAGATTTCTGTTTACAGTTCAATAGTTCAGTTTAGTTACAGTTTTTTTTTTTTGGTGCGCTTTGAATAACAGGCATGACCGTGACATTTTTCTGTCTATCGGTTAAACCTCTTTTCATGTACCAGCTAACACTACTTTCAATTTGTTTTTGTGGAATAGGGGCTCCGTGGTAGTACGGAAATTGTAGGGCAAGCATTTCGCAATAGACTTGCAACAAATGCGTCAACAAACATATTTTCGTTTGCTGGTCATGATTTATCGTCAACTCGACTTTTTGACAAGGAGTTTTTTCAGACGTTTTTATTTTGTCACTTGCTGTTGTTGCGTGAAGTAAGTCTAATTTCTCATTCGGGCGGGGTTTATGTGACTATTAGATTACCAGTTGTCGTTTGATTTTAAGGTTGTTACTGGTAAAAGAGTAAAAAACAAGACAAATATAAATAAAACAAATAATCGACAGCTAACGATGGCTTTAAAAGTGTTACTGGTAAATAAAAATTGAAAATTGAAGGATATATAAATCGAAGGAGTGTCACTTGACAATGATTTACTTAATTGTTAGCTGACCAAAACTCAAAATTTCTATTAAAAAAAGGAATGTTTAGTCTCGGATTGAATTTAACAATTTAGAGTCGATTAGTTGTAACAATAAATCTCAATATATTGACACACGAAATATTGACAATGAGTTTCCATTTAGTTTTGTGAGGGGGATTTTCAATTGATGTGCATTTTCTTTAACATCTACAAGATTTTAACCTTAACTTAATTCTCACATAAATCTTATCATAAATCATAAATATATCTTGGTACAAATAATAATAAGGTCTCCTTATGTAATGTTCCACAATTTATGGTATATTGTGATTTTTATCATCCTCTAATATGGCTTATAGAAGTCTCATTTGCCTCGAATTGTTGGTTACGTGAGATTTTTGTTATCGTAGATATTTTGGTTTCTTTCTAAATTTTTTTGTAAACCTTTAATAGATCATTTAAAACAGTTCCTTGAGTTCTTCGAAATTCTCCTGATTTACCACTTCAATAAAGTCAACTTCTGACACTTCGATTTGGGTCAGACTTATAAAGTTATATGGCAATTGCAGCTGGCACAGCTCCATCCATAAAGCCATTGGCATAAACCATAAACTAAAAGCACCGCTCCCCACCATTCACCCGAGAACATTGTAGAATTCCTCGTCACGTAATAAAATATTTATGCCTTTGCTCGCTGCTTAAATCATGCCAAACGTGATCGCGGATCGTAATAGAGTTCTAACTGTAAACGCACCAAGCGAATCCATCCACCTTGACCCTAAAACAAGTCATGGTTTAACACGGCGGATCAGCCTTGCATTTCAATGAATTACAATGAATTCTTCGCCGAGCACATCATCGAAATCAATCGCAAAGTCGGCATCTCATCACATGTGTCTTCAGTTAGTTACTAAAAAGCCCGCTGGCACACAGAGAGAGATGGGAAGATCCAAAGAGAAAAGAGACAGAAATAGAGTGCTTTGGTTTGGGTGAACCAACAAACAAAGGCACACTGCAAACGCATGCAACAGATACGAAGATACATATCGTTCTGCCACTGACAAACAGTTTTCTGTCAGATTAACTAACAAACTGCTTTCGTCACTCCCTAAATTTTCATTCTGCCCCTCGTCGTTGTGTACATTTACAGTAGCGACACGAATAATAGCAATTTTATTTATTTTTCTTAAGTTTTAAATCTATTGAAATTTGTATAAAGCCGACTCGTTTGTGTTTTTGGTGATTAAACGCTACTTTCTAAAAACTTTGTTAGCAGTCAAAAATATAAAGATTTGATTATTATAAGAACGATAACAATAAGTGTTATATTACAAATTTTTGAATTTTTGTTTAAAAAAATGTAAGATTTGGTAAGAAGAACATATTTACTAATTTGGATGTTTTTGGTATATATTTTAATGTTTTTGTTTAGCAATTCCACTAATTTAAAAGTAAATTTTCAATCGTTTTTTCATATTTTTTTATGCCTGTAACATTATGAAAATTTTTATTTTGTTTACTGGTCTTTTGACGCATGCTGTAAGTGTGCGCCGTATGATTTATAAAGTGACGAAGCCGCTAACAGATTTCGCGGCATTCCAAGAATCTCCAGCGCAGCATGTGTGGCACAATGGAAACATTTAAACGAAAAAAAAGGACGGGGGTGAGAAGAAAAAAGGCCCTGCATATATGTAATCTCAACAGTCTAATAAACTCATTGAAACTTCCAACTCCACATAAGCCACCCAGCAAAAAGACAAAAGAACCATTGCCAATTAGTTGCGAGAATTTATATTGCTTTTTCGGTTTCCGAAGAGAGTGGGCAAATAATTTCATGAAATTTATATTAGAAGCTGCGATAAATTATGTGGAGAAGCACACCAGCCCTAGACTCCAGCCGGCTTAAAAAGTCTGCCAAAAACCAAAAAAGAAGCCGAATGCGAAGCAATCTGGAGACAATAAGCACAAGTTGTGCAATGGAAAATGTCCAAAGAAGGCAGCGGCGAATAAATGAGACTTCAATGACCGAGAGTGGGGAAGGCAAGTATTTTCTATGGGAAAGGCGAAAAATTCCTTACAAATGATATACTCACAGTTCCTCGGCAGTTGAAAGCAACTAATGAATGCCCCTGGCATGAGCAAAAACAGCAGCAGCAAAAGAGGAAAAATATAAAACATCTCAAAACAGGAGAGAGGTGGAAATAAATTGCAATGCCAATAACAGGCCAAAAAGGAAAATGTATGAAATGTGAGTGGAAATTAGCTGAAAAGTGTCATCAACAGGAACAGCCAGGAGAATAAAAAAACAAAATGTGAAAACCCCTGATTCTTCTGAGATAAATACTGGAAAAATGAAGAAAATTCTTTAAGCAGCAAGCATTTAAGTTTAAGATAAGCTAGTCGTAAAATAATAAATAAAAAATGAACAATACAAGAGCGCAAAATGTTGAACGGGTGTTTAGTTTTTCAGTTTTTAACTGGTAAAGGCAAGCTCTTTTTTATTGGAGATTCAATGACTTATTACTTACAATATTACGTTGCTATAATATAAATATATTATAGAATTTCATTTTCAATATTGTTTATTTGAGCCTGATGCTGTCGATATATATTTATACAATATGCAATAATATAAGTTATCTATCTCGACGTTAAGATGAATGATTTGAAAGTTTTATAAAAATGTTTATTTTCTCCTTGAAAGTATGATTTCAACCTTTTTACTTTTAACATTTATGTTTCCCAGTTTTGTTTGTGAACTTTTGTCTTATTTTTATTGAACCTATGTTTTGTATCAAGTTTGAACTTCAGCCACAAATAAATTCTACGACTGCCTTCGGTAAATAGTTTTCAAAAGCGCTCCCCGCATTTCATCAACGAGCCTTCATCATTGTTACCACTTTTATGAGCCACGATTGCTCCCGCTGCTTTCGAGCTTCAAGGTCGTTGCAACCGCAGCGACAACCTTCAGCCACATCGGCGGGTGGTAAGCGATGAACTCTCTCTGTGCGTGTGTGGTTTTGGTTGTCATTCCATAATCGCTTCTGACATTTCGCCCCACAAAGGCTAAGCCGACTGTGGAGTCTTCTTTACTTCTCTGAAGATCTTTTATGTGCAGAAAACTGCTAACTAGTAGCACCAAGAAAAACAAGGCAGCTGGCAGTATAGGAAGCTCATCCCTGTGCCGAAAACGCAGATGGAAAGGCTGAATAGAAATGGAAATGGGAAGGATGCCGAGCAAACGAGGGGTGAGCATTGGACCCTTAAAAAGTTCGGGAGAAAGACCTCATGAAAGAAAACGAAAGCAAAATCTTTCAAGGTATTTTTCAGAACACACCAAAAAAGTAAAATCATTGCAAATCGCAAAAACTAAACTAAATTTGGTTAACAAATTCGAAATGCGTAAAGTACAAACCGAGAGTAGAAAACCGGAATCAAAATGGGATTCGGTTCTAATCTAATAAGTAATGTTTTATGAAAGTTTATTAATAGTTTTTACAAAAGCTGAATTCAGCCGAAGACTGAATGCCCTTGCAGTTTTAGATATTTTCCGATGAAAAACATTTATTAATCACTTTTTTTTTGTCTTTGTGATGTACGCATTGGCGGATTCTAAAAATAAATAAATGTGCTGCTCTCACAGCAAAAGTAACAGTTGGTTGTTGCATCCAAAAGTCCAACAATTAGAAGTATGGAATCTTTTTTCGATAATAACACGATTTCCTTGTTTTCTGTATTCTGGTTAAAAGTGAGTGCATCAGTTTCAGTTTAGAAAACTCAAGCACTATTGTTTTTTAAGTGATGAACATTGATACCATTTCATTTACTTCTCAAGTAGCCTGAAATTTTAATTAAAAATCGTTCAAAATGATTTTAGTAAAAAGCTCAATGCTAAAAAGACAGACCAAAAAAAATAGAAACTTCAAAGCCAAAATGAAGACAATAATAAGGTAGAAACGATGCCAATTAAATTGAAGGTAAGTCAGTAAATTGGATTTCAGAACGGTTGGGATGTTCAGGGTTTACTTTAGAGTGTGGCAGAAAATTATTTTTAGCATTTTATAAGGAGGGGAGGAGGGATGCAGTACTTCCGGATGAGGGAAAGGTAAAAGGAAGAGGAGAATACAAGCTGTGGAGTAGCCGTCGTCATCCGCAGACATGTGTTAATTGCATTGTTCTGTGGGAAATGTGGGGTGCGGAAAATGAGGGGGCGTCTTGTTATTTTAATGGCTCAGCGCCAATTCACCTGTCGCCCCACCATCAACCTCCCAAATTCCCCTCCCTATTTCCACTTGAAAAACCTCCAGTTTTATTGTTTCACTTTTGTGTTTCGTGTTGTTTTACACGCAGCTGCACATTGTTGTTGGGTTTGGTAATTATTGTTGCTCTTATTAAGCGCGTTGTTTTAGCAGTGTGCTTGTTTAGCTGTTAACAATATTTCGAGTGCATTTCGCATTTACAAACCGTTTTCACAAACAATTGTCATTGCTTGCTGCCCACTTCATTCATATTTAAATTTTTGATTATGTTTTAAATTACTTTTTTAATGCGTATTAATTACGACTGAGTTGGCAAATATTAAACATGGAATTATTTGCAAAAATATTTGAAAATAAAAATTCTGACGGAAAAAATATAAGCTGGACTAGACAGGAAAATAATTCGTTATGCATATAATTTTGTATCAATGTTTTTTTTTTGCTCGTTGCTATATCATTTATTTTTGGTGAGGAAAAAACAAAACATCATAGCTACAATAAAATAATGTTGCACGTTTTACGTGCTGGAGGACGTTTGTCACATAAGCTTTGGCGCTAAGTGATGAGTAAATTTGTGTAAAAGTTTAAATTGTTCTTGTTAACTAATTCCCTATCAAAACAACTTGGAATGAATGAAAAGCAAGTTGATTCTCGGAACTCACGTAGTTTCTTTTCATATCCACTTCACTAACTGCTGCCTGGCTAATTTAAATATCTGTCCCCTTTCAGTTCAATTTAACGACATCGATGGCCCAAGGACATAAGCGTGAATGCTCATCTCAATGACAACTAAACTTAATTTACCTGCAGTAAAGCCAAAATGACGGTCCAACGAAAATAAATAAAGAGCAGAAATAACAAACTAAAGCAGACTCCTCCGGGTGTTTTTATTTACCCGCCGGTACAGACGCACATTATTTGCTTTAATACTAATTTAATTGGATCTCTTTTTTTAAGTTAATTACACCAGCAGAGGTCACAGCAGGGGTGGGTGGAAAATCCAGAGCCCTCGGGTCAGTGGTTCAAAGAGAAATTGTCATTTAGAGAGCGAAAAAATGTAGAACCTTTTGTCAACAAACAAATCAAAGCAAACAGAATGGAATGGCATTCAAAAATTGCAAATCAAATGCAACAAATTACACTGGCTTACAGATTTTATCACTTTGTCTTGAAGATGGAACATTCACAAATCTAATAAGCTATTATCTTCAACAATCCGCCGGTAAACCGGTTTTATATTTTAGGTTTTTAAAGATGAAAATATTACGTTTCTTTTTAAATTTGGTATCTGATTATTTTCGGTAAATTTAATTTAAATTTAAACCATACATAAATTATACAAAATGCATTTAAATCAATAATAACAATAATTTAATTATGAAAATATTCAATTATGCTATAGTTAATAATGTGTAATTTATACAAAATTTTAAATGCAATAGTCTGATATTTATTTTTGCTAATCATTTTTTTTATCTGTGTATGTTTGGCTACAAATATTGTTGCATGTTGTTGATTTCTGTTAGTGAATGCGAATGGTCAGCCAAAATTGCCAAGTTCGCGAAAGACAGCTGCTATCCTAACCCCCTTCAGCACATTCCCCCTGGCCTGTTCCGCATTGTGTAAATATTTGACATGAGCACCAAAACACAGAGTAAAGCAACATGTCTGATTTTGTTGTAAGCCAAAATGCAAACGGCATTAGCCATGGTCAGTGAATAATGCCAATGCACTGCAAGAATTTTCTATTGCATAGTTATAACGATCTTATCATGGAAATGTGACTCCTAGGCTAACTGGGGGTATAACCAATAACAAGCTTTCAATTTCACAAATGTCTTGCAAATATTTAATAATGATTAAGAAAGGCTCTTTCGAAAATAGCAGTTTTATATTGCTAGTGTTTAATGATGGGGAATGGCTCTTTCGAGAACGTCAGTCTTATATTAAATTATTAATGTTTGGGTACTCCCAATCTTTTTTTTCAAAATTAAGTCTGTTCTAATAGGAACTAATAAAATTTGTATTACCAGAGCTGCCAAAAAACAGCAAAATTTCCATTTTTTATTTTGTAATATTTTTTAAAATTATTTTTGATTAATTAATAATTTGACACTTCAGAATTACGGTTTTATAATCAATTATATCAAATAATTGAGCTGCAAATCATCATAGCTTTAATGTAAAAATACACGCAAATCAATCATAATTTTAATGTTTTCAAGAATATTTAATTTTTGCAAAAGCTGCAAGGGTATAAGAACTTCGGCTTGCCGAAGTTTGCTTCCTTTCTTGTTTAAAGATGACATCTACATATAAGATCTCCATATTTTCTTCAGTGCACTTTAGCATCCACTCTTTACTGACGGATTTTTGGCGTGACTAACCACCAACATCAAATGAAAATCAAACGTGAAACCGAAACCAAAACCCAGAGTACAGAATACAGAATACAGACAGGCACGGAAATTCTGTTGGTCATTTGTGGCCACAGACACTGTTTCTAGCTATTTATAAACAGAATCTCTTATCAGGGGCGTGCCGCAGCCCCTCACATAATGGAGCAATGTCAGAGCAACAACAACGGCTGATGACATCATGGAATCGGAATCGGAATCAGCGGGATGCCACAGTGTTATCAGCGAATTCAGAACAATGGGCGCAATGCCAGCCAGACTCACCTCATTCTCAAAGTTTCTTATGAGCGGAGTATTGGTATTCCGGCTCTTCTCGCGCAGCGCCAATAGCTCCTTCTGGTGTTTCTGCTGCTTGAGGTGATGCTCGTGCTCGATTTTGTTCCACTGTTCGTTGGAGAAGCCCTCCTCCGACTCGGAATCCGAATCCGAATCCTCGTTTGAGTAGTCCTCTTCGCCGCCGTTGCTTTTAAGATTGGCGTCTATTAGCTGGAGTTTTGGCCTTTCGGTGCGTGTCACAGGCTTCGGAGTTGTGGTCGAGGTTGTGGTGGTTGTCGTAGTTGTAGTTGGAGTTGTGGTGTGTGGTACTTTAACTACCGCCTTTTCCACATCTTGCTTGAACAACCAGTCAAATATATTGCGTTTGCCGGATGACTTGTCGTGGGGATTGGCCACACTGGGATGCCTGTTATTGTTGTTGTTATGGTTATTGTTATGGTTGCTATTCGAGACAATGCCCAGTTCATCCGACTGATCGTAGGCGGTGTAATCCTGTTCTTTTTTCAGGTCAATGTGGGGTAGTTTTTTGGTGAACAACGAGTATCTGGGCATTTGTCGGGCTAGCTCTTCATCGACGCCATTGGAAGCGGAGTCATCTTCGTACTCGTAGTCCTCGTCGTCGTCCTCGTCGCTTTCCTCCTCGGAGCCACTGGAATCCACTTCCTGCCGCCAATTGGGACCTCTGGTGGATCGAGGTTCGGCCCAGGAAGGAAAGATGCCATCCCGGTCGAAATAGCGCGTGTGATTGCTGGACAGGCCGTGGTGGGTGGTTGTGGGTGCCTCGGAGGTGACAATACTTCTGGCTGTGCTGGTTCCTATGGCCAAGCGATGTGGCTGATGTCGCAGCGAGGGAAAGACCCTTTGTTCCCAGCTCACATGGTGACGGTTGTGGTGGCGCAAGTGGTGCTGCTGCATGGGTAATTGTGGGTCGAAGGCCAACTGGGATGCACTCATTTCGAAGTCCGCGACTGGCGGGTGGTGGTTCCCCTCCAGCTCGGCCCGCAAGTGCTGCTCGTGCCGCAAATGGTGGTGGTGTTGCTGATGGAACTCCAGTTGCTGCGCCTCCTGCAACTGCTGCAACCTCTGCTGCTGGTGGGCATTTCGGTGGCTCGAAGTGGGAGCAACTGTGGTCATCATAGCTGCTCCCCCCAAGTCACTGATGTGGGCCCCAGTGAGAGGCATTAGCAGCAGAATTAGCCAAGACATACTGGCTATTACGGAAATCATTGTTTTTGTAGACGGATTACTGGAAATACTCTTCTCTTTGTATTGCTTTTTTCACACGCGTTTATTGTGCACTTTTCTTTGTCGTTTGTTTGTGTTGAAGCATTTTCCTTTGTCGGACGATTGGCAATTACTTATTCCGTTTTATGTTTTGACACTTGTTGACAATTAAAATACCTTGTCTTAATATTATTGAAAAGGAATTTTACTTGTTTATATCTGATTTTTGATCGCTTTTTTTGTTTATGAAACTGTAAGTGCTCTCGTTAAAATGTTTCACTTTGTGTTGCCTTTAATAAAAAGAACAAACTTTACGTGAAGTAATAAATCGTTATTGTTTTAAGAAGTTTGATGTCATCAACTTTTTGTTTTGAAAATCTCAATTTCTTTTTTAGTCTTTAATATTTAAAACTTTGACTTATATTTATTTTTTTCCTTTTGTTTTGTTTTAACATGTTAGTGCGATGTTTTGTCTTTTAATCTGTCGACATAAATTTTCACCTAATGCTTGACATTATTTGTTTAACAGTGTAAAGTTTATTACCATATTATTTAATTTTATTAGTTGACCACTTGATAGCTTCTACCACTTTTCATTTCAAAATATTTGTTTATATGTTTCTTTTTTCTTTCTTGCTTTTTGGCAATTTGTTCACCAAGTTTGATTAATGGCTATTAGATTTTAAGCTTCAACCAATTACCGCGGACATAAATCTACCGCACAATTCGCGCGCGACTTTTCACGCGATGCCGTAGGCAAAAACAACACACCCACCAATTCTCACTCACGAACATCCGAGTACATATCCCATGAATATAGATATATGCGTATATATGCGATTGTGGGCCTGTTTGTGAAATGATTTGTTTGTTTTGAGACCAATAGATGGTAGAACCACTGCGTTTTATTGCCAAAATGTTAACGATTCCCGGCAATTCTCCACAGTTGTTTTTCGCTTTCAACTGCTTATCACTTTAAACGCGACACTAAACGAAACTCCCTTTAATTTATAGGGGATCGGCAAAACGATGTTTTTTGATTTTATTTCCCGTACGACACACGATGAATATGCAAGATAACTTGTCAGTTTAACTTCAGTATCTTTGTATCTTGTATCAGCGAAGTCCAGCTGTTCTCGGCAGCAAAAGGCAATTTGTTCGAGCCGGAGCAAAACGTCCGAACGACGAAGCGAATTTTTTGAATTTGAACGGAAAACGGGAAAAACACAGACAACCAGAAACAGAAAATGTTAAGACCTACAGAAATCATCAGCTTCCCTACAGTTCTGTTAAACACCATCGTTTTCCTTACATTTCTGTTGGGAAAACGATGCTGAGAGAGCCAGAGAGCGCGGAGAGAGGCTCTGCTAAAGATTACAGCGGCAGATGCGCCGGCGGAAATGTTGAGAGCAACACGTTACATTGGCCACACATGTTGCGATCCACAAGAGAGCGTCGCCTAACGTGCAACATGAGGCCCGCAACATTAGCTTCGACGGGAAATGGGCAATGCGACCAAGCCTTACAGTGTAACTTATCAGACTGGAAGTTCGTTAACTTAACCTGTCTAAGGTGCAGAATCTTATTTCATTTGGACATTGTGCATGTAGCCTCATAAAAAAAATGTCTGCAGTCTCCCACACAATGTTTACAGGCAAAAACTTCTGAAACTTGTACACTTAGAAAAATAAAGGTACCAAGTATAAAGACGAGACAATACTAAGCTATATTTGGGTTACTTATCAATTAAGATGACATTTTTAAAAAACGTACACTTTAAAGAAAATGTAATCCAAAGGGGATCAACTCGATCACAAAGTGTATAGAAAACAAGGTTGTCTCGATTATTCTTAAATTGATACGAAAACAATTTAAACGATCCTATATTTTTGTAGTCCAAAAAAGATTGAAGCTGGCAGAGTGGGATATATTTAAGTACGATCGAGACAAAGGAAAGCCCTATACTCAAGCGAATTCAATCTAAAGCCATACGTACTACATTTAAGCACGGCCAAGATTAAAACGAAGTTACTTCGATCTACAAAGTTTTACATTGGAGCACAACCCAGAGCATTTCAATCACAAAAAGCAAGCTCATTTCGATCCGAAAAGTATCTCTTCTGAGCACGGCCAGATTAGTTTAACCACAAAATTCAATATCATTTCGATTCAATATTAATTTCAATCCAATAAAAATTTTGTTTGGAAAATCGTAAATATTTATTAAATATTATTTATTTTTCTTAATATGCATACTCAAGTTAATAATTTTTTATGAATTCAAATATTTGATACCGGGTGAATATTAAACTTGGCAGTGTAGCAACCATCTCCATTTGAAACCGCATCAATAGCTTCAGCTTTACGCCCATGCCCGGTAACTTTTCTTCAGTCGCCTGAGAACTTCTTTTCAAGTTCTCTAAATCTCAAGATTGTGGCGCGTTGGCTGCTCATCGTGTGGGCAGTTGCACAGAATTTACATAATAATAATAACGAGATGAAGTTTTATTTCCACCGCCATCGTCTGTTTGTTTTTCCGAACCACAAAATGTGTGATTTCCAGGAATTCAGCCTTTAATGTCCTTGAACATCGGCAAGTAGCAATCAAGAACGCCTTTTCCAACTAATTGCCGTTAAACGAAATGTGTATAAAAACGAGAAAGGTTTCCATCCGTGAGTCACCAAAATTTAAAGGAAGCAAACTTCTTAGCATGATCATAAAAGACTTGCACACCCCACGACTGATCGATGATAAAAGACGAGAAAAGAGGGTTGAGGTATCGAAATGAAGACTTAAAGAACAATATATAGTCTCTACCTATTTTTCTTTGTGGAAAATTGATTTTTTAGCTGGGCGTGGAAACAGGATTTGTCAGGCGACCAATAAAAGATTTGTAAGTTTCCCTATAAATAATAAATGTTAAGATAGCTGATTATACCGAATTATAGGTGATAGATAGCGCAGTGAATTAGTTAGTTAAACTTCTTTTGGAGTTTGCTGTTAAATTACATTCTTTCTGTTTTTGACATTAAATACTTCCCCTCCTCTATTTGCCATAGACTTAGTTGTTTAATTTTTGTTAGCTCCAAGACAAACAAGTTTCGTTTTTCTTTCGTTTGAAGATTTCAAAGATTGTTATTGTGTTTTTTGGGGTGAGTTTCGGTAGGTGATAAAGATTGTTGTGTGCTTCGCTCATAAAATCCGATATTGTGTGTCTAATTTTACGCTTGGGTTGAGTTTTCATTTGGTATGAACCATTGCAGTGTGTCAAAAACACTATTTATGGATTGGAACGAGAAAGTGAAAATAATAAGTCAACAAAAATCTAGCAACCAAGAAAAGCTAGTCTTAAAATATTTTAAATGTTTTTAATTGTCCGAAAAAATTGGATATGACCAAAATATTATTCGAAAACCTTTATAATGTATCAATTTAAAACTAATTCAATCTTAAAAATATTATTGTGCTTTCAAATGTAGTGTAGATGAATATAGTAATTAAGTTCCTCAATCAAATTAATGTTGGAAATTGAAACATATTGAAGCTCACGTAAAAGTTTAAAGTAAATATTGATTGCATTGCATTCGTTTCCCAGACATGGCGTTCCAAACACACCAATTAATTATCTTAATGAAACTTTACATAAACAAGAATAGAAGCAAACTTCGGAAAACCAAAGTTTATTTACTCTTCAGCTATTTGACAATAGTAATATTCTAACGATTTTTTAAGTCCACAAGTTTTTATTTCAAAAAATCATTCTTTAGTATCCTGTTTGACTCTTAGTGAAAAACAAAGAAGCAACAGATGAATACACTTAAATAGTTAAATTAAAATATAAAACTTGCCTTACGTAATAATTATTTTGTATAATTACCAATAATTTTTCCAGATAAAAACAGAGGGAACTAGTTTGTCTTAAATTAGTTAAGGTACACGGTATTTGCGAAAAGAAGTATTTAAGTAAGGTAAACTTCACACCATTTTTAAATGTATCTAGGTAAGTAGATCGTTTGCTCGTCCCAATGAGTTCTATTTAAACCATTAACATTTATAGCAGTCGTACAATTAAGATTGGTATAATGTAATATTGTTAGCAACCATTTCTCTTTCCTTAACATTTAGTTCGAATGAGTTGTTGGGCTTTTCCTGGAAATGCCCATATTCAATTATGCCCTATGGCCAAGTTAAACCAACTAACATTCTCAACTTCTCAACAAGTTTTCAACGACAACTCCCCGAAAACTAAATCTACTCTGCAGTAAGTGGTAATTTAATAATCATGAGGCAATTCGCACTGAACTTTAACCAATTCCCAACCCTTCTCCCATAGCTAATGAAATCATTTCCAGTGCTCGATAAAGCGTTAAAAAATCATCAAGTTGCTAATTAGGTTGACTAAAAAGCTTGAGTGAACGCGAGACAAACTTTGTGGTGGGTTAAGGCATTAAAAGCCACCTGTCAGCAGAGAACCCCATCCCTTTTAACCCATGCACAACTTTTCTAGCCAAGTAGCTTTTCCTTGTTTTCTTTCAACTTTTTCTTAATTGCTTCTTGTAAAGTTTTCGCAACTTTGAAGAGAATAAAAATACCTGTTAAACTTACATGGCCGACATTCAGAAGGTAAATAAATAGATCATTCAAAAACCCGCTTTCTTGTCCGTATTTTAATTTAATTAATACAAATTTGATTGCTGGCTTTTCTCACATTTTCAGGTCATTTTTAATAGCACTCTTGGTGACCTTTTTAACCAGCACTTTATTTATTTATTTTTATTTTTTGACAAAATTTTGCAAAGAGTTAGACGTACATGGGTGTAGCTTTAACATGTTTCCTAAAAGTGCGAACGAGAAAACTAAAATTGATTTATCGTGCTTGTAGTGTAGTCCGTTAAAACTAAAAATTTAATTAAAATGCAATTTTTTTTCTCAGATTTGCAAGCAAATATAAAAAAAAAATTTATATTTTTGACTTTAAAAACTTTTATAAATTAGTTCCGGCAATGAAGGAAATAAAATGATAAACCAAAAAAAAATAACTAATTATTTGCTAGCGAAAAAATTAAAAAAAAATATAATTGCATTTTCCCAAATATTCATCAGTCTTTGGGGGTCAAAAAGTAATTAGCATTTTCTGATCGACGTAATCAATCAGGCAGCGAGGACGTAAAGGGGCGAGGCTGCAGGTTAAAGTTCCAATAAACTTGCAGGAAAAAACAATAACAGGGCAGAAAATACAGCAAAATACAGCAAGAGCGATAAACAAAGTGGAGCAAAAGCATGGGAAATGGGGGAGTGCGGGGAAAAATGGTAGGCACTCAATGGGTGTGGCAACTCTTGGCTCAAATTGTTTTCTCCGTTGTTGCTGTGATTGTAACAGATGAATTTTCCTGGCTATGCTGCTGGGCAATCTATAAGATACAGATACAAACCTATGAGTCAGGCCATGAAGAACATGGAGTTATTTTCTTGGGGGCGTCGCGTTTTGGGGGCGTGTTTCGAACAATTTTCAAGTTGATATCTTCACCAAGTGGGGCAGTGTGTGCAGGAATCCAGCTAAGGAGAGTCATGAACAAACAGACTAAGTAAGCGATTGGCAGGGGAATAAAATGGCCAAGAAAGGCAACTAAATTGGGGGAAACGGTGGGGCAAGGGGTAACAAAATACTTTGTGCAGCAGCTAAATGGGTAAACTGAAAAAAGAATTTGTAAGTTAGAGTGGATGCCCTAATGGCAATAATTTGGGTACAAGGTTTTTTAAAGAGGTGTTTATTTGCAGTTCAAGCAGAGATAAAAGTAATTTCCTTTATTATTTTTATATTGTTCTAAGCCTTACTAATTTGTTCAATGTACACGCAAAAAATAATGTTTCTGCATTACTTTTTGGAAATCGTTATAGCTAATATTTCTCTGAACTTAATTAAGTTCCCACCGTTCAATAATGGCTGTCATTAATTTTAGGAGGGAAGGCATATTTTCCCGTAACTTTACCTCGTCTTAAATGCTAGCCTGGTGGCGCTCTTTGTAGCCACTTTTATGTCAAATATAACAACTATAGCAAAGGAAGAGCAAAGCGTATGAAGTTGTCAGAACACACAGCTGCCACGCCCACTTGTCACCACCCAAATGCCACAGGAACTAAAATATATTTATATACATGAGCGGTAAATACATGTTCATCGTATTTTTTCCTAAGAGATTGCAAGACACAAACGCTTTTGGTGTTGAAGACGAGCTGTCGTTATCGGCGGTGTCAGTGTCTGGCCTTACGTTATAAATATAGGGCGATATCTGTAGGGCTACAATTTCCTTTCTTTTTTAGTGGCGCTGTAGTTTTTGTAATGTTGGCTTGTTAACAACAGCAGAAGGCAGAGACATCCTTCAGCTTCCACAGTTCCTTTTTAAACACTTGAAAAAATGTTTGTTTCAAGGCAAAACTTGTAATTTTTAAATATGTAACCCAAATCAATTTAAAATTTAGATAAACTCAAAAAACTCACACTAATTAACCAACAATTTTATTAATAATTTGCTTTAAATCTTTTAAAAGATTATCATAACATCATCATTGATCCATGTTAGGATAAGACGGCTTAAATAAAAAATGATAATATAGCTAACAAAATAGTTTTGCAAGACTATTAGACATATTTCCATAAGTTAAAAAACTTGAAAAGGAATTGAAACTTAAATAAAAAGGACGTGATTTTAGATTTTTAATATTTTTTAATGCAATAAAAGTTTGTAAAATGAAAAATGTAAAAATAAAATATTGTTGTCAAAAAATGCTTGCAGGCTTACAACTGTTGACGTAAATATTTTTGATTTTAAAAATCATTTTTACTGACTATGCAAATATTGAATTGTTAATATCAGGATTTCTTTCCAGCGTGGGCTTAAAACGCTTCCGTGTCTCCATTGTCTTGTTGCGTGTCTTGGCCCTATAGGCCCCTTTTGTTTACCCAGAAAAGAAGGCGCCGCTCTGTGTGTACTAAAATGTTTTTCTCTTTTATCCCTCGGCTTGCGACAGGAAGGCGGATGGAATAGAGAATAGAAAATACAATATGCAGCCATTGATGGTAATGGTGGAACAGGTGAATGGAGACGAGGAAGGTGCCCCGAACTGAACGGAAGTGCTGACCACCGAGGCAAAATAACAATTCTGCACTCTTTAAGTGGGTCTTTAAAGGGCAAGTAACGGGCCTGGGAAACATGGTGAATATCTCAAGTATTACACTAGCTTACAACATTCTATCGACAATTTACTGAGGAATTAAGCTTGAGAAGGTTGATAAAACTAAAGAAATAAATTGTTTGCTTCTGACTTTGAGAGCTCACAACTTATCTGAACCGATGTATTAATAATAACAGTTAGAAAATTAGAATTCGAAATAATATAATTTAGGGTAGCCCATTCTGCCGCTGTGTGCTGAGGTTAAATAACAAGAAGCAAAGCATTCAAATTGTAAAAAAGTGTAAATGTTCTTCAAAATAAAAGGAAATGCGAAGAAAACTTTAAAAACAGAAGACAATTAATATATATTGGTACAAAAATGAACAACATAAGTTCGAGCAACATAAAATATCTTCGGAAATTAAAGCTTAAATCACAAAAACTTAACGATTTACGAAAACCTTAATCTTAAAAAGAATGCTTTGAGTCTTTGAAGTTGAATTTTGTGCACACTTGTTGCCTGGGTAACTTAGTCAAAGATTGGGGTATTTAATGGGGGAATTGGGGTGGTTTAGAGAATGCTAGTCACGGATGTAGGTGGCAACAAATACCCGTCAGCTATAAACGAACGTAAAAGAACTTAATAAAAACGGAACGAATCGCTCAAATGGGCTTACACAGGAACCAAGAGTTCTCGCATCTTAAAGGAATATTGAAACAGAGACTGCGAAAGAGGAGGTGCTCTGAAAATTCAGGATAGAGCTGGCTCAGATGGGTACCATATCTCAAGGTCAAAGCACACACACCCAACTGGTTGTAAAGGGAGTGAAAGGTAGGATAAAAAAGGTGGATAACAGCAAGCTGGTTCGACTTTTTGGGGCCTTTTCGCTTATTTGTGCATGCAAATAAATATAAAATTTTTATGAATGAACACGTATGATGAAAGAGCAACGAGGCCCATGGTCCCAACACACTCGACATACAGTGGGACCAAAAGCAAGTCCACTGGTTGTTGCAAGCTGCTTTTATAGAATCATATATATTATATATCTTATTTTTAATTGTAATTTTTGGTTTAACCCCACTTTTTGTTTTTAATTTTTTATTAAACAAATCAAAAGTACTGTTTTGAATTTAAATCTTCAATTATTACCGATTTAACTTAGTTTGCTTTCACCCACAGTGCGTGATTCCGTCAAAAACCAAACCCTACAACACCCCTTTGTCTGCACATCCTCCAACTATATTACCTCCCCGGAGGCCACCTCTGAACTGACATGGTTTCGTTTAACCAGGCCAAAACAGAAAATCTGTTTAAGGTAGCAGCCGAAACCAAGCCAAACCAAGCCGAAACTGAAACTGAAACCCAGCGAAACGAAAGCAGAGAGGACTGCAAAAAAATGGGAAAAGGGTAACGGGGCTATTGCAAATACTTGTACAAGTTGGCATGTTCTCGCGTTTTGCCAGTAAAATGTTTCTATTTTTATCACCATTTCGAGATGGAAAACAACCCTTACCACCACCTCCCGCACCGATTTTCCAGCTTGATCTTCGTCCCAACCCCCTCCCCATTTCACCTACCACACCCTTTGACTGCATTTGCATGTGAAACAAGCAGATAAATTCAGACATGCAAACGCCATAAATTTTCGTGAGGCGAGCAGCGCAGTAGCAGTAGTAACACAGTAGCAATAACACACTAAAGCGGCAGAATAGTCAGAAAAAACTATACAAATTAAATTTATTTTTCGGGTTTCTACCAACAACTTCTGTTCGGAAATATTAAGTAAATCTACCAAAAGTTGTCTACATTTTTTTATTTCAGCATTTTTTATTCAAGTAAAACAACGAACTGACAAATATAAGATCGGACAATTATTTATTTTAAAAGAGGAATCTGACTCAAGCAAGCCGAAGATTATATACCATGAATAAAAACGTTACGATCTTAACTTCTAAGCACGAATTTAAGTTTGTTTGTGGGACACTTATGTGATATAATCGTTTGAAGTTTATAAAAACTAAATCTTTTTATTAATTATATATTAGTACGTTTTTCGATCGATCTGTAAAAGGAGTATTTTTGTAAACTTTAAAATTGAGAGACAAGTGTTTGGTAGAATCGGACGGTGATCTATAAATCAACTAGACTGCTTATTTGTAATACTCTGTAAACCATATACATACAAGTACACATTTCTTTTAATAATATAAATATATAAAACAACTTATTTTATTTGATGGATGTTTAACCTTCTAAATCTAGTATGGTGTAAAATATATATATTAATAAATTGTTCTACGAAAAAGGAGTTTCATCAAGCTAACGTAGTTTACTTATCATTTAATAAATAAATAATAAAAACAAATTCTGAACCAAATTTGTTCTGTAAGTGTAGGGGCAAGACAGGAGTGAGGGATCCCAGCAGCGGCGTCATTTAAAATCGAAAACTTCACATATTTTTGCATGAAATTTGCATGCAATAGCGCCGGAGGAAACAGGAAGAGGTCGGAGATGCTGCGGCAAAGATGCAGTTTCAGATGCATCCACATTTTTCGTGTCCACATTGCGATACAGTTGCAGATACATATAGAGCCGGCATTATGTAGATGGCAGCGACACACATCTTGTGTTCTTTAAAATGTTGGCTTAAACTTTTCAGTGGCTAGCTTTTCAACTTTTTGATGGAAAATTGAATAGAAAATTGAAACCGAAAAGGGGCGTTCTGAAAATTTACCTAAACGAAACATAACAGCTTGTAAAAAGGAAGAAAACGCAAAGGAAGGTGCCCCTGAGGGCCAACTGATGCCTGTGATTAGACCCGAGGCACGTTCCCCCGGAAAACACAGAAACAGACCGCCAGCGTGGACAAGATATATGGGCTCCGATTGGGTTCCAGTTATTAGAATCAGAAGTAGTCCAAAGCGTTTCCGTTGCATAAATCAAATTCATTTGCCACAGATTTCCCTCGGAGCCGAATCTGCCAGATTGCTGCCACCGCTCAAAGGCCATGCCAAATGGTGCAGTCAAGTGATTGGCAATCATCATCGGCCAACAGGTAACAAGCAACACCACTGCAACTTCAACTGCATTGATTGAAACGTCCAACTGCCAGTGGTCGGCATGGTGATTCTGTCACTTTTCCCCCCTTCTTTAAAGCGGGGATACCAGACAGTTGGCTTTCTAAACACTCTTGATTTTCACTTTAAATTGAGTCAATTTGTCATTAAAATGTCAATATGAAATAATGAAAATGGTCTCTTCGTAAGAGTAGTAATCTTGTGGATTTGATTAAAATTAGTATCAGGATGCATATAATTGAAAGCTCTTGTGAAGAAATGCGGTTAAATGCGTATATAGGTGTTGAGATTCTTAACATTAAAACCGTAATTTAGAAATTATAAACCATAACTTTATTAACAAGAATATTTTAATTTAATTTAAAAACAGCTTATTTATTTATTATTTTTGTCTATTGTTTTCCGGTTGTTTTTATGGGTTTATAAGCCGTAATTCAGAAATAATAAACGACTACTATACCTTTAAGAATTTAGATTAAAAAACGAAGTAAAAGCAGCAGAGTTTTTATTTTATATCGTCTTATAGGTATATGAAAAAGTATAGTTCAGAGATTTGAACACAAAAGACGCAGTTTCAAAATGTATAAAATAGTCGTCCGACCCACTCCGCTCTGACTTATATACTATATGTTCATCAAGATAGCTTTAAAACTGAGAGACTAGTTAGCGTAGAATCGGAAGGATGGACGTACATGGCTAGATCAACTCCCTTAGTAATACTTATCAAGAAAAAATACTTTTTAAGGTGGGACATTTCTCTTTCACAGCGTTGCAAACTTTTGACTTAATAATAATAAAAATATACCTCTTATCGAGGTAATGAAGACGTAACGTATACAATTTCTATGGCAAGATCGACTCTCCAGTGGTGGTCATCAAGAATTAATATACTTTATTGGGTCGGAAATGCCTCCTTCACTGCGCTGCTAACTTCTGACGGAAGCTATAACACCCTCTTCAAGGGTTTAAAAAATACTTTTATATATATACCTTAACAAAACATTCCTCCTTGATTACCCTCCTTGACCTCCTCTAGACAACATCGTAGGTCATGCACTCCATTTACCCGAATTGAGTCATCAAACAAGAAAGGCAAGGAATCGCTAAGGCTATTTTCTAGCAGAATCTCCATTAGCCACCATTAGAAAATAGTTTTATGTTACCAGTGGTGAGCTAAAAGCATTTCAATCCGGGTAAAAAAGGAAAAATGGAGAAACCAACCTCAGCCTGCCCCAATGCGGTGCTCAAGTGAAATGCAAATGAAACCACAAAGGAGGGAAAATATAAAAAGAAAATGAAATTGAAAATGGAAATAAAAAAGGAATGGGAAAAAAGGTAGCGATTCCCTATCTGGGAGGCAGTGGCCTACCGAAATAGGTAGGTATTTGAATAATTGAAGAGTTGAGCATAGCTCAAAAGACCCACAAGATACAAAGATACTCAACAAGTCTTTTCCTCTTGTTTGGAGAATTGCCAATTGTCAATGGCTTTGACAATGCCAGCACAAGGAAAAGCCTGACAATTTGTTTGTGCTTTTTGAAAGAAGAGGGAAAACCAGACTGCACGGTAAACCGTAAGCCTAACAGCAGGACTCATAAATTCCGGGACAAGAAAATTGTTCATGGGTAGCCTGGCCAATTGAATATCCTTCTGCCCTCTTTTGCCAAAATCATCCGATTGACCAACAACAAGACGGCAAACATACAAAAATTTAGATAGGAAATTGAATCAGAAACTTACGCAATTTGTTTTCTCCTATCGATTCTTAAGAGAAAAGTTTCAGCAGCAGAGTTTCACGGCGACCCTAACTAGGAAAATAAACAAGCGGCAGCTGCAAAACAAACAAGCTACATGAATCCCAAAGATGCACAAGATGCGCATCTCACAGATACAGATACAATTCCCTTCCTCATCGCCCGGCACTTCCACTTGTTTGCTTATCTAAGGTAACTTTAAATACTTTCCCGACTTGCTGCCAAAAATAAGGTGAGAATCACTATGGAGGGCAGTACATGAAGTGACGATGCGCACCAAGAGACTACTATGTAGAGCCACAGAATTGAAAACACACTGCGATGGTCCGATCATAACAAGTAGTACACCAACCCAAAAGTACCGCCAAAAGAAAATTGTGCGCATACCAAAACATTACGAAAATGAATTGATTCAGGCGATAGACGGAAAAAGTGGCATACTACTTTTTTGCTTTAAATGCTCCTCCTGTGACTAAAGAAATACACTCTAAAATGTTCATATTGTGTAGGCAAAAAGTTGTAATTCCTGACTGAAGCGATATTTATTTGGTTGACGTTGAAAGGTTTTTTAATTTGATTTTGTCAAGCCACAAAATGGGTCCAAGTCAAAACTTTTCTTTATATCTGCCAGTTGGATCTTTAAAGTTGTGCGAACTGTCTAACGCTATTTCACAATGCACACTTCGCGGTAAAAGATGAATACAAGCACCAAAATTCGTCACAACACAGCAATAACAAAGTTGAAAAAACAACTCTACAGTGCACTAAAGCGACTCTTAAGAATGTGAGGAAAAATATTTATTTATTTTTCATTTCATTGAGCTTTAAAATCTATTTAAGTGATTGTTTCTAAATGGCTGCTATTAGACACAGTCGTTTGATTTTTAGTTGTAAAAATGGCCAAATCTCGAGTTATATTTTACCCAACCCCTAAATCGACTTCATAAGCATACAACATTTTCTTATTTAATTTGACAAAAAATTCTTATTAAATTATGAGCAAAAAAAATATTATATTAACACATCACTTTCACTTGCTAATCCAGAATAAATATATTTTATGAGGGTAGCAGAAACTAAATTTATCACTTAAACTTTTGTAATCACAAAACCCATCTGCACCAAAAAAACTACTTTTGTTCTAGAGTAAATTGTCGATTTAAATGCAATAAGATTAGATAAGATTAGATGCATTAGATTCGAATCATTATAAACAACCAACTTATAAAAATGCTTCAGTGATAAATAAGTATTAATATTTGCTAAAATGATTTTCTCTGCAAAATATCAAAATTGAAGTAAAATAAATTTATTTTTTTTTTTTATATTTAAAAACAAAGTACACTGGGGTATTGTTAACTGTAATGGAAATGTTCAAAAAGTAATATATAAACACTGTATTTTATATTTGTTTATATTCATGTGAATATAACCTTAGCCGACTTATTAAAAGTTAACATAAAATGTTGGGAGTGAATTAGTAGCAAATGCTGAAAAAATGTTGTAAAACCAATAAATTAATTGTTTTGAAATCATGATTTAAGAAAAACTGCCTTGCAAAAATTAAACATGCACTGAATTAATTGGATCAAATCCATATATGAAAATTTTACTGCACAGAAATGTCAACAAATAACTTAAAACTATTCCCTTTTATATTATTTTATCGTAGACCAGCCTTTGAAACCCATTCCCAATACTACACCTAATCGCCTTTTCACGTAGCCCATCTGAAATACAACTCCTACAACTCCGACTGTTTTTTTTTATCGACAGCACACAAAAAAAATCAGAAGCTAATAAATCAAGCAAATATTTGGCTCACGCTTCCGTGGCTCCGTGGCATACGGTCTGGTGCAGAGTGCACAGGAGGGTTGGGGAGGTGCAAATGGACATCGACAGTGTCTAGTAAAAAAGAAAAATATTTGCTTGAAAATTGCCTGTAAATATTTGAGTCGGTCGAGTGGGGGCAGATCAATGTGTCTCGAAATCAGCTCGGTTCTCTTTTTCGGGTGATTTATGCGCGGTCAGCCACACTTGACCGAAGCTGGAATGTGGCTAAGAGCTGGACTTTTCCGCCCAGACGGCTTCCACATGCTTACGCACACATATTTCGGCCATAATTCAATGAAAGTGTCAACAGGGCAGAAAAAAGCTAAACGAATCAACTCTAACTCAATCAATTCCGGCAAAATAATAATAAACAATTTTCCAGGCCAAACAAATATGGCACGGTTTTTCTATGTATTCTTTTTAAAGACTGCGTGACATAAAAAAGTCAGGAACATTTTCTTTATAACGTTCAGCCATAAAATTAAAGCTCAAATCAGAATGGGTTTATAACTACTAAAGGAATAACTATTTTAAAACAAGGTCTTATTAACTTTTTAAATTATAACACTTACTGTTAAATAAGTTTTAAAACACCTGCAAACAAATATAAATTTTGTAAATGTTCGTAACATATGTTGGAGCACTAAATAAAGTCTTCTGTATACTCAAAGCAAGTCGTTGTGTCCAAACAAGTCTTAGCTTGACTTTAAGCAGGCTTTTAAAGTCGCTGCATGTCAACTTGTGGTGATGGCCAAATGGCGAAATTGCGAAATGGGAAATGCACTTTTCCACACACGCACTTGCACACACACATGGGCGACTGACGGAGCGAAGGACTGGGAGGCACACATCCCATCCGGTGGCCATTTGTCGGAATGAACTGCCAGGATTGCGGGCAGGGTCACGACACATGGCGGCCCAAACCGATTTGGACGGGCCAAGACCAAGCCGGCAGACAAACAACTGAGAAATGCATTTCGAAACGTCTAAAGCAAGAAAGAAAAACCAGAAAAAAACCGACCAACCAAGGGAAAAGCCATAGGAACTTTCCTAGCAAGCCATGCCATAAAAGTAAATGGAATATCACTATGGACGACAGTACATAGGAGACAACTATATATAGCCGTAGAAATCTGCTGTGATGGTCCGATCATATCGAGTAGTACACTAATCGAAAATAAAACATTACACATATGTACATATTTTAACACAGTATAAATTTTATTTAAATTTGCTTAGATCCGATGCTCCGTTCAAAAGTTATTAGAAAAATACTTTTTTTTCGTATGAAATATAACATGTAAACAATAATTAATATAATATATAAACATACAATTTTTTCGTGTCTGTCAGTTTCAAAAAATTTTAGGGACTTGTTTTAGAATTCTGGAGTATTTATACCCTTTAATTATAACTTTGATGTTTTTTTAATTTTTTTTTTTAGTTCTTCGAGATATAGTAATGGTTAAATATTTTAGAATTACGGTTTAAATTTCATCAAAATCGGATGACTATAGCATATAGCTCCCATAGGAACAATCGTATAGCTGCCATAGGAACTATCGAATAATTAAGCTGCAAATCATCATTGCTTCAATGTTTTTAAACATACACGCAAGTAAATCATAATTTCAACGTTTTCAAGAGTATTTAGTTTTTGAAATAGCTGCAAGGGTATATGAACTTCGGCTTGCCGAAGTTTGCTTCCTTTCTTCTTTTTTTGTGTTGGATAGGTCGTTACAAAAAAGTTTGTAGTTAAAATAGTTGCAGAATATTAAAAATTGTTAGTGCCGATTTTTGTTTACCTTTTTACATTTATAGCCCTTGGGATTCGTCAATACACTTACCCATTTGTCACGCTGAGGTAAAAAATGCTTGTGTAGGCAAAATACTTGGATAAAACGGTCCGAATGGAATCATTAAAAAAACGTGATTTATTTAGTCGAATATATAAATTATATGTCGAAGGTGCAATTGTCATGATTTTTTACCTCATTAAGATGTGTTTTGGTTTGATAAAGAAGTGTCTCAATATACAGTGTATATATATAAATAAACACACAAAAATCATGATATAAATTCCAAAAACATACACATAGACACATAAACCAATAAATAAAGGTAAACTATATAACATAATTTTTATTTATGATCTGTATTTTATATTCAAGTGGTCGTCAATTTTTTACATTACACAGTTAAGAAGCTCTTTCGATTTTGGCTCTCTGTGAATGAGAATGCATATGTACGCTGTACAACTGCTCCAAGCTGTCAGATGCAAACTTTAAAGTTTAAAAATGGGAAAAGAAATCTTGTTACACAAATCGAATAGAAATGCTCGAATTTCCTTCACAGAAACATCATTTAATGAGGGCGAGTTCGAACAGATGACCCTGACAACGCTGGGAAAACGCTCTGTTTTCCCATCGTAAAAAGTTCAATTGCTTTTGTCGATGGAAGTGTAATTTCAAATGCAATAGGTGTATAAAAGAGGAAAAGAAATCGATGGTGATAGACTTGCAATATAAACAGAAAGTATTGGTCCACCAGTTGCAGCCTGTAATTGCTTAACTTTAATTGAACAACGGAAAACATTCCAATGTGTTACATTTATTTATGGCGTACTTAATATAGGGTTGTTTAGGAATATGAAAACATGATGGTTGCAACTTGCAACAGATGCACATGCAACTTATTAATTAACATTAACTCCTTTTTTGAGTTTTGGAGTTTTTTTTAAACAGGCCATATAAAATACAATGTTCCAAGTTTTTAATGTAAATAGACCGTTATTTTAGCCCGGTAGTGCTTATCTCTACTTACATTTTTGATGCATTTTCCTTTACAGTTCACCAATTTTTAAACACCTGAAGATGGTTGATGGTAGTTAAAAGCATTTCCTCGATATTAGCACTTTCAAATCACGTTCAAATATTTATTTTAATTTTATATTTAATATATTAATTTAATTAATTTATTTATATTAATTTGTTTTATTTATTATATACTTATTCATTTTTTGGCATAATAAACTATTGCAATATTTAACCATTACTACATCTCGAAGAACTAAAAAAAAAAATTAACAAGAAAGGAAGCAAAGGTACGCCCTATGCTAAGTTATACCATTGTTTCATTTTTTTCCCCGATTGTTTGTATGCGAGCTATATGATATTACGACCGAATCGACTCTCCAACAAATGGTGAACAAGAATATTTATACTTTAGAAGGACCTTCACTGCATTGCAAACTTCTGACTGAAAACTTAATACCATCTTCAAGGGTATAAAAAAGGGTAACAATGGGTATGGGAACTTCAGCTTTGGACTCCTTTCCTCTGTTTGTCTAGCAATTAATAAAGTATAAAACTATCAAATTAAACGCTCCAACTGTTAGACCAAGTTTCTTAATTTTTTCCAAATACTATTTTCATCTGCAGGGGCAAACTTTTGCTGTGTCAAAAAAAATAAAACAATCCAACAGGCGTCGCGTCGCCGCACTTAATTAAATTAGAAGGAGTTTTCCCCGCCCTCCGCAGCAAAACGATGCGAAAAGTCAACAATAACAAACCAGGGAACAAGAGCAAAATTGAGCAAAATGTTCGCCAAACAGACGGCGACAGTCGCGGGAAATCAGGTTAACTAATGCAAAAAGTTTTATTCGGGAAAGAGTAGAGGCTTGCGACGTTAAAAGTGGGTGGTGCTACGCGGAAAAGTGGGCGGTGGGTGGTCAGTGGAGGACAGCGCCTTTGGTGGTCATGTAAGTCGAGTAGATGTGGCCCGTCACAAAACTCACAGCGCCATGAAATGGCCAAAAACTTTAGTCTGCAATACGAAATCTGTCTGTGAGACCTGTTCCGGCTTCTACTTTCGGAAATTTCACATTTTACAGCTAATTGGTAATGATAAATTACATTTATATTATTTATATGAGGAATATTTAATAAGTTATTTAACTGACTTTATGCTATTCGTAATAAAGACGAAATAAACAAAATTTTTTTAATTATGTGTATAAATTATTGAATTCATCACAACATTCTCGAAATGAACATGAATTTTTCCGCTACTCCCTAGATTGCGAAGTCATAAGTCCTCTTCTACTCCCAGAGAAATAAAGGACTTACTTTTAGGCTATGGCGTACCTAAAAAATGTAATATGAACTTAAATTTCACCTAAAACTCTATAAACTCAATACTTTTTGACTTATTAATGATTAGACATTTCAGAATTACGCTTTTCATTCTATTAATATCGGAAAACGATATCCTATAGCTGTCATCGGAACTATCGAATAATTGCTTCATTGCTTCAATTCTTTTATGCATATACGCAAGTAAATCATATTTTAATGTTTTCAAAAATATTTAATTTTTGAAATAGCTGTAAAGGTATATGATCTTCGCCTTGCTGAAGCTAGCTTCCTTTCTTGTTTTTATTTATTTTCCCGATTGTTCCGATCCGGCTCCTTCTGACTTATATACCGCTTGCAATAGAAAGAAAACTTTTAGAAAAGTTTCATGCAGTTACCTTTAAAACTGAGAGACTAATTTGCATAAAAACGGACGGACGGACATCGACTCTCCTAGTGATGCTGATCAAAAATATATATTCTTTATAGGGTCGGAAATGTCTCCTTCACTGCTTCGTAAACTTCTGACTGAAAAAGTAATACCCTCTTTAAGGGTATAAAATCTTTTTTATTTTATTATTTTAAAAAAAGAAAACCATAAATAAACAATTCAAAGTAGTACAAGTTAAACGAATTCAAATGTAAGTTTTAGGGCATAAATGTCCTGAAAATCGGGCTTAGGATAAAATAACTGGAAAAAATGTAAAAACTAAGTTTATTCAGAATAAAACTACAATATTGCACCACATAGTCTAACATAAATTATTTAGACTCTTCTACTCTTTAAATTTTAAAAGCATTAAATTACTTACAAATTTTGTTGACTATTTATGTAATAAGCGGCAGTTAGAACAAAACGTGGAAAATAGTGTTCTTTATTTATTATAATTGTTGTTTTTTATAAATATACGAACGATTGTGAATCAGAGTGCCTCCACACAGAAAATTAGTCTCATTTCCTACGGCTGCCATTCAAGCAGAGTATTTTCGGCTTAAATGCTCTCCATGAAAAGCTCTGGCTGAATTTAAATGTCCACAACTATCGTCCAAAAATAGGGAAGTTCCCAGGTAGCGATAAAAACAATTGCACAAAAAAATGCAAGCTAAATAAGTCCGCATTTCAGAAGATACACGAAGGAAATGACACAATGCGACGAATTAATATTTTTGTTGTTGGTGGTAGTCTTAAATGATTATAGTAATAAATTTGGTCAGCGGTCAGCACAAAATTATCTAAGATCAGCCTTTTCCCGGAACATGTATACATAAATCATTTATTTTCTATATATGCGAATTTATGACCATTATACATATTTAAGCAATTTTAATTTAATTTGCCACCGAACAAAAACAAAAAAAAAAACAATTAACTAAGTTAAAATGCAAATTACATGTGACGACAATGAGATAAATTAATAGAATCAACACCGGATAAGTAACTTAACCCACAAAAAATTATTGAATGCGCTGTAGCAAGCCATTTAATATATTTTATTTGTGAAATAATGTTTTTTGTTGGAATTCGTACGTGAACGCAATTAACGTACACCATCAAACATGGTAGGTTTATAGTATTGGAAAACCCCAGAAACTTGGCGTAGAGATCAGTAGTGGGATAGACCTCCATTCACAATGCTTTTGACATTTCTTTGTATAATTTTGTCTAGTTTATCAAAGAATATAATTTCCCAGCGAATTTACAGTGGTGGAAAAAATAACACTGGCTTACAAATTGAAATCGATGAAATACTATAGAGATCAAAACTTGATTTTCCGGTTTAAATGGACTGCCTGATTAAATTTTATTTAAATCGAACGACTATATCATATAGCTGCCATTGAAACAATCAAGGAAATCAGTGGAAAATCATCATTTCACTGTTTTTAAGCATATACGCATACAGTTTGAAAATTTTTTTTTGCAAAATCTGCAAAGGTATATAAACATCGGCTTGTCAAATCTTGCTTCCTTTCCTTTTTTATGTAATGACTGGGTTGCAAAAAGTTTATCAACTTAATTAGAGGCTTGATTACGATGACTCGTCCATCTCCACGGGCATTAAAACTAAGCGAGCTTGGAATAGCAAAAGAGGCTAAAGAGTGAAAGGAGCCGGAGACGGAGGCGGATACCCAGAGACACAATCCGGATACGGTGGCACCACTTTGACATTTTAAAGCCGTTGCCAGACGGCGTGGCTCTTATCGCAGCACCTACATAGCACCACCCACCGGCACCCAAGCTCGACCCTCCGCCTCCCGCCACGCCTCTTCACACAGTCTGTTATCAGCTTATGGCTCCCATTTGGTTAGCAGTCCTTTAACTGCTTCCCATTTATCGTAGATTTGATTTATGGCGCAATTAAAAACTGCCCCAGATGAAAAGTAGACGGGGTGTTTTTGGGTTAAAGGATAAAATGGAGTGGGCGGAAAAGTCCATATTGAAGGCGGGGCCATCTCACACGTCCTCTTTCCTCGACTCCTTGACACTGGCAGCATCGACGCGAAACCAAATTTATGGCAGCAAATTTATTGGCAAAAGTGACGACCAAAAAAACACAAAAATTTAAATAGAACTTCCGCCGAAAACACCGCCAAAATGGCCTTGCAGACTTTGTGTAGGAATCGGGATCTTAAGATGCTACTTGAATGGATGATGTCGCCCAAAAAGTTAGCAACTAGAGAATTTTGGAAAGTCATTAAATTTACACCTGTTTCAATATTAATTATTTTTTCATTAACATATATAGTTTGACTATGTCATTAGTGAAAGTGAACAAGTAATTAATAACATATTACAATTATATTATCACAGACTACTAAGTCATCAAAAAAATCAAAATGCGTGATGAACGTTTCAAAGGTTGCTTGGGATCAATGATTATTTCTTTAACACCGAATGCTAGTTTTCAGACACAAAAGCAAAAGTTTTCGAAAAATAAAAAAACAAATTAAATGTATCAATCCAGATGTTGAAATTTATTTAAACTGGCAATCTTTCTTGTGTGTTTTAACCGCTCAATACGAAAACCTTTGCTGTTTTAAATTTGTCAGTCCCACGTATAAGCATTTAGTACTCACATGTTATTAAGCTGTTGCGTCGAATATTTTTCAAAAGCTTTTCAATGCATTTCCACGTGCTGTAGTCCGCAAAACTGCTCCAAATCTGTTGATGATATCAACATCCACGGCAGAAAGGCTCAATAAGACTTACACATTTGAGATGGCAATTCATGTTGTGAATTGATATCGAAAATTGCTTGGGAAATACTGCTTCTCAGGGGCTGTTTACAATTCGTAAAAGGCTTTAAAGGACAACTTGTACTGGCTTAATGTGCCGGGTCAGGCAGTGTGCCGGGTCTCAGTGTGAAATGACAGATTTTTGCGATTTGAAATAAACTTACGATGCGTAAGAATAACTTGAATCAGCATTTCAAATCCCAAATATCTAGCTCATATATCTCGAGTTTCATACGGACTGACAGACAGATCGACTCGGCTGTTGAGCCTGTTCAAGAATGTATATACTTTATAAGGTCAAAAACGCTTCCTTCCCCTTTTTGTCTCCAAGAAACAGGTGCAAATATTTAATCTTTAATGTGATTGAACTGTGACACGTCTGGCTATTAATTTGTTTTATTTATTATATACTTATTCATTTTTTTGGCATAATAAACTATTGCAGTATTTAAACATTACTACATCTCGAAGAACTAAAAAAAAAAATTTACAAAAAAAGGAAGCAAAGGTACGCCCTATGCTAAGTTATACCATTGTTTCATTTTTTCCCCGATCGTTTGTATGCGAGCTATATGATATTACGACCGAATCGACTCTCCAAGGGATGGTGAACAAGAATATTTATACTTTAGAAGGACCTTCACTGCATTGCAAACTTCTGACTGAAAACTTAATACCATCTTCAAGGGTATAAAAAAGGGTAACAATGGGTATGGGAACTTCAGCTTTGGACTCCTTTCCTCTGTTTGTCTAGCAATTAATAAAGTATAAAACTATCAAATTAAACGCTCCAACTGTTAGACCAAGTTTCTTAATTTTTTCCAAATTCTATTTTCATCTGCAGGGGCAAACTTTTGCTATGTCAAAAATAAATGTGCCGGGTCAGGCAATGCAAAATCTCGATCTAACCATCTCTAAAGTTTCTTAATACTACATGCTTACAAATTGGAAAGTTTGCTTTGGTCTGCACAGCTTAGATGATAATGATTTTCAATATAGTATAATCGTGTGTCTTCTTTGAAAGACAACATCTGGCGAGCCAATGAATGTCAAACTTTAATAGTGCTATAAGACATTTGTGTTTCGACTTAATAACACACATATACACCTAATAGCTAGCTTCTACCATGTCTCAGTGTGAAATGACAGATTTTTGCGATTTGAAATAAACTTACGATGCGTAAGAATAACTTGAATCAGCATTTCAAATCCCAAATATCTAGCTCATATATCTCGAGTTTCATACGGACTGACAGACAGATCGACTCGGCTGTTGAGCCTGTTCAAGAATGTATATACTTTATAAGGTCAAAAACGCTTCCTTCCCCTTTTTGTCTACAAGAAACAGGTGCAAATATTTAATCTTTAATGTGATTGAACTGTGACACGTCTGGCTAAGTCCAAATATACGAAATGAAAAATACAAATTATCTCCATTTCAAATCTTAAAGTTGGGAGCCTGCATATTAAAGATAGTAATTTCTTTCCCTAATATAATCACATTAGTTTGGGGTAAACCTCTAGCTCAGCTCGAGGTGTACCCCTCCGCAATAACGTTTGTGTTCAGGCTCCTCCTCCGATTTCAAAGTCCAGCATCCATTTCTGGTCTCCGACCTTAGTTTGTCATCATCCGCCAGCTGTTTGCCTGCACTTTGAGTTAGGCATTGTCGGCCGATTTGGCCCTTATGAACTAGTGTCAAACACATATACCCACACAGTCTCTAATACATATACCTTGAGCTTAAGGCTGTATCTGTGTGTTTGCAGTACGGGGAAAAGTCAGTGCAACATGTTGCCACTGCCATGAAATGTAAATAAATTTCTCTTGCGGCCAGGCATGTCGTAAAACATGAGGTTAATGTGGTAAAAGCCGGCTAGACAACTGATTCATGGGAGGCGGATTGTGTGAAGGGGGTAAAAATAAGTTTGCAACAGCGGTCAACATATTTCTGCCTAAACTATTAAGGACAGTAAGTGGCATTTAATGGTGTTTACTAGGGGAAGGGAAATGCAATCACATATTTCATTGCCAGCTTTGGTTTCTTGCGAGAATGGTTTGGGGTAGAAAAGGAAAACAGCCCAGCGGAAGCTACAGATCTTGACAAGTAAGACAACAAAATGCGGTAAGACAACAAAATGCGGTCGAACTTTTCTAAGACAAACTTTTCTAAGTCCGAATTCGACGTAAACACTCAAAAAATCCAGATTAAGTCTTTTGAATTACAAAATAATTTATTAAAATTATTTTTTATAAGCTTACATTTAGTTCACAGCACCGATTTCGTTAAAAGTCACCAAGTTCCAGTTTCTGAGCTCCTGATAACGAGAGACATAGTCAAAGTGGGCGCAAATTAGGTTTTTTGAAAAATATAAGTTAAACCCAGTAATATTTTGTTAAGGTTTTGGCTGATGTTTTAGTCAAAAAGAAAGATATTTATAAAAATCGTCTATATATTTATTATTTGATATGTCGAATTCGTGTTCAGTGTTCGGTGTTACGAAAGCTTGCCCAATTGTTTTGCATTAAATTATTATTATACTTGCAATTTTACAAAAGGATTTCTGAAACTAGGTCATAGTTAGATATCCCTAAATTACGCATTTTTGCTTAGGGCGTCGCAAAATATCCAACATTTGCATGGGATTATTGCGGTCGTGCCCGAGATTTTCTTTAGCGCCTTTAACCTCTTGAATTAAGCCTTTATGCAAAGAACCGGTCACGCAGTCAATTATTATAAACTGACAGAACTGCTAAGGTAACAAATTTTTGAGCTCATGCCGAAACCCTGTTGGTCTGTCTATTTAATTAACACACACAGACATGCCAAAAATTGAGTTAAAACTTTTTTGTTGTGGCCGAGAGGATGGAGGTCGGTGCAAAATTAATTTGGCGCTGTTTTTGCCGCCGCTCTAACTCGCACATAAACTTCTAATTGGCAGCACATTCCGCATACGCCGCGTTGGCCCATGTTAAAAAGTTTTCCACCCAGCCTGTCCGGGGATGAGTCCTAAAAACGAGGGCGAAAACTTCGACGTTTTGTGTGCGCAAAAGTTATAATAGATTTTTAGTTTCACTCATTTAGTCGAAATATTTTCCGAGGGTGGAGGATCTGCTCTCGACCAGTAAAACTAGTCATTTGTAGTGATGGACTAAGTTGACTTTATTCCCACAATGCTCACAGATTGAATTGAATTGTTTTGGGCAAGAAGGTCACTCAATTTGCCTTCAATGAAAGTTCTGTAAATAGTTGTTGAGTTGATTCTGGTCAAGGATCAAGTTAATGAGGAACACGAAATTAGTTACAAATACTTTTCACTTAAAACAAGAAAGGAAGCAAACTTCGGCAAGCCGAAGTTCATATACCCTTGCAGCTACTGCAAAAATTAAATATTCTTGAAGACATTAAAATTATGATTGACTAACGTAGATGTTTAAACACATTGAAGCTATGATGATTTACAGTTCCTATGGCAGCGATATGATATCGTTTTCCGATTTTAATAAAATTAAAAGCGTCATTCTGAACTATCAAATTATTAATTAATCAAAAAGAATTTCTAAAAAAAAATTACAAAATAAAAAAATTAAATTTTTTTTGTATATATATATTTTTTTTATTGTTTCCATGGGAGCTTTAAGTTATAGTCGTCCAATTTTGATGAAATTTAAACAGTAATTTAAGCATTACTATAAAAAATACCAAAGTTATAATTTTTTTTCCGATTGTTCCTATGGGAGCCATATGCTATAGTCGTCCGATTTTGATGAAATTTAAACCGTAATTCTGAATTTTTTAAGGGCTAAGAAACATCAAAGTTATATTTTTTTATTTATTTTTCTTATTGTTCCTATAAGAGCTATGTGCTATAGTCGTGCGATCCGGCTTATATACTACGTGCAATAGAAAGACAACTTTTGGGAAAGTTTCATGCAGATAGCTTTAAAACTGAGAGACTAGTTTGCGTAAAAACGGTCGGACAGACGGACGGACAGAAGGAAGGACAGACGGACATAGTGATGCTGATCAAGAATATATATACTTTATAGGGTTGGAAATGCCTCCTTCACTGCGTTGCAAACTTTTTAAGAAAATTTAAAAATATATGATAATGCTTTAGGCACAACTCTGTCTAATATTCTGGCCCCCTGATTATAACATTTCTTCTTGTTACGTATGTATTGGAACATTTTCAAGCAGACATTTTCAAGTAGATCGAAAGATTGAATTTATTAAAATTATTGTTATGCTATAATATACCCTTATTTTAAGATTATACTAATGTAAAATGCATTTAAGCTTTAAGGACATATTTTTCATTTGACGATAAAGGTTATTCAAAATTGTAAAATAAAAAACTCATATTTAATATAAATTATATGCAGTTTTATCTCATAAGTCCTTAAACTCGAGAGAGCATTTGCAGGTTAAGTTTAAATTTATTTTTCATCATTCATCTGCCTTATCACTGTAATCTCCTTTTGTGAATTCCGCGGCTAAAACTCAATTATATATGTTTGTTCATTTCCAAAACTAATCCGGCTGTTTAATGTGCCCAACTTGGCCAGCAAACGCATATATCTTGACTAATTCCACCCAAGAAAACTTTACGGTACTTTTCTCTGGTCTTGGAGTCTTTTTGCTTTTCCGCATCGCTTTTCTCGCCTGTCTCGGAAAACTTTCCCCAGGGCGTCATGCTGTCTGTGCTTGTGGCTTTACGCTGCCAGTTTTATGGTCAACATTGTACCATCCACCGCCCGCTGCTGCTCTCCTGTTTTGCTTCTTGGTTCATATATCTTTAATTTTTTATGCCCTCCGTTATGTCAGCACATTTGCCATAGCATACTTTTCAGCAGCCACAGAGCTTGAATTGCTGTCATTAGCGGGAAAGAATCTAAGGAATCAGAATGGAGAATACACTGCTGCAAAATAATGACATTGACTGTGGAAAATGTACTCACAATTTATGATTTTTTTTAAATAAAGTTTATTTGTATATGAATTTAAAAATGTAGTGGTTTTTTTCTCGCTAGAAAGTGTGGTTGAAACTGGTTCAAAATTTATTTTTATTGTTTTCTTTACTTTCTTAAATAAGTCTTCTTAAAGTACGGCTCCGACAAAATAATTAAAATTCGATCTTACTGCACTATTTGGTTTATTTTTAAATTCATTTTACGAGTATCTAATAACACAGCAAGGCAGAACATTAAGATTAAGATTTCTTTCACTGATTAATTTTAAGAATTTATGTGTAAAGAGCCCATATTGATTTAAATAGTTTATTCGAATAGAATGAATTACTTTGATTGGAAAAATAGGATCAGGAACCCAAACCCGATTCGCGTAAATTGGAATTGAATTTAAAAGGAAACATATACCATGGAATGTAAAGTTTATACATTTTTTATTGGGAAACTTATTCAAATTCTATTCTATATCTTAAAATCGTTCATTGTTTTTTTAATCAGAAATATTTTTGTAAATTAAACCTTTAACAATTTTTTTTATTTCAGGTGCAGCTCCTTGGCATTTATTTGTGAGTGCTGACTGTGTTGTGGTCCATAACTGGGTCAACAATGGGAGCTCTTTGATGTTCTTTCCTTTCTCGAGTGCCTGCCTCCTCCACTCCTTTGCTATTCTGTGAGCCTTCCCTTCTCCTTTGTGGTTATTTTGGTTGTTGCTCTTGCCATTGTTAGGGCCATCGCCCGTTTACAAGTCAAGTGGCTCCCATAACACCAAAAAATTGTGTAACAAAAACAATTTATTTTGCTGTATAACTTGTCGTTTACTGGTTGCTCCACCTCCTGTCATTGCCAGCTAGCCAGATTTGACAGACGGACTCCGACAGGCTGTCGTTGTTTTTTCTTGTTGTTTTTGTGTTTTTACCCTTGCAAAGGGTATTATTATGTTGGTCAAAAGTTTGCAGTGAAGTGAAGGAGTCTTACCGACAACATAGAGTATATTTATTATTGATTTATCCTTTAAGACATTACATTGTTGTGTTCTTTAATGGAACATTTTTATCTAAGACTGATCGATTTTGTTTTTTAAAGAAACCCAACTTCAAGAGTAATTCAAAAAACATTTTTTTTTGTAAACAAAAAATTCTTATTTGTGTGTTGACATTAGTGTGGTAAAAAAAAGCGAACTCTAACTATTAATATTGCAGTTTTTGTTGCACAAATAATGTACTCGAAAACCAACAAATTTTATTTTAAGTGCAATGGTCCACAGCATCAATTAAAAATAGTTGTTCGTAATCCAGCTCGAATTTTGTGCAATGGCTTTAAATCGCATTTCTTTACGACATTTATTTAAAATATGACATTAAGCCCTATGGGAATACGAGTGTAAATAAATGTACTCACAACATTTAATATCAGAAATATATGCAGAATACTTTGTGTACTTGAAAAGGGTTAATTAGACGATGTTTAACTGTTCAGCCATTACCATGTACACAATAAATAATAGCCTGATTCTAACGGTGCATTAAAAGGCATTAAGCCGTATGCGCTTTTATTTCCACAGGTTCTCCCAAAATACAAACAGCCCTGTTCCAGTTTTCACTTCCGAAAGATTCACAGGAATTCGAATTTCCCAGACCCGTTCCAGTTTTCAATTCCAAAAGATTCACACGGATTCTAAATTGCCTCTGTTAATTCTCTGTTAACTTCCGTAATAATCTCACGGAAACTTTCCGCCAAGCAATTGGCTGGCGGATTTAATTCCGCAAGCACAGAAATTAATTGATTTAAAATACTTTGCGATAAGTTAAAGTGCAGATGATGTTTGTACCCTATTCATTACTGCTTTACAAACTTGGTTTACACAAAAAACATTTTTGACCTATTAAAAATTATTTTGGGATTGCGTCTCAGAATCGATTAGATTATCGACTTCGTCATTTTAGCAATTCCGCCGCCCCTTTTCTGGTTTCCGAACGAAATGAAGGGGAGGCTGCCGAGGCTACGAAAAAAAAAAACTATTTTCTTGGGACTTATTTTTAGCACGCTTTTTGGTGTTCGTTGATGGTAAGAAAGGCATTTAATCAAAGTAAAATTTAAAAGTGTTTTTGTTATTATTACCGCTTATTTTAGTGTTCTATTTGTGCAATATCACCTTTGGCAACTCTTGTTCTCAACACTACTTGTGAAAAGTTCACAACACTGACACCAGCATTTTCTAGCACTGGCTAAAAGCGATATACAAAAATTTGAAAATTTGTACTTGTGGCCGCCAATGCAAGTTCATTCGATTTTATGCGCTTAACTAGTATTAACTAGTATATTAATCTCACTATCTGAGGGACAATAGCGGGCCAAAATTTAATTACCCCTGAGGCAGCAAAACTTTGTCAAATCAAATGCCTTTGTTATTAGGGGACTGCTGCCAGTCAGCTGATTTTTCATCATAAAATCACGATTTGTGGTCGTTAGAGTTGGAGTGATCAGTTTTGAAATAAACTTGGGCTGCGTATGAATTACAAGAATCTGCATGCCAAGTCCCAAATCTCTAGCTTTTGTTGTTTCCGAAACTCGACGTTCATACAGAAGCACAGACAGACAGACGGACAGACAGACATGTAGATTTTTGTCAATGCAAAAACAAACTTATATTCTTTTAAAGTCTATTATAAAATCATCATACGACTTTATGAATAGAACCTCGTGGAAGTGTATTGACTAATATATTTTTTCTAACTGCAAGGGTATACAAGGTTTGGATTATTGAACTTCACTTTCTATTCTTCTCTGTCTATTATCTTTTGCATTTTAGTTTTGCCATTTAAAAAATTGTTTTATCACTTAAATTCTTTTGTGTCGCTCAAATGTCAATTCTTATATTTTAATACACTTAATTTACCTTGTGTTGTGTGAATTAAATCGAATTTTCTCTTGCAGTAAGCAAATAAAATGATTAACTACATTTCAATAGGCTTCGGTATGCATTAAATGTTTGACACTGGCGTAATTATAATGATTTATATTGAAAATGCAATAACAACGAGTCGTTGCACTTGTGGCTGGAGAACATTTTATTGAGATCGCAGATAAATATTGAATGTCGTCCACTAGTAATTGAATTATTATTTCTTTTAATTTTCAATTCTCATAAATCTTCTGATTTATGCTTTAAGAGCTTTAAAGGTCTTTAAGATTTAACAACTGTTATTGCAAATTTACACCAAAATTTAGAAATTCGCCATAAAACTTATTTTTTTTCTAAATTCAAGAAAAAAAATCTAGTTTCCCGAAATTTTTCTCTGGAAACTACGAAATTTTTTTTAATCAATAAGTTTTTTCTCAATTAAAGAAATAGTTGCCCTAATCTGAAATCGCCCTAAAAAAAAAACTTTTCTATATTTATGTTAAGTCAAATTGGGACTTGTTTTCAGTTCTTTTCATAAAATGAGGGCTTACCATAATAGGTAACTAACTATGAAAGTCTTTTCTAAAAATTCTCAGCCTAACCTTAAAATACTTAACCCTAAAAATAGAAATGTTAACTAAAATAATAAAATTATTTTCTTAAATGTCGTAACCTGAACTTAAAATGAAACTAACCATAAAAAATAAAAATTTTCCTCGCTCGACAAGCTCGTAGCCTAGGGGTTGGAGTGTCTAAACACCAACTGTCGTCATACATTTTTTTTGTAATTTAAATGCCGTTGTCCGTTTAACAAAAAAAGAACGATCCGATTTACAAAAATTTTAAAAACGAAAGACAAAAAATATTGACATTGAAATCATAGTGAGGCAATTACGCCACACCCCTGGGACAAAAATCCCCTTATAAAATACGGGGAACTGAACGCCTGCCATTATGCTACATACATTTCATCAATAATTCATTTCAATATATAAGAATCCGCCTAGTAAACTATAGCCGTTTTCTTGTTAATCAGTTTATTACGAAAAAAAAATATATCAATTTAATTAGAAGCCGATAGTTTTTTTAACACCTTCGAACGTCCTCTTTTGATCTCTGCCTTGACCCGCGATTTCTTAACCTTCGCATGCTGTTGCTCCTGGGCCAACTCTTCTATTATATCGGGGTCCGTTAATATCGCGGCTTTACGCCTTTTTCTCCATCTTCGTGTTAATGCCCTGGGCAGACCTTTGAAAGCGGCTTAAAAAAAGGCCCCAAAAGTTCCGTCTGCCGAATCTGAGCTCGAATCTTTCGGCCTTTAATCTTTTTCAATAAAAACAGCTGGGTTTTCGCGGTCGATTATACTGCTTGGAAGAAACTCGCCCTGCTTGAAGATATCCGGGTTAAAGGGATCAAATCCGGTGCATTGAAATCCAGAAATAATACTTTTGCAAGTCACTGCTGATGAAAACGTCTTGCTATTGTTTAGTGGAATGTCATAAATTGTCTTCGATTTGCCCGGATCTGTTTTCATCCAATAGTCGCATTGGGAGTTGATAGCAGTATTAAAAACAGTGCGATCAAGAGGTTGTAGTTTATGCGAACAATGAGGTGGAAGCGTCAAAAGAACTCCTGCTGAAACTGCCATGGACAATGTGACAAGAGTTCCTCTTTCAGAATAATGTAACTCTTCCCATACATCTTTTGAGCAACGAAAATAAAAAATATATAAAATAAGGGGAGAATTCGCCCCACACTTAGTATGGCGAAACTGTCCCACACGGTGGTTTTTTAAAAACAAATTATTTTTATAGCTAAGACGAACGCGAAAAATAAATCAGCAAAACAAAAGAGTATTTATATATTAACCGTGCAACGCAAAATTAAATGGTTTTCTTTCCGTTGGTTGTGTTCTACTGTTGTGTTCTACTGTGACGGCGGACTAACAGAAAAAAATTGGTTTTTAAAGTGTTCATGGGTTCTTGGTAAAAGCAGGTGGTGGAATTGCCCAAGTGGCGAAATAGCCCCACTCTCCCCTACTGTATCAGAGTTAACTTATATGCTCTAAAATATAAATTCAGTTGAAAACTGAGCTTTTATTTCCAAACAACAAAACAATATTATATTCGTACATTATTTGTGTGATGTCGTATATAGAAAAAATACATAATAAATCTCAACATGCCGAAATACAAATTCATACTAAATAATATGGTTTCATTTTTAAACACTTTTCTACTTAAAAAAAAAAATTGTAAACGTTTTTCTCCTTTTTAGAGAAAATTTGTACTATTATAATATCGAAAATATAAAAATAGGCAAAATTGTCGATAATTAACTAAACTTCACTTATGCCCATCACTATTCTAAGCCCATGCGATAGATAACTATTTTTCTTAATATAATATAATATATTAACATTTTTTTAAGTCAGTGTTAATGCTATTATTAACTCACCTCCAGTTAAAAAAATGGTAGTATTAAACATTTTTAAAAACCTAAAACCTTTTTTATGTATTTTTTTTTTTAATCTTAAGAGAATTGATTGCCCACCTCTTAAAATTTTGAAATAAAGCTTTTAAAAATATGGAACTTCAAAGTTGCTGACACCATAAAAAGTAGGAGAAAAAATATAACAAAATTAAAAGTTTAATATATTCTAAATTTTGTATTATTATTATTATTATTCAGGACATTTTTGAAGTTTCCTTTTTTTTAACTGGAACTTGACAAAATATTCTAATTAGTGGAAAAAAAGTGGTACAAAAAGGGCAAACGACGATATTCAAATGTCAAAAATTCGATTTATGGTAAACCAGTTTCCTTAAGCTTCAAAACAATAACTCGATTGGCCCAATCTTTTAAACTTAACATAGTACTGCTAAAATCAATTCTTTTTTTAGATTAAAAAAATTATTTATTAATGTTTTTTACACATCATTTTTAATTTGTAACTGTTTGGCTAAAATAAATTAATTTAAATAAATTTTACGCCGACAAATTGTTCCCCAATCCACCTAGACCAATTAAAAAGTAAACAAAGTATGCGGAAAAACTTTGAACCGAATGAACAGGCAAATGAAACTAAGTAAAAAACTTGCCCAAGTCAGCGTCGAAAACCGAAACGACGAATAAACAGAGTGCAAGAGATAGTCTCATGAAAATTGCAGTTGGCCAATTGTTGCCACTGCAGCCGAGTTTTTTGTTTTTTGTCTTTATGGCAATGGAAAAAATTAGCAGCAATTAAAAGGAAATTCGCAACGAAATGCGATAAGAGCGGCCGATATAAATGTGTTTGAAGTTTCGCATTTGGGGGAAGGTGAAATAAAAGTCGATTTCGACTTGGCCGTCGTTTGTTCTGGAAAATTGGCCAATGAAATGGAAATAAGTGGGTCAAATTGATTCTGATAAATGGGCAATGCTTGTTTTTAGTGTTATAAGTTCTTTGTGCCAGTCTGTTTCCTTATTGAGTTTTATTTATTTGTTTTGTATATATTTTGTGCCGTTTTTTAAATGAATTTTTGTGGTTTTGGGAGCAATTTTGGTAGCCTGAATACCAAGCCTAAGAAACATATAGACAACATTTGCCCATCCTCTGCCTGCAAATGGCCATGTTTTAAGTTCAACTTTATTTCCCAGACCAATTCTCAGTCTCGCACAAGCTCTTAACACTTAGAGCGACATTTGTGAGATTTGTGGTGAGAAGTCAAATTTAACTTCGAGACTCGGGCAGAGGTTCAAGAGAACGAGATGCGTTCATTCATTTTATTGGCGAGGATATTTAACTTCGCGTTCTCTTCAAAGCTTTAATAACCTTGCTTATAATAATAATAATATGATATCTCTATTAATTTCAATAAGTATTTTTCATAATCGAATTGGACTGCTCATTCAAATAAGCATAAATAGCTAATTAAAAAGATATTAAATGGGTTGCATTTTTGTGTTATAAATAAAAACATTTGCGTAATCTCAAAAGCTATTAGTATAATACCTTTTTAGATATATAAAGGACGTAACCGTAGGTTTAGTCATTTGGAAGTTGTGGGCGTGTGAAATGTAGCCGTTTTCCCGCTAAGCTAGCGGACCTCTTCAAAAAATGGTAGAACAGCTAGAGTTGCTTAATGCAGTATAGTTGGTTCCAGAACCCTAAAACATCGCTTTAATACGCACATACACGTCAAAAACCCAAAAACGTTCTCATTTGAAAAATGCTGTATTTGTCTTGTTTATTGAATACCCCTTTAACGGAGTATCGGGTCTCCCCCTGTATTAAATTATGTGCCTTTCTTGCGAGCTTCTTTAACTCATCGCAATCTAATAGGGCTCGCACGTGACAAGATCGTGCTGGACTTCGTTCAACAATATTTATTAATACAAAATTTCTGAATGGACTTCCATTTAATTTGGTTATTGAATCAAGGCCAATTTTTTTGATATTGTGGTAAGATCAAAGATTTAAGATGTAAGCAGATATATGGATTTTTGCAACTTTAAATCTTTTAAAGCTTATCATGTGTAC
The DNA here is from genome assembly GCF_018152505.1 of Drosophila elegans. Classification (NCBI taxonomy): domain Eukaryota; kingdom Metazoa; phylum Arthropoda; class Insecta; order Diptera; family Drosophilidae; genus Drosophila; species Drosophila elegans. The sequence goes on along the minus strand of NW_024545782.1, from coordinate 3,222,812 downwards.
AAAATAATGTCTAAATAAGACACCAAACTTAAATTATTATTATTTACATCTTCTGTATTTTTCTTTAACTTGTTACCCTCAGTTTTTGTACATCAAAAGCTATGTTTAAAATGTCAATCAGTGGAATAGATTATTTTTTTCTAAGAAAATAACATTTTAAGCAATAACAGAAGTAAACGAGCCCTAATTAAAATCCCAAATTTCCCACAATCGTCCTATAAAGATGTACAAACGTACATGATGCCACAATATTTTGACAGCCTGCTGTCAGGTTTAGATAATAATGAGATGCAAGACGAATGGGGGCCGCATTTTTGATAAATTAATAAGGTCTTCGGTAGGTCCAAATTATAGGCCTGCAAAGGTTGCCCCCGGTACTCCAAGTGCCCAATTAACTCCATATATGCATAATCGAAATCAGAAAAATCAGTAAAAGATGTAAACTTGCTGTGCATCTTGTGAATGAGTGTTGGGATCCGGAGCTGAACAGAAACAGCAAATTCAACAGAAGCAGCCGCATTTTCAAGGGCGATCGATAAACGCAAAACTGGTTTCGAAACCATCTCGAAAGTGAGGATTGAGGGGTGTCAAAGGCATCTGTATTTCGATGAGTCATTTTTCATTACAGTTTTTTTCTTGCGAGTTTACTTTTAATGGTCAAGGTTAACTTGCAGCTCACGATCTGACAAATTGAGTTAATTTAAATATTTGGAGTAAGCTAAGAAATAGGTTGATATATTTTATTGTCAGTCGCCTACACTACGTTTTTCGTTTTCATTCATGCCATTTAGCGCTTAGCAGTTTAAATTTCTATTGTTTGATATATTAAAGTTCGAACTCTTTTTTCTAAGCTTCTGAAATCCGTATAAAATAATTGTTTTTATTGGTTCAGTTTTTGTCAAATCAAGTTCGTAATCTCATGTATGCCGAACTCTTACAACCAATGAAAAATATATATATTCTAATTTTATGAATTCTTGAATTCAACGCTTTTTCAGTTTCCACACAACTACAAGCCACTTCAGTAATTTTTGAACTAAAAAAGTAAGAAACAGGTGTGGATTATACAAAACAATTCCATTTATTGCCATAATGTTGTATAAAAACTAACGCATTGTGTTCAATCTGAAGCAAAGTTGCAATCGCCATCAATTAAATGAAAAGACTCAACAATTTGCATGCTCATGTAAATTATGGCCAACAGGCAGACAAATACTGATGGCGAGATGGTTCAAAAGAAAAGAAAAATAAAAAAGTACGAAATGAATAGTTAGTTGCAAAGAAATTGACGTAACTCACATTTAGTTTCCTTTCGACAGGTTGCATAAAAACATACGCTCAGCCACTTTCTAAAAGCAAAATGGAAAGTTGTCCGAGTGTTGAAAAAATTACCTCCTAAATACTTAAAAAACAAACTGTATAACTCCGTGAAAAAAAACAAACAAACGCTAAATTAGTTTTAAAATGGATATGATTTTATTAAAGATTCATCAAAGTTTATGAATTATTCAAATATTCTTACTTGCTTTTAGTTTGGGTTCATTCTTACCCTTAGTCATATAACATATTTGTTGTTCTTATTTAATGCATTAAAACATTTGGCCTTATCCAGAAACAATTGGAATTCAGTAAGCTTTAGTAAAACTTGATCAATTAACCTTGCAGATAGCATTATAAATATGAACAAAGGTTTTTACCGCAGAGGAATTTTTTTTTCCTTGATCAGCATTAAAGCTATGTTATTAAATCTTTCGCAATCTTTTTCTTTTTATGCGCAGACAGATCAATCTTAAAATAGACGCTAATCAGGAGACACAGGTGCAATATAAAGGATAGGAAAATGTGTTGACTAAAAAATATAACATTATTGCCTTTAACAAACATCTTGGGTATTTCCAATTCATTTGTTCATTTCATTTTGTTCCAAGAAAGGAATATTCGATTTATGGCATTAGGGAGTGAATTCAATCGAAGCTCTCTGGATCGTATGATTTTGGCTCTGTGAATTTTGTAAGCATCCGTTTCTCGATGCCTATTTAAATATAATCCGCAAGGTCGTGGTAGCCGTAAAGAGCTTCAACTCGTTCTGCAATCGGACCAAAAGCATGTTTAAGTTCATAACGACATTACTGTGAATAACAAAAAACAATAGAACATTTTAATGAATTTACAAAATTTAAATGCAAAGCCAAATTATTACTTACAGAACAGATCAAATCTGTTCAAAGTTAAAAAATAAAGAATTTAAAAAGACTTTAATCAAAAGAAAATCCCCGTAAAAGAAGTTTAATTCCTTCACACCAACAAGACGAGACTGCTCTGGGCCTTGTTTTCCGAAGGCAAATAATCGACTATGGCTGCCGATTCTCTCAACTCCGATTCATTGCGGCTCAAGTGCGTTCAATTTCCTTCGGGGAAACACAGGGACTCTGGAACAGACTGGCTTGCCCTCATCAATATAAATCACAACAAAGGGCCCTTGGCCAACTGGCTTTTGGCATTGTTTACCTCATCAGTTCGGGGAGCTCTGAAAGCCTGGGACTCAGCACATCCTTTTGACTGATGTTCTCTGGATGGTATGCCTTTGCTTTATTTTTTTTTGGAAAAGCAGCTTTTGCTACAGCTTTATGATGGATTGGGATGCAGCAGCTGTTTTTGGGCAAACGTCAAGCGCATTTGGGCAGAAAGTTCATAATTTCTGGTAGAAAAGGGTTTGAATGCATTTATATTTTATACATTTAATTATGTACATCGTGGCCACTTTGAACAAGTACACTTAAAAAAAATTATTTTTCTGATATATAGAAAAAAAAAAGTTTATTATGTATTTCAGAAATATTTTTAAATATTAAAAATATTTTCTTAATTGTAAAAAAGATGTATAAAAAATTATGTTTTAAAAATTTTCTCCGAAATGTAAGAGTTACAGGTAAAATCTCCACTGATTACAGAAAAAAATACATGTGCTGTTTCTAAAACTAAGAAAAACAACCTTAAAATTAGACAAGTTCTTAATTTTATAGAAATCCACCTTTTTATACCCTTGCAGAGGGTATTATAATTTCAGTCAGAAGTTTGCAACGCAGTGAAGGAGACGTTTCCGACCCTATAAAGTATATATATTCTTGATCAGCATCACTAGTAGAGTCGATCTAGCCATGTCCGTCTGTCTGTCCGTCCGTCTGTCCGTCTGTCAGTCTGTCCGTCTGTCCGTCTGTCCGTCCGTTTATATGCAAACTAGTCTCTCAGTTTTAAAGCTATCTGCATGAAACTTTCCCAAAAGTTGTCTTTCTATTGCAGGTAGTATATAAGTCGAAACGAGCCGGATCGGACGACTATAGCATTTTTAATTTTTTGTTTAGTTCTTTGACGTTTAGTAATGGTTAAATAATTCAGAATTATGGTTAAAATTTCATCAAAATCGGACGACTATAGCATATAGCTCCCATAGGAACAATCGGAAAAACAATTGAAAAAAATTATAACTTTGCTGTTTTTTAATTTTTTGTTTTGTCCTTCGACATAAAGCAATGGTTAAATATTTCAGAATTATGGTTAAAATTTCATCAAAATCGGAAGACTATAGCATATAGCTCCCATAGGAACAATCGGAAAAACAATTGAAAAAAATTATAACTTTGCTGTTTTTTAATTTTTTGTTTAGTTCTTCGACATATAGCAATGGTTAAATAATTCAGAATTATGGTTTAAATTTCATCAAAATCGGAAGACTATAGCATATAGCTCCCATAGGAACAATCGGAAAAACAATTGAAAAAAATTATAACTTTGCTGTTTTTTAATTTTTTGTTTTGTCCTTCGACATAAAGCAATGGTTAAATATTTCAGAATTATGGTTAAAATTTCATCAAAATCGGACGACTATAGCATATAGCTCCCATAGGAACAATCGGAATAATAATTGAAATAATTATAACTTTGCTGTTTTAGAATTTTTTGTTTAGTTCTTCGACATATAGCAATGGTTAAATATTTCAGAATTATGGTTAAATATAGCTCCCATAGGAACAATCGGAAAAATAATTGAAAAAAATTATAACTTTGCTGTTTTTTAATTTTTTTTTTAGTTCTTCGACATATAGCAATGGTTAAATATTTCAGAATTATGGTTAAAATTTCATCAAAATCGGACGACTATATCATATAGCTCCCATACAAATAATAAAAATATATAAAAGAACAATCAAATAATTAAGCTGCAAATCGTCATAGCTTCAATGTTTTTAAACATATACGCAAGTAAATCATAATTTTAATGTTTTCAAAAATATTTAATTCTTGCGATAGCTGCAAGGGTATATGAACTTCGGCTTGCCGAAGTTTGCTTTCTTTCTTGTTCTTAAATAAAACATATTTATATTAAAAAAAAATTATTATTAAAATTAAAAAAAAAATTTTCGTGGGGGTAAATGCCTTGAAACATCAAACATTGCGGGACCCTGTTTTAAATCCCTAACAAATTTATTTAATTTATATTTTCTATTTTGTGTTTATTTTCGGAGGTTTTGTTTTTACTTATAGTTTTTACTAGGCTAAAGACTAGGTAAATAAAGCCTTTTCATTGAAAATTGGTTTTTCGCTTCGCTTTCCTTTTAATAACATTAATTTGAAGTTATTTTCTTTCCTTTCATTCTAATTACATAAAGTTTTCAGACGGTGCAAAAAAGTGGGTCTTCCGGTAACCGAAAATAAACTATGTAGGTACCAGCACCCAACACAACTCCACACCAAGCTTTCCAAGTTTTTATTGAATTGTATATTAAAGCAAACATTTTTATCTGCGGTGTTATTTTACACCACAAACTATACGATATTCTTCCTAAATTGAGTACTATTGATTTAAAAAAAGTCAGTTTAACCATGTTCAAAAAGAGTTTATTTAATTTATTTAATTTAAACTATTTTGCATAGAAACGGACAGACGGACGGAGGGACGGATGGCTAGATCGACTCTCCTAGTGATGCTGATCAAGAATATATATTCTCTATAGGTTGGGAAATGTCTTCTTCACTGCGTTTCAAACTTTTGACTAAAAGGGTATAAAAACTGCGTGTAGCCACAGACGCAATGAACCAATCCAAGTGTAACTAGGCTCTGACTCAACAAATGGCATTCGAGGAAAAATCGACTTACTCGAAAATCATACATAAAAACAAGCGTATCGAGTTGCTTCAACTGCTATAATAGTTTTTGACCCACCATTTCAAATTTTATCAGGTAGAAGACACTTTATTAACGATCGACTAGCTATAAATAATGTTCTTCAATAGTAAAAAGTTGCCCTTCGTGATCGAAATCGGCCTATTGGAAATATGGATACAGCATAAAATAGCAAACTTAAAACAAAAATAGTACCATAAAAAAATTGTCTTGGAATTAATTATTACTGTGTCAAGCCAGTCTACAGTTTCGCCGTCAAAGTGTGACATTAAGGTTAATACCTGATATGCGCTTATCGCTTTTGTCATATCTTGTTCACAGCTTTGCATCGTGATACTGAACAAATCATTGAGGTTGGTAGTTTAAATTGCAAAACGAAAAAGAAACCAACGCTTATCTCCCAGCACTTATCTCTGGCAGTAGCTAGGGAAATATTGTCCAACCTAAATCTATCAGTATCGGATTCTGTATCTACGTCGCTGTCTTGCTTCCATTCACTGGCCCCAACCGCTTAAGGTCAAGATAAAAATCAGCACTCCTGAGTGTTCCGCATGTATATATTTATGCAAACTATAAAGGGGTGCCACAAAAATTGAGCGTTGATTGCCACAGACCTCTAAACGAAATAAAATCAAAAACTAGAAAGAAAGCTAACTTTGGCAGCCAAAGTTTGTATACCCTTGCAAAAAGTAGTTACGATTTTTATGCGAATATGTTAGAAAAAAATGGTAGACCCGATTCAAAAATATGATGTGGCTTAATCTTTAAATTGTTTGCTTGAATAAAAGAGGATACGGTTTGAGGGATTTTGAAGGAAGACTGTTCTTTGTGGGGTAAGAGCGGAACAAGAGGTAGTGATAAGGGCTATGTTTGTTGTATCATTGTGGCTTAGAGCGCAAACTGTGCAATTTTCTTTCGAACATAACCTATTTTGCATAAAACTGACTGAAAACAAGAGCGAGCGCCGCAATTCCTGCTAGATCTCTGACAAAAAAATGGTGTTTTTTTATTTTTAAATTTATTTATATTTTTTAAAAGGTCAATAAAAACCACATAAAAAATTGTATATTAAAATTGTATTTCATTTCTTTTTTATCTTACTTGAAAAAATGCATTTAGTACAGGCTTATAAACCAGATAGACCCCTTAAGGACAATTCCCCTTAAAACTGAAAATATATATTTCGTATTTCGCGATTAGTCCAAAAAAACAGTTCTTGATTAATGAAAATTGGAACCAGATTTAAATCTCATTAACCTTAAAAACAAGACTTAACGACCTAACTTTAAGAAAAATTGGCCCTAAAAATAAGGAAATCGCCCTGAAGTCTGTTTAAAGAAATTCGCCCTAAATTGGGAAAAGTTATTCCTTTTTTTCAGGCAAATTTATCTTAGAAAACCGAAATATCGCCTTAAATCTAGGAAAAAATCTGCCTAATTTTACGACAAATTTACCCTTAAATAACGGGCTAAATCAGCTTTGAATCCTTTTATAGGGCGATTATGATTGTAGGTATATTTCTATAATATTATATTAGAACAACTTCAATTCAACAATTTGTAGAAAACAATTCGTATTTCAAGAAAAATTGCGCTCAATTGTTTAATACAAATACTTAAATTAAAGAAAATAACAACAAATTTAAGAAAACATCACCATTAAGTAGGAACATTTTTAAATTATTAGGTTAGCGCATTTTGTTTAACAAAACAATTTCGTTTACATTTAACAACATGGAAAATTCTTTTTCTCCTATTTCCCTATTTCCCTCAGAAAAAGACAGCTTGTACACAACAAACGAGATAAGAGAGATGTGACAGGATTACAATTTAAGACCGAATGGACGAAAATCAGATATAAAGTTTCCCGCTTTAAACCAATTTTACCTTTTAAATTGTAACTTTGTTACAACCAGAAACGCCGATATATTTTTCATTCATCAATTCGATAATAAAAAGTCACAAAGGCAAGGAATCAAAAGAGAAAAAAGCGCAATCATGCTGAAAATATTTGCATATGCCAATACCCCCGAAAAGCCCTCTTTTTCCGGTCGGAAACGGAAGTAAACAATGGCCAGACCCCCGTCGCAAAAAGGCAAAATACCACCGTTTTTCTCGTCCGTGAAAAGAGCGAAAAGCGTTTCAATAAAAATGCACCAAACAAAAAATCTGAAAACACAAAAAAAATAGCTACAAAGATATAATTTAAGGCAGAAAAGAAGAAGTGCTCCGCCATTGATGATGAAAAATCGAAAATGGATGCTCGTTTTCGGATTGCCCCATCCTTTGTTGTTGGGTCTGAGAGCGGAACTCAAAAAAAAAAAAGCGAGTAAAAATTCTGTAAACAAAAAAGGAAAATTGGTTTGAATGAAAAAAAAAAGGCCAACTATATTGGAAGGGGTATCAAGGAGTATAAAGAAATGTGTGGCCTCCAAACAAAAGTGGTTAAAAACTGGAACTCTGATTGTTCTTTTATCGTAAAACAGAGATAAAAAATATAATATTTGTAATAAACAGTTTGTTTGAATTGCTAAAATTTTAACAGAAATTTGTCAAACAGCAGTGTCATTAAGCATAACTGTATATATAGTACAAAAGATATGTGGCAGCAATAGAATGTATTACACTCAAGAAACTTTTTTGTACAAAATTTTAAATTAAAGTAAATATTTTTTATGTTAAATCACAAAAAAAATTAAAAAAAAATTTTTTTTATTTTAAATACAATATTTTCTAAGCTATAGGCATTTTTTCAATTTTCTTAAATTTAATGTGAGATTTTACTCAGCTGCCTCTTCCTAATTTTCTATACTTATAGTTAAAATTGTCCTTGCTTTTAAAAAATAAACACACTAACAAAACTTAGATAAGTTTTTACAAATATAGAAATCTACTTTTCTATAATATACAATGATAAAAAATTGTCTTGTAATTAAAAAAGAATTTTCTAAAATGTTTAGTCTATTTATCTGGGTTCAAATTCCCTACTCAGTATTTAAATGCTTATGAAGTGTTTTGTTTTTATTATTTTTTTTTTACTGGTTTGATTTTTAAAGACTAGTTAGCAAAAGCAATTTTAATGCATATTTATCTCTTGAATTATTATACGGGTTTTGTACAAAGTTAAATGTGATGCCAGTGTGGCGCAACCTGCTAATGTACTCAATTTCAGGTTGAGCCATCTTGACCCGAAAATAAGTACTCATGTTTGTAAGTAACCGAGCTTTTAGAGCTAAAAATAAAGCCATGAAATCGACACACCACCGATTAATTTAAAAGTTGATTTACTGTCAAATTAGGGAGGCTGGTGATCTAGTCAACTAATTAACAGCTGCAAGACGTTAAATTGGATATGAAACAAACTAATCATGTATGAGACACCAATATGAGACACCAATAAAGAAAATAAGTTATAAATAGATGAATAGAATAACCAATCAATAAAAGCATCTGCATGGGAAAAATTCTAAGCACTAGTTTTCCGACAAACAAGGAAAAACAAGTCGAATTCGAGCCAAGTACAGGCTAAGACTAAAAGTAAACAGAAAGAGAACGAGCTTCTGATATAGAAGCAGATTGCTTGATGGTATAGTAACGAATGTACTTCCAATTGGTATTGGCATGTTGCCCAAAGTGGATTGCCTCTTGATTAATTAAAAGCTCTTCTGATGTTCCTCCTTGTGTGCGTGTGTTCACCTTTTCCAACTGTAAATTCACTCCTATCCTATCCAACTATATCTTCTTCTATATCCCGCCAATGTCCCTCCCTATTCTCCCTTTCAGGTCCTTTTTAGCCATGTAAGGGTTTGCTAATGACAAAAGGTTTTGGCGCCAGTATTCGAGCATTGGGTGTAATTGAATATAACTCGAAACATGTTTCACTATTGATATAAAGGAAAACAAGAAACGAAGCAAACTTCGGCAAGCCAATACCCTTGCAAGTATTGAAAAAATTAAATATTCTTAAAAACATTAATATTGTGAAATAGAAAAAAATGTTTTCCGTTTGGTGAACTAGACACAAAAAAATGCTTCTTGTCCGCTAGATTTAAAAAAATTTTAAAAAAATGAACTAGGATGACAGCTAGTGAGAAACTTTGCCTGGCTGGGTTTCTGCCATTTATAGTTGGAAGTTATGTGCCAAAAAATAACAAGAATTGGCTTTTATTTACTCAAATGTTGGAAATTATTGCCATGTTATGAATGAATTTAATGACGTCGATTTACAAGTTCTTGATAAAATGATTCAAGCTCGTCATAAGTTATATGTTGTATTATACGGCCCAACTCTCAAACCTAAGCATCATTTTCTCGTCCACTATCCCAGAGGATAGGAATTGAAATTAGGACTATTAAGCTAGGACTATTAAGCTATATATAAAAATGGAATACCCTCTTATTTTCAAATCCCAAATTTTATTAATTCTAAGTCGGAACATATAGAATTGTTAAAAAGAAACAGTTCTTTTAAGCTACGATCTGAAATTGTTCAAATCTCTGAACATTTTTTGAACAAAGGCCTAGCATATAAGAAAGACTATTATTTGGGAATTAAAAATACAAGTTTTCAATTATATAAGATCATTTTCGCCTTTATGGAAGACGAAGTTGTGTATGTAGCATGTAATAACATAGAAATTACAAAATTTATGTTTAGAGATACCAAATTAATTGTCTTCTTGCGGTGCATTACTTTCAGGGCATTTTGCAAATAAAAATATAAAACATTACAAAAATATTTAAATTAATTATTTTTAGTTATTTTGGCATATTTGTATCAAATGCAATAGTGTTTGAATTTACTATGCGCATATTTAGATAAAAAATAACTATGCGACATAATTATATTTACTATTTTCAATGAGTCGACTTTTGCTGTGGAAAAAAGTTTGCTTTTCTGTTTCCTTTACTTATCAGTTTATCATATTCCCTGCCATTCTAATTACATATGGAATCAAAAAGAAAAGAAAGCAACGAGAAAGAGGCAAAAAAGTACTTTTTTTGTACATGCTTACAAAAAAAGGTTTCCAGATTAAGGACAATGTTCTTGGTTTTTTCTTCTGTGTGCTTAAGTTGCTACTTGCACAATTTTAATTAAGAAACTTTCATACTTGCATTCTCTTACCAATATCTTTCGTACTTCCTTCTGTCACTTTTGAGTACTTGGACTGAAAACGTTCATTCTCGAATTCTAAATTTTGGGATTGAATAATTCGTATTTGAATATTTTTTTTCGTACTTGAAAAAAAAAATTCCAGTTTACCCTTTTTAGTCTTTTGCTAATGGTTTATCTACTGTTTAGAATTTTCTTAGCAAAGATTAAATCAGTTGCTTGCCTTGCAAAGGGCGAAACAAGAATATTGCTTTAAACAAAACAGGAAAACAAAAAGGCTAATTACATGAATGTTGAACCACCCCAAAGTGCCAAATAGTAAATGGGAAAGTCCCTGTAAAATGTAAGCGGCTCATCTGTAAACCATCACCAAATAAAATCAACTAATAATTTATATCACCAGGAAACTGAAATGGGCTATAAGTAACCTAGCTTTAAGATGGCGTGACCATATATTGCATGAGATTCAATAACATGAATGGGAACCAATGTGGGTTTCCATCAAGCTTTGACCATGGAGAGCTTACATGAAGCTAACGGTGGAAGTCTAAGCCAGGCTGAGTCCATTGTTTTACTTAAATTCAACAAAGTGGTGTGTAAAACAGAAATGGGTTCGCTTCGCCAGCACTTATTTGTACTCTTTTTTTAAATATCCTTAGAAAAAATGACAAGCTAGACTAATTTTATTAATAAGTGATATTTAATTAAATCTCCTTACATTATATCTTGAACTTCAACACTGGCAATGTATTACAACTACTAAGCATAGCAGTCATATTAAACAACCATCACGAGCTTATACAAAACTCACTTAGCCAACTCACCTTAAGTAGCAGCCATATGTTTTAAATAACCAACTCATTTCAGCTCCTATCAGTTCAAGACATTCCCCAGCCAAAACAAAGGTCTCCACACAAAGTCCTCGCCATTATTAACATGAGCAAAGTCTTCGACTAGATTTAAAGACCTGTTGTCTCCTCGAAATACACAACACTAAACACTAAAGAAAAAATACTTTGATTTTTATAATATATCAATTTTTCGAAGCCAGATAAAGGAATTGATTTACGTAACGAGACACTGTGAAAATAAAGGTTTTTTTAATTTTAAATGCAAATTAACCTATTTTGCTAAAGTTCTTAAGAACTGTTTTCCACTTTTTATCACAGTGTTTTTTGCAGAATTGTTGAATTGCAAAACCGGTTAGCAGAACTGGATGGGCAGAGACAAGCAGATATAAAGGCCTAATGGCGCCAACGACGATTACTGAAAACATAGACATTAAATGCGAAGGAAGTGACATTAATTGCATTGATTTAGCAGGCCCTACAGCCCGGCTAACTGATAAAAGTTCTCTATATCTGGCTTCATTATTGGGATACCCCCGAAGGCCAATCGACTAAAAATTTACGTGGAGTGGGTTCAGAGTGGGCTAAGGGCGAGTATGCTATCGGATGACCATTTCGAACTCATTGCGTATGCACTTCCAATTATTTGAAATTGTTACTAATGAGAAAATAATTTGCAAAATGCTAATCAAGCGGTGTCAGTTGGTCGTCGGTCGGATCTCCATTCTAATTACAACACATTGTAAATAAAGCATTTGGAACGGATCGATGTGATTTAATTAAGACGGCCAGCCAGTGGCACAAGTTTGAAAATTCCAGCATCTAATCAGGTCTGACTCTAATGCAGATTTAATTGTTTCAATTTGACTGGGAAATTTAAAATCAAATTGTCAATTCGAATATAAAAGACATATTTCTCTCATAATAATATACATACATAATAATGAATAATGCTAGCATACATAAAAGCTTAAAAGAAAACAAATTAATTAGTTAGGAAATTTCGTTTCACAGAAAAAATTGTTAAGTTTGTTTTTAATGTATTTTTTTTTTTTATTTTAAGCAATTCATTTGGAAATGTTTAAAAAAAGGGGCCAAGAAATTTTACTTAGCCTCGGCATACGAGTTTTTAACTGTCAAGCCTCCTGCGGTATTTGCCAATCATAATAAGTTTTTATTAAAATATTTAACTAGACTAAAAAATGTTTTTTCCAAGGATCTTTCCATATAAAATTAGACGAAAAATTTGGGGAGAATCCTCCAGTCGAATCCACGGCTTTTAGATACCTCTTACTCAGCTAACAAATGTAAAAAAAAAAATTGTCCTAAAAAACATTCGGTTTATAGCTAGCACCACCTGCTGAACTGCATTGCACCACACCTCCGCTAAAGCGATACAATCTTATGCAGAGCACACACAAACAGAATAAATCCGCTGTCGGCACACACACATTGACAAGTTTACGCGTGCAAATTACTCACACAAACAAGCATTTCATAGTACGAGTGTTCTCCGCTCCTCTTTATGCACGAAGTTCGATTTTCAAATATGCAGTGACGTCATGACAAAACAAAACAATAATTGCTAATACCTTGTGAAATAATATCTCTATTTTGAAAATTTTGGTGTCTACCGATAGATATTACCGAAACACACTCAGAGTCTAACTGAGGCCTAACTTGTCTCAGAGTGATTTCCCGATTTGTAGGCGTTAGACTGGGCGTGATAAAAATAACATTAATAATTTTTTAATGGCCCTAAATGTTACCTACACTGCAAACTGCTGAAAGAAATTAGAATACTATCTGCTAGGATATACAGATTTAAAATTGCTTACTTTAGTTATATTTTGTTATATATTTTTCAAAAACAACCGCAAAAACAAATTGCTACACATACTTTCGATACCCAAATTCAAGCAATCACTAAAAAATGGAAAAAAAAAATGTTGTCAGGCTAGCATACTCATATTTCAGCATGTTAATACAATTAGTATTATTAGTAACAGTAGACAAAACAATAAATAACAATCGCTCAATAAACGCGTTACCGATTTAGACAATCGGGACTGTTGCAACATTTATCATAACGTCATGTATATCTAATAAATCTCACCTGCAGTCTCCTCTTTTCTTCCGCATTAGGAACTTCAATTTTTTCACTCCACCCGGTACTCCACCGGTACTCAATAATTTAAAGTTATATTTCAGCAAGTGTGTAAGGTATTGCGTTGCTGGATTAATTAATTCTGATTGATTAATGGCTTTTAGTTTATGTTGACGAAAATAGTTATCCGATACACAGTTACCTAAACTAGTAGTTTAAAAAAAATTAATAAAAAAATTAAATGAGTTGGATGATGCCACCTAAGACCCGACTGTTTTCTGTGTGCATATTTATTTTAAAATTGATTTACCGAGTAACGGGTATCTCAGTCTATGCTCTGTGAGTGTGTTTCGATCTTATCTATCGGTATATCAATTTTAAAAATCTAGGTATTACTTTAGAAGTTATTAAGTCCTTTGCGGTGCTCTGCCATCGCTCTTCCACCGCTCTGCCGCAGATCGTCCGCGGCCCTGCCCTTGGTTGCAAATGTAGAGAAACAGAACAAAAGAACTGTTAGCGGGTGTTGGCTATGCAGTTTTACTCCGATTGTTTTGATATGACAGTCGGCCGATTTTATTTAAATTAAAAACGTAATTCTGAAATTACTTTATCTTAAAGAATATTAATTAAAAATGGAAAAACAGCGAAAATTCCATTTTTTACATTAATTGTTCATATGGGAGCTATATGATAAAATCGTTCGATCAGGCTTATTCCGACTTATATACCTGCAATAGAAAGAAAAGACTAGTTTGCGTAGAAACGAGCGGATAGACGGACAGACTGACAGACAGACAGACGGACGAACAAGTTCGACTCTCCTAGTTATGTTAAACAAGAATATATTTTAATTTTTTTATTTTAATTTTTGATTACAAACGGGAAAACTTTTTTTTAAAACTTCGGAATTGAGGGGTGTAGTTTGACTTCGGGCTACAAACTACACTATATAACTCTGTTTCTGGGAAAGTTAGAGGAAAGGGAGTAGCGCATAATTTTGTGCTAATTTAGCGCTCTTGAACTCCGATCAAAATTTCATGCTCAACGGGACCATATTTAAACATTTACAGGGGCTATTATAATTTGAGTCAGAAAAAGTCAGTGAAGAAACCATTTTTGAAAATATATACGATTTTGCAAATACGCTCTGGCAATTAAGTCTGGTTGTATGATGTAAAAACAAATAAATAAATTCTTGCATATGCGGTGGAAATAATTTTTCCTCAATTTGCGGTAAAATTTTCTATTTTTTATTAGCATATTGGCGAAAATTATACAAAATGTAATTTAATGGTATCAAGCTAATTTGAAAACAAAAATAAGTAGAAATATTTTATTACCTAAATACCTAACATATCAGATTTGAAAGATAAATACATATCTTTACCTAAGCAAGGTATGGGCTATCAAAAAATGGTACTTAGGTACGTACAAAGGTAGAACTATATAGGTACACCCCAACACTGGTCGTAGTTGTATTTGAATACTTGAAGATGAGTTGGCTTAAAAATGACCTCTTGAATTGTTTTCTTGAGTCAAAATGGTTAACTCATTAACTTCGCGCTTAACTTATACTTATACTGGACGATTTCATTTATAATCGATTATCATCATAATTTACGATAGCTCGTCAGGTCAGTCTCATAAAAGCAACCTATGTTTTAAGAGGTCACTCCAAGTGATGATTTCAAAAAATTGAAATTTTTGTAGTATTTATAACACCTAAAACATTTGCAAGGGATGTGAATCAAGTTGTTTTTACATATTCGTAAAAGATATAACACTGAGGAGCAAAAGTATTCTAGCAGATTGTTCTTGGTTTTATTGGCACTTTCAAACGCAAATTTTTCGAAAACATGTTTTTTGAACTGTCGACCACGATTTAGCAAAAACGATTTGACCGACAACATTAAAATGTATAGGGTATATTCCGCACACGTGTGTCTATCGCCCGAACCTCCTAGATTGATTTATTTATATTAAAAAATAACAAAAAAATCTTTTATTTTTTAATTTAAAGCTTTTGTCAAAAACCCTAAATTTAATATTTTTTAAACCGTTGATGTTCCGTCGAAAGCCACTGGCTCACAGATTAAAGGCTTTTTACTTTTTTGCCAAGCCATAAGTCTGAATCTTGGTCCCACATTTTTTTAACAAGGTAGTTTGTAGTTTTTGTGTAGTTAAGATATTTAATAATATATACAATAAATTTTTTAAGTTCTAAGTTTTCCAGGGTCCACAAAAAAATCACAAAAAAAGCTTAAGAAACGATCCGTCTCGTTAGGTTACCGCCGTAGTTGAACAAGCTGAACGATAAAATTGATTTGTAATCTTTATACCCTTGCAGAGGGTATTATAATTTCAGTCAGAAGTTTGCAACGCAGTGAAGGAGACGTTTCCGACCCTATAAAGTATATATATTCTTGATCAGCATCACTAGTAGAGTCGATCTAGCCATGTCCGTCTGTCCGTCCGTCTGTCCGTCCGTCTGTCCGTCCGTCTGTCCGTCTGTCCGTCCGTTTATATGCAAACTAGTCTCTCAGTTTTAAAGCTATCTGCATGAAACTTTCCCAAAAGTTGTCTTTCTATTGCAGGTAGTATATAAGTCGGAACGAGCCGGATCGGACGACTATAGCATATAGCTCCCATAGGAACAATCGGAAAAATAATTGAAAAAAAATTATAACTTTGCTGTTTTTTAATTTTTTGTTTAGTTCTTCGACATATAGCAATGGTTAAATATTTCAGAATTATGGTTTAAATTTCATCAAAATCGGACGACTATAGCATATAGCTCCCATAGGAACAATCGGAAAAACAATTGAAAAAAATTATAACTTTGCTGTTTTTTAATTTTTTGTTTTGTCCTTCGACATAAAGCAATGGTTAAATATTTCAGAATTATGGTTAAAATTTCATCAAAATCGGAAGACTATAGCATATAGCTCCCATAGGAACAATCGGAAAAACAATTGAAAAAAATTATAACTTTGCTGTTTTTTAATTTTTTGTTTAGTTCTTCGACATATAGCAATGGTTAAATATTTCAGAATTATGGTTAAAATCTCATCAAAATCGGACGACTATAGTATATAGCTCCCATAGGAACAATCGGAAAAATAATTGAAAAAAAATTATAACTTTGCTGTTTTTTAATTTTTTGTTTAGTTCTTCGACATATAGCAATGGTTAAATAATTCAGAATTATGGTTTAAATTTCATCAAAATCGGACGACTATAGCATATAGCTCCCATAGGAACAATCGGAAAAATAATTGAAAAAAAATTATAACTTTTCTGTTTTTTAATTTTTTGTTTTGTTCTTCGACATAAAGCAATGGTTAAATATTTCAGAATTATGGTTAAAATTTCATCAAAATCGGAAGACTATAGCATATAGCTCCCATAGGAACAATCGGAAAAATAATTGAAAAAAAATTATAACTTTGCTGTTTTTTAATTTTTTGTTTAGTTCTTCGACATATAGCAATGGTTAAATATTTCAGAATTATGGTTAAAATTTCATCAAAATCGGACGACTATAGCATATAGCTCCCATAGGAACAATCGGAAAAATAATTGAAAAAATTATAACTTTGCTGTTTTTTAATTTTTTTTTAGTTCTTCGACATATAGCAATGGTTAAATATTTCAGAATTATGGTTTAAATACGCAAGTAAATCATAATTTTAATGTTTTCAAAAATATTTAATTCTTGCGATAGCTGCAAGGGTATATGAACTTCGGCTTGCCGAAGTTTGCTTTCTTTCTTGTTTTTAAATAATTTTAAAATTTTTAACTTAATTTTTTTCTCTCACAGCAGGTTTTAGATGCCCTGATCTCCAATATTTAGTATTATTGTATATTTTGTTAAATAACGCCTGCTAGGTGATTGCAGTATTCCTGTTCCCACAGAGCACACCATCCACAATCCATTTTATCTTTGCTTAAGGGTCCAAAAGGTTTTTTTTGTTTGTTTATTTCGATACTTAGCCGATAGCTTTTCCGTCCAACCAGAAAATCTTGGCGCGCAACAATTTAATTTTGATCATCTTCCCCTTTGTAGAATAAGAAGTTTTGGGTTTTTCAGGCAGCTTATCTGATAAACTAATTAGTTTAATTTTTTAAACTACAAAAAAAGCGCCCCATAATATTTAACTTATATTGCGCTATCATTTTCTGAAAGATTGCAATAATATGACATGTTGAAAGGCACTTTAACTTTAAAAACAAGGAAACAACTTTGCCCGTTAATATTACTACTTCCAAATAGTCAAAGCCAGCTGAAAGACGACTTCTTTTGCAACTTTTGTAGAAACAACTCAAACACTGATCGTAACATATAAGTATTTTCAACAAGGATAATTAGTTTAAAGAATTAACTTTTGCTTAACAAAGTTTTCCGAACAGTTGAGGTGTACGAAGAGCACTGCCGCCGCCAAACGTGATTGCAGCTCCTGCTGACTGAGATCGTGGGCCCACTCCACGCGACCCCAGAACTTAAGTTGGTACTCCTCCTCCAGGCGGGCCAGGGCCACCGCCTTCTCCACGGTCAGCATCTGCTCGATGACGGCGCAGGCCAGGATGATCGACTTCAGGGTGTCCACGGCGAAGATGAAGCCTAACGTAGGATGGAATATGAGTAAATGTGTTGCACTCAGCGACGACTGCAATGTTACCATGCAGCGTTTCCAGGCTATATGACTGCAAGTGCTTGGCGATCCTCATCTTGTCCTGCTCGCTGACCTGTGGCGGCGTAATGTCCATGGTCTTCTGCAGGTTCGTCTCGAAGCGCTGGTTAAACCAGGCGATCACCGGGTCCCACTCGTTGACCTGCAGATCCTGCAGGTCCGTCTCGTCCTGCAACGGATACAAATCAGTAAAATCAGTGAATTTAGTGGAGCCCCAGACAGTGGCCTTAGCTGCAGTCACCCACATCGTACTGGAAGAGCACCGTGTCGGTGGCGATGAAGTTGAGCAGGTAGTTGACCATGTCCAGCTTGCTCAGCTGGTTCGGATTGTCGATGGCCGTGAAGCAGAGGGCGGACAGGTGCATGCGGGATCGCTCGATGTGCTCCTTCTGGGCGTCGAATTCCGTGGCCACGGCAATGGCCAGTGGCTCGCTGCGCACGACGAAGGGCGATCCCTTGGGCGTCTTCAGCTTCCGGTGGTCCAGCACCACCTCGTAACCGCCGTCGCCGCTCAGCACGGACGTCTTCTTGTAGAATCGCTTCGGTGGAGATGCTGCCATGGGTAAAAAAAACAAACAACATCACGCCGTATGCCGGCTTGTTATGACATTTTTTGCGCGGTGTTACCGGAGAAGTTGACACCTCTTACCGTAGTGGCGCACTGTGATCCCGGCGGCAGGAGCTTGCCACTGGCGACAGGTGCTCACCCTAAGGGCCCGGATGACACCAAGCATCAGCTTTCCATTCATATTTTAAACTTTTGTCGGTTTCGGCCCTTTCCAGGTGCTGTCTAGCGCAATTCAGTTTGCAGTGTGCCCGTCGCTCGTTTTTCCTAAAATACCGTAGCCCTTTCACACTTGTGTTTGGGGTTTTTTAAATTTTTCCGCGGGAAAATAGATGGCGCTGTAAGCGAAATTTTGAGAAAACTTAAATTTATTGAACTAAAAATTTGTACACGTAATAAGTTATATTTTAATAGCCGCTTTCCACAGAGATCCATCCACTTTCCAGCAACCATTGAACGGATGATTTGGCCGATCCAAAAAATGTTCAGCTAGTTTTGACGGAATAATTTATGCAACATTTAGCCAATATTCTTCAGGTGCAGCCCTTTTCCCAGGCAAAACCATTGGGATTTTTGAAATAGTGATAATCCGATTTCCA
This sequence comes from Drosophila elegans, assembly GCF_018152505.1. Classification (NCBI taxonomy): domain Eukaryota; kingdom Metazoa; phylum Arthropoda; class Insecta; order Diptera; family Drosophilidae; genus Drosophila; species Drosophila elegans. The sequence goes on along the minus strand of NW_024545782.1, from coordinate 3,203,708 downwards.
CAGAGACATCCAACATCACCCTTCCGATTATAGCATATTGATAACATTCCCAAAACAATCATATTTCGATAGCTATCACGAACGCGATAGTGTATCGATAAGCCTTAAATAAGTTTGCTCATCCCTATCTAGGTGATGTTGCCAGATCTTCCCAATTACTTCGGCGCTCTTTTAAAACGACTTTCAAAAAGCAACCTATTTTGGTCAATACCTTATTAACTATTAACTTAAATCACAATGCATAAAATGTGTATTTCAGTAAGACCTTAAATGTTGTTTGTAAGTGTTTGTTGTTAAAGTACATATTTGTAAGAAATTGTCAGAAGACCAAAAAAACAGGTTTTTACCGTTAATTTTTTAAAAAATCGGTTTTGCAAACTTTTACTTTTTTATTCGTAATAATGACCCCAAATCTCAGGGGGCCTACATAATTACAGCCGTAAAAATATATTTTTGGCTTCAGAGGCTTTTGTTATAAATAATTTTAGTAACACCTAAAATCGGGTGATGCTTCTTGAATTGTTTGTACGACCAATTCACAATGTCCTTAACAAAACTAAGGACTATGCAAATTTAACGACGCTTTCGAATTGTGTTAATTAATTATTTTAGTTTTTAAAATTAATTAAGTCAAATTAAAAATTAAAACTATGAAACAAATCCTTCACATGTGGTATGCTTTAGATTTTTAATCAACATAACTTTAAAAAATGTAAAAAAAAAATTAGATTTTTTTATTGTGTCCCTTTCGTGTTTTGCAATGTGCTTGAGTGCTAATCAAATAACGTATGCGATAAGACCATAAAGACCAATTAAAGCTTAGATGAAATAGGTAAATCAAATTTACTTCAAACATTGAGTACCATATTTGCAGTTAGAGTAATCTGAGATCAATTCTCCCTTCAAATTATCAGGATACAACATAAAATTCCAATTCCAGATTCAGTCTTCATCCGATCTTTTTGTTTCTGCTTTCAAATTTCTAACCATTCGCCTACTTAAGAAGACGATTCTGAGGCCCTGGCGTTGATCAATTTTCCAACGATTAATATTTGAAAACTGTTGAGGGAGATATACTCGAGGATTTGAAAGATTATGATCAAAGTAATTTGGAAATTTTTTGAGTCAGAGGATCGGAGATTTATAATGCCAGATCTTGAAAATCGACATACTTCTCGTTAAAGTTCGAGTTCTGCTCGCTCTTTGGATAGCAGTTTCATGGGATTGGACACACCTAGCTTGCCACCATATGTCACTTGGCCAAGATGTTTCCCTCCTGTTCCCGGCTGTGCTTATCCGCAATCCCACTGTCTGAATATCGATAGCTCAGGGAGAGCCAGCTTGAACGATGTGTTCCAGACCCGAATCGTTTATATGACGGATTACAGGCCGATTTGATGGGTGGCCAACTAGTTCCACCACTCTGTGCCTGTGTTTGGCGAAGGGTGCTGTTGCCAGAATTTGCCATATGGTGAAAAATTTGTAGCTGTTAATAACCCTCCTCCTAGCACATCCAATCTCTTCTGCTATCCAACTCACACCACGTGCTATGATGGATGTGGTTGCTCCAACGGAACCGAAACCCATGGAAGCGATGGTATACGCAGCACAGTTCCGTCTGTTTAAAAACCGACTTCTAGAATATCCATTAGCTAAAGGACAGTCTCCTTTTGTCCCGGATTCTGGTGTCATTTCCCAAGCGGTTTTCAAAGGAAAAGCTGCTGCCTGTACTAACCAACATGCGATCTTTGAGGTAAATTCTGAGAAAACATTTTTTATCTTCATTAAACTACTTAGCAATCCACAAAACAAACAATTAATTACACATTTTAAAGATTTTTTATTACAAAATATTGCATTGACAATTTTCTTTTAATTGTTCATCAATTAAAGGTTGAATTTAAATTACATTTATTTAAAAGCAAAATGAACATAAATATTTACTAGGGGTTGAATTGGTATGTGGCAAAATCGAACATCACAAACGAAGAAAACTTTAGAACCTTCAACTTTTGGACTTCATGATTTTGAGCTAACTTTAACTATTTAAGCAATGCACTTAAGTAGACAAATTCCAGCCGTATATATGCGTTAGAAAATGTTTCGAAAACGTGTTTTCTTTGAGTTTGTGAGCGTTTGAAATGCTTGGGAAATTATAACATAATTTTGATTTTATTGGGCTTAACTATTTGTGTGGAGGTTATCATTATTTAACTATGGTAAACTGTTTATTGATATTTAGTTGGGGCGTTTTATTCATTAAATTAACATTTAACTATTTTCAATTTTACTTAAAGTTTACATTGACGGACAGCAGCGGGATAGGGCAGAAGACCACGATCGTCATGAATTGAGATCCTCATGTAACAACGAACCGATAAAAGCAAGTAACTTATAAAAAAAAATCAGTATACAAAATATTCGGATGAAGAAATTAAAGTATGAGCTCATTATTAGATTAAACATCGTGTATTTTAAAAACCGAAAGAGTTAATAAAGCAAAGCCCTAAATAACACGATTCAGATCAAAGTGACACTCTCCACAAGATCTCTTGGCCTTCTGCCATCAACTTTAAGTATGCATAAGTGGTTATCTTTGCGTTATACAAGTTTATTATATTTGGAATCAAATGGGTTTTTTGTCGCGTGTGAATTCTCTGGTGGGGCAGGAAGTTTTACAATTAGCTTACTCACATATAGACACACACTTACGCAGGAAACAACTATCTAGATATAATAAAAAATTACTTTTGATGTATGGTTTTGTGTATTTACGTGTTTTGAATCCTGTTGCAGGATTTGCTTCAGCTATTTAAGTAAGATTTACATAATAAAAATAATTATAAAGAAGAAGTTAATACAAAACTTAACTCGAATTTAAAGTGATACATTTGATTTATGTATGTAGTTGTGTTTTTTTTTATGCAACAAACAGCATAACTGGAATAGTCTTAGCCAACCAGGATGGCAATTTCGAGTGGTCTTTTGTTGTGTTTATTTTTGCGAACATACATATCTGGCTGAAGATATATATTTAATATATGTAGACATGGGTGAAATTGCACTAAAACTAAATGCTACAACATTTAAAAATTGGATTTCATTATCCGTCTTCTAATAATGAATATATATATATATATATATATATATATATATAGATACATTATCGAAAATTTCAGCAGCTCTCCCTCAAACCAAATTGGTTTTGGCATTTCATTAAAAATACATTGAATATATGCCCTTAGATTGGTAGGTATAAAAATGTCGCTAGCTGATGTAACTAAATTTAATTTTATGCCTTTGTGTTTTTTATGCCTTTTCGTTTTTATGCTTTCGTAATATAGTAAAAGTAATCTTTAATAAATTTTTAGTCTTTTCATTTTCCATGTGTGCTTTAGTGTACACTATACATAAGTCAAATATGTATATATATATAGCAAAATCAATATATACTTTTCTTACTGAAACTCTAGCCAACAACAACAGCAATCTGGGGCCCTGCACATGGCTTATATCAAAATATATATTGGTGTATAAATTTGGCAATCTTGCGCTTAGATTCAATCTCGACCAGTGGGCCTGATGTGGCTGCTATCGTGGCTTTGGTTTTTAGGCACATGTTTCCAGAGCTTACAACTAAGAACTTATCTCTAAAATATACGTATCTAATACTAAATATGTAAAACTTGTTTTGCCAACGGCAGCAGATTTCTATCTCTGTCATCAATTGTCAATGCTCTCCGCGCAAAAGTTCCATCAGCAAATTGAAATCGGCCCCATCGCGAGTCTTGATCGTCAGCATCTCCTTGCCCAGCTTTAAGTAAATAGAATACAAATTTATACAAATTTACACAAATTTTAAGCTCCACACTCACTTGACACGTTCGCTGCAGGTCAGGAATACGCAGCAGTAGTTCCCCAAACTTCGACGGCGTGTCGGGATAGTGGGCCAGGGTGTAGGCCTGCAAGCTCTGCAGCGCCTTTTCCTGGCACTCCCGCACCTTGACCGCCTCCTGCAACTCCGTCGTATCTGGTGGAACACATTTACTTGGTTAGCCAATGTGGTAATTGTGCAGGTTATTACATTTCCTACCTGACTGCAGCAGCACAATCACCTTCATGGCAACATATTCGTAGCGATCAACGCGTAATCGCCTCAGGTGATCCGTCAGATTGAGCATCCGTTCAATGCAGGTCTACAATAAACAAGTTTTCGGATGAAGTTACCAACTCTTAAAAACTTTTAATTATATTAACTTATTTGCATATAGGTAGCTATGACTTTCAAATTGAGACTATCTATTAATTTTCAAGGATTTACTTGTTACTTGTAACAAGCAATTGTCTTTGCCCTATAAATTTAACTTTGATTTCTTTTCGTCGTACGTTGCAAGAAGTCCATTTTGAAATTGCTCCATCAATTGCAACGCGATAGTTCTGGTTTTACGATTCAAAAGTTGAGATTTTGACACAAAAGACAAGGAAATTGTGGTTATCCAAAAAAGTTGAAGATGAAGAAATGAAAGCCTTACTGGATCAGGATTGTTTTTAAAATTAAATCGAATCGAGGAAATTGTGTGCCGAACACCACAGAAATTTGATTAAAAAATATGAATAATTCGGCGTCGAATTCCATAATCTTAAAACCCTGTAATTTGGTCCAAGGAACATGAATTTAATACTGCATAAGACAATCTCCTGAAAAGTAACATTGTAATATTAATTCATCTCTTCTTAAATATCAATATGCTTTCAGCGATGAACGCTAAAAAGAAAGAAAGACTAAATCCTGCGAATCTTCAAGATCTGGGAGTAGCGTGAGATCTACAACGAAGAGTAATTGTTGCTTCAGCGCCATAAAAAATTCGTTTTTGGCATCTTGTTGTTACAGGTGTTAAAAAATAGATTCATACTCGAAGCGTAATAAGTCATATGTGAAGGTCGGGCAACAAGCCAAGTCACCTTCATAGCGGAATAATAATGATGTGTATTTGCTCAATATTTGGTGGGTTTAAACTATTTGTTCTTTAGCTCATAAGCTACCAGAAATATGAAAACAAATCATATATTAACGATAAAGCTGGTAGACAAATAATAAACGCAAGTATAAAAGCTAGTGATTCTGAAAGGCTTTTATGTGTAGATTACTGATCCGAAATCTCAAATATTTGACTTCTAGGTTATTTTTAAGACTTAACAATATCAACATTTTATGTGGGCCAGAGCTGTAGTTTAGCTTAAACCATAGTTTGAACATTTGACTTCAATGTTTAACAAAAAATTCCATTTGGGCCTCAGCCTTATCAAAACTTGAATTTTACGAAGTTCATTTTTGGTTTTTTGTTTTTGATTTTTAGTAGTCTGGTGTGTTACTCCGTTGCAGGTTCAATTGTGCAAGATTGGTTTAATATATAGTAGGACTATAAAAAACCAAGACTATCCAGACATTATATAAATAAGACTTCTACAGATAGAAAAATGAATTCGTAAAAAGCATTTCATTATTTTTTTTTTGAAAATATACATACATTAACAAAGAAAAACAAGGCAAATGTTGGCAAAAAAATAGTTAATATTAAACACTTTTAAGGCTTAACTTACCTGCAAGCCATTTGACTTGGCCTGCGATAGGGTTATCTTCCTGCCCTGTGACATTTTAATCTCGCCGGGAGTGTCGATCGATCGGAAACAGCAGGAGAAGAGCAACAGTTCGCACCAGGAGTTAATGAGCAAGCAGATCTGGTCATCGATCTGGAATGGTTTGAGTTGTACACGAAAATTTGAGGATTGCCCCATAGTGCCTTTACGAACCGAAATGTTCTTGAAGAGCGGCAAGCTCTTGCACCATTTGACAATCTTGTAGAGGCGGTGGTCGGCCACGTTGCACAGATGGGCGATTAGATCGGGATTGGCGTTCTCGCCATTGGACGAGAGGCCGGCGCTGGCCAGCAGTGGATTGGTCAGTTGTGGCTGTGCGTGGGCGCCCGAGGATGCGGCGGACGAGGACGACGATGAGGAGCTGCCGGAGGCGAATGCCGACAGCGGTTGGTTGATGCGTGCCAGCTCGGCATCGGTGTACTGCCACAGATGCTCAACATCCATGATTTCCTAGATGGGTCGATAAGGATTTTGGTTAATTAACAAAAACCTAAGCAAGAATGTATTTAAAAACAAATATTTCCTTGTAATATATTACAAAAATATAAAATAACATTCCTTGGGATCTTCTAAAATTTAGATTGTTCGTTTAAAAAAATTCTAAACAATTGTTTTCTGTAACTGATTTGAGGTTTTAATCTGGAATAGTCACTATTATCAGTGTAAAGCCAGAATTAAACTCCTATATATCGCTTAGAGTATATCGTTTTTAGATTTTGCTGACTTATTTATTACGTTTTGTATTCAACCAACATAAGAGCAATTAAAAACAATGAAGTTTCAATACAATAAAATATATGCAAAACGCTTATTATCTAACGCCAAACAGCACACTATTATCTTGTTTTATTGTTATTCTCGAAGCGCCGAAAAATTAGAGCGCAGAGTTTTGCAGACAACTCAAAAATTAAGTGATAACTCTCCCATTAAGTTTAATGTAACAAAGAACATTGTAAGAACTGAAACCTTTTATTCAAGAGAAATGAGTTGAGACAAAATCGTAGCGGAATTTCTTTACTTTCCACTTTGGCTTTTGAAATCACTCGGAAAGTATGCCACTGTATATTTTCTATGCGGTTGCCCGATGAATTTCTTTCCGAATAACCATATTCTAATATTCATTGCATACTTTTAGACACCTTTGTAAGTGGTTTAAAAATCTTAGCGATTTGTGTAGAATTTCGCTTATAAAACCGTTGTTTCTCTTCCCTAGTAGAGCTGTAAAAACCACGATATTTTCAATAGTGATTGTTTAAACCATCGATCAATCGATACCATCGACCTAAAAACTTTTTTTTTAATTATTAAAATAATTATTATTGTTTTCTTAGTTCTTTGTACTACAGTTAAATTTAATCTAAATAATTAATATTATGAAATCCAACAAATATTAATAACAATATATATATAAATTTAGTTCAGTAGACATTGAGCCAAACAAAAAATGAGATCCCTTCTTTGGAAAGTAAAGAAACATAACATATGGTAAAACAAAAAAATATAAGCGTAGTCCAGCAGCCATCGATTTTTGTTTAGCGTCAAAAGCCTGTTTAAATTCATTGGCTTTAAGGAGACCCTTCTTCTAACTGACATTATTAAGCCGGCTCTGCTTAGCCTCCTCTCAGATTCCGTCGAGGATGCTGTAATGCAGAGGTAGCGCTTGGCCACTTCCACCAAATCCACTCGATTTATCGATGGTGGCAAAAACAATCGATGGCGACCATCGATATTATCGATACTATCGTCGATTGTTGTACAGCGCTACTCCATACTCCCCACTTGTAAGACTCACCTGCAGCAAAGGTGGCACACTTCCGGTCCGCAGGCCATGCTTGCCCGTCTCCGCTGCCTCCTCCGACTTGATGGAAGCTCCCCCCAGACTTGGACTGGCCGGCAGGGAACTCGAGCAGGGGATGGGTACGCCTCCGAAGCCATTCAGCTGATGCAGTCGCTGCTGCTGCTGCTGCTGTTGCTGCTGTTGCTGTTGCTGCTGCTGGGTAGCCACCGCTGCTGCGGCGGCAGCGGCGGCCGCTTGGTCCGGACTGAGCAGCGGACTGAGCAGCGAGTTGGGCAGCGTGTAGGAGCACTGGTACGTGGAGCGGCCACCGCGCGTCCGATCCTCGCGAATCGCCTCCAGCTTCATGCCCTTCTGCAGGCACTTCTCAAAGCGGCAGGCCGGGCACTTCTTGCGCGTCGAGATGCTCACCTGGCAGGGACCGCCGCGCACGCACACATAGTTCTTGCGGTTCTGCACGGTGCGCTTGAAGAAGCCCTTGCAGGACTCGCACGAGAAGATGCCGTAGTGGAAGCCGCTGATCTTGTCGCCGCAGATGGGGCAGGGCGAGTTGATCAGCTGCTGGCGCGAAATGCCCGCCGGCGAGGGCGACGGTGCGTCCAGACCGCCCGAGACGCTGGAGTCCATGCTCAGGTTCTGTGCCTCCTGCCCGCTGGACGACGACGATGACGAGGCCTCCACCTTCAGCGGGCGGTAGAGCACACTGTGCTGCTGATGCTGCTGATGCTGGTGGTGCACCCCACCGTTGCCGTACAGACTGCCGGCGGGCGGGGCGTGCCGCGCCTGGATGGGCGAGTGGGTGGGACTGAACTCGGAGCTGTAGCTGTAGCAGCTGCTGTGCGAGGCGTCGCTGTTGTTGCGGCTCAGCGACGGCGTGTAGGGGGCGTGGCGTGACGTCAGCGGCGACTGCGAGGGCGAGCTGTGCGTATAGACGGAATGTATGGCGGAGTCGGGACTTGGATTCGCCGGCAGCGGCAGGTGGCCGCCGCTACTGGACTTGCTGCGTGCCGCCAGCAGCGGCGAGTTGTCACCCAGCAGCGGTGGCTCAAACTTGAGATTGATCGGATCGCTCTGCGTCGGCGCCAGTTTGATTTTCGACCCAGAATGCGGATGCGAATGCGAGTGGGAATGGGAGTTGGCCATGGGGTAGGACTTGCCCTGCTGCTGCAGCTCGCCGGCAATGTTCTCCAGCTCCGTTTTGATTGGCTGCAGGGCGCAGGTCGGCTGCAGGGGCGTCGGCGTCATCTCGCTCTTGATCGTCGGCTCCATTTCCATCAGTTCCTCGCCGACGTTGGCCTCGGCATCGGCATCGCTCAGCTCACCCTCCCAGGACATGGGTCGCGGTCCGTTCTTGTCCGCCGCCGTTCTACGGCGCACCTTCAGGCTCTCGATGTTCGCCAGTTCCGCCTCCGAGTCGGACTCCTCCTCCTGGCTCGGCTGTCCGCTTAGCGGAATGCGCAGGCTACCGTGTCCGTGTCCGTGTCCATAGCTGGCGATCACCGGCACTAAGTTGCCGTTCGGCGTGGGCAGTTCGTCCAGCTCGCACTTGATGTTCGTCACGGAGACGTTGTGCCGGGAGCCAGTGGCTCCTCCGCCTCCGCTAGAGTGGACCACGCCCAAAGTGGTCGTGGTCGTGGCTGCCACGGCGGTGGTGCACATGTTGACTGGCAGCTGATAGCCGCTGGTTCCTCCCATGGGAGCACTCTGCTGCTCCGCTTTGATGCTGGACATGTTTGGCATGTTGCTTCTGTAGCAATATGGAGTCGACTGCCTTGTGGTTTATGTGTTTATCAAAGACTCTGGACTCTCAGTTGTGCAATTTGTAAAAATTGGAGAGGTGTCGTTGATGCAGTTCCATTGTGTTGTAAAACTTGAATGAAAAAACGGGAGAAATAACGTTAGTTACATGCGGTACTGAAAGAGGTTGCAAAAAAAATAAATTAAAGTTGTACTTATTAAGGTACTAAAAACTTAAAAAAAAAATACATCGTAAGTATAGAAAGGATGACGTGTATAAGACCAAATTAGATTTCCTAATGGTAATGGTAATAGTTTTTTTGAAAACCGAACATTGCGCCATGGCTTTACATATTCAATAAAGATTTTTCATTGGCTAACTTTTTATTAAAAATCTTAATTCGTCAATTTCTAACCTATTCAATTTTTTGAGACTTAAATATTACAATTTTGATTATAATGGCTGACAAAATGTTTATTTTATAGCCTTGTAGAGGGTGAAGGATATATTTCCGACCCTATAAAGAATATATATTCTTGATCAGCAACACTTGGAAAGTCGATCTAGCCATGTCTGTCTGACGTCCGTTTGTCCGTCCGTCCGTTTCTACGCATACTAGTCTCTCAGTTTTAAGCTATCGGAACGAGCAGGACCAGACGACTTTAGCATAAAGCTCCTATAGGAGCAATCATAATTATTTCAGAATTAAAATCGGACGGTATATCATACAGCTTCTATGAGAGCTATGTTTCCATATTTTTTTTTTATATAGTAGTGGTTTAACAAATCAGAATTACCTTCTTAATTTTATTCAAATCGGAAAACGATATCATAGAAACAATCGAATAATTTATCGGAAAATCATCAAAGCTTCGATGTTTTCAAACAAATACACATATAAAATGAAAATTTAATGTTTTGAAGAATATTTTAATTTTTGAAATAGCTGCTTCCTTTTGTGTTAAGATGTTTTAAGTGAACATTGAAAAACTATAGGATTAGAAAGGTTTAAATATATGCAAATAAAATATACACAAAAAACTTACATTGCAGGCTATGAATCACGGTTAATTAGCTATAACAAAAAGAATGTATAAACTTAAGTCCATACTGCAACTTATAGAATTTTTTTTTATATATACATATGCATAAATAGCAATAACCCAACAATGGTTTTCAAAAGTAAAGGTTTGGTTTTTCAAACAAAGAACTTGTAACTGAGAAATTGGTTAATGTTTCTTTCCATAAACCGGGAAAGACAAATGTGTTAAATAATGAATTTAAAACTCTTAAGAGATTTGATTCAGGAACTAAGGTACTACCTTTTATATGAGCACCTCCCACGTTATAATCTCAAGCTTTCATCAAGTTGGACCAGTTCGATTGGGAATTTGTTTCTAGTTGCGCTTCTCCTATTCTATTTATATTTAAATCGTTTCACGTGAACTTTTTGGCAGTGACTCAGTCCGCTTCGTTAGCGGATTTCTCGGACTCTCGAGCGCCTAGCAACGCGAACAAAGGCCCATTATAGGATGGAGATGGCGGGAGAGCCGACCACAATGGGGTCGATGCCACCCCACTACAGCCACCCACCATGGCGACCTTGTCCGACCATCAGCCGCCACTTATGCTAATTGAGTTGACTTGCCAGCCGGCTCTCAAAGAACCGCTCACATTCGGCCGGTTGTTTTGTGTTCATTCACTTCTTATCAGCCGCTCTGCTCGCCCCTGTCCACCCTCCCCTCTCTTGCTATCCCTCTCACTCTGGGCACAAACAATAGCTGGAGCAATATACAACTTTTAGGCAATGGCCAGCAACGTAAAATGTCATCGACCCGCGGCTATGGAACGATGGAGCGATGGAACGACGGGGCGATGAAGCAATCGGCCCGGCAAAAGAAGCGGAAAGTCGATGGGATGGAATTATAATAAATTTAAGGTACAACAACCCAGCGCCACGCAACAGTGCTTGACTCCCGGTTTTTTGGTGGGCAAATGTGATGCGGGATGGATTTCTTTGAGTGCGTATGTATATGTATGTATAGAATTATTAACAGTGGCTTTAAAAGCTAGTCTGCGGATTAGATCAGGCTTTCATTGAGAGGCAAAAGAAAGAATAAAAAAAATATTTTATATAATAAATAGTTTTGTAAACCTCACAAAAGTGGAAAGTTCTTTGCGAACAGATAACTTGTGAGTGAACTTACGCTAGAACCCTGCGAAAATAACTTTACAGTGCAAAATCAGCGGGTATTTATTAATTCAATGCTTTTTATTTTATTTCGTTCAAAATAAAACTCATTTGTACGTCACGGCGTCTGTGTTTGAATTTTCGCCAGTATTGTTTAGTACCTTTGTAAAAAGATTGTTCCACTTCCAGAAAGTTATTGTTCTAGTAAATAAGCTATTGCTGACCGAAATCGGTTAGGCATAATGGAGACAAAAAATATTAGAATGAAAACATGTGAATAACGTTATTAACACTTTAAAAAAATGGAACCATACCAAAATTTTTGAGTGTGGTATTCTGAATCAGGGGTTCAGGGTTTGATCTTTGAAGAATTTTTTCGATTTAAATTTGTAAGCCAGAGAAATTATTACTTCTTAGTATTATTTTTTTTTTATCAAACATAATAATAATTTGTACCATTTTTTTGAAAATAAACATTTTTTAAAAATTTAATACAACTTAAATGTACTAGTCATTGGTACTAAAAAAAAGATCTAATGTGCCCCGCATGTTCTTTAAGACTATAATACACTGTTTAAATACCATTTCAATATAACGAACAAATTCAAAATTTACTTAAAATATCTCATAACATAGTCTTAAAGGTTCCGACCGACAAATAAAGTCAAAATGCCGAAGCTTTTACTTTTCAGTAATTTCAGTAATTTTCAGTATATTTAAAACTCTTCAAACGATTTGTTATTTTTTATTTAAATTATTATATACCTACATATACATATATAAAAACACAACTTCGGAAGTCTGTCTTTATACTATAAATAAATTTAATTAAGTCTGACATATATAATTTGTCCAATAAGTAAGTTTATTACGTTTGCATTTATAGACTAAAGGAGACAATCCTTAGATATTGAATTAAGTAAGTCCATACTCCAACTTATAAAATTTGATATATGTACATACATATACATATGTATATGCAAAAACTGACATAATTAGTCCAATAAGTAAGTTTATTACGTTTGCATTTATCGAATAAAGGAGACAATCCTTAGATTTTGAATTAAGTTAGCTTAGCTTCGTTTCTTGTAATCCAAAAAATGCATTGAGTTTCCCTTAAAATGCGCCCATATTCGTCAATGATCCCATTCGACCCCAAATTGTTATGTTTAGCGGATACTACAACCAACGCACTGCGCCAAGACAAAACCGAGGCAGCCACAAAGAGGGATAATCGAAAAGAGCCAGCCGTAAAGAAGAGAGAGAGAGAGAGAGAACGACTAAGAAGCGACGCGCAGAACGCAGAACAAGCAAAGGACGACCTTCAAATAATGTTGAATTTTGTACGCAAACGACCTTGCATAAAACAACAACAACCACGACGGCGGCGAAGCAAACCACGAAGAAGAAGACGAAGCAACGAAGGCAGCTCCACACACACACCCACACTTAACAAGAGAGAGACACACCGACAGGGTAAGACGGACACATGCGCCGCCGGTGACAGAAGAGGGGGCAGAGAAAGGGAGAAAGAGAGAGCGTTGTTATTGTCTTTACTTTTGGGGTTAGAGAAAGAACAGAAATATTCTTGGGGACGTGCTGCATGTGTGTGTGAGTGAAAAATTAGCACAAAACAAAACAAACAAAATTGGTTGTACATCTATGTACATATGTAAGTTCAATGTACATACATACTTACATATGTACATACATATGTACATATGTATGAGAAAAGAACGCGCTAAGTTTACGTGGGTGCGCCACAAAAGCGAAAGAGAGAGAGAGAGGCGGAGATTGAGTGGTCAGCATTTGGATTTTGAGGATTTTGGCTTTCAGGGAAGTACTCATTCAATGGACTTGGTCTGAGGTTTCGAGGGCACTTAGAGCCCAACAAATGCATCCAAGCGAGGTTCGATGCTGACTTCCCTTTCGGCCCCTCGGCCCCTCGGCCTCTCGGTCTTTCTGTTTCCGGTTTTCTGTTTTCGCCCAGTTGGGGATAGAATTGAACCCACACAGATGGACCTCTGTTGTTGTTGCTGAGAAATTAAGGCCTTCTCAGGCGGAAGTGTTCATACACTTGGTGTTTGGTTATTAGAGGGAGGTATCGGTATCGATTGATGGATTGCAAACTGAATTGAATGGGACTTTGCGATTACATTCATCTCTTTTACTCTATATCTTATGTCCTTTATGATGGGCACAATTACACTGGTTTACAAATTCAAAGCGATGAAAGCCCAGAGATCAAACCTTGATTTTCCAGTGCAGATCGACTCCCTGATTAAAAAAAAGTATACTCCAAATTTTTTTCATGGTAACATTTTTTTTAAAAGTATTTTATCTGTATTTCATTTTTTATATTCAGTTCTGCTTAACCGATTTCGGTCATCTATAGCATATAGTACTAAAAATAGATCATTCTTTAACTTTCCCATACATTTTATAAGGATATGTTTTTTAATATAAATGCTAGAGCTCGACAAAGTTTAAACCAATTACTAAAACTGAAGTTCCGACAACATAAATTAATTAAAAAAAAAAATACACGCCTTAAAACCTAAAATAATCTTAATAATAAATTTAAGAAAGCGTTTAAAAAGCGTTTCCAACCCTATAAATTATATATATTGTTGATTGGGATCAATAGCCTTGTCGATCTAGTTTGGCAAGCAATATTGGAAGTAATTCTCCAAGGACCCATTTAAAAGTATTAAATTGCAGTAAAATGAACTTTTACTGCAATTTGACAAGCCCCTGCAGAATATATTAAACTTAAATACGACGTTTGGCCAGATATGTGGGGGTAAACTAAGGGCACGACAGTCCACTGACCGAGAACCCACCCATCAGAGCAGCAGGGTAGGGCTCCACGCCCACTCCGCGTTGGCTGGCTGTCGTCTATCGATTTTTATCGGGCTCTGACTTTGACAGCCCATCGAAGGCAACTTCAGCCCCACAGAAAACTCCCCTCGGAGCGATGGCAAAGGGGTTGACCTTCAGGTTTTTCCCCATTTTGTTCTTTTCTGCTTTCGCGGAAATGTGCTCCCCTAAAAAGAATATGGCGTACTCGGTACTCGGTACTGTTGCAGGTTCGGGATTTGTGTGGGTGGAAATTCATGTCAATAATATTCATGACATTGACATGCTTTGTGGGGCACAAGCTCCGGGGGTAGGACTAGGCCTCCTCGTTCATTTGGTCCCTTGGGCCACGGCCGTCTGCTTGGGGGTGGATAATATCGTTGCTGACGTCGGAGTTTGCCCACTGAGTAGGAAGTTGGTTTCAATTATGCGTAACATGAAAGCGGCGAGGGCCCACTTTTTATTGCAGATCTGTTTACAGTTAACGACAGCAAAAGCACCCCACAAATCCGTGGCATTTGGGGTTGGTAGGGTGCAATAATTGGGGACAACGGCATCCCACATTGGGAGGGGATATTATAGTGCTTGCTGGCTTTTGGGAATGACTTGTACTTATAGAACTGCAGATATGACAAAAGTGTTATTTCATAAAATCAGATAGGATAACTAAAAAATTGTACAAAACAACTTTAGCAGCGATGTTGTTTATTTTGTATCCTATGAAAGCTATAATTTACAGCAATACAAAATTTGGAAAATTAATAATGTATTTCTGAAATTGGAAAAACCACAAACCACCATTCATTTTGGCTTATTTAGAGTTAAAGAGTTTAACTAATGTATTAATGTAAATGACACGTACAATATATAGCTCGCCAAGAAATTATCTATCCAATTAATTTGTTTTGATTACTGTTTAATATATTCCGAACTAATCAATTTCTTTAAATCAATTTCTTTAAGTGTACGGTTCGAAAAGATACACGTTTCTTTTCAAATTTACTGTAATAGAAACACTTTTTTAATAAATCTTCTATTTATAAAAAATATGAAAACTTTGAAGAACCTAACATAAGTTAATGTTAATAAATATGGCTGACAAAAATACAACTTTAAACCCGCTCCAAAGACTGACCAAAACTATAAGCTGCAAATGTAGATACACACACCTTTTAAAACCTTTCGCCAATTGACAACAAAGAGCTTGGTAATGTTTATGCAGGTCCAACGACTGCCAATTGCATTACCAAGCAATGGAGTAACAATTTTTCTATGTGCCTATGGTCTGTACGAGTGTTGCGAGCTTTTTGATTAATCACCTCGACCCGAAGAGTCGGGCGTTGGGTTGCGAAGGGGGAAAAGAGGAAGGGAACAGCGGCAGGTCATTAGCATAATGTGCAACAGAAGTTGCCTTATGGAAAATGGCAAACAAATTGCAACACTTGTGCTGCAAAAGCCAACAGGTTAGACATGATACACAGGGGTGCGGAGAAGGCTTGGTGCCTTCGCATTTTAGTAGGGTACACCTACTATACTCCCCGGTAAAAATACTTATGTTGAATATCGAAAGGTGGAATGCGACTTTACTTTAGCAAAGAACTTACAAAACAAGTTGCGCCAAAAATGTAAATTATATATTTTTTCAGATACCTTCATTAAAAATATCTCTTAAACTAGTGGCGAATATCGCAAAATATAAACATAAACATATCTTTAAAATACTATTCAAAGGTAAATCTTCTCTAATTGTTTGAAAAAGTGTTTGATTTCGTCCCGGAAAAACCTATCTCCCTGTGTGGTCACCCGTAGGAGATGACTGTATTACCAAAAAGTCTGGGTTCACGAAGCGTTTGTGTCAGTTGGGAATTATAAGCGCCCAAACGGAAGAAAATATAATTTTTTTAATAAAAAGAATACATATTTACCCATTTCAATAGAAGTTGTTTCAATTGTTTTCTTTTCTGCTTTATTATTGTAACTTAAAATAAATACTTATATAAATACTAAAATTAAAAAAAATTAAATAACCAATGTTAGGAATTTTTTTGCTACATAGTTTTTTACGAATACAAAAAAACCTATTATTCTACGAGTAACGGGTATACAAATTCAGTGGTGCAAAGTATTAACTTCTATATATATAGGTATATATATTTAAGCATATGTATGCTGACAACTGAAAGAACTTGATTTTCAACAGGTGCGTCAAGTCGCGTCTCTTGTCTGGCATCGATATGACCACGGTTGCCTTGTAATAGCAGCAGCAAAGATAAAAATGGGGAAAAAATATAAAGAAAACCGGTACTAGTGCACTAGCTCCACTGGAAATTTTTGTATTGTATTCGAACTTGAAAATTGAATTGTAATTTTAAGCAAATACCAACAAAATGGTATAATGGATACAAATCATTAGATTTAAGTATTAAACCGCTAAGTTATCCATCATTTCATTCCATGACACTAGTGCATTATAGTATAATAAAATAAAGGGTTTTGTTTAAGTATGAATTAAAAACGAATAGCAAAATTATGAGTGTCAACCAAAAAAAACTGAAGACTTCAGTTCATAAAAATCATTACATAATTATTGGCAAGCGGTTGTGGAGAAGAATAAACTATTTAAAATTTCTATTAACTATAAAATTGAATGGGAAAACTTATAGATTTTTGGCCTTGCGATTTTTGGAGGAGGAAACAAGTCATATAAATATGACTTCTTTTGATTATTTTATTCTTTAGTTCTTTCACCTAATGGCACAACTTAATATGATTAGTTTGAAATGTTTTCTTACTGAAGTTTATTAATTTGTTCTGTGTACCGCGAATAAAAGCGAACAAGTTTGGTCGCCAGAAGACAACTTAGTCAACTTTGCAGCCGTGTGCAGCAGGCAGCGGAACGACCAATCTAACGACCCAGACACATTCCGAGAGCTAGAAGCCCCATGCTCCACCATGCAACTGCCACCTCTTTGTGGAGGAGCCCAGACAATTTCGGGGAATTGCAATGTTGCAGGCAGGTAGTATTCGTCGTCTGCATAGCAATTACAATTTACCGTTCGACAAACAGGAAATGTTACGCTTGCGCATTTTTATTTTTATTATTTTGTGCTGTATCATTCGTCTTTATTTTCGCATTGTTGGGAATGGCGCACTGCTGAGCTTTCCATATGCAGAACATTAGTGCATTTCCATTTTACGTCATCTGCGGCTTTATCAGCGAGGCCTTCAGTCCATCGCCATAATCGAGCTCCGTCGCACTATCAATATCAACAAAAGATAACTGAATACGCGAAGTGTGGGGGAAACGTAATGCTCACGACAGTTTATTTATAAATCTTGTTCTTATTTTGTTTTTTATTTTAACTTGTTTGCAGCTGTCGACGCTGCTGCGTCAGACTCAAGGTCGTCGAGAATTTTGCTTTTAAATACAGGTAAATATGTTGTTAAAAAGCAGCCAACCAATATTCAGAACAAAAGTTCCCGGATTAGCAGCCAGTCAATTCTAATCCAGAAGCTCAAGTTATGGTTATAAATCACTCTGTTGTCCTACTTTTGTCCAAAATTTTGATCGAAACTACTTTTAAAACTCATGTTGCATATTATTTATAACTGGTTTGTTAACTAAATAGTGGTGTTTAACTGTTTTTATAAAAACACATCTGAAATTATATCTCACAAAATATGTCTTGTTCTCTCATGTAGAAAGATCTGTTTTGGCTGATCAATTGGGTCCCCAGTTAAACCTTGCAAGCAGGTCCCTTGAACGATTATTAGAAGAAAGCAGTTGGCCAACTATGTAGATAGAATGGGGTGAGAGTAAAAACAAGGCAAGCACGATCGATCAAGGGACAAAAAACAAGCTTGTAATGCGGAAGCCAAAACGAAAACTTCTTAGTAATAAAGAGTTAATAGAACTGACCAACAAAATAAATAGCTGAAGGAATAGATAAATTAAGTTTAAAAAAAAGTTTAAAAGTGTTCAAAAGTTTAAACTCTCAACAAAATTTTAAAATGAATTTGGAAAATAAAACAAAACAAGAAGGGAAGCAAACTTAAATATTCTTTAAACAACAGTCTTCAGATTTTCACGCCCATATGTTTAACATTAATGAAGCTATGATGATTTTCCAGCTATATGACATCGTTGTCCGATTTTAATAAATTTAAAAAAGTAATTTTAAAATAACATCCCATTACAGATGTAAATTTAAAACAATGTTTTATTTGGGAACTCGGCTATAGCGTTCTTTTTCGTTTTATTTTAATTTTTTCTGATTGTTCATATGGAATCTTTTAATAAGTTGTCCGATCCAGGTTATTTGCGTAGAAACGGGCGGACGAACAGACAATAATGGCTAGATCGACTCTCCTATTTATTCTGATCAAGAATATATAAAGGGAAGGAAATGCTTTCTAAACTTCTTGACCAAAATTGTAATACCCTCTGCAAAGGTATGATTATACAGCTTGTGAAGCTGTCACATAGGTAGCTGTATTACTTGTTAAATTTAATATTAATAGAAGAGAAAATTTTTTTGAGTTTATCGTAAGAAACAACGAAGTTGAATTAATCGATCATGTGCTATAGGATGAATCCGAAGGATATAAATAAACCGAAGGATATAAATAAACGATTGGCAAAGTTTGTTTTGATGTCTTTTAAATTGAGCAAGTTCATAATTTTGGCCAACAATATTGGTCATTAACCCCATAGTGCAATGGCACACAGACTCACTTTGGTTTTACATATTATATATTCTACTTTCGATGGCCTGATATTATCGGAACCTAAATATTCCCTTGTAGAGGGTATTTTATTTGTAACGCAAAGGTCGAGAGAATTCCGATACTATAATTTAAAATATTTGCATACATTCTTGATCAGCACGGAAATTTAATTTAAAAAAAATGGGGCTATTTGGAAACCAAATTTATTAGCATCCTTTTAAGTAGACCATTTTATATTTTTTTGTTTTATCCGTAAGACTTTAATTTCTTTTATCACACATTTTATAAGTATTAAGCTTTATGCAAAGCCTATTGAAAGAGAGGTATCGAACCCAATCCTTTTAGTCTTAAAAACTATATAAGCGTACAGAGGCAAACCTTTAGCAAATGACACCGTATTTTTTCGAGTGTTTGTGCTTGTGTAAAGCAGCAGCGACCATTCGCGACCGCCCACCAGCAACGCGCGACGCACAGAAAATATAAAAGCTACCATCGACTTCTTTTTTTCCTCTTATTTTGTAGCTGGTGCTGCAGCGTTGTGGAACTCGTTTAAGCATGATGCTGCTGCTGCTGCTGCTGGGTGGGCATATTGCAGGTCTTGAGGTGCAGTTGCCGCCGGCAGTGGCTCTGTATGCTGTATGCTGTATGCTGTATGCGACTCCGGCCCGGTTCGGCTGCGTGCGTTTAATTAATATCAAAAGCCAGCTCGGCGACGCGAACGACCAAGCTTCGAGCATACATATGTACATGGCTTATCGACAGCGAGGAAAAAAATAAAAATGAAAAATGGTGGATACAAATTTCAGAATTGCTGGCAAGTTGTTTTGGGACAAGGTGGTTACGATCGCATTCAACCAAATGCAGCTGAGCTATTCTTGTTTGAAGTGCAATTTACCCTGCGTGCGTGCTGGCATTCGGCTGTTGACCAAGTTAGATGCATCCATTGAGTTTTGGCTAAGTTGATCGGGCTTTTTTTGGCAGGTTGCACTTTATAGTGTTTGTTGTGTAATAGATAAATTGGAACGGTTGTTTGTCATCAATTCAGACCAATAAGAGGTAGCAAAGCGGTTTAGTTCTTTTCAATTAAAACGTTTTATTTTTATTTGAAAAAAAAAAACAAATTCTTAAGTTGATTTAACTCATATTAAAACAACTTTGTTAATTCATTGATTAAATTTCCAATAATAATGTTACGATTAATAAACTTTAAAATATTTACTCTTACGTACCTCGTCAAAGAGATTTTAAATCCTTTGCCCATGGATACTGGTTAATTAACAATTTAAATATTAAATTTCTTTGACAACGAAAACGGTAATCCAACAGTGTATACATACTTTAGTAAAAATACTAATTATATTAAATACGAGAACGAAAGCTTACTTCAGTCTAGTGATGGATTAGAAACTGGAAAATGAAAATTACTATATTACCCGAATTTAATGAAACTAAAACCGTAATTCCAAAATATTAAAATATTACGATGTTTGTCTTAATGAATATTAAACAAAAAATAGAAAAACATCCAAGTTATTACTTTTTTTATTAACTTTTTCAATTGTTTCATATGGGAGCTATATGATACAGTTATCCGTCCTGTTCAAAAGTGTCTGTAAACTTGTTATCCAGTTAACTAAAGTATGCAACAACAATATATACACATTACGTAAATGTAACTATTTTATTGGTACTCCACTATAAAACAGTAAACCCAAGAAAGAAAACAAACTATTTTTTATATGTTATTTGTAGCTATGCGCTTTAATTTATTTAAGCAACAAAAATTTAACTGTGTGTAAAGTGTTGCAGACTTCTATCAAAAAAGAAAAAATTAACGGATATAAAAGTTTTGACGGTTGAAAGTTTCATCTTAGCGATATCTACTGTACTTAAATTTATTTTGTTTATACTCGTTAGTATAGGAAAGTACCGTTGCTCCATTCGCCTTGGCCCTGTGCCCAAAAACCCCCCCCTTCGTTATCTGGCCCCTTGTTCTCTTTCTCTTTTGTCAACAGCTGCATGCCCGTAGCTCCCAATCTTCTGCTTCTTCTTCGTCTGCAGCGGTGTGTGTGCATTTGCAGCTACCCTTCTTCGTGTTTTTTTCACATTACTTTTACATTTTTCGGGCAAGGTCATCAGTGAGACAAAGTCAACGGCCGCCAATGACCCTTCTCTCTCTCTCTCTCGCTCTCGCTCTCTCTTTCCTCTTCAGTTCATTCGCTGGCTCTTCTTTCAGTTGCTTTTCTACCTCATTTACAACTTGTTCTTGGCTGTTCTTAGCACAGGCGGTGGAACTCAAGGGGGAGTGGTGGGGGAAGGAATACTTGTACATACATACATACATATATACATACATACATAGGTAAGCAAAGGCAGTCAGCATGACGTGTTTTTTTACTGTTCTGGCTCTCTCGCTTTTCTCCGTCGAGCCTTCCTCTTCTTCGTTCCATTTGCTTTTGTTTGATTTTTTATGTCTTGGCAACAAGTCGTCGTGCTACTTCTTCTTCTGCTGCCAATGTTTGAACGTTTTTGGCCTTTCTTTTGTCCACTTCTCCACGACGTGTTCGATGCTCTTTGCCCCATCTTCTCCTCTTCCTTCTGTGTCTCATGTCTGGTTCTTGATGTCTTGTTTGTGCCGCAAATGTGAGCAATGGATCTCCTTTTCTCTCTGTTCTTCGGGCTTATTTTTATTGTTTTTTTGTCTTAGTCGTTGTTTTACGGAGTTCTTCCACCCCAAGGCTCACGGGCCCCAATCGCCCGCTTCCCCTCCAATCGCATTCACCCCCATTTCTCTGCAGAGTGTTTATAGTTAGGGTATTTTGTTGAATTGAAATGTGAACTTTTAACAAAAAGGTTCAGCTAAGTTCATGGTTATATTGCCAACGGCTGCTTTCAGTAAGTGCTTTATTTGACAAATGTATGGTTATAATCCTTTAATAAGCCAACAACACAAAATGAAGTAGAACATTTTTAAATTGGTCTAAAATTTAGGAAATTTGACCAGAAAAATCCAATTAATCCACTTATTAAAAAGTTACCTTAGTTTATACATAGGTACACCAATACAGCATAACTGTAGAATTCTATAACACGACTATATAGTCGAAATATATTGATTATTATGAGCAAATGTTTAAAAACAATAATGTTATGGGATGTCAAATGCTATATGTTAAAAAACGACAAAATTTATTGCATATTTTTTATGTTTGCTACGTTTTCATAAAATTGTAATGAATTACTTTATCGTGGTGTATGCGCTTATGCATTTTGAGAGAGATTACAGATATAAAATCTGAGATTTCAACTTTGACGTCATATTTTAAAGACATCGTCAGTGGTTTAATCCGAGGGCGTTTTATAAGAAGAATATGTGTAAGAAGAATATTTCTCAGTATTCTCTCGTGAATTAAGATATACCGTGGAAGATCTGGCTCTAAAATTTGTATCACGCAGATATCATGAAAAAGTATAAATATTTGTTAGCGGCGAAAATTTAAAAAGTAGAGCTGAAACTAAAAAAAAAAAACAGTTGACACTATAAATTTCACCCTCAAGCATATAAGCTTAAAGACCGAAAGTAATGTTACTTCTTTAAGAAAGCCAACAAGCTATCAGGTAAATGGAACGACATGAAACATGTTTAAAGCCTTTCGAGTAGATTTTGTTAAAAGTAATCATACATACATACATATATCTATTTATAAAATTATACCGCCTTTTATTATGGTTCAGGTACATATTTTTTCTCAATCACAATGATTACTCTATTCCAGTCATACAAAATGAAACCAGGTGTTCATAAAACACCGCTTTCCTTCTTATCTATCATATATTGGGACAGACGGTATTTTTTAAATTTTTGTCAATTTTTTTTTTAATTTTATCAAGACACTTGCGATCATCATGAAATAGTCA
The DNA here is from genome assembly GCF_018152505.1 of Drosophila elegans. Taxonomy (NCBI): domain Eukaryota; kingdom Metazoa; phylum Arthropoda; class Insecta; order Diptera; family Drosophilidae; genus Drosophila; species Drosophila elegans. Next base: position 3,180,821 of record NW_024545782.1, on the reverse strand, counting down.
GCGATAATCACTACGATTCCGAGTGGAAGTACAATTAAATCAGTCAAAAAGCCCATAAAATTATAAAGTTGCAGGAGAATGATTAATTTTCCAAATAGAGAAGCGTAAATTATTGTTACTTTGCTCTGTACATACTCTTATTAGTGTCGAAATTTTATTTCATAGACGACTTTCCAAGGTCGTTTCATGACTTTCTCTAGAGGGTAAATATTCGCAGATCCCACAATACAAGCGCTCTTCGCTTTCTGCGGTTCTCAATGCTCAAGTGTGTATTTCCTGTTTGAAATGTGATAATTTCTATATGTACATATATAATTGTAATTTTTTTTTCTGCTTCAGGCCCCAATTCGAGATTGGTAGATGAATACAACATATAACCGTGCGGTTTTAACCTGTTCGACTGGCTGTCTAATGATTTGATTTGACTGTTTGTCTTGTTTTTGTTTTGTAGTAAGAACTTCTAACTTCAAAGGATAAAAATAACGACTTTGTTCCAAAGCACTTATGTAAGTCTCATGTCAAAGACAACGACCTGCAAATTGAGGTAGCCCGAAGTCTATACTTTGATTTGTAGGTCTCATAGTTAACCTTTATATCTGATTCTATTTTTAGTCGAAAAACTTGTTTTACATTATTATTATTTAAGTATCTTTACTCTAAAATGTAAATCTGATAAATACAGTGATCAACAAATGAAAAAATATATATTTTATAACACAACTATTCAGATAGAGAATAAATCCCCTGAAATACTGATGACACATAATATCACATATTTTAAACTTGATCAGTTGGTCAGATCCATAGGAGGGGTGCAGTATTGTAAAAGACACTGTTGGCCGTCATTACCCAAAACTACTATATGTACATATGTAAATTTTTGTATTTGTGCACTTTGTGTACTGCCGCAAATCATCATATTTCATTCCTTTTCTCGGTTACACCTTTTACAACCAAGCAATCACTCAAAGTTGTTTTCCAGATTTTAAGCGTCAACTGCAGCTAGGAATCGTCATGCACGCGTCGTATGTTTTAAAAAACAAAACTCCAAAAAGCTCTGAGCTCTAGAAAGCTTAGAGGAAAACAGGCACTTTAAAAAAGAGAACCGAAAAGAAACCTGAAGCAGGAAGAAACAAGTTTTTCTGGCGGGGGAGCATTGGTGGAAAGAAAGGAATGAGTGGAACCAATCAAGCAAAGCAACTAAGAGGACCAAACGAAAGGCAAAGCAAACGAGGGCAGAGTAAAGAATCAGCAGAAGTCTACGCGAATAGGTTCATACCCTGCAAATTCGGGTACCATAAATATGATACAAAATCAAGTACGTATTATAAGATACGTTTAAGAACAATAATCACAAGCGATCTAAATTGTAGTTGTGTAAGATATTCAACCGAACATCATAGATACATTAGTGTGAAACACCCTTTGTCAGGGCATACACGTACACATATGTACATACACACATGCAAATCAAAAATCCACACAAATGGAGCCAGAACCTCAGGAGTTCGGTCGACTGATGGAGGCAATATTCAGGTGATTAGTCATCAGACGAAAGTAGTTGGCGAAGCAAACAAAGCGAAGCTACCCAGTTCGGTTCAATGTTTCTTTGGCCAGCCTCCACGTCGCATTAGAATAGTTTCTAAAAACATTTTATTGACTGGTTTTGTTTCTTACCGACTCACTGTTTTCTTTTCTCCCCAATCGAGACGCCTAAGTCGAAGCTGCAGATCAAGGCGTTAGTCTGGAGCCATGCGCCAATCAATTTTTATCGTTTTGCCTTAATTTGATGAGATTTTTATCGATTTCTCGTTTCCGAGACCAAGTCTCAAGTCGAGCCTGATCCCAGCAGACAAGTCGAGCCGAGCCGGCAGCTTCTTTTTTTTTTCATCGTCAAGTTATTCTTTATTCTTAGCATAAATTAAATTGGCTAATGGTCATAAATTTTGACTTGCCCGGGCCCTGATTTTTTAAGCTCCTTTGGCGTTGCTTTCGGGGATTTATTAGCTGACCTTCAGTGTTATAAATATATAAACAAGAACATTAATTTATCATCGCATTCTGTAGACTCTGCGCGGGGTATCTCCTTAATTGAATGACTGACAACACAAGGGCAGAATCTGTTGATAGCTCGAAAATTATTTTATTAATGGTAAAGGTGTTGGTTTGGTAAATTTTTACTGCTTTTTTTTATTGAAAATTAATAAACACCCTTAAAAAATATTTCAACTACGCCCAAAAGCCAATGTAGCTTTGGCTGATATTCTCGCTGTAGCTTTAGTTTGTAACTTTAAGCTTACAGTTTGCAAGTAAATATTTCATCTACTTACATTTTACTCCAAAACTCGTTCGAAAACTTAACTATTACTAACGCCATCTCGGTTTTAAATCTATAGAGCCTATAAATTTTCGCACCCCATAGATCGGGTTAACTCTTGTCTCTTACAGATATAGTCATACAATTTATCAAACTATATTATACATATATATATTAATATATACCTTATTAACATATACTTTACAGAATTGCAAATCCTTTACAAACTTCTGAACCAAATTATAATACCTTTAACAACGGTAAAAAATTAAAAGTATTGCCTTAATTTCTCTGTAATTTGATTAATACACAATACTAATAAGTTTAAGCAAGGCAACACACACATATATTTCAGTTTGCAACAAAAGTTCAAAAGCAGTCCAAAAATGCTTCCAATTGTTGCACAACCGTCGACAACAACAGTGGGCTGCTTGTAAATGCAACTGCAGCAGCAACAACATTTAAGCAACATGTTTTTCGTCTTTTTCAATGGCCCCGCATCACCTTCTACCACCAACCGAAAAGTGCCAGGCCAGGCCAAGAAATCGGCCAAAGTGATCATGTTTATATAGACACGTATAGACGAAACAAAAACGACAAAACAGCGTACAACGGCAACCGAACCAACGGCTGCACAGTTATGGCAATCGGTAAAGTTACCAGTTGCAAAAATCAAACAAAATGGCACAAGAACAGCGAGAGGGCGACAGCAACGACAGGCAACTGCAAATGGCCAAAAAGTGCAGACAAAAATAAGAAAGAACACACTGTCCACAAAGCTTATTGTTAAAAGTAAAACCAAGTCTCTTGGGATGTAAATTTTAAATTTAATAAATTAATTAACTAAATATTTTCATTGCCCAGTCAGGATTTATATTTAATTATTACCAAGTATTTAACGATCTTGGGGGTTTTGCATACTCGAATACAGCTTTCATATTTATGACTAGGAAATTGTGCTAAAAATCAAAAATATGCAATTTTATACAAATATTTTCATTTTATTTTTGTTGTAACTTGTGACTTGCAATTTTTAATATTATTAAAGCAACTTTGTTGTTGCCATCCAATAGTCCCATAGCAGAACTACCTTTCATCTCATTTTCCCGTTCATAGACAAAGGAAAACTTGGGTATGGTTTGGTGCTTTTTTTTCTGGCTTTTCACCTGGAGTTCTTGGCGAGGTTACAACAAGGTAAACCTGCTGCCATGTTTTTGTATCTTTCAGTTGGATCTTTCGCCATAGACAATGGAACAAAGCAAAAAGCATTCTCGCTATTCTCGTGGCTTGCCAACTAGAATGAGAAAAAGAATTATGGTGAGGAGGTCAATGTTGCAATTGTTAACTGCTAATTAGTAGTCAGAGTCAAAGCCAGGGAGAGGAACAGGCGTACGTCGAAGAACATGTATAAGTTTATATATTGCAAGGGGTTGGTGGGATGGCAACCGCGGCAATCGGAGGCGGTTGGAACTCCCGAGGGCATTTTCGAAAACCGGTTAACAGCTGGCACCTAACTGACGAACGAAAAATAGTTAAGTTGTGGCAGTTCAAGATCGACATAAGACATGGCTAGACAACTTATGATCTCCAAGCGAAATAGATATAGAAACTATGTATTCTCAGTTGCATGAAGAAGACGATTAATGTACAACTTAAGCTGAGATGTCTTTCGAAAACCAAGATTTCGAGTGTCCCAAACAAAACCTCGCCAGTAGTTAGGATGACACATTCGCAAGTCCAAAAATAAGTTGCACGCCTTTTTTAACTACAACTCCACCTCATTACAATGGACCAGATTCGCGACTTCTTTAGACCCATTGCCTTTCGCAGGACAGCTGCCCTCGGCCAAAGTTACGACCACAAAAGCTGTAAATTAACATTTTAGGCCGCACACGTTTAAAAAGAGTTCAAGAACATAAAGCGGAGCCAATCAAGTTACAAACTCGCGGTTAACCTTCAGACAGGTAGAGAAGAGATGGCGGAGAGTTCAAAAACCCAGCTTACAAAACCAAAAGAGTTGAGTTGAAGCTGCAACAGCAGCTAAGTAAGAACAGCCAATAAACACGAAAACCGCAAACCGACGCAGTCAAATAATAAGCCCTACATTTAAAATGGTTTATGAGACAGACCCTCTTGGAGCTCATCGAAGCACCGAATTTGGCCAACCTCAACCTCATCAGCAGCATTGGCAACCACGGAGTCGTCGAGTGTTCAATTTTTCTGGGTCAAGCCTCACGCGAAAGCAGAAAGAGCAAAGACTCAGCTCCGGCTCAAGAAATGTATGGTAGAGTTCAAAACGTGCCTGGACCATATTGTTCAGAGTCATGCATTGCTTTATCCAGCCAACTATCCTCCTCGGATACTCCCTGATCAAGACCAATTCTGCTCTTATTTATTCAGAGTCGTTGTCGAACCAATTTCCGGTGCCTGCACTGGGAAAAATATGTATAATGAAAACCAGAAGATTTTTAGCTTTTGGCAAATTTTGAAAAACTGTTTTACATTTCGATGGGTTAATAAAATAGTATAATATTTAAGCATAACTATATATACCAGCGGCACAGTTCGGATGTCTATATCCTATAGCACCCATTATTATAAAGGTCTCGTTTTTATACTAAATACTGTTTTTATGGTATTAAAGTTAATCAGTCCATGAGTTTTGATCAATTTTGCTTGACTATATCCTATAGCTGCCATGTATTCTAAATAAAGCCAGTTTTAATCGAAAAATATTATGTTGGGACAGGTACCAAATACTAAGAGTACAAAAGGAAAGGACACAAAAAGTAAGCAATCCGATGAAGTAAAGAACTTGTTCAAAATATAAAAACTTCTTGCTGATTAATTAAAATGAAAAATAAATAGCTTCAATATATAATTTGTTGAATATTGCTTTCCTAATTCGGCGTTGCTGGTACAAGCTTCGAAAATCCGAATTAACCAAGTTTGCCAACTTAAAATGCAAACGAATTCTTTTAAGGTAAGTTCAGCCAGCGGTTTGAGCTTGTTTCATCTACTAATCACATTAAATGTTTGTACTATTAAGGCAAACGTCTGGTTCAATAGTGCGATTGGTGCTATTGAATGGAGTTGGAGCGAAACTGAAGCTGAAATGCCTTCAGTGGCACCCCTGAAAAGTGTATGTCAAAGGAGTGAGTCAGCCAAGTTCGGGTTCGGGCCAGAGCCGCCACATGAAAGTAGTTCAAGTGGCCAACGGCGCCGTTACATTTCACTGCTTATGAAGTGAAGTGGCCCAGCAGCAGCCAGTCACTTCTCCAGTGCCCCATTCCGATATATTTCCGCAGATTGGGGCGTTAATTAATTTGTTTTGATTTCGGGGGATCGAAACGCCTTTTTGGCGTTTTGGAGGGGGCTTTATGGGGCAAGGTCTGAAGTGTGTGTAATGGGAAAAATAGAATATGTGTTTTGCTGCTTTTTGTGGAGCTAATTTCTTGAACACATAAACATAAAGGTTTGGGGTGTTAAATCAGCCCAAGGATTTCCTAAAAATTTTTTTATTTTACCAACAAAAAATGTTGTGAGAACTATTTTTGTATTTTATATACACGCTGCCTTAGTAGTTTAAAAGGATAAATAACTTTAGAGTTGGGATTTTTTTCCAAGACACCATATCTGTTGAATGATTTAATTACAAATTCGATAAACATTAATTGATAACCTGGAAACAAACTTTTTTTTGTTTATACATAGGTTTTGCAACAACTGAACTGGTCTGATTTATACTCAGTTATTCTATATAATAATAAACAATAATATAATACTTTCGTATTTTAGGTTAGACATTTTGCAAATGCTTTACTTACCATTTCAAAATAAATGAAATATTCCAAGTGTCCCTTTTTCAGTCTATCAGTCTATCTTTTGTATTTTCGTTGATGTGTAGATAAAATTGATTATCCCAAAACCTGTTAAAATTTCACGATTTCACAATCTAGTTTTTTTCATTTTGTATTATTTATTTTTATATTAGTTTGGTTTGCATTTGATTTCTGGGTTTTGTTTCATCAAAATACGTTTCTTGTATATTATTTGCCCAATTGGAAGCGAGAAAATTATTGCACGACAAATATCGGCCGCCAATTGGATTTTTCACCTGTGAATTATTAACAGTAAATTACACTTGTAAGGGCTAACGAGCGGGGGGCAGAGGAAAAAGTTGGCAATAAAGCAAACAAAAAATGCAGCGAAAAAACGACGAAACTTGTTGGAGCTGCGAACGCGGAAACTGTTGCAAGCGAATCGAAACCAGAAAGACTTTTCTGCACACAGTCCAATCAGATCCAACACACACCAGTGCTTACTCTCTCTCACACACACACACGCACACCCAGCACTTGCCTCTCTCTTTAAACGGCTTTCTTCGCTTGTCCGCTTGGGTTTTTTTTACACGACCGCGGCGCTCTTGTTGCGTTTTTCCTCACCTTTCGCAGAGTTTATTGACATTTTCAGCGTTCGCTTTGTGCGCTGCTTTCTTCGTGCGAGCGAGCCTGCGCTCTCTCCTCCCCGCTCTCTTTGGCTCCCCCGCTCAACACTTGCTTTTTTGTTTACAATGGCTCTCACGCCTCCTCTCCTCTCTCACGCACAAAGAATAACCTTCAATTTTATCTTATTGCGCTCGGTCACTCGTTATTCTTCTACTTTGCGAATTAACAAAATCAGCTTTTTTCGCTTATGCTTATGCAGCTTTAAACTTAATCGACGCCTTTGTGCACTTTGTTTGGTTTCGCGAGTATTTTTCACTCCCCTCCTCGACACACACACACACAGACTCACACTCCCACACGAACGACCTTTACGGTGCGAGCGAGAAGAAGTGCCGCTCTTCCGTCCGGTTCTGGCTGTCGACGAATATGTTCAGATTTTGGATTTTATTCACCGAATTAATTCACAGAAATTGTCGGCGGCGCAAAAACGCGACCAGGAAAACACTCACTCGCAGCGCAACACAACCGTCCCGCTCGCTCTCTTTCTGCCGATTGCATAGAGTAGGAAACTATACTATAAACTACATTATTACTCTATGCTGCCGATTGAATTTAACGGCTCTCTTGCTCTCCCATCGTCAATTTGCTAACAGAAATGTTAAGTCCCGCTCGCTCAAAATGTTTGTTTTGCTGACCAACGTTGCCACCATACGTTCGGAAGAACGTTGCCACCTTGCAGTGGAGCTGGAAAACCATCGGAAATAGTATCGATATTACGTGATGGTGTACATCGCGTCTTTAAGGCCAAGAAAATTGAACATGCTCTTCATATTTACCAAAAATCAGTAGTTGCTGGATTTAGTTTATTTATTTTTGTATTATTATGTTCTTTAACATTATCTCTCCAAAAAACAAATGTTAATATTTTTAATTAATAGCCGGATTCCATTGGCGCATTAGTGGACTTTTTAAATGTGCCTGATTCCATTGGCGCATTTAGTTAATGCTATTCTGACATGTGAATGACACGAGCAGCTGACCTGGGTTTGTTTACTTTTGAATTGTCGCAAATCAAAACGAAATAAATTCAAAATCATGAATATGAGCAAGTTTACGAATATCTTTAAAGCCCAACAGGACACATAATACGACCGAGGCATTTGCCTACTTGGACGACAGTAATGCACTGTGGTACTGCTAGCAGAATTTGCAGCGCGCGCCCTTGTTTTCAGTCATTTTTATACAAAATAGATTTATATTCGAAAGAAATCATAAATTGCGCCAACCTTCCTTATAGAAAACAGCTTTTGTAGTGGTGGCACTAACAAAATATCGTTAAACATCGGTATTTTGCGATATTTGTTCTTATCGAATTTATTTTAAATGCGGCATTTAGCCTCATGGGATTCCCTGTGTAAATAAATGCGCATCAGGTTTAATCATAGAGTAAGAAACTACATAATATATATCGCGACCAAGCATTACAAATCGCGAAATTTTCAGAGTAGTGTCAAAGGTAACGAGAGCTGCATTTTGGCCAAGTCAGCGGATTTAAGGGAAATGCCTTTGAATATAATTAAATTAACAAATGCGAATGCGAAGCTATTCACTTCCATTTGAGCTGCGGGCCAAAAAGCTTGACCATGGTCACGATGGCCAAGATCAGTGGAAAAATCGGTGGCAGAGGAAAAACTTTCCACTTGCGCATGTAGAATTTAGCTAATGCTACTCTGACATGTGAATGACACGAAAAGCTGATCTGGGTTTGTTAACTTTTGAATTGTCACAAATCAAAACGAAACGAATTTAAAATCATGAATAAGAGCAATTATTCAAAACGCGAGACCAAGGCCAACAACACCCGGACGGATTCGACGGAGTTATCGGTCGCCGATGAGCACCGCCAAATAACCCGAGTACCCAACGCGAGATTATCGTCATCGGCCGATCTGTTCACACTAACCGGTGCCTATATAAGCGGAGGCAGCCCCAGGCCCAGTCACTTGCTTTCCGACGAGTTTCGAGTAAACATCATCAGGGGTGAATATCCGGAAAAACCAAGTAGATCGTTTCTTGCAAAGACGCAGAACCCGACGTACTCGAGCAGTCTCTTTTGGTTCTAAAACAATTTGAGATGGAAATTCTGATTTTTCCAAACAACTTTAATATTGTATTCTGCTTTTGTCAATTTCCTCGATCAATCCTGGCTCATAAAACCAGTCTAAGGAAATGTCACTATCAGGAATACAATTTGTGTATTTGGTTGTGTTCTCATTTATTATTTTTGTCGCCCACAAATTTTTTAGTGCATACAGTAATTTCTGTGCTGTTGGATTTGTGAAATTACCAAATTTGGATCTTAGCAACACAAAAAAGTTTTCTAATGGATCTTGACAAAACCTATTTAAACCTATAAATTCAACGTTTGCGTTTTGTAAAAGTCGATCACATACGTTAATAATTCTTTGGCAGCTTTCTTTTAGCTTTGCTACTCAAGTTGCACTTGACGGCTTTCCCGTATGGCGGAACTCTAGAATCTTTATTTTATCCAAAAACTGCATGAAATTTTCATGATATTATCTGAACGATAAGTGCCTTCATTTAAAAGGTCAAACCCACCATTCATTGCCAATGCATTGACAGAACTTTGTTAAATTCCAGCATTTCTCAATACATTGATTTCATGGCTTACAGTGTTCGAAAATACCTGAGTCGCCAATTTTACATTTATATTTTTGAAATTTATTTGGATCAACGTGTTTATCTGATAGCTTTGGAGCCATACGAGATACACCGCATGAGTCAATGCTATAGAACTCTTGAATAACCTTCCAAGACGCGACACTTATTTGAAATTTCATAAAATTTAAGTGGGTCCAAAGGTAATTTAACATTTCTGTTCGGGAAATTATTTCGAATACTCTTAAACGACTGAACAAAGTCTAAAATGAATTTTGGCTCAGGCTTAAACAGAAGTGAATCCAAAGATCTAAAGGCTAAGCAATTCATAGCTCTTTGATCACCCACTAGAGCCGTTACATTAAGGCCAATATTTACGCAACAATCAACTGCTCTTTTTATTATGTTGGCATAATGGTGATTTCGAATGAAATTATTTACAAAGAAAACGCCCAGAACTTATTTTCAGGGTTTTACCTGTATCATGAAGGCGAGCATACCCTCTGCTGGAGATGAATATCTGTCATCGTCTGAAAAACCGTCTCCCAAGTCTGCAAACCCAACCACTCGGTCAGACTTGGGGACATTCTCCAGTCCTGACTTTATGCACATTTCATCAAAAAGAATTGTGCAGTTCTTTACGGACTCACTCATTTACAAATCCTGCCAATATTTCAATATATTCGCCTGAGAAGCTAGGTAAGAACTTTTTTAAAGGCAACTACCTTCTTAAAGATGTCTCAGACGGCATATTAAAACCTAAATTTAGTCTCATGTAGTTGTATGTCCTTGGACTATATATTTGCAAGAATAGTTTTCTGTTCCCTTTTTTCTAGAAACAATGTTTTGGAATGTAGCCACATTTTCATTTATTGCTACAGCATGCTCTTGCGTTTAAGCAAATCTGAGTATTCCAAAACGTGTTCTTTAATAGTTTAAATTCATCATCGAGACTTCGCTCTTAATATGTGCTACATGTCTTTTCAAGCTCTAAGATTTTGGACAGCAGATCTGTCACTTTGACCTGTAGCTTGGAAGATTTATCTTGGAAAATCATTATCTCCAGCGTTAAATCTAAATATTTACTTTCCAAAGAATCGTTTTTATTACTAATGGCATAATTTCTTTTTATCAGAGCATCATTTTCGATATCCTAAGAGGAAATATATTGCTCCAATTCTGTTTTTTTTTCTGAGCAAAGCTGTGTTTTTTTCACTGCTTTCCTTTTTTCCTTTTATAATAAAAAGCTATGCCTCTTCAAAACATTATGTCCTCGTCAAAATTTGATGTTTTGCTCTTTATAGATTTTAATATTTCTCTTTAAGACGCTTATGTTAAAGCGTCAAAGGAAGTGCTGGGAGATGTAACAGAAGAGCTCAATCTGTTTGGAAAACTCGATACCTGGGCTTGACTGGGAGAGCTCAATACATGTGGAAAACTCAATCCTTCTTCTACAATTTTCAGATATAGTAACACGTGGTCACGATTGAGTGCGTATTGAATTTTGAGGTTTTCTAACCATTTAATTTTATTGCTTTTTGGGAAAATAATACGCTAGAATGTGGCCCAATTGTGCGGGTTGCACGATGCATTTTTTTATTTTGAAAATTGTATTTAAAAATTTTAATGGTTTAAGATTTATCAACTTTTAAAAATGCCATCTTTTGGGGCCCTAGCTGCCCATATTAGTAAAATACACATCCCAAAAAAATTTATATTTTTTGTTTGTTTCTTCTTTGCATCTGCATCATCAAAAGCTTAAAAAAACAAATATCATAAGATATTTTTATTCAATTTTGAAAGGAGAGCACCACAGTTTTTATGAAAGGGCAAGGATCCTCGTATATGTGGCAGTATTTTCCTGCCAGAGATCCATCAGTAATGCATTGTGGACCTGCGAGCAGGGTTTGCTGCACTTGCTATTGTTTTCAGTATTTTTTACGAAAAAGAGATTTTATATTCAACATAAATCAAATATTGCGCCATCCTTGCATTAAAACCAGCTACTTTAGAGATTTATAACTATTTAATTACACATTTCTTAAAGAATATCACGCATAATGACAGCAATCTGATTACGAAGCTGAGTAGAAATAATCCCGCCGAGCGTTTCGGCTACCAGCGTGGGGGAAGCGAGATACAGAACCACAAATAAGATTTCTTTTAAAAGAATATAAAATTTAATCTAATTTTTTGATTAATCTAAGAATTTTATAACTAATATTTTTTAATGAGAATATCTACCGCTAAATACAAACCATATTCAAACATTTACATTAAAATTAAACATAAGAACATTCCAAATATTGGTTTTAATTTTGAATAATTATTCCAAACGCGAGATCAAGGTCAACAACACCCCGTTACTTTTATTCGACGGAGTTATCGATCGCAGATAATCATCGCCCAATAACCCGATTACCCAAAGCGGGATTATCGTCATCGGTCGATCTGGTCACACTGACCGGCGCGGAGGCAGCCCCAGTCACTTGCTTTCCGCATAGAGTAAGAATCTATTTGCTTTGCCAGCAAATTTCTCGACGCTGGCGTGTCGCCGGTATTTGAATATATAAGCTGTTCGAACATGTGCGAGCGCGGAGCAACAGTAGCTGGTCCGACGCTCGAGATGATGCTGCTGCTGCTGGTGGTGTTGTTTAACAAATTAGATTGAATTTTATATTATTTTAAAAGAAATCTTACCTGTGGTTCCGTGGTGGTGCTGTCCTCAAAGTTGACTTTATCCCGCAGAATCCTCCAAAGTTCGCCGCCCAGACAACTTACCTTCCTAACAATTTCCCCCATTCAAAACGCGATCAATTTCTGGTTTTTAAACGTGGTTTTATTAACACATTTATAAAGTTAACTTCTGCATTGGCTCGCTGATTACTTGCTCGCCCTTCAATGCCTCTTTAACTGCGTCCACTATCGCAGTCTGCAATGTGCTCCTCTCCCTAGCTTCCTTCGCCTTACGTATGGCCGCACGTGAGCGGCGGCGCCTCCGACTTGGATTTGCTGTCGGAGTCCATCCCCTGGAGGTGCAGGCTCCAAATGCTGCGGCGGTGGCGGTGGAAGGGGTGCAGGGAAGTGGGGTTGGGGAAGGGGTTGATGTGGCTGGTAGAATGCCACCGAAACCGCGTATGGGGGCAGTTGTTGGAGGTATGGGAGGTATTGGGGGTATGCGGGGTATACCGGGTAGTGCGGCTGTCCAAAATTATACGGATTCATCTGTAAATAATTAAAAAACTAATTTATAATAAAATGTTAAAATTTTACTTACCTTTAAGTTGTTTACAGCACGCGCTCGGAAACCAAAGTGACCAGATAAAATAAAAAGTTTAAGGTAGTGCAAAAATTCAGTGTGGCCCAGGGTGCAGTGCTTTACTTACTGTTTTGCCTCTGACATTTTATTTCGCTTTTGAATACGTATCTGTAAAATAAGAATGCCAATATTAGACCTTAAAGATTATAAATGTTAATTGTTGCATTTAATTTAATTAAAACAATGCTTACCTATATTTTCTTTCACTTAGTTTTTTCTTTCTTTTTTTTGAATTGGTCACACCAAAGCATGCATAAAATGCTGAATTCTTACCTGAGTAAAATACTTTTAAATGTCTTACCTGTGGTTCCGTGGTGGTGCTGTCCTCAAAGTTGACTATATCCCGCAGAATCCTCCAAAGTTCGCCGCCCAGACAACTTACCTTCCTAACATTTTCCCCCATTCAAAACGCGAACAATGTCTGGATTTTAAATGTGATTTTATTAACACATTTATATAGTTAATTTTTCCATTGGCTCGCTGATAAAATTCTCGCCCTTCAACGCCTCTTTCACTGCGTCTACTATCGCAGTCTTCAACGTGGTCCGATCCTTGGCTTCCTTCGCCTTACGAATGGCCGCACGTGAGCGGCGGCGCCTCCGGCTTTGATTTCCTTGCTGAAGTCCTCCCCCTAGAGGTGCAGTCTGCAGATGCTGCGGCGGTGGCGGTGGAAGGGGTGCAGGGAAGTGGGGTTGGGGATGGGGTTGAGGTGGCTGGTGGTATGCCACCGAAACCGCATATGGGGGCGGTTGTTGGGAGTATGGGGGGTACGGGAGGTATTGGGGGTATGCCGGGTATACCGGGTAGTGCGGCTGTCCAAAATTATACGGATTCATCTGTAAATAATTTAAAAACTGTAATTTATAACAAAATTTCAAAATTTTACTTACCTTGTTATTGCTTGCGGCACGCGCTCGGAAACCAAAGTGACCAGATAAAATAACAAGAAAGAAAGCAAACTTCGGCAAGCCGAAGTTGAAATACCCTTGCAGCTATTACAAGAATTAAATATTTTTGAAAACATTAAAATTAAGATTTACTTGCGTATATGTTAAAAAACCTTGAAGCTATGATGATTTGCAGCTCTATTATAAGATAGTTATTTTATATATTCTTATTATTTCTATGGGAGCTATCGTCCGATTAGGCTCGATCCGACCAATATAGATAGCTTTAAAACTGAGAGACTAGTTTGCGTAGAAACGGACGGACAGACGGACAGACTGACAGACTGACAGACGGACATGGCTAGAACGACTCTCCTAGTGATCCTGATCAAGAATATATATACTTTATAGGGTCGGAGATGTCTTCTTCACTGCGTTGCAAACTTCTTTCTGAAATTATAATACCCTCTGTATTGGTATAAAAAGTTTAAGGTAGTGAAGGTAGTACTAGCTTCTACTTGAAAATGTCAAATATTTAAGAAATGTAACATAAAAAAACAAATATAATAAAATACAAAAATAACAATATATCTTTGCAACAAACTTAATTCCACCATAATAAAGTATAAAACGGATTTTTTTTTATTTGGTTTTATTAGAAACATTGAAAGTGCAAATACAAAAGAATAATTATATTATATATTCATCTAGTCTATTAATAGTTATAATTAACATAATTCTTATTATCAAAACACAATACGTTTTGCTAACAAAATATTTAAAATTAACTTATCCTTATATTAAAAATTAACTAAATTCAGTACAATTTGAATTTAACTCAGACATGAGTGTGTCCTATGTGTACATTGAATTCAGTCCCATGTGGACATTGAGTCAAAAAGTAAAAGACTTTGCTTTCTTACTCAATGCCTATGTGGACATTGAATTCAGTCCCATGTGGATGTTGAATTCGGTCTCAGCCGCTTTCTATGCGAAAACAAGAACAACGTTTTTGTCAACAAAACAAAAAATCATTTGGTCATTTCACTCGCTCTGCCGCATTTCCCATAAGCTGAAAACAGAACAATAAGAGCGAACAGGCCAGCTGCAGAAATTCACCATGGGACCAAATTACAAGTTCGAATCGAACCGTGAGAGACTGAAATTTTCTCCTGTTTTAGTCTAGGTGGCATCACTGGAAAAGTCACTCGAGAGAGCGGCAGAGCAAATGGCGACTCTATACATTATTACTCTATGCATAGAGTAAGAAACTATATAGAGGCACCATTTGCTCTGCCCGCAAATTTCTCGACGCTGGCGTGACGCCGGTGTTTGAACAGTGTGGTGAATATATTCAGCTGTTCGAACATGTGCGAACGACCAGCAACAGTGGCTGGTCCGACGCTCGAGATGATGCTGCTGCTGCTGGTGGTGTTGTTTAGCAAATTAAATTCAGTTTTATATTATTTTAAAAGAAATCTTACCTGTGGTTCCGTGGTGCTGTCCTCAAAGTTGACTTTGTCCCGCAGAATCCTCCAAAGTTCGCCGCCCAGACAACTTACCTTCCTAACATTTTTCCCCATTCAAAACGCGAACAATTTCTGGTTTTTAAACGTGGTTTTATTAACACATTTATAAAGTTAACTCCTGCATTGGCTCGCTGATTACTTGCTCGCCCTTCAATGCCTATTTAACGGCGTCCACTATCGCAGTCTGCAATGTGCTCCTCTCCCTAGCAATTATTCAAAACGCGAGACCAAGGCCAACAACACCCGGACGGATTCGACGGTGTTATCGATCGCCGATAAGCATCGCCAAATAACCCGATTACCCAACGCGGGATTATCGTCATCGGCCGATCTGGTCACACTAACCGGTGCCTATATAAGCGGAGGCAGCCCCTGGCCCAGTCACTTGCTTTCCGACGAGTTTCGAGTAAACATCATCAGGGGTGAATATCCGGAAAAACCAAGTAGATCGTTTCTTGCAAAGACCCAGAACCCGACGTACTCGAGCAGTCTCTTTTGGTTCTAAAACAATTTGAGATGGAATTTCTGATTTTTCCAAACAACTTTAATATTGTATTCTGCTTTTGTCAATTTCCTCGATCAATCCTGGCTCATAAAACCAGTCTAAGGAAATGTCACTATCAGGAATACAATTTGTGTATTTGGTTGTGTTCTCATTTATTATTTTTGTCGCCCACAAATTTTTTAGTGCATACAGTAATTTCTGTGCTGTTGGATTTGTGAAATTACCAAATTTGGATCTTAGCAACACAAAAAAGTTTTCTAATGGATCTTGACAAAACCTATTTAAACCTATAAATTCAACGTTTGCGTTTTGCAAAAGTCGATCACATACGTTAATAATTCTTTGGCAGCTTTCTTTTAGCTTTGCTACTCAAGTTGCACTTGACGGCTTTCCCGCATTGCGGAACTCTAGAATCTTTATTTTATCCAAAAACTGCATGAAATTGTCGAACTTATATTTCATGATATTATCTGAACGATAAGTGCCTTCATTTAAAAGGTCAAACCCACCATTCATTGTCAATGCATTGACAGAACTTTGTAAAATTCCAGCATTTCTCAATACATTGATTTCATGGCTTACAGTGTTCGAAAATACCTGAGTCGCCAATTTTACATTTATATTTTTGAAATTTATTTGGATCAACGTGTTTATCTGATAGCTTTGGAGCCATACGAGATACACCGCATGAGTCAATGCTATAGAACTCTTGAATAACCTTCCAAGACGCGACACTTATTTGAAATTTCATAAAATTTAAGTGGGTCCAAAGGTAATTTAACATTTCTGTTCGGGAAATTATTTCGAATACTCTTAAACGCCTGAACAAAGTCTAAAATGAATTTTGGCTCAGGCTTAAACAGAAGTGAATCCAAAGATCTAAAGGCTAAGCAATTCATAGCTCTTTGATCACCCACTAGAGCCGTTACATTAAGGCCAATATTTACGCAACAATCAACTGCTCTTTTTATTATGTTGGCATAATGGTGATTTCGAATGAAATTATTTACAAAGAAAACGCCCAGAACTTATTTTCAGGGTTTTACCTGTATCATGAAGGCGAGCATACCCTCTGCTGGAGATGAATATCTGTCATCGTCTGAAAAACCGTCTCCCAAGTCTGCAAACCCAACCACTCGGTCAGACTTGGGGACATTCTCCAGTCCTGACTTTATGCACATTTCATCAAAAAGAATTGTGCAGTTCTTTACGGACTCACTCATTTACAAATCCTGCCAATATTTCAATATATTCGCCTGAGAAGCTAGGTAAGAACTTTTTTAAAGGCAACTACCTTCTTAAAGATGTCTCAGACGGCATATTAAAACCTAAATTTAGTCTCATGTAGTTGTATGTCCTTGGACTATATATTTGCAAGAATAGTTTTCTGTTCCCTTTTTTCTAGAAACAATGTTTTGGAATGTAGCCACATTTTCATTTATTGCTACAGCATGCACTTGCGTTTAAGCAAATCTGAGTATTCCAAAACGTGTTCTTTAATAGTTTAAATTCATTATCGCGACTTCCCTCTTAATATGTGTTACATGTCTTTTCAAGCTCTAAGATTTTGGACAGCAGATCTGTCACTTTGACCTGTAGCTTGGAAGATTTATCTTGGAAAATCATTATCTCCAGCGTTAAATCTAAATATTTATTTTCCAAAGAATCGTTTTTATTACTAATGGCATAATTTCTTTTTATCAGAGCATCATTTTCGATATCCACAGAGGAAATATATTGCTCCAATTCTGTTTTTTTTTCTGAGCAAAGCTGTGTTTTTTTCACTGCTTTCCTTTTTTCCTTTTGTAATAAAAAGCTATGCCTCTTCAAAACATTATGTCCTCGTCAAAATTTGATGTTTTGCTCTTTATAGATTTTAATATTTCTCTTTAAGATGCTTATGATAGGTCTCAAAGGTCTTTTCAAGGAAGTGCTTGGAGATGTAACAGAAGAGCTCAATATGTTTGGAAAACTCGATACCTGGGCTTGACTGGGAGAGCTCAATACATGTGGAAACTCAATCCTTCTTCTACAATTTTCAGATATAGTAACACGTGGTCACGATTGAGTGCGGATTGAATTTTGAGGTTTTCTAACCATTTAATTTTGTTTTGCTTTTTGGGAAAATAATACGCTACAACGTGGCCCAATTGTGCGGGTTGCACGATGCATTTTTTTATTTTGAAAATTGTATTTAAAAATTTTAATGGTTTAAGATTTATCAACTTTTAAAAATGCCATCTTTTGGGGCCCTAGTTGCCCATATTAGTAAAATACACATCCCAAAAAAATTTATATTTTTTGTTTGTTTCTTCTTTGCATCTGCATCATCAAGAGCTTAAAAAAACAAATATTTACTTCCAGCTACGTATTCATCTCTTTTCATAAGATATTTTTATTCAATTTTGAAAGGAGAGCACCACAGTTTTTATAAAAGGGCAAGGATCCTCGTATATGTGGCAGTATTTTCCTGCCAGAGATCCATCAGTAATGTATTGTGGACCTGCGAGCAGGGTTTGCTGCACTTGCTATTGTTTTCAGTATTTTTTACGCAAAAGAGATTTTATATTCAACATAAATTAAATATTGCGCCATCCTTGCATAAAACCCAGCTACTTTAGAGATTTATAACTATTTAATTACACATTTCTTAAAGAATATCACGCATAATGACAGCAATCTGATTACGAAGCTGAGTAGGAATAATCCCGCCGAGCGTTTCGGCTACCAGCGTGGGGGAAGCGAGATACAGAACCACAAATAAGATTTCTTTTAAAAGAATATAAAATTTAATCTAATTTTTTGATTAATCTAAAAATTTTTATAACTAATATTTTTTAATGAGAATATCTACCGCTAAATACAAACCATATTCAAACATTTACATTAAAATTAAACATAAGAACATTCCAAATATTGGTTTTAATTTTGAATAATTATTCCAAACGCGAGATCAAGGCCAACAACACCCCGTTACTTTTATTCGACGGAGTTATCGATCGCAGATAATCATCGCCCAATAACCCGATTACCGAAAGCGGGATTATCGTCATCGGTCGATCTGGTCACACTGACCGGCGCGGAGGCAGCCCCAGTCACTTGCTTTCCGCATAGAGTAAGAATCTATTTGCTTTGCCAGCAAATTTCTCGACGCTGGCGTGACGCCGGTGTTTGAATATATAAGCTGTTCGAACATGTGCGAGCGCGGAGCAACAATAGCTGGTCCGACGCTCGAGATGATGCTGCTGCTGCTGGTGGTGTTGTTTAACAAATTAGATTGAATTTTATATTATTTTAAAAGAAATCTTACCTGTGGTTCCGTGGTGGTGCTGTCCTCAAAGTTGACTTTATCCCGCAGAATCCTCCAAAGTTCGCCGCCCAGACGACTTACCTTCCTAACATTTTCCCCCATTCAAAACGCGAACAATGTCTGGATTTTAAATGTGATTTTATTAACACATTTATATAGTTAATTTTTCCATTGGCTCGCTGATAAAATTCTCGCCCTTCAACGCCTCTTTCACTGCGTCTACTATCGCAGTCTTCAACGTGGTCCGATCCTTGGCTTCCTTCGCCTTACGAATGGCCGCACGTGAGCGGCGGCGCCTCCGGCTTTGATTTCCTTGCTGAAGTCCTCCCCCCTAGAGGTGCAGTCTGCAGATGCTGCGGCGGTGGCGGTGGAAGGGGTGCAGGGAAGTGGGGTTGGGGTTGGGGTTGAGGTGGCTGGTGGTTTGCCACCGAAACCGCATATGGTGGCGGTTGTTGGGGGTATGGGGGGTACGGGAGGTATTGGGGGTATGCCGGGTATACCGGGTAGTGCGGCTGTCCAAAATTATACGGATTCATCTGTAAATAATTTAAAAACTGTAATTTATAACAAAATTTCAAAATTTTACTTACCTTGTTATTGTTTGCGGCACGCGCTCGGAAACCAAAGTGACCAGATAAAATAACAAGAAAGAAAGCAAACTTCGGCAAGCCGAAGTTGAAATACTCTTGCAGCTATTACAAGAATTAAATATTTTTGAAAACATTAAAATTAAGATTTACTTGCGTATATGCTAAAAAACCTTGAAGCTATGATGATTTGCAGCTCTATTATAAGATAGTTATTTTATATATTCTTATTATTTCTATGGGAGCTATATGCTATAGTCGTCCGATTAGGCTCGATCCGACCAATATAGATAGCTTTAAAACTGAGAGACTAGTTTGCGTAGAAACGGACGGACAGACGGACAGATTGACAGACTGACAGACGGACATGGCTAGAACGACTCTCCTAGTGATCCTGATCAAGAATACCTATATATACTTTATAGGGTCGGAGGTGTCTCCTTCACTGCGTTGCAAACTTCTTTCTGAAATTATAATACCCTCTGTAATGGTATAAAAAGTTTAAGGTAGTGAAGGTAGTACTAGCTTCTACTTGAAAATGTCAAATATTTAAAAAATGTAACATAAAAAAACAAATATAATAAAATACAAAAATAACAATATATCTTTGCAATAAACTTAATTCCACCATAATAAAATATAAAACGGATTTTTTTTTATTTGGTTTTATTAGACACATTGAAAGTGCAAATACAAAAGAATAATTATATTATATATTCATCTAGTCTATTAATAGTTATAATTAACATAATTCTTATTATCAAAACACAATACGTTTTGCTAACAAAATATTTAAAATTAACTTATCCTTATATTAAAAATTAACTAAATTCAGTAAAATTTGAATTTAACTCAGACATGAGTGTGTCCTATGTGTACATTGAATTCAGTCCCATGTGGACATTGAGTCAAAAAGTAAAAGACTTTGCTTTCTTACTCAATGCCTATGTGGACATTGAATTCAGTCCCATGTGGATGTTGAATTCGGTCCCAGCCGCTTTCTATGGGAAAACAAGAACAACGTTTTTGTCAACAAAACAAAAAATCATTTGGTCATTTCACTCGCTCTGCCGCATTTCCCATAAGCTGAAAACAGAACAATAAGAGCGAACAGGCCAGCTGCAGAAATTCACCATGGGACCAAATTACAAGTTCGAATCGAACCGTGAGAGACTGAAATTTTCTCCTGTTTTAGTCTAGGTGGCATCACTGGAAAAGTCACTCGAGAGAGCGGCAGAGCAAATGGCGACTCTATACATTATTACTCTATGCATAGAGTAAGAAACTATATAGAGGCACCATTTGCTCTGCCCGCAAATTTCTCGACGCTGGCGTGACGCCGGTGTTTGAACAGTGTGGTGAATATAATCAGCTGTTCGAACATGTGCGAACGACCAGCAACAGTGGCTGGTCCGACGCTCGAGATGATGCTGCTGCTGCTGGTGGTGTTGTTTAGCAAATTAAATTCAATTTTATATTATTTTAAAAGAAATCTTACCTGTGGTTCCGTGGTGCTGTCCTCAAAGTTGACTTTGTCCCGCAGAATCCTCCAAAGTTCGCCGCCCAGACTACTTACCTTCCTAACATTTTCCCCCATTCAAAACGAGAACATTTTCTGGTTTTTAAACGTGGTTTTATTAACACATTTATAAAGTTAACTTCTGCATTGGCTCGCTGATTACTTGCTCGCCCTTCAATGCCTCTTTAACTGCGTCCACTATCCAGTCTGCAATGTGCTCCTCTCCCTAGCTTCCTTCGCCTTACGTATGGCCGCACGTGAGCGGCGGCGCCTCCGGCTTGGATTTGCCTGGCTTTGGCTCCAAATGCTGCGGCGGTGGCGGTGGAAGGGGTGCAGGGAAGTGCGGTTGGGGTTGTGGTTGGGGATGGGGTTGAGGTGGCTGGTAGTATGCCACCGAAACCGCGTATGGGGGCGGTTGTTGGGGGTATGGGAGGTATTGGGGGTATGCGGGGGGTACTGAGGCTGTCCAAAATTATAGGGATTCATCTGTAAATAATTAAAAAACTAATTTATAATAAAATGTCAAAATTTTACTTACCTTTAAGTTCTTTACAGCACGCGCCCGGAAACCAAACCAGATAAAAGAAAAAGTTTAAGGTAGTGCAAAAATTCAGTATTAAACCAAAGACTAGCTTCTACATGAAAATGTCAAATATTTAAAAAATGTAAAAAAAAAACAAATATAATAAAATACAAAAATAACAATACATCTTTGCAACAAACTTAATTCCACCATAATAAATTATATGACGGATTTTTTTTTTTATTTGGTTTTATTAGAAACATTGAAAGTGCAAATACAAAAGAATAATTATATTATATTTCATCTAGTCTTATAATAATTATAATTAACATAATTCTTATTATCAAACAATACGTTGTTTTTCTAACAAAATATTTAAAAGTAACTTATCCTTACATTAAAAATTAATTTAATTCAGTACAATTTGAATTTAACTCAGTCATGATTGGGTCCTATGTGGACATTGAATTCAGTCCCATGTGGACATTGAGTCAAAAAGTAAAAGCCTTTGCTTTCTTACTCAATGCCTATGTGGACATTGAATTCAGCCCCATATGGATGTTGAATTCGGTCCCAGCCGCTTTCTATGAGAAAACAAGAACAACGTTTTTGTCAACAAAGCAAAAATCATTTGGTCATTTCACTCGCTCTGCCGCATTTCCCATAGGCCAGCTGCAGAAATTCACCATGGGGCCAAATTAGAAGTTCGAATCGAACCGTGAGAGACTGAAATTTTCCCCTTTTTTAGTCTAGGTGGCATCACTGGAAAAGTCACTCAAGAGAGCGGCAGAGCAAATTACGACTCTATATATTTATTACTCTATGCCCACACCATAGAGTAAGAAATATATAGAGTATAGAGTAAGAAACTATATAGAGGCACCATTTGCTCAGCCCGCAAATTTCTCGACGCTGGCGTGACGCCGGTGTTTGAACAGTGTGGTGCTGTTCGAACATGTGCGAGCGACCAGCAACAGGATGCAACTGCCGTAAGAGCTGCATGCGAAAGAAGAGTTCAGCTAGTAAGCGCTAAATTCAAAATATTGAACGAGTTTTTGCGCTATTTTGTAAAAACAATGACTTCTCTTTTACTTTTTTTGCCTTTACAATAACTACATACGACTAAACACCGTTGATTGTCAATAAAAGTCCAAAAAAGCGATTCTTTATGACTTAAAACACATAAATTTCAGGTTTTTAAACAAAACGTCCAGGGGTATTGTCTTTAAGCCGATGGTAATTCGATTTCTTCATCCTTTTAGTGATTTCGTTGCAAAATCAGTTTATTTTCTTTTTATCATTTTAACACACTTCGAACATCCAAGCAGATTCCCAGTTAAGTCCAATTGCTTTTGCTGTTTGACGTGACGTCATGTCGAACCTGAAACATCTTCTCAATGCTCGACGTCCACCAATACAATCATCTCTCACACCTATTTTTAACTGTGTGAACTCAAAAATATTTCCGATTCCTACTCAGTATCAATAAAATATTCTCTGTTATTCAGCTGTAATGCTGATTTGAGATATTTTATTGGCATAGAGTAATTATGTTATTGGTTTGATTTGCTTTTTTGAGTTCGATTTGAAAATGAAACAAGAGTTTCGATTTTTAAGATAAGCAAATCTAAATTGCTTAAAAGTATTTAAAAAACATTATTTTGTATAATACAATTTTATTAAAAATATTGAGTAACAAAAAAATTTTAATTTAAAAAAATTAAATATTAATCACTATTGCTTCGTTTTAAGGCTTTTACCCAAATAATCATTTATTTCGTTATGTTTTATGATGATTTTAAGTAAGTTCCACTGTTAAGATATATAAGTCACAATAAATTTTAAATAAATTATGTAGTTTCCTACTCTATGTTAAAATCATGAATAAAAGCAATTATTCAAAACGCGAAACCAAGGCCAAATACACCCGGACGGATTCGACGGAGTTATCGGTCGCCGATAAGCATCGCCAAATAACCCGATTACCCAACACGGGATTATCGTCATCGGCCGATCTGGTCACACTGACCGGTGCCTATATAAGCGGAGGCAGCACCAGACCAGTCACTTGCTTTCCGACGAGTTTCTAGTAAACATCATCAGGGGTGAATATCCGGAAAAACCAAGTAGATCGTTTCTTCTAAAGACCCAAAGACCGACGTATTCGAACGACGGAGGAAGCAGTCTCTTCATAGAGTTAGAAGCTATATAGAGGCAACATTTGCTCTGCCCGCAACTTTCTCGACGCTGGCGTAACGCCGGTATTTGAACAGTGTGGTGAATGAACATGTTCGAACATGTGCTGGTCCGACGCTCGAGATGATGCTGCTGCTGCTGGTGGTGTTGTTCAACAAATTAGATTCAATTTTATATTATTTTAAAAGAAATCTTACCTGTGGTTCCGTGGTGGTGCTGTCCTCAAAGT
The DNA here is from genome assembly GCF_018152505.1 of Drosophila elegans. NCBI lineage: Eukaryota > Metazoa > Arthropoda > Insecta > Diptera > Drosophilidae > Drosophila > Drosophila elegans. The sequence continues at coordinate 3,156,773 of NW_024545782.1, read as the reverse complement.
TGGCTTTATCCCGCAGAATCCTCCAAAGTTCGCCGCCCAGACAACTTACCTTCCTAACATTTTCCCCCATTCAAAACGCGAACAATGTCTTGATTTAAAAATGTGATTTTATTAATTGGCTATATAGCCAATTTTTCCATGGGCTCGCTCATAAGATTGTCGCCCTTCAACGCTTCTTTTACTGCGTCTACTATTGCAGTCTTAAACTTGGCTTCCTTAGCCTTGCGAATGGCCGCATGTGAGCGGCGGCGCCTCCGGCTTTGACTCCCTTGCTGAAGTCCTCCCCCCTGCGGCGGTGGCGGTGGAAGGGGTGCAGGGAAGTGGGGTTGGGGTTGGGGATGGGGTTGAGGTGGCTGGTGGTATGCCACCGAAACCGCATATGGGGGCGGTTGTTGGGGGTACGGGAGGTATTGGGTGTATGCTGGGTATCCGGGGTATACCGGGTAGTGCGGCTGTCCATACGGATTCATCTGTAAATAATTTAAAAACTGTAATTTATAACAAAATTTCAAAATTTTACTTACCTTGTTATTACTCTATGGCACGCGCTTGGAAACCAAAATGACCAGATAAAATAAAAATTTTAAGGTAGTGAAAAAATTCTGTATTAAACCAAAAAACACTAGCTTCTACTTGAAAATGTCAAATATTTAAAAAATGTAAAATAAAAAAACAAATATAATAAAATACAAAAATAACAATATATCTTTGCAACAAACTTAATTCCACCATAATAAAGTATAAAACGGATTTTTTTTATTTGGTTTTATTAGAAACATTGAAAGTGCAAATACAAAAGAATAATTATATTATATATTCATCTAGTCTATTAATAGTTATAATTAACATAATTCTTATTATCAAAACACAATACGTTTTGCTAACAAAATATTTAAAATTAACTTATCCTTATATTACAAATTATTTAAATTCAGTACAATTTGAATTTAACTCAGACATGATTGGGTCCTATGTGGACATTGAATTCAGTCCCATGTGGACATTGAGTCAAAAAGTAAAAGACTTTGCTTTCTTACTCAATGCCTATGTGGACATTGAATTCAGTCCCATGTGGATGTTGAATTCGGTCCCAGCCGCTTTCTATGGAAAAACAAGAACAACGTTTTTGTCAACAAAACAAAAAATCATTTGGACATTTCACTCGCTCTGCCGCATTTCCCATAAGCTGAAAACAGAACAATAAGAGCGAACAGGCCAGCTGCAGAAATTCACCATGGGACCAAATTACAAGTTCGAATCGAACCGTGAGAGACTGAAATTTTCTCCTGTTTTAGTCTAGGTGGCATCATGGAAAAGTCACTCGAGAGAGCGGCAAAGCTAATGGCGACTCTATACATTATTACTCTATGCATAGAGTAAGAAACTATATAGAGGCACCATTTTCTCTGCCCGCAAATTTCTCGACGCTGGCGTGACGCCGGTGTTTGAACAGTATGGTGAATATAATCAGCTGTTCGAACATGTGCGAACGACCAGCAACAGTGGCTGGTCCGACGCTCGAGATGATGCTGCTGCTGCTGGTGGTGTTGTTTAGCAAATTAAATTCAATTTTATATTATTTTAAAAGAAATCTTACCTGTGGTTCCGTGGTGCTGTCCTCAAAGTTGACTTTGTCCCGCAGAATCCTCCAAAGTTCGCCGCCCAGACTACTTACCTTCCTAACATTTTCCCCCATTCAAAACGAGAACATTTTCTGGTTTTTAAACGTGGTTTTATTAACACATTTATAAAGTTAACTTCTGCATTGGCTCGCTGATTACTTGCTCGCCCTTCAATGCCTCTTTAACTGCGTCCACTATCCAGTCTGCAATGTGCTCCTCTCCCTAGCTTCCTTCGCCTTACGTATGGCCGCACGTGAGCGGCGGCGCCTCCGGCTTGGATTTGCCTGGCTTTGGCTCCAAATGCTGCGGCGGTGGCGGTGGAAGGGGTGCAGGGAAGTGCGGTTGGGGTTGTGGTTGGGGATGGGGTTGAGGTGGCTGGTAGTATGCCACCGAAACCGCGTATGGGGGCGGTTGTTGGGGGTATGGGAGGTATTGGGGGTATGCGGGGGGTACTGAGGCTGTCCAAAATTATAGGGATTCATCTGTAAATAATTAAAAAACTAATTTATAATAAAATGTCAAAATTTTACTTACCTTTAAGTTCTTTACAGCACGCGCCCGGAAACCAAACCAGATAAAAGAAAAAGTTTAAGGTAGTGCAAAAATTCAGTATTAAACCAAAGACTAGCTTCTACATGAAAATGTCAAATATTTAAAAAATGTAAAAAAAAAACAAATATAATAAAATACAAAAATAACAATATATCTTTGCAACAAACTTAATTCCACCATAATAAATTATATGACGGATTTTTTTTTTTATTTGGTTTTATTAGAAACATTGAAAGTGCAAATACAAAAGAATAATTATATTATATATTCATCTAGTCTTATAATAATTATAATTAACATAATTCTTATTATCAAACAATACGTTGTTTTTCTAACAAAATATTTAAAAGTAACTTATCCTTACATTAAAAATTAATTTAATTCAGTACAATTTGAATTTAACTCAGTCATGATTGGGTCCTATGTGGACATTGAATTCAGTCCCATGTGGACATTGAGTCAAAAAGTAAAAGCCTTTGCTTTCTTACTCAATGCCTATGTGGACATTGAATTCAGCCCCATATGGATGTTGAATTCGGTCCCAGCCGCTTTCTATGAGAAAACAAGAACAACGTTTTTGTCAACAAAGCAAAAATCATTTGGTCATTTCACTCGCTCTGCCGCATTTCCCATAGGCCAGCTGCAGAAATTCACCATGGGGCCAAATTAGAAGTTCGAATCGAACCGTGAGAGACTGAAATTTTCCCCTTTTTTAGTCTAGGTGGCATCACTGGAAAAGTCACTCAAGAGAGCGGCAGAGCAAATTACGACTCTATATATTTATTACTCTATGCCCACACCATAGAGTAAGAAATATATAGAGTATAGAGTAAGAAACTATATAGAGGCACCATTTGCTCAGCCCGCAAATTTCTCGACGCTGGCGTGACGCCGGTGTTTGAACAGTGTGGTGCTGTTCGAACATGTGCGAGCGACCAGCAACAGGATGCAACTGCCGTAAGAGCTGCATGCGAAAGAAGAGTTCAGCTAGTAAGCGCTAAATTCAAAATATTGAACGAGTTTTTGCGCTATTTTGTAAAAACAATGACTTCTCTTTTACTTTTTTTGCCTTTACAATAACTACATACGACTAAACACCGTTGATTGTCAATAAAAGTCCAAAAAAGCGATTCTTTATGACTTAAAACACATAAATTTCAGGTTTTTAAACAAAACGTCCAGGGGTATTGTCTTTAAGCCGATGGTAATTCGATTTCTTCATCCTTTTAGTGATTTCGTTGCAAAATCAGTTTATTTTCTTTTTATCATTTTAACACACTTCGAACATCCAAGCAGATTCCCAGTTAAGTCCAATTGCTTTTGCTGTTTGACGTGACGTCATGTCGAACCTGAAACATCTTCTCAATGCTCGACGTCCACCAATACAATCATCTCTCACACCTATTTTTAACTGTGTGAACTCAAAAATATTTCCGATTCCTACTCAGTATCAATAAAATATTCTCTGTTATTCAGCTGTAATGCTGATTTGAGATATTTTATTGGCATAGAGTAATTATGTTATTGGTTTGATTTGCTTTTTTGAGTTCGATTTGAAAATGAAACAAGAGTTTCGATTTTTAAGATAAGCAAATCTAAATTGCTTAAAAGTATTTAAAAAACATTATTTTGTATAATACAATTTTATTAAAAATATTGAGTAACAAAAAAATTTTAATTTAAAAAAATTAAATATTAATCACTATTGCTTCGTTTTAAGGCTTTTACCCAAATAATCATTTATTTCGTTATGTTTTATGATGATTTTAAGTAAGTTCCACTGTTAAGATATATAAGTCACAATAAATTTTAAATAAATTATGTAGTTTCCTACTCTATGTTAAAATCATGAATAAAAGCAATTATTCAAAACGCGAAACCAAGGCCAAATACACCCGGACGGATTCGACGGAGTTATCGGTCGCCGATAAGCATCGCCAAATAACCCGATTACCCAACACGGGATTATCGTCATCGGCCGATCTGGTCACACTGACCGGTGCCTATATAAGCGGAGGCAGCACCAGACCAGTCACTTGCTTTCCGACGAGTTTCTAGTAAACATCATCAGGGGTGAATATCCGGAAAAACCAAGTAGATCGTTTCTTCTAAAGACCCAAAGACCGACGTATTCGAACGACGGAGGAAGCAGTCTCTTCATAGAGTTAGAAGCTATATAGAGGCAACATTTGCTCTGCCCGCAACTTTCTCGACGCTGGCGTAACGCCGGTATTTGAACAGTGTGGTGAATGAACATGTTCGAACATGTGCTGGTCCGACGCTCGAGATGATGCTGCTGCTGCTGGTGGTGTTGTTCAACAAATTAGATTCAATTTTATATTATTTTAAAAGAAATCTTACCTGTGGTTCCGTGGTGGTGCTGTCCTCAAAGTTGGCTTTATCCCGCAGAATCCTCCAAAGTTCGCCGCCCAGACAACTTACCTTCCTAACATTTTCCCCCATTCAAAACGCGAACAATGTCTTGATTTAAAAATGTGATTTTATTAATTGGCTATATAGCCAATTTTTCCATGGGCTCGCTCATAAGATTGTCGCCCTTCAACGCTTCTTTTACTGCGTCTACTATTGCAGTCTTAAACTTGGCTTCCTTAGCCTTGCGAATGGCCGCATGTGAGCGGCGGCGCCTCCGGCTTTGACTCCCTTGCTGAAGTCCTCCCCCTGCGGCGGTGGCGGTGGAAGGGGGTGCAGGGAAGTGGGGTTGGGGTTGGGGATGGGGTTGAGGTGGCTGGTGGTATGCCACCGAAACCGCATATGGGGGCGGTTGTTGGGGGTACGTGAGGTATTGGGTGTATGCTGGGTATCCGGGGTATACCGGGTAGTGCGGCTGTCCATACGGATTCATCTGTAAATAATTTAAAAACTGTAATTTATAACAAAATTTCAAAATTTTACTTACCTTGTTATTACTCTATGGCACGCGCTTGGAAACCAAAATGACCAGATAAAATAAAAATTTTAAGGTAGTGAAAAAATTCTGTATTAAACCAAAAAACACTAGCTTCTACTTGAAAATGTCAAATATTTAAAAAATGTAAAATAAAAAAAAAATATAATAAAATACAAAAATAACAATATATCTTTGCAACAAACTTAATTCCACCATAATAAAGTATAAAACGGATTTTTTTTATTTGGTTTTATTAGAAACATTGAAAGTGCAAATACAAAAGAATAATTATATTATATATTCATCTATTAATATTTATAATTAATAGTTATAATTAATAGTTATAATTAACATAATTCTTATTATCAAAACACAATACGTTTTGCTAACAAAATATTTAAAATTAACTTATCCTTATATTACAAATTATTTAAATTCAGTACAATTTGAATTTAACTCAGACATGATTGGGTCCTATGTGGACATTGAATTCAGTCCCATGTGGACATTGAGTCAAAAAGTAAAAGACTTTGCTTTCTTACTCAATGCCTATGTGGACATTGAATTCAGTCCCATGTGGATGTTGAATTCGGTCCCAGCCGCTTTCTATGGAAAAACAAGAACAACGTTTTTGTCAACAAAACAAAAAATCATTTGGACATTTCACTCGCTCTGCCGCATTTCCCATAAGCTGAAAACAGAACAATAAGAGCGAACAGGCCAGCTGCAGAAATTCACCATGGGACCAAATTACAAGTTCGAATCGAACCGTGAGAGACTGAAATTTTCTCCTGTTTTAGTCTAGGTGGCATCATGGAAAAGTCACTCGAGAGAGCGGCAAAGCTAATGGCGACTCTATACATTATTACTCTATGCATAGAGTAAGAAACTATATAGAGGCACCATTTTCTCTGCCCGCAAATTTCTCGACGCTGGCGTGACGCCGGTGTTTGAACAGTGTGGTGAATATAATCAGCTGTTCGAACATGTGCGAACGACCAGCAACAGTGGCTGGTCCGACGCTCGAGATGATGCCATAGAGTAATAATGTATAGAGTCGCCATTTGCTCTGCCGCTCTCTCGAGTGACTTTTCCATGATGCCACCTAGACTAAAACAGGAGAAAATTTCAGTCTCTCACGGTTCGATTCGAACTTGTAATTTGGTCCCATGGTGAATTTCTGCAGCTGGCCTGTTCGCTCTTATTGTTCTGTTTTCAGCTTATGGGAAATGCGGCAGAGCGAGTGAAATGACCAAATGATTTTTTGTTTTGTTGACAAAAACGTTGTTCTTGTTTTTCCATAGAAAGCGGCTGGGACCGAATTCAACATCCACATGGGACTGAATTCAATGTCCACATAGGCATTGAGTAAGAAAGCAAAGTCTTTTACTTTTTGACTCAATGTCCACATGGGACTGAATTCAATGTCCACATAGGACCCAATCATGTCTGAGTTAAATTCAAATTGTACTGAATTTAAATAATTTGTAATATAAGGATAAGTTAATTTTAAATATTTTGTTAGCAAAACGTATTGTGTTTTGATAATAAGAATTATGTTAATTATAACTATTAATAGACTAGATGAATATATAATATAATTATTCTTTTGTATTTGCACTTTCAATGTTTCTAATAAAACCAAATAAAAAAAAATCCGTTTTATACTTTATTATGGTGGAATTAAGTTTGTTGCAAAGATATATTGTTATTTTTGTATTTTATTATATTTGTTTTTTTATTTTACATTTTTTAAATATTTGACATTTTCAAGTAGAAGCTAGTGTTTTTTGGTTTAATACAGAATTTTTTCACTACCTTAAACTTTTTATTTTATCTGGTCATTTTGGTTTCCAAGCGCGTGCCATAGAGTAATAACAAGGTAAGTAAAATTTTGAAATTTTGTTATAAATTACAGTTTTTAAATTATTTACAGATGAATCCGTATGGACAGCCGCACTACCCGGTATACCCCGGATACCCAGCATACACCCAATACCTCCCGTACCCCCAACAACCGCCCCCATATGCGGTTTCGGTGGCATACCACCAGCCACCTCAACCCCATCCCCAACCCCAACCCCACTTCCCTGCACCCCTTCCACCGCCACCGCCGCAGGGGGGAGGACTTCAGCAAGGGAGTCAAAGCCGGAGGCGCCGCCGCTCACATGCGGCCATTCGCAAGGCTAAGGAAGCCAAGTTTAAGACTGCAATAGTAGACGCAGTAAAAGAAGCGTTGAAGGGCGACAATCTTATGAGCGAGCCCATGGAAAAATTGGCTATATAGCCAATTAATAAAATCACATTTTTAAATCAAGACATTGTTCGCGTTTTGAATGGGGGAAAATGTTAGGAAGGTAAGTTGTCTGGGCGGCGAACTTTGGAGGATTCTGCGGGATAAAGCCAACTTTGAGGACAGCACCACCACGGAACCACAGGTAAGATTTCTTTTAAAATAATATAAAATTGAATCTAATTTGTTGAACAACACCACCAGCAGCAGCAGCATCATCTCGAGCGTCGGACCAGCACATGTTCGAACATGTTCATTCACCACACTGTTCAAATACCGGCGCTACGCCAGCGTCGAGAAAGTTGCGGGCAGAGCAAATGTTGCCTCTATATAGCTTCTAACTCTATGAAGAGACTGCTTCCTCCGTCGTTCGAATACGTCGGTCTTTGGGTCTTTAGAAGAAACGATCTACTTGGTTTTTCCGGATATTCACCCCTGATGATGTTCACTCGAAACTCGTCGGAAAGCAAGTGACTGGTCTGGTGCTGCCTCCGCTTATATAGGCACCGGTCAGTGTGACCAGATCGGCCGATGACGATAATCCCGCGTTGGGTAATCGGGTTATTTGGCGATGCTTATCGGCGACCGATAACTCCGTCGAATCCGTCCGGGTGTTGTTGGCCTTGGTTTCGCGTTTTGAATAATTGCTTTTATTCATGATTTTAAATTCGTTTCGTTTTGATTTGTGACAATTCAAAAGTTAACAAACCCAGATCAGCTTTTCGTGTCATTCACATGTCAGAGTAGCATTAGCTAAATTCTAAATGCGCCAATGGAATCAGGCACATTAAAAAATTCGCATGTGGAAAGTTTTTCCTCTGCCACCGATTTTTCCACTGATCTTGGCCATCGTGACCATGGTCAAGCTTTTTGGCCCGCAGGTCAAATGGAAGTGAATAGCTTCGCATTCGCATTTGTTAATTTAATTATATTCAAAGGCATTTCCCTTAAATCCGCTGACTTGGCCAAAATGCATCTCTCGTTACCTTTGACACTACTCTGAAAATTTCGCGATTTGTAATGCTTGGTCGAGATATATAAAGATATATATATATATAATACGTTAAAGACAATGAATTATTTTCTTCATTGCGTTGCAAACTTGATGGAAATCTGAATACCCTCTACAAGGGTATAAAAACCACTTTATTTGCTTAGTATTAGTCATCACTTTAATTAATTTAATTTAAATCTGAAAACGTTATACGAACGATCGAATAACTGAGGTAAAAATCATCATAGTTAAAAGGTTTTTTAAAAACATACGCATATGTATAAAATGTTTAAGATTTAGATGTTTTAAAAAATATTCATTTATGCAAAAGATGCTAGGGTAACTTTGGGTTGCAGAAGTTTACTTCTCTTCTGGTTTAATTTTTTTTTTCAATTTTGATCTTTTTATTATAAAAATACTCCAATTCGGTGTTCTCTCCATAATCGGCGCCGTCAAAAGTCTCATATGCAAATTCTGATTCGCATAATATAAGGGCAATGACTTCATATATTTTTAATTGCGCCTCCTAAAATTGGCCTCTCACTCCTTTTAATTGAAAGGACACATTTGGATGTCCAACAGATTTTCGTTTTGCCTTTACTTTGCTTTTATTTCCAATTAAATTAAAGATAGGACTTTCTTCCATTCATTTCGATCATATTATACTTTTGTAATAAATTGCAATAAATTTACGAAAAACATTCACTCTTTCTCCCTTAAAGCCGTTTCATTAAAATCAAGAATGCTGGTATCAATTTCCTCATTTTCCTTGTCGCGACTGCCCGTTTGCTTACGCCACACTTCCATATTGCTTTCTAAAAATTAAATTTCGCAAAACGTCGCAGAAGCGCACATTTAGCTTTGTTTTTTGAAATCAGGAATTGGTGGCTCTACAAAATGGACATAGACCCTCAATGAACAAACCTGAACATCTTTTTAAGACTTATTTTAAAGTTGAATTTTTATTACAATAGCTCATAGACACCACGTTCAAAATTTACAAATTTTATTACAAACCTGTTTACTTAATTTCCATTTAAAATTCAAACGTTTTAAGTTGTTTCGTTGGAGAATTATAAAATTTAAATTGCACCTCAAAAGTAAGTGAAATGTTAAAACTTGTTGTTCGTTTGCAACAACCGAATTTGACACCCTATTAAAACAGACTGGAAAGTCATGTTAACAATTGCCGTATGTAACATATCAGTTTCATTTATACTTAATACGTTGGCATTTAAAAAAAAAGCACATTAAGCCAAAAAAAAGGGTCAAATTCCCCATAGTACATTGCCAATGTGGAGCAGAAGACGCTGCCGTATGTCCATGAGTGCAAGACTGCCATGTAGAGCTTCTTCTATGCCTAAATCGCGAAAAAGGTGCAAAGACTAAGATTATTAAGCTCTTCTTTATAAAAATGGTATAATGATAATTATCTAAACTAGTGTTTCGATGATCAAACTGCGGAATCGAAAGTCTCCTCGAGGAAATAGCACTCAATCGTCACAAGCGGAGTTGTTGATCTAAATGTTGTATTTTTTTAAGGGTGATCCTTGATCAGCATCACAAGGAGAGTCGGTCAAGCCAAGTCCGCCCGGCCGTCCGTTTCTACGTAATCAAGTCTCTCAGGCTCGGGAATGTTTCCTTCACTGCATTGCAAACTTCTGACTGAAATTATAATACCCTCTGTAAGGGTATAAAAATATTTAATACCTATAATAATATCGCTCACAGATCTTGTTGCGCCCCTACGATTTATCACTTTTTTTTGCGGCCAAGCAAATTGACCCACCCTAATGTATATAAAGGGTGATTTTTTAAGAGCTTTCCTACTTTAAAAAGAAAAAAACACATTCAGAAATATTAATGAATCTTGATTTGAATCGATAGTATGGTCAATATAATTTAATGTTTAAAGATAATTTCATTTAAATGTTGGTCGCGACTTCGCCCTAAATGCTCCATCCGCTTAGTACAATTTTGGCATACTCTTTCCAACATTTCTGCCGGTATCTCGCTCATGAAAGCTTCGATGTTGGCTTCCAATGCTCCAATTGTTGCGGGATCGTCCCTATAGACATGAGCCTTGACATGGCCCCACAAATAATAATCTGAGGGCGAACGCACCTCTTAGTTGGTCCATTGTTTAATGTGCTGTGTTGAATGTGGCACCATCTTGTTGGAACCACATGTTATGCAGGCTAAACTCTTCCATGTTGGGCAAAAAAGAGCTATCATTGCACGGTATCGCTCTCCATTCACCATTCATCATCTTTGAAGAATTACGGCCCAATGAACTTTCTTAACCGATCACTCATTTTGATAGTAAAATTTAATAATTTGCAACCGTTGTTCGTTTGTTAAACGATTCATGGTTAAATTATAAGCCTAGCTAAAAATATTTAGCAGGGTTACAAGACAAAAACTAGCGCTAACTGTAAAAACTAGGGTTGCCAAAAAGAAAGTTGCTAAACAATAACCCTTTATTTACTACAGAAAGGTATGCCTTGAAATATGAATCAAGCTAAAGTACTTTTTAACGCTGTTTCCTAAACATATCTAGGTTAGTTGAACATTGGAATTCGAACCCTTTGGACAGTTACGAGACGACAAAAATTTAAATTTTAGTTTTATTTTTCCGTGCTAAGCAATTACCGTGAGTTGATTTGTTTTTTTTTGTGTGTTTCTATTTTGTCCTAATATTTATTTTTGTAGGACAAAGCAAATCACCATGTGCAGCTATCCCTGCTATCCTTGCGCCGCTTTGTGTCCCTGCGGAGGTAGTGGACCAAGTGGATTCTACGATCCTTGTTTTGGCCCCTACAACGGTCCTTTTAACTCTTGGTGTGGGGCAAGCGGTCCTGGTTTCTGGCGGGGTGGTTGCTGCTAATTTTTGTCGTGGGTTGCAGGACCAAAATGAAGTCTTAGCAGCTTTAGTTGCTTGCACAAAATTGGAACCGTCAAACAAACTCTACTCCTAAAATATTAATTTCCAGTCGAATCTCTTACAATGGCTTAAAACGGAAAAATAAAAATGTCAAGGACGTAATCTTCTTTGTATCAACTAATTGCTTTTTTTCATTCAGAATCTTGGCTGTGCTTTTCGATCAACATAATAACATGTTCTAACATGTGAAAGACTTTCACGCTTTGATATCGGCTTTTGATTCTATATTATAGGGAAGCTCTTCCTTCTATCTGCTACAGTTTTCAAGGAATTTATTATATCTTTTACTCTGAGAGTTGGTCATCGTTTAAAATGAACTTCTAAAATAAAAGATGCAATAAACCAAGTCTGTAAATGACGTGATAGACTTTTATGATTTGTGGGCGTGGCTCCGTTTTGAAATAAAGACTAGACGTTTTGGCTTGAAAATGCTTCGTCCAAGTTCCAATTTTATATTCTGGACCTACTTAGAAGTCGACCTTTTTATTGAACAAAACTATGAAAAGCAGTTTCGTAAGGTCAATAATACAAACCAATTTTTTGTTTATTTAGCCGTGGAAAATTAAAGTTATAAATTACAAGTTATAATTTGGCCCGATCCTTGTGAAGTTGTAACAGGACCGAGTATGACTTGGGACTGTGAAATTACATGGAACTGGAATTGAAAAACATTTCGTAATTTTTTTTTTAGCGATTAAGATCCCGGGCTCAAGCCCCAGACAAAGTTATCAATTTATTATTTTTATGTGGCGCAACCACCTAATGCATTTTCGAATCCTAAGGACTCGTTTCGAATCCCGGTTAGGTCGACTTGCAGTGAACAAAATAAGTTTACTTTTCTGTTTCCTTTACTTTATCATGTTCCCTATCATTCTAATTTCATATGGGATCAAAGAGAGAAAGAGACAAATAACATTATTTTGCAAAACCTAAACTAAGAAACTTTTATACTTCCATAAAGAATTTTTCGTAGTCAAACCAATATCTTTCGCACTTTTTTCAAGCACTTTTGAGAACTTGGACTGATGACGTTCATTCCCAAATGTAGAACTTCGGTATTGAATAATTCGTACTTGAATATTACCTTTCATACTTTAATCAACAAAATTCGAATTTAACCTACTTTTGACACCGTTCGTACATGATTTGACACCGAAATTCTGAATTTTTTATGTGTACAGATGTGTCTTTGACAATGACCGCCATATAACAGTCTCGATTTCCAATCTTTGCCTATTCATAAGAAATAGGCAAAATAACAAATGTTTTAAGTGTAAGTAAATATTTAAATATTTACATTACATGTTATAAGCGAAATTTATGTAGATTAAATTATAAATTATTCTGTAGCATTGTTACATGCTATTAATCATAAAATATATTCATTTTCAAATTCTCATTATTTATATATTTATTATATTTGTTCCCTGAAGCTATTGAAGCTATATTCGGAAAAATTCAATTTTGGAGGCGACGACTCTAATTATTGTGGATTATAATCCTAATTCTAAAAACGAAAGTTGCGATGGAAGCTCTGATAGCGATTGATTTGTATTTCTTTTCATTTCGTAATAAATGTTTCCTATTAATTTTTGTAATCAGTGACCCAAAAAAACTTATATTATGAATTTCAGCAAAAACGTTAAGTTTTTGAGACAAAATGGCCGCCATTTTGGGTCCGCCATTTCGAACTTTTCATTTTCATAACCAGCGACCCAAAAAATTATAAATCAAAAAAATTTGATAACAATCTATTAACCTTTTGGCCAGTAAATCGGACTTCTTGCCGAATGAGAACATTTAAAAAGTGGTTTCTATAATTTTTCTTCACAAAATTTGATAACAGATGATAACGACTTTTTTAGGACGTTAAAAGGTGTTTTTTTATATCAAAACTTTTTGTTTGAAGTACAGTCAAAGTAATCCAATATTATTACCATGATTAAAAAATTTAACTCTTAGCTACACTTATTTTATTTTAACAAATTACGTTTGGTAAGACTTGAAAGCTTAACTAATAAGAAAGGAAGCAAACTTTTCAGCTTTTTCAAACATGACTCCCCTGGTGATGCTGATCAAGAATATATATACCTATAGGATCGGAAATGTCTCCTTCACTGCTTTGCAAACTACTGACTTTGCAAGGGTGTAAAAATAATGTAATATGATGCATATTTAAAGTAACTAAAAAGCGCAACGAATGAAAATCAAAGCGAAAAATATTTAAATTGAGAACAAAATATTTGGGTTTTTTACAAGTGTACTACCTACCTCCAATAAGTATACAATAAATATTCAAGAAAATATTTAATATAACACACAGAACATCTTTAACCAAAAAAAAATAATATCAAACGTCCTCTTTAACTGTTTTTTTTTGTTTTTATTTAAAAATTAAATAAAACTGTTATTGAATCATATTGACTTTGTCATTTTTTTTTTTTTTATCTGTTTATTATTTTTATCTGTTTAAATTTAATTAGTTTATCTGGCTGCTGTTTAGCGTCGCAAATAAGCCCATTAGCAGCTTTGGTTGCTTTACTCCACCAAAAGCTCACCATTAAGCTCAGATTAACTTTTTGGTGGACACAACTAATTAGAGGCAAAGATATCAAAGCTCTGTTCGGCCACTAAATTTAAATAATTTATTGGGCAATATTTAAAATGATCGATTGCGCATATATGCTAATTCAAGAGCCTGCAGTCCATATGGTATTTTTACATTTTTAATCGTTTTTTGATCGGCAAAGCATTCTTGGTATACAGCAATCGAAATTGGCATTCGTTTGGTGTGCATAAATTGGTTATTTTAGTTTGGTTTTTGTTAAATGTGGTTCGCTAATTGGTTAATTAAGTTGGACCTGGGGCAAAAAGTATCAACGAAGATATATTTTTATGCAAGCCAAGCCATTTTTTGTCGCTGTGCGAATTTTTTTTAAATGGCATAATTAAAACGGATAACGCCTCTTTTGTTGGCCATCTGCCTCCTCTTTTTCGTACAAAATTTGTTTGAAGTAGGCTAAGCAAATTCGCTATCCCTCATGAATAGATTTCTTTTAAGTGAAAGATGCTTTAAGAGGCTGCATTCATGCATTAAACATTAACCAATATGCAGCTTCGATTAGTTTATACAACAATAAACAAAGCGCAGACATGGGACGTCTGAAGGTCGTACACAAAAAAAAAAATCATAATCATATCTGTGACACATAAAGATGTTTAACAAATTCAACATTAACTTGAAACGTGATCTTATTTTATTGGAAAATGATTCCGAAATAATAATCAAGCTTAATAAATCTATTAATATTAACCGAAATCTCGCAAAAATTATGGAGTAAGTACTTTTTGATTTATCATATTATGTTCACCAACTTTTTTTCTCAGTTTTTGCTCTAGTTAATGGCTTTGATACACGACCGATCAAAAAGAGATGTCGAAGATTGAGAAAAGTGCCACCTCACGATTGGGCAAAAAACTGGCAAATAGCTCGGCCAAAAAATGCGAAAAGAGCGAGAAAAAGTCATTTAATTGAAATTAATATGATCTTTCGAAAACACTTAAACTCCAGCTGGGCTGCTTCACAATCGAAGCAATCGAATAAAGGCACTGCAAACGCCCACCAGCGGCTAAGATTTCATTAGTTACAAGTTCACTGGGGCTGAGGTTTAAGCCGAGCTTAAATCCTTGAGCCGCGCTTGGTCAAGCGTGTAGTTTGGCCATTAGCACTGGCTAATAGGCAAACAAACTAATTTCCGCTAACTGCGGCAGCGAGCGTGGATCAGTTGACCTTTGACATTAACCGGCACCGACGGAGGCCCTTTAATCGCTGCGTGGCCCGCTGTCGCGCATGCAAATGAGTGTTGGTGGTCGGACACTCAATCAGTTGTGCCTCGCGGCTTGCCTGCCCTATTGACATTGCCAAACCCATCCAAATCTACCGATAACGATGAGCGCTTACCGGCGACCAGCCACGGCCTTAACCCTTTCCTGGGCAGTGTGAAGTGCACCTGTGCTTTCCCACAAAATCCCATTGGTTCGAATTTTTTTTTTTAATAAATAAGTAAGACATTAGCACATAAGTATGTTTTGGTTATCGAGCAATTCACAGCGAGCATCTAATTAATATACATTTCTTTAGTTTTTGAACATTTTTTTAGTTTACGACTGGCTTAGGTTAACTTTTTATTACCCATGGTATAATACATTATTAATTTCCAAAATATCAAGGGTCTTGAGTTTTAAATTCAAAACGAAAGAACATTTTGTATCCATTATCAAATTTATTTTATGTGCCAATTCGAAGTATTAAAGATCAGTTGCAAACTTTTTTTCCTAGATTTTGCAGAGTTGCATTTTATAAGGAAAATCGTAATTTACTAGCAATTCGAATTGTAATAGTCTTTAGATGTCAATCGAAAAGTCTATATTTTAAAGTTTTCGATAAATTTACAAAATGTATATTTAAGAGATAATTTAAGTGCTCTTTAAACAAGTAAAAGCACAGTCGAATAGTGTGATGCACTAAGCAAGATCTGGAAATGGTCTGATAAAGCCATAAACTAACTTCTTAAATATGGGAAACTGTCCGCATTGCCAAAAAGCATAAAACTAAATAAACAAAAAAAATTTACATTTTTATTACTTGTAAATATAAGATAGAAAAACAAAGGCCTTACAAAGCTATAATGAATTCCGCTCGCCCCAACACCCAGCGCAGGGTTAACGATCCACTGCTCTACTCTCTTCATAACTTCATAACCGGCTGGCTCTTCTCTGACGAAAAGAAGCCCAGCGAAGGCACGAAGACAGGCAAACAGCTGGCCCAATCTTCTTGGGCTTTTGGTATAAAAGTGCCGGCCCATCTGCAAGTGGTCATCATTCAGCTTCAGCGTCTCACGACCAGAGCTTACCAAAGCCAATCCAACGAACTTCAAGTGTCAGCCAACAAATCAACAACAATGGTGAGTACACTGCCCACTGCCCAATGGTTACTGGTCACAAGCCGATCAAGTTACCCGACGACCTTGGTCAACTTTGTCTCACCTTGACCATCAATTCCGCTCATTCCAGAAACTCTTCGTCTTCGCTGTGTGCGCCATTGCCGTGGTCTCCGCCGACGTGTCCCATCTCAACCTGGGCGGTGGCAATGGCTACAGCTACAACAAGCCCACGCCGACCTTCAACTTCCACTCGGCTCCTGCTCCGGCTGCGGCTCCGGCTCCTGCTTACCTGCCCCCCGCCCAGGAGGTGATCTCTGCGCCTGCCCCAGCTCCAGTCTACTCTGCTCCTGCTCCTGCTCCCGCTCCAGTCTACTCTGCTCCTGCCCCGGCACCCGCTCCAGTCTACTCCGCTCCTGCCCCGGCTCCGGTCTACTCTGCCCCTGTGTCTGAGTACCTGCCCCCCGTTCAGGACATCCCTGCTCCAGCTCCAGCTCCCGTCTACTCGGCTCCTGCCCCAGCTCCAGTTTACTCTGCTCCTGCTCCTGCTCCAGTTTACTCTGCTCCTGCCCCAGCTCCCGCTCCAGTCTACTCTGCTCCTGCTCCAGCTCCAGTCTACTCTGCTCCAGAGCCCGAGTACCTGCCTCCTGTCCAGGACATCCCAGCTCCAGCTCCAGCTCCAGTCTACTCGGCTCCTGCTCCAGCTCCAGTCTACTCTGCTCCTGCTCCAGCTCCAGTTTACTCTGCTCCTGCTCCAGCTCCAGTTCAGGACTACCTGCCGCCCGTCCAGGACATCCCAGCTCCAGCCCCTGTGTACTCTGCTCCTGCTCCAGCTCCGGTTTACTCTGCTCCTGCCCCCCGCTCCGGTGTACTCCGCTCCTGCCCCCGCTCCTGAGTACCTGCCCCCAGTGCAGGACATCCCGGCACCGGCCCCGGCCCCAGTCTACTCCGCCCCAGCTCCCGCTCCGGTTTACTCCGCCCCTGCTCCAGCCCCCGCACCAGTCTACTCCGCCCCTGCTCCAGCTCCCGTGGAGTCGGGCTACCACTACAACGTGCCCGCCAAGCGTTTCCGCTTCTAAGGGGCAGCAGGTGGACTCAGATGGAGCCACAGCCACAGGCACAGCCATTCAAGCGGTGACAGCTTGTTAAATTAACAAGCGCCGTCGCCCATTGTTGTTGAATATTTGTTGTTACGCAAAGTTCCCGTTGAGATTTTAGCTAATAAATAAACATAAAAATATTAAAATGTAAACACAAGCGCTGTTAATTGCAAATGGATCGATCGATCGATCGGGCGAAGGGGCGAAGGGGTTCAGCACAGAGTTGCGCGATTTCAGCGACCGCATTAAACATTTCAATAATCAGCGCCATAAAAGTCTGGTGAAAGAAGCGAGATCAGCAGGTTCGCGTAAGAGTTGGACCCATCCACAACAACAAGGCCGATTATACAAAGATGACCTCAGGTGTAGGCCATCGTTAAGACCACTCAACACACCTAAAGCATGATTATATATGTGAGAGAAATCTCTTTAGAGTTGCAAATTTTATCGCTGATGGCCCGGCCCTCGTATATGTTTAAGTCCTCGAGTGAAAAAAGTGACAATTGTTAACCAACAATGCGCAAAATATCAAAATATCTGATGACTCTTTAAAGTTTTTATTAGCTAAAGTTTGTGAAAGGACTAGGGACTGTATCAAATGTTTAACGTTTATTTTAATAGTTTTGATAGCATTTATTTTTTAATGTCTGAATAAGTCTTAAACAAGAAAGGCAGCAAACTTCGGCAAGCCAAAGTTAATATACCCTTGCTGCATTGCAAAAATTTAATATTCTTGAAAACATTAAAATTATGATTAAGTTGCGTATATCTTTAAAAACATTGAAGCTATAATGATTGTCAGCTTAATTATTCGATAGTTCCTATGGCAGCTATACGATATCGTTTTCGTATTTTAATGTTTATATATTTTTATTGTTTCCGTGGGAGATATATGATAGATTTTAATTTTTAATTTAAACCGTAATTCTGAAATATTAAACCATTACTATATGTCGAATAACTAACAAAAATAATTAAAAAACAGCAAAGTTATAATTTTTTTTCAATTATTTCTTCGATTGTTCCTATGGGAGCTATAGAGTATGCTATAGTCGTCCGATTTTGATGAAATTTAAACCGTAATTCTCAAGCTTCAAGGTTTTTTAACATATACGCAAGTAAGTCATAATTTTAATGTTTTCGAAAGTATTTAATTCTTGCAATTGCTGCAAGGGTATATGAACTTCGGCTTGCCGAAGTTTGCTTTCTTTCTTGTTTTTTTTTAGTTCTTTGACATATAGTAATGGTTAAATATTTCAGAATTACGGTTTAAATTTCATCAAAATCGGAATACTATATCTTATAGCTCCCTTGGGAACAATAAAAATATTAAAAATTTTTTTTTTTTAATTTAACTTTTTTATTTTGTAATTATTTTTAGAAATTATTTATGATTAATTAATAATTTGACTGTTCAAAATTACGCGAGAAAAGCGACGAGGAAGGCGGAGAAACTCCGGAACTGGGATTGGAGAACGTGGGCGGTGTCTTTCTGGTACTGGGATTCGGATTGTTATCGGCCATGGTACTCGGATGCACAGAGTTCCTCTGGAACGTCAAGTCAGTAGCTATTGAAGAAAAGGTAATACTTATTTGCGCTTAATAAGAAGTTACCGTAAGGTAAAGCCTGTTCAAAACTACACAAATCTAGGATTTTTTCGATCTTTAACAATAGTATTAAAAGTTATAATGAAAATTATGTTTATGTTTAGAAATGAACACATTTTTTATTATGTTACCATATTTTAAAATGTGTAAGTTAAGCTTTTCGCCTGTTTTTGAGCCTATTTTATTATATTCGAAGAGTAAAAGACTACATTGTATGCAACAGGTAGAAAAAGCAAAGAATTTATCTTTCCGTATGAGAACGAGATTTCTGGGATTTAGATTAAATTTAGTTATTTTTTAAATTTTGTTACGCCCACTTGAATGTCCACAAATTACAAAACTCTGTAGAGACCCGGTAGAGAAAAGTTATTTGGCGGTATTTGTTTGTTCTGTGTATAATCAATCAACAATTTTTCAATTCGAATTAGATGTAATAAAGAAATTAAAATTGAAAGATTTAATTGCTGTGCTCAGGCCACATTAATTTTCTCAGCGCTTATAGAAAAAAATCAAATGCAGTGTGACCTGAAAGTGGAAAATTCTCAGAAATATACCGCATTATACTCCAAATATTCTTTAAGTTTACCATAATAAAAATTCATTTTTATAAAGCGATAGTATCGATTGTGAGCCCAAACCTTAGATGTTTTCAAATTTTTTCGACCATCGATAGTATCGATAGTGCTATCGATTTTTTTACCAAACCTATTAAAAAGTCTTGAATAAGTCCTGTTTAACCAATTGCTTCTCTTGGCAGATATCACTTAAAGATGCTTTTAAATCTGAGGCTTTGTTTGCGGCCAAAATTTGGATAACCACCAAACCTGTGCACACAAGCTCTGGCTCTGGCAGCTCATCTTCGGCCAGTTCCTCTTCAAGTCGCTCAAAGCATTCTTCAAAGTCGCAGGGCGTATCTATGAAAAGTCTCAAGAGTTCAGGGGATCATGACGTAGAGGCATCGGTACACAGCAAACTGAAGAAAATCGGTTCCATGTTCTCACTAAAATCACAGAAGACAACCACTCCGCCTCCAGAAATAGGCTGGAAGTTGGACAAGTCAACGCAAATGGATGAATTCCCAACTCCAGAACGCGAGTCCGAGTTGATCCCAGAGGTAGCCCAGAGCCAGAGATAGAACATCCGCAACATCGACATCATCATCATCATCATCATCATCATCATCACCATCGCCATCATCGCCATCATCACCAACATCATGAACAAGATCAGGAGCATGAAAAAGATCCATCGCCACTTGATTGATGTATTTTGGGTACCAAATGTAACAATGAGACAACATCTTATCGTCCTCCACCCCAAAGACCAATTTAAGGACTTTTCATACACAAAAAAAATCATTTGTCTAATTCACCAGGGACTATAAATAATGATTTTTTTCTCAAACAAAAAAATTACATGTTATGACCCTAAAAAATAATGGTTTACGCAAATATCATTCTCTTCATCCAAATAATGCATTTCTGCCATGATTTTTTTTCGATTAGGTAAAAATTTCTTCAACAAAAATTATTATTTTCAAGTATTTAAAAACTATTATTTTTGATAAAAAAAATAAATTATCAAAGATTTTTATTGTTTTTACTCAAAATAAAACTCAATTGTAAGTCCTTGCGTTAGATTTTTTGGAAAATTGTTGTATACACTTGTATGGGGATCACAAAACTACCGCTCAGTACTTTTTGGGTTTTTTCTGCGTTAAAGAAAAAAAATTTAAATCAAATTAAAAATAAAACGTCATGCCGCCTGCGGTACTCATATCCTTGTATATGGATCACAAATCCGCCCCAAAGTACTTCTTCTTTTTCTCCACTGAACAATAAATTAGAGTACTTAATGATTTTTATTTTATTCCTCTCAAAATAAAACTAAAAACTAATTGCAGCATTTACTGAATAAATACGTAAATACTTTTGCGTTTTAATTTTACTTCGTCACAATGAAAACAAAATTTCGATTGGCAATTAGTCGTATTATTATGCTAAACACTCATGCATTATCACTTTTAAAATCGCTTATCTTAAACCGAATGAAATAATACTAATTTTTTTATTCCTACGAATTGGGCCACAAGCGTAATTGTACTCTGCGCAGTTTTTATTGGCAAAGAAAATTTGAGTGCCAACTATGTGAGCAACCTAAAGCGGCATTAAAAGCGAAAGAACTAAAGTAAAATGAAAATAATAAAAAAAAAAGTGTTTGGTGGTAACGGGTCGAGGAACAAAAATAGCTCAATCAAACGTGAAGTGTTAGCCACCTTAAAAAACAGAATCATCTACTTAAAAATTGACTCGGCCGAAAGGTGCAATCTCGGAATTCTCGGTGTAAATTTCCGATTCGTTGACCAAGGTAAAATTTGCGTTAAAACGTTGGGTCTGATAGAGCTGAAGGCATCGCACCGAAATTAAGTCCAGATTGGCTGATTATTGCATGTCGATAGACAAAATTTATACCATCACGATGCACAACAGTCGAAACGTTGGTCGTATTAAGCAGAACAAAATGATCACTGATCACTGGTGGATTTGTTACGAAAGTTTTGCTGAATGCGTATGATCACTGATCGTATTGCAAAAATTCTTCCATCATGATCAGCAAAAAAGGAGCGTGAAAATAGTACGCTACCTTTTCTTGATACATGATACATAGCTGATAGCCTATATCGATGGTGTAAATATAGTTAAGAATAAACAGAAAAAAAAAAAACAATACAAAAATAAACAATAACGGAAGCAAACTTCGGCAACTCGAAATTCATATACCTTTGCAGCTATAGCAGCTATTGTGAAAATTAAATATTCTTGAAAACATTAAAACTATGATTTATTTGCTTATGTATATGTTTAAAAACATTGAAGTTATGATGATTTACAGCTCAATTATTCGATAGTTCCTATGGCAGCTATATGATATCGTTTTCCGATTTAAATAAACTTAAAAGCGTAATTCTGAACTGTCAAATTATTAATAAGTCAAAAAAAGTTAAAAAAAAAATTACAAAATAGAAAAGACTACCTGCAATAGAAAGACAGCTTTTGGGAAAGTTTCATGAAGATAGCTTTAAAACTGAGAGACTAGTTTGCGTAGAAACGGACGGACAGATGGACATGGCTAAATCGACTCTCCCAGTGATGCTGATCAAGAATATATTTACATTAAAGGGGCGGAAACGTCTCCTTCACTCCGTTGTAAACTTTTGACTGAAATTCAAATATCTGCAATGGTATAAAAATATTAAATTTTTTAGGCTCCAACGATTTTTCTGGCAAAAATGAGCCTTTCAACCGTTTTCAGGTTGAGAGGTGCGCGAATTTCTTATGGTTTCAGTCCTTTAAAAATTGCTTGAGTTCTACATTTATAACTTACAAGAAAGAAAAACTTTCACTTTTTGGAATTTTTTTTTTTATTTTTTTGGTTAAAGCTAAAAAAATGCCTTTGAATATAATGAAATGAACAAATTCACGAACAAATTGTTCGCCTCCATCATTGCAGCCATTTTTTTCTCAGGATATACGAATTAACGTAAACCTATTTAAAACAAAAAAAAAGGTTTTATTTTTTTAATTATTTAGGATCCATGCATTTTGGGGTCCTGATTTCGACTAAATAGGTCAAAGTTTGCGACAAGACCGATTTCTTGGAAAATAACGGTAAAAACCGATATTTATGTTTTTTTTTTTGGCAATTTGACCTTTATCAAAAACACATCCAAACAAAAGCTCGAGTCTACTTGAAATACACATTTCATGCTCAGTGACTTTTCGGTAGAGGTATTATTTAAGGAGATATCAACCAAAGTTGAGTGCAAACTATCTGAACGTTCATCGATATATTATCGGAATGAAAATCATCGATGTGCAACATATATATGCCGGCAAAATTTGAAATTAATAAAAAATCGGAGATTTTTGTAAAAAAAATTTTTTGACTGCTTCGCTTTTATTCCAATCGTTCATTTCTTCTCTAATACCTTCCTTCCTTTCTGCACCATATCTGCAAGAAAAAGCCTTTACAAACAGAAAATAATAACAAAAACTAAACATTTTTTAAGAAAAATCTTCCTCTATTAAATATAAGTAATATAAAACAAAATAAAAAACAATTAAGTAAAATCATAAGCAAATATTTTAAATTCAAAACCATAACGATAATTTAAATAAATATTATGATGTTATTCGAGTGTAAAGCTTACACTGTAAACTGATTTTATGTCTGAGAAATATATAATTTGATCAATCGGCAAGAGTTATATATGGGAAAACCTTAGAGATGAGCAATTAAGCGATAGTTTAATTTAACTCCATAAGAGTTAAGTGATGCCACCCGGTCAAATTTATTGTGCGCTCATTTTAAAATGTACGGTTTGAAGGCAGAAGTTTTCTGCATTTTCTTGTTAACTATCAGCTTTACGCAAAATAAAGTCACAAAACATGAAACAAAAAGTATTGGGGTTGTTCAGTTTTTATTGCATTTTCTATTTTAATTTTTTTTTGTATTTATTGCTTCGTTAAACTAGTTTTTAATTATATTTTTTGTTTGCACTGAAAAGTGTTTTCGTAAAGTTTTTGAATTCGAAATTCCTTAAGTAATTTAAATTATTTCATATGAATACTTACAATTTTGACTAAAATTTTATTTTTTAAATATATATTTTTTTAATATTTATAATATTTACGATATTGTTATACATTATTTGGGTAAACTTTTTTTTGCAAAGCTAGTTAAATACGTTTGTTTTTTTCTTTTCTTCTCTTTTAAGGTACATTATTTGTTGCTTTTCTTTCTTGCTTTCGTTTTTTTACTTTTTTATTTTTTGTTTATTTTTTAGAGCTTCTGTCGCACAATATTTTTTAACCATGTAAAAATAAATGTATTCTTATTAATTTAATTAAATTTTATTTTAGTTTATAATATTTTTGATTATAATTAAACGAAAAGAAAGTTAGCTTCGGCAGGCCAATGTTTTAATACACTTTGCAGTCAAGTAATGAAATCAAAATGATAAAAAGGATATGATAGAAAACCATATTAGGCAAAAAAAGCTAAATGAAAGAAAAATTCGAAATAACGAAATGTATTAAATTTTACCATATTGTTCCTATGGCAACTATAGGGCATAATTTCCTGATCGCCAAGGATTTTGTCAGTTTAGATTAGGGTGGTCCAAAAAAACCCAACTCTCACCATTGAACAGAAGCGTTCAAAAACCAAAGAATTTTATTTTAAGTTGTATGCGTTGCGCAATGGTTTTTTAAGTTTCCATTTAACTAATTTACTGATTCGACATATAAAAGCCAGCTCGAATTTTGTGCAAAGGATTTTTCTCACCATTTCTATTTTGTGAACTTTTTTATATCAGTAAAACATGAGAACAACATAAGCAATTTTTTGGTAGAAAATCTGAATTTAGTACGCCACTTGGATGATATGAGCAGACCATAGAATGCATTATTTTAACGAATTTTGTTTTTTATATTATTAAAAGCGCACAAAACAGCTGGTTAGACGAATGCCTTTAAATTTCTATACAAATTTGGACCAACCTAGTGTAACTATACAAAAATACGGGTTGGAATGAATCAAAAATATACGAAAGGCTATAGAATAAAGTCAACCTATTTTGATAAAATATTATGTATAGGTTCTAAACACCATAAAAACATCACTCAGGGCAACTTTAAATTTTCTCAAATTAAATTTCAAATGTATAACGATTGCAAAAGTTTCAAATCTCTAGCTTTTAAACTGAGCTCGCTAACCTAAGGTTAATTTGAAGGGGCAAATTTCATTGGACATTGGTAAGCTAGGTAAAGGGTAAATAGCAGTCGGATCACTCGACTGCAACGTTTCTTCTTGTTTTTAATTGTTTTAAGCAACCCACTGGAGTTTTGTGCACCTCCGTTTGTAAAATACCGGTCATAATCCATCCTGTCCCGAGTGTTAAACAGATCCCAAAACGCCCCTTGGGCAACCAACTTACCTATCGCCTTCAGTTCGACGCTCTCCACTGCCCGCGCGTCGATCTTGAAGACGTGGACGGTCTCCGTGTTGGAGGAGGCGCAGAGGAAGTCCCCGCTGGCCGAGAAGACCAGTGAGGCGATGCGGACGCAGCTGACGCCGCGCCGGAACTCCTGCACCCGCTGGCCATTCTTGACGCAGAAGACCCGGATGACGGTGCCGCGCTCGGAGGCGGTGGCCAGCAGGGCGCCGCTGGGCGAGAAGGCCAGGGCCGAGAGGGGCGTGTCGTGGGCCCTGATGGTCATGCCCGTGCGCAGCTTGCTGGCGTTGAAGATGCGCAGCTCGCCGCTGTTCTGGCAGACCGGGAAGGCCAGGTGCGAGTTGAGGGACAGGGCGCACAGGCCCTGCTCGTTGGGAGCGATGTTCTCGATGGAGTGCAGGATCTTCATGTCGCGGATGTCGTGGATGTGTATGCTCTCCGCCAGGCAGACGATCAGCCGCTGGCGGTTCATGCGGACGCACAGGATCTCCGACGGGTAGAAGCAGTTGCAGATGTCCTGCTTCTTCTTGAAGTGCAGCATCTTGAGGCAGTTTGGCTTCTGGGCGGTGACCAGCACCACCAGCGAGCTGTTGAACAGGCGCTCCACTATTCGGATCTGCTCCGTGTTGTCCTTGGCGAAGATCTCCTCCACCTTGTCCTGGCTGGCTATCGAGTACAGGCGCAGGCCCGTAGGACTCAGCACGGACAGGGATCTATCGAGAAAAAGAGAAAACGTAAATAACAAGCTTTATGTAGATTTTGGTTGTCCCAAAATGACTTTCTACCAAACCCAAACCGAAATTCCAATCTCGTATCCGAAAAACCTCTTTCGTTGATAACAAAAAATATTAAATACCCTCCAACGCAAATTTAAAATAACATTAATTAATCACAAGCTTAGAAAAAATCTCAAAAGGACTGTTTAATCTAAAATCCCCCTTGAGATATTTGAGTTATAATAATAATAATATCACTTTGGCCACCTCATCAAAAATGGATTCCAGTACTCCATAACATTTTATTAAAAGCTGTATTTTTGTTATTTTTTATTTTTCCCGTTTTGTCCACCATCTTCTATTTTCTCATCACTAAAAGTTTTGATTCAAATTTACGTTGGTGGCGTTCACTTTGAGATAAATATTAAAATATATTTAGTGTTTGAATGTTGATCATCTTAGACTTATCAAAACCAAAACATTAATAGGTATTTAATCTTGTTTATAAATTAGTGATACCACAAAAAAAAAAAGTTTGAAAAAAAAACTTATACATACAAACACAATTTTTTTATTATGCCGTTACTTTTAAAGAAATTTTGCAGGTTAAAGAAAATAAAATTTATATACACAATCAATCCATGTTTTCGAAATAAGGTAGAAAATGGGAATAATTAATAAGAACACAGCAACAAATAAATTCTAAACCATTTTTTGGAAATTGGCGCTATAAGAACTTGTAAATACGGTAAAACTTAACAAAAAATCGCAAAAAATTACCATAATTAAAAATTTTTCTATCATTTTTGGTCAATAACTCGACCACACCTCCACAAATACGACGTTTTTTGTACCCTTGCAGATGGTATTATAATTTCAGTCAGAAGTTTGCAGCGCAGTGAAGGAGACATCTCCGACCCTATAAAGTATATATATTCTTGATCAGCATCACTAGTAGAGTCGATCTAGCCATGTCCGTCTGTCCGTCCGTTTATATGCAAACTAGTCTCTCAGTTTTAAAGCTATCTGCATGAAACTTTCCCAAAAGTTGTCTTTCTATTGCAGGTAGTATATAAGTCGGAACGAGCCGAACGGACGACTATAGCATATATCTCCCATAGGAACAATCGGAAAAATAAATGAAAAAAAATTATAACTTTGCTGTTTTTTAATTTTTTGTTTAGTTCTTCGACGTTTAGTAATGGTTAAATATTTCCGATTTACGGTTTAAATTTCATCAAAATCGGATGACTATAGCATATAGCTCCCATAGGAACAATCGGAAAAATAAATGAAAAAAAATTATAACTTTTCTGTTTTTTATTTTTTTGTTTTGTTCTTCGACATTTAGTAATGGTTAAATATTTCCGATTTACGGTTTAAATTTCATCAAAGTCGGACGACTATATCATATAGCTCTCATAGGAACAATCGGAAAAATAAATGAAAAAAATTATAACTTTTCTGTTTTTTAATTTTTTGTTAAGTTCTTCGACATATAGCAATGGTTAAATATTTCAGAATTATGGTTTAAATTTTATCAAAATCGGACGTCTTTATCATATAGCTCTCTTAGAAATAATAAAAATATATAAAATAACTATCAAATAATTGAGCGGTTAATCATCATAGCTTCAATGTTTTTAAACATATACGCAGTAAATCATAATTTTAATGTTTTCAAAAATGTTAAATTCTTGCAATAGCTGCAAGGGTATATGAACTTCGGCTTGCCGAAGTTTGCTTTCTTTCTTGTTTTTCCTTTATTTCGAATGAAACAAATTTTCATACCCTTGCAGAGGGTATTATAATTTCAGTCAGAAGTTTGCAACGCAGTGAAGGAGACATCTCCGACCCTATAAAGTATATATATTCTTGATTAGCATCACTAGGCGAGTCGATCTAGACATGTCCGTCTGTCCGACTGTCCGTCCGTTTCTACGCAAACTAGTCTCTCAGTTTTAAAGCTATCTGCATGAAACTTTCCCAAAAGTTGTCTTTCTATTGCAGGTAGTATATAAGTCGGAACGAGCCGGATCGGACGACTATAGCTTATAGCTCCCATAGGAACAATCGGAAAAATTAATGAAAAAAAATTATAACTTTGTTGTTTTTTAATTTTTTGTTTAGTTCTTCGACATTTAGTAATGGTTAAATATTTCCGATTTACGGTTTAAATTTCATCAAAATCGGACGACTATAGCATATAGCTCCCATAGGAACAATCGGAAAAATAAATGAACAAAAATTATAACTTTGGTGTTTTTTAATTTTTATTTTTAGTTCTTCGAGATATTGTAATGGTTAAATATTTCAGAATTACGGTTTAAATTTCATCAAAATCGGACGACTATAGCATATAGCTCCCATAGGAACAATCGTATAGCTGTCATAGGAACTATCAAATAATTGAGCTGCAAATCATCACAGCTTCAAGTAAATCATAATTTTAATGTCATCAAGAATATTTAATATTTGCAATAGCTGCAAGGGTATATGAACTTCGGCTTACAGAAGTTTACTTCCTTTCTTGTTTTGATTTAAAGTGTTTTTATAACCCTTGCAGATAGTATTTAAATTTTGTCAGCAGTTTGCAACGCAGTGAAGGACACTATTGCGACCCTATAAAGTATAAATATATCTTCTTGATCAGCAAAATGTAATTTTTTTTCAATAATTTTTGTATTATTCCTTTCGTTTCTCTAAAGAATTAATTAATTCATTTTGAACAAGAAAGAAAGCAAACTTCGGCAAGCCGAAGTTCATATACCCTTGCAGCTATTGCAAGAATTTAACATTTTTGAAAACATTAAAATTATGATTTACTGCGTATATGTTTAAAAACATTGAAGCTATGATGATTAACAGCTCAATTATTTGATAGTTATTTTATATATTTTTATTATTTCTATGGGAGCTATATGATATAGACGTCCGATTTTGATAAAATCTAAACCATAATTCTGAAATATTTAACCATTGCTATAAGTCGAAGAACTGAACAAAAAATTAAAAAACAGCAAAGTTATAATTTTTTTTCATTTATTTTTGCGATTGTTCCTATGGGAGCTATATGCTATAGTCGTCCGATCCGGCTCGTTCCGACTTATATACTACCTGCAATAGAAAGACAACTTTTGGGAAAGTTTCATGCAGATAGTTTTAAAACTGAGAGACTAGTTTGCATATAAACGGACGGACAGACGGACGGACAGACGGACATGGCTAGATCGACTCTACTAGTGATGCTGATCAAGAATATATATACTTTATAGGGTCGGAGATGTCTCCTTCACTGCGTTGCAAACTTCTGACTGAAATTATAATACCCTCTGCAAGGGTATAAAAACAGCAATGTATAATTTGCTGTCTTCTTCCGATTGTTCCTATGGGAGCTATAAACTGTCTTCCGATCCGGCTCCTTCCGGTTTATATATTACCTGCAGTACGAAGACAAGTTTTTGGAAATTTTTGTTGCTTTAAAACTTAAAACTAGGTTACGTAGAAACATACATACATACAGACGGACATGGCTAGATCGACTGTCCTAGCGATGCTGATCAACAATATATATATACTTACAGGGTCAGAAATTCTATTATAAGGGTATAGAAATAATGATTAATTTCGGCAACTGGTAGGTATACTAATTTATTTATTTATTTATTCACCAATGGATGGATAAATCCTTATCTGGCTATCAGCTTATTTAACTTTAAAACTAAATATTAACTAAAAAATATTCCCTAAGTAATTGCCTGACCACATCCTTCTTGGATCCCCAAACCAATCGAATTCTTAGTGGTAAAGAGTTTAAAAGTCTTAAAGTTCTTAAGATTGGCTCATTCCGCGCATAGTTAGTCCTCGCAGCACTTTCATAAAATGGGATGATGGTAGGAAGAGACTCCTGGCTGGGACATTGAATTTAATTGAGCTTAATATGAATGGACTATCAATATTACCAATTAGAACATCGTTCGCTATCGAACGCCGATCTACTAGACTGCAGGTATGCAGTAGGCAACATTGGCTAGAGTAAGCTGGCAAAGGTTCCGAAAAGTTTAACGGCTGAAGTGCAAATTTTAGGTATTTTTTCTGCAGCCTCTCAATTTTATTGATATGAACAACACTTGACGGGTTCCACAAATAAAGGAAGCATATTCCACTCTTGAACGCACAAATGCTGAGAACACTGTCAGTCGTGAGTATGGGTCCTTAAAAAGTATAGTGTTTCTTTTAACAAATCCGAACATTGCATATGCCTTCGGCAGAATATGGTTTATATGGTTAATAAATAAAAATTTACTGTCGAAGAGGACCCCAAGATTTCCTAAGGTTTTTATCCGAACTGACTTAGTGAGCCAAAACTTCAAAAACAAGATCGAAAACAATCTTTATCCGCACATTAAACGGACAAAACTTGCAAAACTGTATCGTAAAACGATAAAAAACGAATCATCTGTCGCTCATACCTTTTCCGAGTGTTTAATATTTGTTTTGCTAGACTTTGTATTGATTAAGTGACCGCAAAACAGAATTCTAATCATATGTTTTGTTTTTTTTTTAGAAATAGTTCTTACCATTTACGACTCAAGACTACAAGTATTTTCGATTTCGACAATAGAACGAACTTTAAATGGGGGTTTGTTTTAATCCTTTGGCGAACCTGTTGCAAACTATCGTTTGAGTCTCCTTTTTTGGGCTACTAAGAACTAAAAGGCATTTAAAAAATATATTAAACCATATTCAGGATTTTCTCCTTGTGCAGCACACCCAACTTAATTCTAATTTCACCTACTTAAACCAATAAATTTTCGAATATGGATGTAGAATGATAAGACAGTTGGTTTTTTTTATATTTTCAACTAATGATAAATAGTTTTATTGTGAACATTCAGTTTTTGTCCATCTTTGATTTTAATATACCATTTGCTTTATGTTATAATGGTTACGTAGGTTTAATTTATAAAGTATGCACTGCATCATCGTTTCAATTGCTTAGTTATGTATTAACTCAAACTACAATTTGTGTACATGTCAATGCAGGTAAGCATTCGCAATGAACTAAATGTATATTTATTGACTATGTTTATCTATAATCATTAGTTTCTTTTATATTCATATAGTATTAATGGTATGTATCATATATAACTCACGATTATTTTGTTAGGGCTCGAAAAATATACAGCTAAAATTAAAATACTTAGCGTAGTTTATGTTTGTTTTAGCTAAACTGAAAGAGCACATAAAGGGAACTAAAATTAACGTTAAAAAGGCATTGGGAGTGTTTAAATGGGAGTTGTAATCAAACGAACATACAAATTCAAAATTTTGTAATGAATTTATCGCAAAAAAAAGTAAGTTTGGACAACTTTTTACAGAATTTGGATCAAGTTTGAAATATCGTTTGTGGTTTATGATTTAAGGGCCAGATTGTTTAAACATAAAGTCTGTAATAATAAATTAATGCCAAGATTGCTGCATACTCTTAAGTGTACCTTCTTTTCTAACTCTACAAATGGATTGTGGTCATCTTACACACGACAATCCCACTATATATACAAATTTTTCTTATGCGCCCGGCGGCGCTTGTTATGTGTCATAATCGTCCTGTTGCGAGCTAAAGTAGCTTACCAAGCCACTGAACTCGCCCACGGCAGCTGCTCCCGTGGATGCTGGAGCTCTGGTTTCATGAGCGGATCCCGAGTCTTCTTCGGCAATGGCAGCCGGTGAATTCGTCGATTCGGCCGGTCCTGGAACCTCGCCCACTACAAGGGGCGACTTTCGTGTGGGGTACGCCTCCAAGGTGGTCAGCTTTTTGCTGGTTATCACAGAGGCTACCGATGGCTTGTGGCTGAGCGCTTCGCTGGGGAGTGCCGGTGGAGGGGCTGTGGCGGGTGGAGGACCTGAAGACTGCGTCGCAGGAATGGGAACCAGATTCTTCCCATGCGTCAGAGAAGAGACCGAATGATTCGTTGGCGTCCCTGCTGGCGGAGCACTTACGATAACCGAACTTGGAGCAGCATGGGCAGAAGGCGTGGTCAACGGCGGAGGAGGGGGATAGTAGCCATAGGGGGGATAACCACCTGAAAGTTTGAAGAACATTTTTTTTATAATATTCGGTATTGCAAGCTGTATGAGCTTTCAAAATTTAATCATACGCATGGTTCAATGGATAACTAAGCCTAACAAAATTGTGGAGAACATTGAAAAATGTTTTTACTATTTGATTTAGAAAAATCTGAAACTGGTATACTTTTTTGTTCAATGCTGATCAGAATTATTTAACTATTTCTATAGTGGTATGTTGGGTATATGCATTTTTAATAACTATCTTAAAAATGGTTGAAAGTGAGAGAAATATTTGATATTTTTTAAGAAGAAAACTTCAAAAAAACTGGGTGGCACAGAATTTTAAATTTGTGGATGACACTAAGTTTTAAACCAAACTAATATTGCGTGCGCATTAAAAGACTCTGTTTGTTTAAGGGGCAGGATGGATTCCGAGGCTAAAAATAAATGATTTTTGCGATTTTTTGCCTATATTGCCTATATTTTAAGACTATCTAAATTTTTTTTTTATATTTACTATTTATCACGTGACGGCGGTCGGTCGCCTCGACTAACAGTGATATAACAAAAAAAAAAAAAATTGATTTATTTAATATATTAGTTGGTTGTGCGGATGAATGAAATTAAATTAAAAAAATATGCGATTTTTAAGTTTTGGCGCGGTTTTAAAGTCGAAAGTAATATTTTTACATACAAAGTCAGCCTATTATATATTGCAAAAATATTAAAAAACATAATTTTAATAAAAAATTTCTTTTATCGGCAAGTATTTACTGTATAAAGGATGAGTGCAAAATTTTATTCAGATCGGACAATTTATTTTTGAGTAATGTTACGCACCGACTTGAAAAACGTAGTTTTAAGAAAAACGCGTCTAAAGTATTTTACCTAACGCAAACCTGCCTTGAGCACAATTACGATATAATCGGTATCTCAGCGAGTTTTTGTCCGATCGACAAGAAATTTCACAGGACATTCCTGAGATGTTGTAGTTTTATATAAAAAATTATCAACATTTTTTTTTTAATTTGCAAACCATCCTGCCCCCTTAAACTTTGCAACTCTTGTAGACAGACAGATATGGCTAGTTCGACTCGTTTATGTTGAAATAAAATATGCTTTATAGGGTCGGAAACTCTTCCCTACACATGCTACATATAGTATGTAGATAAAATATATACAATTAATAGAAAATTTAAGGTATATGAATTCATAATCGAGCTTTATGTAGTTACGGAATTCAATTAAAAAAATTAGATTATATTTTATCATTGGCAGTATTTCACTAAGATGCTTACGTGGTCCGGCGGCAAAGTCAACGGCTCCCGGTCGCATACTTCCAGGTCCTGGAGGTCCTCCGACGCGAGGCGAGTAATTGGGATTGCCATACATGGGCGGGGCTCTGAAAAGATCAGCGGATTAAGGGCATGCATGTCTCAACCAAGTTGTGTGTGGCTCACCTGTAGGGATTCAAATGAGGCGAGGCGTGTCTCGCTGGTGGCGGTCCGGAGCCAAAGACTCCGCCCATGGGCGGGCCAGGCGGTCCGCCGTGGTGCTCCGCTCCGTGGAGGTAGGGCGGCCTGGAACTGGTCGCTCCCCCGCTTGCCGCTGTTGTTGTTGGTGGGCCAGATCCTCGCAGTGGCGGCGGCGGTCCATAGGTGGGTCGCATCGATGCGTGTGGCGGTGGCAGACCGGGCGGCATCTGCGGTCGCAAAAGGTGTCTAGGAGGTCCTGCCGACGACGACGACGACGACGACGAAGGGGAGCGGGTGCCAGGGACGGCGGGTCCAGACTGCTGGCCGGCTACTTGTCCGTAGAACCGAGCCAATTCCGCACTGCTAGGATACATGCCGCCGGGCGGCGGTCCATGACCTCGTCCGTGGGGCAGCGGCAGGTGCGCCGGGATCCGCGTGATCACAGAGGCCTGCGGAGCGGCGGACACGGGAGCGCTGGCGGCAGCTTCCTCGTGCGGCTTGAACAGCGGCTGGGCAGCCTTGGCCTTCTCGGCGGGCATTGGCCCCGGCGGAGTCGATGAGGAAGTGGCCGCCGTAACGGCCGCCGCCGTCTGCTGCTTCTGCAACTGATCTCTGAGGGGTGTTACCTTTTTCCGCCTGCCCCTTGGCTTGGAATCGGTCGCTGGACTGCCCGCCGCTGCGTCGGGTGGACGGGCTGCAGCCGAGGCTGCGGCGGATTGCATGAGATGCGCAGCGGCCGCCGCTGCCGACGGCATGGACATGACCAGCGGCAGGTGTTGGGCCGATCCGTGCCCGGTCGCATAGTTTCCACAGCCCAGGGGCTGGCCAAGGGGGGCGGAGAGGGCGTTTTGCAGCAGATGCATGGCCTGTGGCGGGGCGACCGCCTGCGACAGATGACGCTGCAGCATGGGATGCATGCCTTGAGGTGGATGAGGAGGCAGCAGCGATGCGGGCGGGTGTGCCGAGCCAGAGGCGAGGGGAAACTGGTGGCGCAGAAGCGGCGGATGCATGGTGGGCATGGGCAGACGCTTGCGGTGTGGCTCCTGCAAGCCAGACGCACTGGGAGCGGCAGTTGGAGGGGCAGTCGGAGCAGGAGCTGAAGCTGTCGTCTCGGGCGTCACCTTGGTGGATTGCCGCGCCTTTGAGGGCGTCGTGCGCAGCACCTCCTCGGCGCCGGGCAACTCACGGGCAGCCACCGCCGCGCTGAACTGCTCTTCCTCCTCCACCATGCGGGCGATCGCGTCCTCCATGTCGTCGGGCAGATCGTCGGGCAGCTCGGCGTCGTCCAGCTCCGACTCGTCCACGTCGTCCAGGTCGCCAATGGTCTCCCCCTTGCGCTGCAGGTAATCGATGTCCAGCACCTTGGCCTGCCGAATCACCGAGAGCGGCACCGTCGACAGCGAGTCACCGCTGGCCGCCTTGCCAGGTGTCCGCTTCTCCGGCACAGTGGCCCCGGACTTGATGGGCGTAAGGCGGGGCGTGGCCGCCAGCTTGGCCCCTTCGGCATTCTTCTCTGCCAGCATACGCTTGATCTCCTCCTGCCGCTGGATAAACTTCTGACGCTCCTCAGGCGGCGTGTCGGGTCGATGGACGCCTGGCTTGATGCCGCCATCAGAGCTGTCGTCGTCTACAAACAAGGAAATTAAGAAATTACAATCAGGAATGCTGAAAGACCCAGTAAACAGGGGGCTTAGGAAACAAAAAAACCTTTAATACAAGTGACCTTTTTTAATTTTCCTGCAGTTTCGAAAATAAAACGAAATATTCTTTAAATCACTTTGGGGTAAGGGATATTTAGGAGGCCGCAAGAAATTGTAATACCCACTGCAAGGTATTAAATAGGATTTCTAAAAATTTAAAAATTAGATTAAGTTAAAAAACTTTTCAATTTTGATATTTTCTTCTTCAAAAAAGAATGTACGCCTTTTGTTGCCCTATTAATTAGCAGTAACAAGAAGATTGGTTTTACTTTTTAGGTGGCGCCATCTACCGAGTTGCAGAGCAAACACAACAAGCTAAGAGCGAGCAGCTCCCCCGCCCCCGCTAACAGATCTTTCTCTCTCTTCCGCTCTCTCAAATTTATGAACTCAGTTTAAGAAGTATGCAATGACGTCATAATGTAACTTAAAGCCAATAACTTCTAAAATTATGGTTTAATTTGGATAATTTCTTTGTGTTTCGATAGATATTGTCAGTATAGACATATAACGCCCAACAACTGGCCTTTACCAAGTCTCTGAGTGGCACGACAGATATTCGCGATTTTAGTGCGTTAGATTAGTGAATTTGAAATAAACTTATTGGACTAAGTAAAAACTGCATGCTAATTCCTAAATCTCGCTAGAGATTCTAGATCGACTCGGCCCTTTCTTAATCCTGATAAAGAAAATATATAATTTTAAAGATAGGAAACGCTTCCTT
Source organism: Drosophila elegans (assembly GCF_018152505.1). Taxonomy (NCBI): domain Eukaryota; kingdom Metazoa; phylum Arthropoda; class Insecta; order Diptera; family Drosophilidae; genus Drosophila; species Drosophila elegans. The sequence continues at coordinate 3,121,112 of NW_024545782.1, read as the reverse complement.
CTTCCTGTTACATACTTTTTAAAGTAAAAAAAAGATACCCTGTTTTATAAATGATTTATGATTTACTTACCGTCCTCGATGTAGGCGTACCGGCGTCCACGGGTGCGAGTGCGATCGTCGGAAGCGGCGCCGTCCTCCTCCTCCTCGGAGGACGCTGGCTTCTTCTTCTTGGCCTTGCCCTTGCCCTTTCCCTTGCCAGCCTGTGACACGGATGCGCTCGGTTTGAGGGGTTGAGAGCGGGGCTGCTTGCCGGAGCCCTTTCCCGACAAGGGAGCACCCTCTTGACCTTCGTCATCCTCGTCCTCCTCCTCCTCCGGATCGCTCTCGCTAATGTCATCGTCGGAGTACTCCAGTCGCTTGACCTTCTTCGCGGGCTGGGGAGCTGGCTTCTTCAGCTTGGGGGACTTCCTGGCGATGCCAACCGCCGAGCCCGACTTCTTGGCGGCTGCAGCCTTCTTTTTCTTCTTGGAGGAGGGATTCCAGGCGCCGTCTTCGCTTTCGGAAGTGGTGTCGTCGCACAGGTCGGCACTGTCCACGTTCTCGGACAACTCATTGTCGTCGTCTTCGGTTTCAGTTTCCGTGTAGTCAGAGTCCTCCTTTTTCTTTTTCTTGCTCTTTGCCGCTCGTCGCTTCTGATCCTCCTCCTCACTTTCGTCGCTCTCTTCCACCACAAACTTGCGATCCTTTCGCCTTTCGCGCGCCGCCCTTCGAGCAGCCTTCCGCTGCTTCTTGCCTCGACCTGGTCGTCTGTACACCTCCAAGCTCGAGTCCGAGTCTCCGGAGCCAGACTGTGAGCTGTCCTCATCGGAGTAGCTGGACGTTTTGAAGTCCTCATCGCTGCCATGATCCTCCTCGCTGCTCACATCCAAGGTGGTCAGTTTGCGAGGCTTCTTCTTGGCCGGCGGTTGCTTGAACTTGCTGCTGCGCTTGAGCGGTATCTCATCCTCGGACGACGACGAACTGCTGCCGCTGGACTTGGCCTTTTGTTTCTCTTTCTCGACGTCCGCCTTCTCGTGCACCTCCTCCTCCGCTGGCGGATCTTCGCATCGCGTCTTCTCCTTGTCCGCCTCAATGATGGTGGATATGTCCTTGCCGCGACCTAGGTTCCCTGCACCGGCGACCTCGTCCATCTCTTTCTTTAAGGCCGAATTGATGAGGTCGTCGTACTCGTTGAGCCGGTAGCTGACATTGATCTGTCGTCGCTTGCGCAACTTGTATATGGGCTCGTCGTCCGAGTCCGAGAAGCTGCTGCTGTTGCTGCTGCTTGAGCCGGAACTTGATCCCGAGCCGGATCTAGAGCCACTGCCCCCGGATTTGCCGTTACTGGAGTCGGACTCGTTTCCACGGCGGCGTCGAGTGCCCCGCTTGGCAGCGCGCCGATTACTGCGTCCATCGCCGCGACGCCGCTTCACCTTGTCCGCCTTGCTGACCGTCTCATCGTCCTTCTCGTCCTCGTCATCGTCCTCGTCCTCCTCCTTCTCCTCCTTGAAGCCATCGTTCTTCGCCGCCTCTCGCTCCTGACGCTCTCGCTCCGCCTGCTCCTCGGCCAGGATCCGTTCGTGGTGCTTCTGGGCCACCAAGGTGTCGAACTGCTGCAGCTGCAGGTCCAACGCTGTGATCAGCTGCTCCTGCTGACAGGGAGGACAGTGCCAGTCGCCCTCGGGGATGTAGAAGAGCACTGGTGAGAGGCACGAACAGTGGTAGCCCTTGTTGCAGGCCGGAGTGTCGCACAATAGGATCCACTCGGGATGGTCAGACTTGCCGCACTTCTGACACGCCTCCTCCGCGTCCTCCTGATAAAATATAAATAATCGAAATATATTATCATACGAATTCTGCTCTAATCGTTGATCGATATATATATTTTTTGATTTCTTCATTAGTTTCAGAGTCAAGTTAGAAAAGAGAACCCCTAATTTTGGCCCAGAATTGGTAGATGCTTCTACAGCTTGTATAATGAGTTTCCGATACAATGAATGTCCGTCTGTCTGTCCCAGCAACCATATTTAACCGAAATCTATTTTTTAATTAAAATATCTACTTAAATATTTAAAAAAAAAACTTACATATTAAAACTCAAACTTAGTTGCTAGCTAAACTCAGTTTACAAATGTATCTTTCCTGTTGAGCTGAGCTTTAAAACCCAAATTTTTTGATCTTATATAGAATACAGATTCGCTAGACCAGCTAAACTCACTGCTAACTTCTGACTTGAGTTACAAAATGAGTTTTAAATCTGATCCTTTTCCCGTGTAAGATTTTGTGACCCAAGTTTAAACACCATTTAGATAAAGCTTCTCCTTTTTAAAGTTAAATATTTTGTGTACCTTCTCCTGGTCTTCGGCGTTTTCCTTGCGCACAGTGCGCGCCCGCTTCATGGGCACCACCTGGGACTCGTCCTCCAGCTCGGATTCCGGCGAGAACTCGTGGTCGGAGCGGAAGAGCGGCGAGCCGGGGTCCGTTTCATAGTGCGGTGGCTCCTCCTCTTCCTCCTCGCTCTCTGGCTGCTCTTCGGAGTCCGATGACCAGGCGCCATCCTTGCCAGGACACTTCTTTTTCTTCTTACTGCGAGCCTCCTCCTCCGCCTCGCTGGCCTCCGACTCGGACTCCTCGCCCGAAGGCTCCAGCACTGTTGGATCTGCCTCCTTTTCGGCCTTCTTCTTTTTCTTGAGCTCCTGTTTCATGGAGCGCAGGGCCACCTCCTCTTGCTTTCGGCGCTCCGCCTCCTCTTTGATCTTCTGCTGGGCGATGCGACGAGATTGGCGCACTGGCGTCTCCGAGTCGTTGGTTTCGATAATATTGGTGGTGTCCACCTCACGCTTTTTTCGCGGCCCACGTCCACGGCCCACCTTTGCCTTCGGTTCCTCTTTTTGCTCCTCTTTTTGCTCCTCTTTTGGTTCCTCTTTTGGCTCCTCTTTTTGCTCCTCCTTGATTACTTCCTCCTTTGGTGTTTCCTCTTTCACTGGAATGCCCTCGACTGAATCCTTGTTGATCTCAGATTTAGGTTTGACTGAAAGTTTACAAGACTCCTCATGGTCATCTTCGGATTCCTGTTTACCCTCCGCCTTCACTTCCGTCACGGACTTATCCCTGGCCCCGCCACGCGTCCTTTTGGGCTGAGGAAGCTCGGAGTAAACGACAGCAGCACCGCCTCGCCGACCAGAACGACGAGCAGATCCCTCCGGTGGGGAGGATTCTTTCACGGGAGGCGACGCATTCTGGGCTGGCAAGGCAAGTGGATCCTCCACCTCCTCCTCCTCGATGTCCTGCTCGTTGTTGCGCTTTAGCTTCTCGCTGACGGCGGAGGGAGGCGGCTCACTGGGCGAGGATTCCTTGGCGAAAGACTCTTTGGCATCTTCGCTGCTGCGACGCTTGCGATGACGTTCCTCCGGTTGGACAAGTGAAGCACTGGGAACTGGCACGGCAGGTACGATGGTCTCACTGTTCGTTCGCTTTCTGGGGATAGCTTCCTCTTCGCTCTCCTCCTGCCGCAGTTGAGTTAGAAGATTCTTCTTCAGCGGCTTCGTTACCGGCGACTTCTTTGGTGGACTAAAGGAGCTGGTGGCAGGAGTAGCTTCTCCAACTGGCTGTGGCGGTTGCACATCTTTTTCCGGGACCTTCTCCGAAGATTGCTCCTGCGAAGTCTTCTCGGGCAAGTCCCTGTCCATTGTTTTCTTCTTCTTTTCGATAATTTCCTCCAAAGTGGGCTTTTGCTTACTGACTGGAGCTATAATCTTACGCCGGCTACGCGGATCCTCCTCCCCGCTGGAGGATGTAGTTTCCTCGATCTGCGTCTTCTGAGCCTCCACCTTTCGTCTGGCCTCCGCGTTGGTGGTCTTCGGTCGCATCTTGATGCGCTTGCCCCCCACATCCAGATCATCCAGCGTGGGGTCATCATCCTGGGGCTCCTCCTCCTGCACTTCGCTTTCGGAGGTCGAGTTTCTGAGAGCTGGCTGAGATTCGTTAAGACGTCTCTTGCGGTTTAGTAGCATAGAAGGCTTAGGTACTGAAATTGTCTGGTCGACTGAAAGTGACTCGGCATCCGCCTTGCCTTTCATATCACCCTCCTTCGACTTATCCTCCGAAATCAGGCTTTTGGAAGTACTTGCCACTTCGTTTTGTACTTTTTCCGGTATCGTGTCTTCTGCGTGGGAGGAATTATCACTTTTAATGGTCTCGTGAGAGATTGTGACCGCTTCGCTACTAGATCTAATCCATTTCTTCTTCAGATCGGAGGGTTTATTGTCATTCGCAAGCGTTTCTGGCACAATTTCAATGATTTTTCTAACATTTTCTGGCTCAACTTTTGATTCGTATACAGGACTTAGATCATCGATTTGGCTTACAGGATGTTTAATTAAAGATTTGGATTTATTGACGCTTTTAGGTGTTTCAATTTCCACTTCTTTAGCGCTCGTTTCCGTTTCCGGCTCAGTTTTTGTTCTCTTATCGTTTTGGTTAGGTTTATTTGTTTTTTCTTCACTGGCAATCTTGTCATTGCATTTGCTAGCCGTATCAGTATCTCTGGTAGAATTCTGCAGATCAGTTAACGACGGTTTTTCCTCTGAGGACAGTTTTTTAACTGGACCATTTTCCTTGACGCTTTGTTCTTCTTCTAAACAGTCCTTGGCTTTTTCTTTAGTATCTGCATCCTTATCCTCAGATGGGAATGGTTCGCCTTTATCTAAGTGGTTCTTTGCGTCTGAACTCGACACTCCTTTTACTGCTTCATGTACTTTAGAGATTTTGTCATTCGTTTCGATCACCTTGATTTTAAATTCCAGCAAATCCGTTTCACCCACTTGCTCGGACTTTCTCTCTTTCATTTGTTCCTCTGAGATTTTGTTTTCGTTAGCTTCTGGGCTTTTGATAGTCTCTTCGCTAGGAGCAGCAGAGACTGTAGCTTCAGCGCCTGCTGGAGTCTCTCTGAGTTCGCTGCCATTTCGGGGCGGATCGTCCTCCCTGCACTTTTCGCTCTCCCCATTTGTTTTCTCCTCGCCCAAGCTGTCGAAAATGCTGCGCCTCGCCTCCGGCTTTGGTGTTTGCTTCATGGGACTCAGCTTGAGGCACCCCGGCTCTCCAAAGAAGAAGGTGGCCTTCGGCTCCGTTGTCTCCACGGTTGTCTCGTCTACGGCAGCTTCATTTTTGCCATTACCGACGAGACAATCGCTTCCCCATCCTTGACCGATCACAAAGAGCACCGGGTCCGCGATAGCTTCGCTGAGCTCCAGCTCATCCCCGCAGTCAAAGTTGCTCAGAAAGGTGAGGGGAACGGCCTCACAGTCGCGGCCTGATCCTTGGCCCCGCACCTCTATCGTTGGATCCTCAATCGCCTCGCCAACTTCTTCCTCGTCGTCATCTTCTTCGATATCTGCCGCCGCGCTGTCGATGTCCTCTTCTTCCTCCCCCTCGTCCAGTTCAGAGTCCTCCTCATCCTCGTCCGCTTCTTCCTCCTCCTCGTCCTCCTCCTCCTCGCCGGACTCGCCTTCGTTCTCGTCCTTGGTGCTCTCGTAGCGACTGGGCTTCTTGATGCGCTTGGTGTCCAGCAGTGTGGGCCGTTGCTTCTTCTGCTGCTCCTCCTGGGAGGCCGTAGGGCTACTGTCCACGTCGTCGATGGAACGCTTTTTGGCCGGCGACGGTGAAGCGCTGCCCCCGAGCTTCGCCTGGCTGATGAACAGTGGCTGAAAGAGCGATAGTTGAAATGAATAGTTCTGGAATGCCTGATGGATGCCATTGCATACGTACCTTAACCTTCTTCGATTTTTTCTCCTCCTGCTCGGGAGAGCGCAGTTTAATCTTTAGATTTGGCACCGTTTTTACGGGCTCCTCCTCATCTCCATCTCCATCGCCAACTCCATCTTCCTCGTCATCCTCTTCCTCTTTTTCCTCTGGCGGCGGTGGTTTGGCGGGACAGCTGTTGCTGCTGCTGGTGTCCTCGTCGGCCTCACCAATGTCCTTCGAAGGCAGCACCACCTCGTTTCCGCGCAGCCTGGCAATGAGATTGACGAACTCTTCCCGGTTCGTGGCCACCACCTGCCAGATCTCCTCGTCCAGATGCTCCTGGTAGATGCGCAGGTTGCAGTCGGCGTCCTGGGTCAGCCAGTAGGCGTGGCCCAGCCGATCCCGCCCAATCGGCTCCGAGCGCAAGGTGTCCGCATTCAATGTGAGTATGTGGGCCCGGAACTTGGCATTGCGCTCAAACTGACTTTCGAGGAGTTCCTGGACACGGGTAAACGACACTTTAGCTCTGCCTCAGTCAATGATCAATGGCATTTCGTCTCTTACCCGGAATATTCGCAGTTTGACCTTCAAGCTGGAGTTCCTGTAACCAAACCGCTCGATTTCCCAGGCGTCTTGGACCGAATAACCGAAGCAGAACTTGCTGAGGGCAGACTCCCAGCTCTTCTCGTGAACCGTCTTACGGGTCTTCCGCAGCAGCTTTATATGCAAGTCCCTGAGCTCGGGAACTGCAAAAATAAGTTATTATTAAGTGTTAGGACTAAATATATTTTGACTAATATTTTGGTTAGCTTTTATCAACATGAAAAGCAGAACTACTAATAAGGTGTTGTCGATAATTTATACAAGTGTTCATGGACTGTAATCATAACTCATTTTTTTGTATCGAAATACATTCAACCTTTTTTTATTCTAAACTTACAATCTTATTTGATTTGATTTTGTATCGTTTTGACAGGAGTAAAACCGTTGCAAAAACAAAATAATATTTAAAAAGTTTCACGAAATTTTCAGTCAAAAAATGATTTTCTATTAAAAGCTAAAATAAATGTCACAATTGGTTCAGTACTTAAATGAAATTTAACTAATTAGGTGATGACAATAATTAATGCTAATGCTAAAAAAATCAGTCTTGTTACTGTGTTACATTTGTTCGATTTAACAAAAAAAAAAAAACATTGAAAAATAAAAGTGAATAAAACAACCGGGTACAATGAAACTTCATGTTTGTTAACTTGGCATTCAATATTTTCTTTCTGATGTGAAATTGTTATTAATAACAAGTTCACTCTTTGCATGTGCAATAATAGTGAATTGTATAAATATGTGTCAACAAATCAGAATGATACAATAAGTAAAAGAAGATGGGCAAATGAAAAATTCTTCGACAATAACAAATGGCCCAATGGGAAATATTTACATCTTTCACGGATTTGTTGTTGCTTGCGCTTGTGTTGGAAAGAAAACAAAAAGTTGTGCTCTTTTCGATTACTCTCTCTTACAAGCAAAAATGCGAACGCTCTCTCTCTCTCTCTCTCTCCCGAGTCAAAAGCAGACCAATTTAAAAACGGTATTTTCGTGGTATTACCCCCAATAATTCCACCTGACATAACTCAATTTGACAAAGCCCCGCCCCCACAAGCAGGTCACCTTCGTTGTTGCTGGTGAACCACTCTTGCAATTGCCTGAAGCTCGGCAGGCTCAGGCCCAAATCCTTGGCGAATTTCTGGAGGAAGGCGCAGATCACCGCGAAGTCCGGGTCGTTGGCGCACGTGTGGAGTGTGGAGGTCAGGGCGTCGTCGTCCTTGCACTCCTCCGATATCGCCTCCGCCGGAATGGGAATCGAACTCGGAACCGCGGCTGAGGACGCCGCCATTTTTCATGCGTCCCCGAGAACGGGTGAAAATTTTCGTGGGCTGTATCGTAACTACACTGGCAAATCCGCACAATGCGCACTGATTTCGCGAGGCATTTGTCCGAATCTCAAGCACTCTGGTCGCACGGCACTCCGAGTCGTCGAGTTTGCATATTTCTGGCCGCGAGACTGCGCTTTTACATGCGAAATTTCCTCTTTAAACCAAAAGAAAACGCTTTATTTTCTATTGCGAGTTGCAGTGTGGCCGTACCGACGTTTTCTGACAATCCTGCCCTCTGCACTTGTATTTCAAGCGGGTTGGCAGTCTGAGGCGAACTAGTTTTTAGTGTACTTTAGGTATGTGGGAACTGGATTGCAGTATGTGTTTGCGTAGGTTCTATAAATTATGTGAGATTCCACTACAACACATTTTATATTGAAGTGATGTTTTCCGCCAGGACATATGCATAAGGTCGTATATAAATAATTTTCGTACCATGAGTAGTGATGACTCATATACATGCAAAACAAATATTATTAAATTCAAACTTCTTCATACTTGTTTCTTAATGTTAAGTTGTCATTATACCCATATTATGATCAGTTGCATACCTCAGTTTATTACAATTTCATTAAGAAATATACAAATAAGTGGAGGAGAAATTTCCGACCTATCAAGTCAATATATTTTTGATCAGACTTTGATCTCCATCCGATTTAATATATCAGAATTAGAGGAGGAAATTTTTATTTATTAAAATCGGACGACCCTATGCTACAGCTATCACAGGAATGATCCGACTTTTTTTCCTTTTCCGTCAAATTAATAGCCGGATTCCATTTGCGGATTAAACCCCATTTAGCCTAATGCGCATTTATTTACACAGGGAACCCCATGAGGCTAATTGCCGCATTTAAAATAAATGCGATAAGTAAATGCGATTAAAAATCATTCGCCCCGAACATTTTTAGAAAAATACCGGAAAATAGTGTTTTTGAACGATATTTTCTTCGTGCCACCACTATAACAGCTGATTTCTATATGCAAGGTTGGCGCTATTTTTGATTTCTTTCGAATATGAAATCTTTTTTGTATAAAAACAAGAAGACAAGAGCGCACGCTGCAAATTCTGCTCGCAGTACCACATTACTTTACTGCTGGATCTCTGGCAGGAAATAACTCCCACATACACGGGGATCCTTGCCCTTTTTCCGAAACTTAGGTGGTTTCGTAGCAAACCCGTCAAACAACACCATCAGCTCCCCTTCCTTGGCCACCAAGTTAGAGGTGGAAGAACATCGATGTTAGCGAGCATCGATGTTACCGATGTTTTGAAAACATCGATGACATCGATGTTAACATCGATGTTTCTCCACCTCTACTGTGTGTGTGTGTGTTGGGGGAATTTGTTGATAGATAGAACGAAAACAAAACGAATTTAATTTTTCAAAATCAAACCAAATCAATTCGCATTGTTCATCTGCCTGCGAAGCTTTGTGTTTTTTGTGTGCTCCAATTGTGGAACACTGCAATAAGATACACATACAACAAAAAAATCCAAATAATATTTAGTGGCCAGTGAAAGTGTAACGAGATAAATAGATACAATCAGCAGAAACGTCCAGCAACAACAATGGCCACATATCAGATGAACTTCAACCAGGATTTTACGTAAGTTACAATAGCCATGCCAAAATCCTTGGTTTTGGTTCCAGGCCAGGAAGGTCACCAAAGCGAAAAAAGTGACAAAACCACGGCAAAAAATTGAGATACAAAAATCGACAAATTAGACGAGTAAACAAGGCAAAAAACAGCTGCTGTGGGGGAGTGTGTTTATGGGTGAGCGTGGATTGGCGTCATTTATTCGTGTGTATGTAGTTTATTAGAACATGCAAACAAGCAGTTCCAATTACAACGACATGCACTCATCTATTTTGAAATGCCGTTCCCGTAGTGAGCGTTACGGGGGAGGAAAGTAACCGACTACACTGTCCAACAAGACAGGGGAGGATAGGGTTGGCGGGCTAATAAAGCGACTCAATCCAGTTCTCTCAATTTGATGGCCACTGTGCACGGCACCCACACTCGCACGAATCGCACACAATGGCTTGTTTTATGCGCAACAGCTGATGTGCAATATTCTATGCATGTAAAGCTGCGGTCAGAATAAGCGTATGAAAGAAACAAAATAAATACAGTTATCACTCGAAGCAATAACAACAAAAGTCTTCATGATAAAAACCAAAACATGTTAAGAAAAGACAAAAAAACCTTTTTTTTAACGAGTAGTGTTCATAAATGCCATAAGAAATAATTTCCGAAAAAAAATACAATTTTTTATAAACATTCGTTAGAGAGCTCTGTATCTACAAGCACAGCCTTAATTCTAAAGCTTAATTAACCAGTTTCGCGATTGCATAGTTGCGTTTATTTTCAGTCAGCTGATGTCATTTGGCACAAAACAAGGTGAAGGGAAAAGTGCAAATCTGCAGATCTTCTACTTTTTATTTCATTTTTCTCGCAAAGACGGCTGGAAAAAAGCAACAAAAAAAAAATCAATAATACTACTTATGGTGAAAAGCGAAAAATAAAAACAACAAGCCAAGCGCAAATGCAATAAAAATCGGCAGCTGATAGATGCGCGTCATAGGCCAAAAGAGAACAAAGAAACTCAATTGGAGAGGCAAGTGTGCTGTGAGGGGGAGAATGGGGGCCAGCGAAATTTCTAATCAGAAACAAATAAATAAGCCGCGCGGGTGAATGGACGGAAAGACCAAAATCAATCAGTTTTAACATTATCATTTGATAATGTAATAAAATTAATACATATATGATTTATACGTTTTTTAGAACAATAGTATTTTTTTTCTAATAAATCTGTATAAATTTTAAAATTTATTTGAGTTAGCTTAGTTTTTATTTTGACAATAACTTGAGATTTATAAATTTCTTAAAACAATCACTATTAGCTAGAGAATAGAGAGGCTTAAAATTGTATAACTGTTGTTATTTAGTTTTTGGTAAATTTTTGCATTGTTAATTTTTTTTTATTTCCCCTTAGTTATATGATTAAGGTTGTTTTTGTAAGAGTCACCAGTGTTTTTAAGATTGATGTTGAGTGCTTGATAACTTGCAATTGCTCGTTAAGCTTAATTTCTGATGCCAACGACCTGAAATGCACTTTTAAAATGCTGCGAAAATGAATGATTAATTTTCGATGCGCCGTTCTTCGTAAAATTGCTGTCCTCTACGTTTATTTTTGTTAGTCACTGCGTTTGTTTACTAACAACGCGAAAACAAAAACAAAAACAAACTCAAGCAGCAACATCAACAACAAGTGACCTCAACGCGCTATCGCATAAGCATAACAAGGGGCATAGAAACCTTGGGCCCCATTTTTTAGCGACGGTTACGCCTTTGGCGGGAACTAGTTTTGGTTTCAAGAGAGGAGATAAACAAAATCTCATAAAGCAACAACACGTGTTGCGCTCACAGATCAAGCTGTTGTGGCAAGCGTATCGCCAAGAGCGTGTCTTCAAGCCAATTATGTGCCAAAACTCAAATGTAATTACTCGCTGAGCCCAACCGGTTTTAAATTTGGCGCTCAAAAAATACGGTCCATCAAAATACCAATTAGCAAATCGAATTTCAAACATGTGGCATCTCTGTAAAGTGCCCGATATGGCCACACTTGAAAAACACAGCAGCAGCAGCAACAACAACAACAAAGTTGAGAATTTAACAATAATTGATTTGCAGTTTGCAATTAAAGTGAGAGCGAAAGCGAAAGCGAGAGCGAGAGAGAAAGTGCATGGGCAAAAATCGATACGAGAAGCATCGCCGAGATGGAGCAGCGTGCCAATTTCCTGGCCCTGACCCTTCTGGACGCTTTGGAGGACGAGAACGAATCGGACATAATGTCGATGCTGGAGCGGAATAGCATAAATGCGGGCATCGTGCCCTGCGATCGCGGCCTGGCGCCCCTGCACTACGTGTGCGGCATGCGAAACGCGCAGCTGGCCCAGCGCATCCTGGAGCGGTTCCTCGAGAGCCCCGACCTCGACGTGGACGCCCTGTGCGATGGCCAGACCACCGCGCTGCACATCGCCAGCATCTACGGGCGGGCGGAGCTGGTGAGGATGCTGCTGGAGCGCGGCGCTCGAGCGGATCTGGCCGACGAGGAGAACAAGCTGCCCGTGCACTATGCCATCGAGGAGTGCCACTTCGAGGTGCTGCAGCTGCTCCGGGATCACATCTGCCGCACGAGACAGCGCCAGAAGATGCAGAAGCAGAAGCAGCGGGTGGACACACTCACCCCCAATCAGCAGAGGTACAACCATGACGTGACCTCGCCCTACTACATCAACATCACCCACAGGCGGCATCGACCGCAGCCAAAGTTCCCGGAGACTGTGGAGCCCACGGAGACCGTAGGCGATCCACCTCCCATCCTGCCCGATGAGGAGTCGGTGAACCTGTTCGCCCTGACCGAGGCCCATCTCACCCAGCTCATCCAGAGCCAGCGCGAGCAGCAGCCGGAGGATCCCTACCAGCCAAAGCGGCGCACTCTCATCGAGAACTGGCGCGAGAAGGTGGCACGATCGCGGGCCCGCCAGTCCCTGTTCCACCAGTACGACGAGCATGTGGAGGCCCTGGTGGACGAGGCCATGGGGCAGGAGGACTTCCGCTACGAGCAGCACCTGCAGCAGCAGCTGCGGGGCGAGTCCGATGCGAAGGTTCAGCTGGCGGAGGGTGCTCCCTGCTCGGGTCGCCAGGTGTTTGAGTTGCTGGTGGAGCAGGTTGCCCAGGCGGTGGTCGTGGAGCCAGAACCGGAACCGGAGCCAGAGCACAGTTTTTTCACAGCTCAGGGTGAGGAGGAGCCCTCTACGCGTCAGGATGAGTACTTCCTGCAGATAAAGGAGGCCTACGTCCACACGGACGACGAGAATGGCTTGGTTTTCTACGAGGCAAAGTTCCTGCAGAACAGCGAGGGGCGGCAGCCTGCCGCGCCAGCTCCCACGGAGCAGAAACTCGATCTGGACAGCAGCGTGAGCACGAATCATACCCTGCCGCTGGACTACGAAACGGACGCTCTGCGACGCGAGCTGACCCAGTTGGGAGCTCCGGTCGGCCCCATTACCAAGACAACAAAGCGGCTGTACATCAAGCAGCTGATCAAGTACAAGAGGAACACGGAGGCGCTGCTTGCCGCCCAGAAGCATGCCCAGGAGGCGCAGATCCGTTACTCGGTGGAGCTGCATCGCACGCTCCGATCGCCGGCGGACTTCGCCAGGATCAGCGACTACCTGCCCCATGAGGCAGCCTCAGCGGCGCATTTTGCCAAGTCCGGCATGGCCAAGAAGAGTATGCGCGAGGGCCATCTCAAACAGAGTTTCATCTACATGCTCATCGATCCGCGCATCTCGCGGAATCTGCCGGGTGAGAGCGCCTTCCTGGAGGAGTTCGGGGTGTGGCAGCGGTTCCTCGACTCCATTTTCTACGTGGGCAAGGGCAAGTCCTCGCGGCCGTACGCCCACCTCTACGATGCCATGCGCCAGCACACACGCCTCCACCAGAAGCGGGACAAGGAGAAGTCGAAGTCGAAGACGAAGTCGAAGGCGGAACGCGGCGGTGGATTTCGCGCATTGCAGCCGGAGGTTTTCCGATCGCCACCACCTGGAGATGGCAAGATGGGGAGCCGGAAGCTCGAGCGCATCCTGGACATTTGGCAGCATGGCAGCGGAGTCGTCTGTCTGCATGTCTTCCACAACATCTTGCCCATTGATGCGTACACCCGCGAGGCGTCCATCATCGACGCGTTGGGTTTGGCGCACCTCACCAACATGAAGCGCGGCGATTACTACGGACCCGCCCAGTCGTGGACGATGAAACAGAAGAAGCAGCTGGGCATCGCGCTGCTGCTCAAGGCCATGCACATCTACCTGGCGGAGGGAGAGTCCCAGCTGTCGCCCAGCGACCTCCTCTGAGAAGGGATCCAATGAAGGGTGGAACAGGATCCGGCAATAAGCACCAAGTACAAAGTGCAGCGGCGCAATTCGAAAATGTTCAAAGCTTGATCTCAAGATTGTCTATTGTAGAAAATGGAAAAGGGCACAGTAGACCATCCTAAATGGGAGACAAAAATGCAGTTTTAACTTTTCATTTTAAATCTCCCATTTTGAATGGTCAACTATGCCCTTTGCATAAAAATATATATTTTAAAATGTCATTTTAACACAGTAATTTTAAGCAATAAAAAGTTATCTACTAAAAAACAAAAATTTGGTTTTAATAAATTTTTGTTTTATTTTTTGCTACTCGACTATCATTTCTCATGTTTTTGAATTATGATACATCATCAACAAAAGCACAGAGTTCTTATGATTGTGATTGTGAAAGTGACATTAAAGTAAAGAAATCTCTCTCAGTTCATCAAGTGGTTGCTTTCTTATATTATTTGTTGCCTTTTTGAAATGCCAACCATTCGACCCCAAATATAAAATAGTTTATCCAATCAGTTAACCAATTTTATTTTAAATTTGTTACCTAAAAGTGGTTGCTTTCTTATATTATTATTTTTGTTTTTATTTTTGAAAAGCCAAACATTCGACCTCAATTATTAAATAGTTTATCCAATCAGTTAAGCAATTTTATTTTAAATTTGTTACCAAATAAAAGTAAAAATCATTGACCAAACGCCTGCAATTCGGTGGTGCAATGTCGATGTGCCCTTTTCCGAAGGTCAAACGGGGGGGTGGAAACCACCCCTTTGAAGCACAACTGCAAACAATTTTCGTGCATACATATGTATGTACATACATATCTCGATGCTGCATTAGCAGTTGAATCACAACTACAACAGCAACGGGGGCCTAAAAGCATGCTGCATTTTTTGACCGGTTGCAAAGTGGTTGCTTGAGAGACTTTTGCGTGCGTGTGCGCATACAATTCCCAACTGGTTCTGGCAGCGCCAGCATGGAGTAGAGCCGACATGCCACTCAAATGTTATCTTTGCGCAGTGGCAATACCGTAACCGATGAAGTTCTACTGAGGTGCGGTTATTGCTAGTTGAAAACTTTAACCAATACCCCGCCATGGGGACGTGAAATACCGTCCACTACGGCAATTTTTGGAAGCCCGAGAGGGCTAATTTGATAATAAATATGACTACTGAAGATGATAATAGACATTAGTGAGTGCATCATGGAGTGTTTGTTAGTCAAATCAGACGTGTGCTTCGTGAACCGCCCAGCGAAAACAAGCGATTTATGAATATCTGAAACAAAATATCTCCGAATTTATTACAAATGTATATTAGTTGTCACCACACTAATTGCACAAGTTTCAATTGCATTTTACTTGGGCAATTTGTAGTTAAAATAAATATTTTTTTTCATTTGCAAAATTTGCTTTAAAAATAATGATTGTTTATGAGCAGTGAAATGTTAAGCTCAAAATTTAAAATTTTTGAGCAAAAAAAAAATCACAAACGATTGCACTGCGAAAAACTCGCAAACACAGTCATTGATTCTAACTAAATATTTGACAAACTTCAAAACTAGAAATTCCGCGCTACTATTTTTGACATATTGGTTCGAATTTGGATCTTTTGCTATTATGCATTTTTAACCTCAAACTGAATTTTGAAAACTTGTTCGTATTTTTTTATACGACTATATCTAAAACCGATAAAATTATTTTTTTGTGTCCTTAGAAAAGTTGTAAGTATCGAATGAGGAAAAAAAAACTTATTCGACTAATTGAACTTTATGCCTCAAAATTGCAAAAATTAAAAACGTAAAAATAGACCGAAGTGATATAAAAATACTAAAATATTTAATACTACGCACCAGCTTTAACTATATCATTGCTGAGTTTTATAAAGATGGTTTTCAAACATTCACAGGCGCCATCCAAATTTTTGTCTACCATTTTGATTAATTTCCCGCAAATTGCCAATTTTCTATACGTTTCCTTCTTATTAATGGCGAATTTTGTCGAAATGAACGGATTTTTTGTTTCTTTAGTATTAATAGTAAAGAATAATAAAAAAAATTTGTTTCACTCGAAATAAAGGAAAAAAAACGTCGTATTTGTAGATGTGTGGTCGAGTTATTGACCAAAAATGATAGAACAATTTTTAATTATGGTAAATTTTTGCGATTTTTTGTTAAGTTTTACCGTATTTTCTACTGCCATTCGATATCTACAACTTAGCTGAAGACACGAAAAATATTTCTCTTGATTTATAGTCCTTACAAAATATCGAAAAAGTTGTAAAAATCCAGTTTAAGAAAAAAAATTGATAATCATATCAAATGTAAGCCTGTAGCTTACAAGTTCTTATAGCGCCAATTCCTTAAAAATGGTTTAGAATTTATTTGTTGCCTGTGTTCTTATTAATGATTCCCATTTTCTACCTTATTTCGAAAACATGGATTGATTGTGCATATAAATTTTATTTGCTTTAACCTGCAAAATTTCTTTAAAAGTAACGGCATAATAAAAAAATTGTGTTTGTATGTATAAGTTTTTTTTTCAAACTTTTTTTTTGGCTTTTTTGTGCTATCACTAATTCATAAACAAGATTAAAATGCCTATTAATGTTTTGGTTTTGATAAGTCTAAGAGGATCTACATTCAAACACTAAATATATTTTAATATTTATCTCAAAGTTAACGAGGTAACAGAAGATGGTGGACAAAACGGAAAAAATAAAAATTGTTTTTCGGAACGCTAAAAATATAACATAAATAAAGCTTTTTATAAAATGTTATGAAATACTGGAATAATTTTTGATGAGCTGGCCAAAGTGGTGTGATATTATTACTCAAATATCTCAAGGGGGATCTAAGATTAAACACATCGCCAGTTCTTTTGAGATTTTTTCTAAGTTTGGGTTTAATTAATGTTATTTTAAATTTTTTGCGTTGGAGGGTATTTAACGAAAGATGTTTTTCGGATACGAGATTGGACTTTCGGTTTGGGTTTGGTAGGAAGTCATTTTGGGTCAACCAAAATCTACATAAAGCTTGTTATTTACGTTTTCTTTTTTTCTCGATAGATCCCTGTCCGTGCTGAGTCCCACGGGCCTGCGCCTGTACTCGATAGCCAGCCAGGACAAGGTGGAGGAGATCTTCGCCAAGGACAACACGGAGCAGATCCGAATAGTGGAGCGCCTGTTCAACAGCTCGCTGGTGGTGCTGGTCACCGCTCAGAAGCCAAACTGCCTCAAGATGCTGCACTTCAAGAAGAAGCAGGACATCTGCAACTGCTTCTACCCGTCGGAGATCCTGTGCGTCCGCATGAACCGCCAGCGGCTGATCGTCTGCCTGGCGGAGAGCATACACATCCACGACATCCGCGACATGAAGATCCTGCACTCCATCGAGAACATCGCTCCCAACGAGCAGGGCCTGTGCGCCCTGTCCCTCAACTCGCACCTGGCCTTCCCGGTCTGCCAGAACAGCGGCGAGCTGCGCATCTTCAATGCCAGCAAGCTGCGCACGGGCATGACCATCAGGGCCCACGACACGCCCCTCTCGGCCCTGGCCTTCTCGCCCAGCGGCGCCCTGCTGGCCACCGCCTCCGAGCGCGGCACCGTCATCCGGGTCTTCTGCGTCAAGAATGGCCAGCGGGTGCAGGAGTTCCGGCGCGGCGTCAGCTGCGTCCGCATCGCCTCACTGGTCTTCTCGGCCAGCGGGGACTTCCTCTGCGCCTCCTCCAACACGGAGACCGTCCACGTCTTCAAGATCGACGCGCGGGCAGTGGAGAGCGTCGAACTGAAGGCGATAGGTAAGTTGGTTGCCCAAGGGGCGTTTTGGGATCTGTTTAACAATCGGGACAGGATGGATTATGACCGGTATTTTACAAACGGAGGTGCACAAAACTCCAGTGGGTTGCTTAAAACAATTAAAAACAAGAAGAAACGTTGCAGTCGAGTGATCCGACTGCTATTTACCCTTTACCTAGCTTACCAATGTCCAATGAAATTTGCCCCTTCAAATTAACCTTAGGTTAGCGAGCTCAGTTTAAAAGCTAGAGATTTGAAACTTTTGCAATCGTTATACATTTGAAATTTAATTTGAGAAAATTTAAAGTTGCCCTGAGTGATGTTTTTATGGTGTTTAGAACCTATACATAATATTTTATCAAAATAGGTTGACTTTATTCTATAGCCTTTCGTATATTTTTGATTCATTCATGATTTTGTATAGTTACACTAGGTTGGTCCAAATTTGTATAGAAATTTAAAGGCATTCGCCTAACCAGCTGTTTTGTGCGCTTTAAATAATATAAAAAACAAATTCGTTAAAATAATGCATTCTATAGTCTGCTCATATCATCCAAGTGGCGTACTAAATTCAAATTTTCTACCAAAAAATTGCTTATGTTGTTCTCATGTTTTACTGATATAAAAAAGTTCACAAAATAGAAATGGTGAGAAAAATCCTTTGCACAAAATTCGAGCTGGCTTTTATATGTCGAATCAGTAAATTAGTTAAATGGAAACTTAAAAAACCATTGCGCAACGCATACAACTTAAAATAAAATTCTTTGGTTTTTGAACGCTTCTTGTTCAATGGTGAGAGTTGGGTTTTTTGGACCACCCTTATCTAAACTGACAAAATCCTTGGCGATCAGTAAATTATGTCCTATAGCTGCCATAGGAACAATCTGGTAAAATTTAATAAATTTCGTTATTTTCGACCAATTTTTCTTTCATCTAGCTTTTTTTTGCCTAATATGGTTTTCTATCATATCCTTTTTATCATTTTGATTTCATTACTTGACTGCAAAGTGTATTAAAACATCGGCTTGCCGTAGCTAACTTCCTTTTCGTTTAATTATAATCAAAAATATTATAAACTAAAAATTAAATTAAATTAAATTAATAAGAATACATTTAACTAAAGTTGCATTTTGAATTAATTTTACAGCGGATGTGGCGGCGAAGTCAGAAAACTCTGCGAACGAGTCAGTAGCGGCCACAGCAGCGGAGGAAGCCAATAAAACCGCCGCGCCAGTGGCCAGCTGGGGCGGAATGTTCTCCAAGGCGGTGTCCTCGTTGCTGCTGCCCACGCAGGTCAGCGAAGTGCTGGCCCAAGACCGATCCTTCGCCACGGTGCAGCTGGCCCAGGGCGGCCTGAGGCACATCTGCGCCCTGACCCGCGTCCAGAAGGAGCTGCGTCTGCTGATTGCGTGCGAGGACGGCTTCCTGTACGTGCACGAGTTCCTGGCGGATCGGGGCGGAGCCTGCAAACTGCTGTCGGTCCACGACCTGCGTGGTGCCCTGGAGGACGTCATCGAGCTGCAGCTGAGCGAAAGCGTGCTGAGGTCGCAGATCAAGGCGGCGAGTCCTGCGTCCATGACGTCTATGACGCAGCCCTCGCTTACCCTGCTGAAGAGCTGTGCGGCCAGTGTTCTCATCGAGAATCCGGATCCGACGCAGGATAACAGCTATGCGAGCATCCTGAAAGGTGACCAGGCGGATGCGATGTCAGGTGGGCAGAGTTAGATGGTCGTTTCCGAACAATGATTTTACCAATATCCCTTCCCCAGATTCCGCCAAGTTTCGCAAGCTCTGCGACGCCATTGACACTCCAACGAAGCTCTACGATGAGCGGCAATTTCCGCCCGTGGCCATTGCCGCCAAGGATTGACCACGGCGCCACTGCCCCAAGGATATGGTCATGGTTGATAAACAGCAGATGGTTTAGCAATTTTAGAGAATTTTGCAAGGACATTACCTTAGACAAATCTCCCCAAACGAAAGTTATGACAAATGTACCCCAAGATCTACCTAAAAGCAAAAATACTCTTAAAAAAAGTATTTTAATTAATATATTATAAGAAAAAATCTGTTAGTTTCTGTCTAATACTGTATATAAGAGACAATGGCACGTCTACCAAGTAAAGCTTGATTTTCTTGTTCTGTTTATTTATTCCTGTCCTAGTATTTAAGCAGATAATATCTTATGCATCTATTAAAAATCTGTATTTTTGTATGATATCAATTCCGTAATTTAATAAGTCTATAGGAATAGGTAACTAAAATCGATGGTTAAAAAATATTGTGCGACAGAAGCTCTAAAAAATAAACAAAAAATAAAAAAGTAAAAAAACGAAAGCAAGAAAGAAAAGCAACAAATAATGTACCTTAAAAGAAAAAAAAAGAAAAAACAAACGTATTTAACTAGCTTTGCAAAAAAAAGTTTACCCAAATAATGTATAACAATATCGTAAATATTATAAATATTAAAAAAATATATATATTTAAAAATAAAATTTTAGTCAAAATTGTAAGTATTCATATGAAATAATTTAAATTACTTAAGGAATTTCGAATTCAAAAACTTTACGAAAACACTTTTCAGTGTAAAAAAAAAATATAATTAAAAACTAGTTTAATAAAGCAAAAAATACAAAAAAAATTAAAATAGAAAATGCAATAAAAACTGAACAACCCCATTATTTTTTGTTTTTAGTATTTCTAAATAGATTGAAATATGAAGAATAGAGTAAAGAGTATATGGTATCCGTTAAAAAGTATATTAGGGATGGTCAATTCGATGGCTCAAATATCGTATGGGCGGAACGTAATGTGTATTTCAAGTAGACCCTGAACTTTTGTTTGGATGTGTTTTTTGATAAAGGTCAAATTAAAAAAAAAAAAAACATAAATATCGGGTTTACCGTTATTTTCCAAGAAATCGGTCTTGTCGCAAACTTTGACCTATTTAGTCGTAATCATGACCCCAAAATGCATGGATCCTAAAAAATTAAAAATGATCGTGCGTTGGGGCTCTTTGGAAGTACAACCTTTTTATACCCTTGCAGAGGGTATTATAATTTCAGTCAGAAGTTTGCAACGCAGTGAAGGAGACGTTTCCGACCCTATAAAGTATATATATTCTTGATCAGCATCACTAGTAGAGTCGATCTAGCCATGTCCGTCTGTCCGTCCGTCTGTCCGTCCGTCTGTCCGTCCGTCTGTCCGTCCGTTTATATGCAAACTAGTCTCTCAGTTTTAAAGCTATCTGCATGAAACTTTCCCAAAAGTTGTCTTTCTATTGCAGGTAGTATATAAGTCGGAACGAGCCGGATCGGACGACTATAGCATATAGCTCCCATAGGAACAATCGGAAAAATAAATGAAAAAAAATTATAACTTTGCTGTTTTTTAATTTTTTGTTTAGTTCTTCCACATATAGTAATGGTTAAATATTTCCGATTTACGGTTTAAATTTCATCAAAATCGGTCGACTATAGCATATAGCTCCCATAGGAACAATCGGAAAAATAAATGAAAAAAATTATAACTTTGCTGTTTTTTAATTTTTTGTTTCGTTCTTCGAGATATAGTAATGGTTAAATATTTCAGAATTATGTTTTAAATTTCATCAAAATCAGACGACTATAGCATATAGCTCCCATAGGAACAATCGGAAAAATAAATGAAAAAAAATTATAACTTTTCTGTTTTTTAATTTTTTGTTTAGTTCTTCGACATATAGCAATGTTTAATTATTTCAGAATTATGTTTTAAATTTTATCGAAATCGGACGTCTATAGCATATAGCTCCCATAGAAATAATAAAAATATATAAAATAACTATCTAATAATTGAGCTGCAAATCATCATAGTTTCAATGTTTTTCAGCATATACTCAAGTAAATCATAATTTAAATATTTTCAAAAGTATTTAATTCATGCAATAGCTGCAAGGGTATATGAACTTCGGCTTGCCGAAGTTTGCTTTCTTTCTTGTTTTTTATTTTAAATAGGTTTACGTAAATTCGTATATCCTGAGAAAAAATGGCTGCAATGATGGGGAGGCGAACAATTTGTTCGTGAATTTGTTCATTTCATTATATTCAAAGGCATTTTTTTAGCTTTAGTTTTGTTTAACCAAAAAATTCAAAAAAAAATTCCATAAAGTGAAAGTTTTTCTTTCTTGTTAATTATAAATGTAGAACTCAAGCAATTTTTAAAGGACTAAAACCATAAGAAATTCGCGCACCTCTCAACCTGAAAACGGTTGAAAGGCTCATTTTTTCCAGAAAAATCATTGGAGCCTAAAAAATTTAATATTTTTATACCCTTGCAGAGGGTATTAGAATTTCAGTCAAAAGTTTACAACGCAGTGAAGGAGACGTTTATAATGTAAATATATTCTTGATCAGCATCACTGGGAGAGTCGATCTAGCCATGCCCATCTGTCCGTCCGTTTCTACGCAAACTAGTCTCTCAGTTTTAAAGCTATCTTTCCCAAAAGCTGTCTTTCTATTGCAGGTAGTCTTTTCTATTTTGTAATTTTTTTTTTAAACTTTTTTTTAACTTATTAATAATTTGACAGTTCAGAATTACGCTTTAAGTTTATTAAAATCGGAAAACGATATCATATAGCTGCCATAGGAACTATCGAATAATTGAGCTGTAAATCATCATAACTTCAATGTTTTTAAACATAGACACAAGCAAATAAATCATAGTTTTAGCTGCTATAGCTGCAAAGGTATATGAATTTCGAGTTGCCGAAGTTTGCTTCCGTTATTGTTAATTTTTGTATTGTTCTTTTTTTTCTGTTTATTCTTACCTATATTTACACCATCGATATAGGCTAACAGATATGTATCATGTATCAAGAAAAGGTAGCGTACTATTTTCACGCTCCTTTTTTGCTGATCATGATGGAAGAATTTTTGCAACACGATCAGTGATCATACGCATTCAGCAAAACTATCGTAAGAAATCCACCAGTGATCAGTGATCATGTTGTTCTGCTTAATACGACCAACGTTTCGACTGTTGTGCATCGTGATGGTATAAATTTTGTCTATCGACATGCAATAATCAGCCAATCTGGACTTAATTTCGGTGCGATGCCTTCAGCTCTATCAGACCCAACGTTTTAACGCAAATTTTATCTTGGTCAACGAATCGGAAATTTACACCGAGAATTCCGAGATTGCGCCGAGTCAATTTTTAAGTAGATGAATCTGTTTTTTAAGGTGGCTACTACTTCACGTTTGATTGAGCTATTTTTTTTTCCTCGACCCGAACACTTTTTTTTAACTATTTTCATTTTACTTTAGTTCTTTCGCTTTTAATGCCGCTTTAGGTTGCTCACATCGTTGGCACTCAAATTTTCTTTGCCAATAAAAACTACGCAGAGTACAATTACGCTTGTGACCCAATTCGTAGGAATACAAAAATTAGTATTATTTCATTCGGCTTATGATAAGCGATTTTAAAAGTTATAATGCATGAGCGTTTAGCATACTCTAATCCCGGATCCTCGCAATCCAGTTTCGGCTCCTATTAGATTTGCTTATCTTTATACATGTTATTGATAGATATGTACGACTAATTGCCAATCGAAATTTTATTTTTTAATTATGACGAAGTAAATTAAAACGCAAGAGTATTTACGTATTTTTAGTTTTATTTTGAGAGGAATAAAATAAAAATCATTAAGTACTCTAATTTATTGTTCAGTGGAGAAAAAAGAAAAGGAACTTTGGGGCAGATTTATGATCCATAACAAGGATAAGAGTACCACAGGCGGCAACACGTTTTATTTTTAAATTGATTTAAATTTTTGTTCTTTAACGCAGAAAAAAAACCAAAAAGTACTGAGCTGTAGTTTTGTGATCCCTATACAAGTGTATACAACAATTTTGACAAAAAAATTTAACGCAAGGACCTACAATTGAGTTTTATTTTGAGTAAGAACAATATAAATCTTTGATAATTTATTTTTTTGATCAAAAATAATAGTTTTAAAAATACTCGAAATCAATAATTTTTGTTGAAGAAATTTTTACAAAATCGACACTTTAAAAATCATGGCAGAAATGCATTATTTGGATGAAGAGAATGATATTTGCGTAAACCATTATTTTTTAGGGTCATAACATGTAATTTTGAGAAAACAATCATTATTTATAGTCCCTGATGAATTAGACAAATGGTCTTTGGGGTGGAGGTCGATAAGATGTTGTCTCATTGTTACATTTGGTACCCAAAATACATCAATCAAGTGGCGATGGATCTTTTTCATGCTCCTGATCTTGTTCATGATGGTGGTGATGATGCCGATGGTGATGATGATGATGATGATGATGTCGATGTCGCGGGTGTTCTATCTCTGGCTCTGGCTCTACCTCTGGGATCAACTCGGACTCGCGTTCTGGAGTTGGGAATTCATCCATTTGCGTTGACTTGTCCAACTTCCAGCCTATTTCTGGAGGCGGAGTGGTTGTCTTCTGTGATTTTAGTGAGAACATGGAACCGATTTTCTTCAGTTTGCTGTGTACCGATGCCTCTACGTCATGATCCCCTGAACTCTTGAGACTTTTCATAGATACGCCCTGCGACTTTGAAGAATGCTTTGAACGACTTGACGACGAACTGGCCGAAGATGAGCTGCCAGAGCCAGAGCTTGTGTGCACAGGTTTGGTGGTTATCCAAATTTTGGCCGCAAACAAAGCCTCAGATTTAAAAGCATCTTTAAGTGATATCTGCCAAGAGAAGCAATTGGTTAAACAGGACTTATTCAAGACATTTTAATAGGTTTGGTAAAAAAATCGATAGCACTATCGATACTATCGATGGTCGAAAAAATTTGAAAACATCTAAGGTTTGGGCTTACAATCGATACTATCGCTTTATAAAAATACATTTTTATTATGGTAAACTTAAAGAACATTTGGAGTATAATGCGGTATATTTCTGAGAATTTTCCACTTTCAGGTCACACTGCATTTGCTTTTTTTCTATAAGCGCTGAGAAAATTAATGTGGCCTGAGCACAGCCATTAAATCTTTCAATTTTAATTTCTTAATTACATCTAATTCGAATTGAACAAGAAAGGAAGCAACTTCGGCAAGCCGAAGTTCATATACCCTTGCAGCTATTTCAAAAACTAAATACTCTTGAAAACGTTAAAATTATGATTTACTTGCGTGTATGTTTAAAAACATTGAAGCTATGATGATTTGCAGCTTAATTATTCGATAGTTCCTATGGCAGCTATACTATTGTTCCTATGGGAGCTATATGCTAAAGTCGTCCGATTTTCATGAAATTTAAAACGTAATTCTGAAATATTTAACCATTACTATATCTCGAAGAACTAAAAAAAAAATTTAAAAAGACCAAAGTTATTTTTTTAAATTTATTTTTATGATTGTTCGTATGGGAGCTATATGCTATAGTCGTCCGATTTTGATGAAATTTAAATCGTAATTCTGAATTTTCCGATTTTTCCTATGGGAGCTATATGATATAGTCGTTCGATCCGGCTCATTTCGACTTATATACTACCTGCAATAGAAAGACAACTTTTGGGAAAGTTTCATTCAGATAGCTTTAAAACTGAGAGACTAGTTTGCGTAGAAACGGAAGGACAGACGGACAGACGGACGGACAGACGAACGGACAGACGGACAGACGGACATGGCTAGATCGACTCTCCTAGTGATGCTGATCAAGAATATATATAATTTATAGGGTCGGAGATGTCTCCTTCACTGCGTTGCAAACTTCTGACTGAAATTATAATACCCTCTGCAAGGGTATAAAAATTGTTGATTGATTATACATAGAACAAACAAATACCGCCAAATAACTTTTCTCTACCGGGTCTCTACAGAGTTTTGTAATTTGTGGACATTCAAGTGGGCGTAACAAAATTTACAAAATAACTAAATTTAATCTAAATCCCAGAAATCTCGTTCTCATACGGAAAGATAAATTCTTTGCTTTTTCTACCTGTTGCATACAATGTAGTCTTTTACTCTTCGAATATAATAAAATAGGCTCAAAAACAGGCGAAAAGCTTAACTTACACATTTTAAAATATGGTAACATAATAAAAAATGTGTTCATTTCTAAACATAAACATAATTTTCATTATAACTTTTAATACTATTGTTAAAGATCGAAAAAATCCTAGATTTGTGTAGTTTTCAACAGGCTTTACCTTACGGTAACTTCTTATTAAGCGCAAATAAGTATTACCTTTTCTTCAATAGCTACTGACTTGACGTTCCAGAGGAACTCAGTGCATCCGAGTACCATGGCCGATAACAATCCGAGTCCCAGTACCAGAAAGACACCGCCCACGTTCTCCAATCCCAGTTCCGGAGTGTCTCCGCCTTCCTCGTCGCTTTTCTCGCAGTTGCCGCCGCCGTGCATCTCCTTCCACCACTTTCGCTTTAGTTCCGCCAGCTGACCAAGTTCGCCCAGCTTTAAGACTGCCCCGCTGATCTGTTTGCGGTATGGGGAATCTGAAAGAATATTTAAAATCGTAACCAACATTTATATCAAAATATTGACCAAAATATTTGTTTTGTTATTTTTTTTAGTTTATAACCCCATTTTCAGTGTGAGTATGTAGAAGGTAAAAGGAAGCGTTTTATAGTCTGATCAGGATTAAAAGCCGAGTCGATCTAGCCAAATCCGTATGTCTGTCCGTCTGCATGAACTTCGAGATCTCGGAAACTATAGAAGCTAGAGATTTGGGCCTTGGAACGCATATTCTAGTAATTCCTCGGCAGCGCAAGTTTATTTCAAATTAAACACTCTAATGCCCACAAATCGTGAAAGTATGTACTGGCACTCTAAGACATGCTTGTAAGTAAGTGTTTCTGTGCGGGTTTTGGTCATATCTATCGGTAGATACAAATTTTATTTTTTTAAATCGAGCTAATGTTTTAGAAATTATGAAGGTTATGAAGTCCTCTGCCGCCGATCTGCGTAGACAGAACCATATTTTAGCGGTTTAATCAATATGTTGTCTATTTTGTTTTTACATTTTGTACTGTAGTGCCGGTTAAATTAACTCCAACAAAAAAGAAGTAGCTAATGCAAATATTAGATATTTCATAAAATGACTTTAATGTTTTCGATCGTTCCTATGGCAACTTTATGATAGCGTTGTACGTTTTTAACAAAGTTAAAACCGCAAATAAACCATTACTATGTAAATCTCTAAGTTTAATCAAATAAATTAATAAACAACGAAGTTTTAATTTTAATTTCTCTTTCACTACGTTTAAAACTTTCAATATAAATTATTTTACGTTTTGTATTTTGTTGTTGGTTAATTTGTTTATTGTTTGATTTGTTTATTGAACATTTTACTTATTCTTTCAAGTAAAGTACTAAGTGTTAAGTCTACTTTAAATCATTCCTTTATTCACTTTAAACTTTACTGGTAAACTTCTTTAGTCGGTTAAAGTATTTTAACTGCAAATTTTGAATGAATCTACTATAAAATTATAAACATTACGAAATGTAATACGTATCATTTGCAGTAGACTTCAAAAACTTCTGGTAAATTCAATGCATATTAAAAGTAGAATTGGTTTATTTTACTAAATAGCAAATATAAGAAAATATAAATTGTCTTTTATACTACGCAGAGCGTTTATTGTAAAAAGGGATAAAGGGGGTGAAATGATGTTAGTAAAGTCAATTTGTTTTGAAAATATTTAAGAGCTAAATTAAACTAGAATCAAACGCTATTTCTCCAGAATCAATTGAGTTTCTAAGACCCAAAGCACTCTGTGCGATGCGGTAATTTTCCTGGTAAATATTAATTATTAAATAAGGCTCTAATCAACACTCACTGAAAGGCATGGCGATGCCATAGCTCTTATAGTCCAGCCAGCCACCGATTTGCACCAGATCGCACTTGCGCTCCACATTGTATTCCAAAGTGGTAGATTCCATCATGAAAGCGTATAGGTTCTTGCCTTTTTGCACCCTCTCGACGCCCTCGTCATTGGTTTTTGTAAAAACCGAGGGACTGGCGCTTTCCATGGCGGTCCACATCTTCTGGTAGGTACTGAAGTTGGAGTCCCGAAAGAAACCCATTGTGGAACCACCGGCCATCGCACCGTACTTAATCTTGCTCTGGGCCGCCAGGTCCTCTGCGTTGTTGATCGAGTTTGCCTGGCGGGAATTGGTTAAAAAGGCGGCCAAGTTGGCCGTGTACGAATTCAGCATCATCAAAGCGAAGAACCACCACATACCAGTTACCAATCTGGTGGACGCTGCCCTAAAAAATGCATCATAATTAAATCAAAGGATTGTGCGCTTTGGCAATCTGCTCTTACTTGGGCAGGATGTCACAGCCCTGACCCATCAAGGATCCAATTGAGAGCCAGGTGGTGTTCATAATCGACCATATGTTCTCCACCTCTTCGGGCTCCTTGCAGGGATGCGGGTTTTCCCAGTCGTCGGGCGCCATTCGAGCCAGTGCGAACAGGAGCAGTGAAATGAAGAGGTACGCAGATCCCATGTAAATCCACACGTCCAACGAGAATGGAGACAGAAAGGAGAACAGATCAGTGGGTGGGGTGGGAGGCTTAGAGAACAGGATACTGATTCCCAAGGTCATGAAAGGAGGTGTAAAGTCCACGGCCTGGCGTCGGGAAGAAGTCATCGTCAAATCACAGATGCCGAGATCGGCGTTCTAAAAGTACAAAGTGATTAATTTAGTATTCTAGTTAAGCTTTCAAAATGGAACTTTTATCCTTGAGAATGGATTTAATTAAACACTGTTGAAAAGCGTTTTGTATAGACATATTTTTCTAAATTTTCAAATCAAACAATGATTTCTAAAGATATTAAAAAATAATTTTTAGCAATGTCAATGACTTCAAAGCTAGCAAATAAATAAGTACTGCTGATGGCGCACCACAAATTTAACTGCTTTGAGCCAACGATTTTTCATGTTTCTAAATTAAAGAGCATATCCTTAGATTTTTTGGTCTTTTTTTTATATTGTCAATTTAAAAATACGATTTTTATTGATCTGTGATATAATGAAACAAGAAAGAAAGCAAACTTCGGCAAGCCGAAGTTCATATACCCTTGCAGCTATCGCAAGAATTAAATATTTTTGAAAACATTAAAATTATGATTATTTGCGAATATGTTTAAAAACATTGAAGCTATGACGATTTGCAGCTTAATTATTTGATAGTTATTTTATATATTT